>NC_082713.1:60079223-60770473 GCF_030144855.1 Hypanus sabinus | reverse complement strand
TCAAAACCTGGGATGTGAAAAGTGTTTTATTGTGACCCATTGACTTCACTAGAATAAGCTTCAGCTGTGATGCACCATCAATAACTCACTCTGAGACGTAAAGGCGAGATATCGGCTTTTATTGACTGGAAGAAGGAACAAGCAGTGAGTGACCACCATACAACATCCTGGAGACTGAGAGGCCGGGCTCAGGCCTCAATCGCCTTTATACCGGGGTCAGTGGGAGGAGCCACAGGAGCAGTCAGCAGGGGGCGTGTCCAGACAGGTATATGCAGTTCACCACAAGCTGTACAGCTTCAACTATGTCTTGTGTTTTAGTGCACCCAGTCAAACATGAAAATCAATGCATATATTTTCACAGCAACATCCCTCACTCCCTTGTATTTTCTCTGTCTCCAACAGGCCACCAATACCAATTGCTGCCTTATCCATCCCATATCTTCACTGAAGATTAATAGCTAATGACTGAGGAAAGATAGCAGTGGGTGCTTGACCGAAACATGACCGAAGGTTATCATCATTATTATCTGGCAAAATTGATGTTAAAAATATGAGGAGTGTTTATGTAAATTTTAAATATTCTTCTCTGAAATGAAACTAGCTACCGGCTTTTGTAAATTATCACAATAGAGGGAAAGTTAATGTTACATTACTGCTGTATCATTTTGTATTTTCCACAATTTAGCCACTATTTTTTGAAGATCATCCTACAATTTTGATTAGGCTTTAGTGATACTTAAAATAAGTGTTTTTGTTTTCCCAGAAAGTAGAGCCTCATTTGATGCTGCCAGTCATATTATACCTAACATATGTTGAAGAGATATGGAGGAGTAAAATCTCATATACTATCTGACTAGCCTCCAACCCGATATCATCAACAGTGATTTCTCTAACTTCCAATTGTCACTTCCCTTGGTTTAAACTCCACTCCCTTTCTTTTGTTCATTCCCTATTCAGGTCACTTTTCCTCCCCCTCCCTCATGACCTGCAGATTACCTCACTCTACTTCCCCACTTCATTCCCTTATTCCACAGTCAATGTCTCTCCTATTAGATTCCTTCTTCCTCAGCCATTAACCATTTCCACCTAACACTTCCCAGCTGTTTACATCAGTCCCACTCCCCAACTCATGCACCTTCCCCCTCACTAGCTTGTACTCCTTCTGTCTGGCTTCTGTCCCATTCCTTTCCCCTCCTGATGAAGGGTCTCAGCCTATAACATCAACTGTTCATTTCCCTCCATAGATGTTGCCTGAACTTAGAATAAATAATGTTGAAATTGATAAGGTATCTGAAACAAAATTTTTAGGAGTGGTAATAGACAATAAATTAAGCAGGAAACTACATTTAAATAATGTCAAAGGAAAAGTGTCAAAATCTATTGCAATACTGTACAAAGCACAAGATTTCTTAAATCAGGAATCTTTGTATGCATTATACTGTTCACTTATAGTCCCATGCATGACTTACTGTGTAGAGGTATGGGGAAATGCATACAAAACAAATACAAACTTGATTTTTCTAATCCAAAAGAAAGCTATATGAATTGTAAATAAGACAAGTTACTATGAGCCAACCAATCCACAATTAATTCAACTAATTTTAAATACTGTAAAATTCAGAGATTTTGTAGATTTAAAAATAATACAAATTATGTATAAAGTAAAAACTGGACAGTTACCACAAAGTATCCAAAGATTGTTTAAAATGAGAGAAAGTCAACATGATTTGAGAGGAACCTGTATATTTCAAAAACAAAGGATAAGAACAAATGTAAAATATCATTGTATTTCAGTCAGAGGGGTGAATCTATGGAACAGATGTAGAAAGAATTTAGAAATATGCAGCACACTTAACATGTTTAAAGAATTATTTAAAAAATAATTTAATGAACAAATGTCAAATACATGATTTAAAATGAATGGGAGTAATGTAAATAAATGATACTTGGAACTGGATTTTGTGTTAAAAGGTTATGAATATTTTTTTGTTTTAATGTGATGATTGATGCCAAATATGTTTTTGTTTCAGTAAGTGGAGTAGGCGTAATAAGCTGTCAGTTCAGCCTACACCCTTTCGGTCTGTTTTGAAAATTTTTATTGTTTAATTTTGTTTTATGAAATAATCGTTGAGAATGATGCTCTTTGTTACGTTTGTATTGACGAAATAAAATTTCATTCATTCATTCATATTCTAAGTTCCTCCAACATTTTATGAGTATTATCTGACAAATAGATAGGATTACAGTTCCATGCTGGTGTTCCAAAGCAGCATGAAGATAATAACATGTCCTAAATGGAAAGTAGAAAAGCCAATATTCTTCAAAGGTTCAAAGGTCAAATTTAATGTCAGAGAAGTGCATAAAATATACATCCTGAAATGATTTTTCTTCTCAAACATCCACAAAAACAGAGAATTGCCCCAAAGAATAAACGGCAGTTAAATGTGAGAACCCCAAAGTAACCCCACCAGCTCCCCTCTCCCTTGCGTAAATGGCAGCATGCAATGATCTTCCCTCCCCCCACCAGCAAAAAAACATGCATCGGTACAATCACTGATCTCAAGCTTCTGCTAAGGAATAGCAATGGTACAGACCAAAGTTACCCCAAAAGCTACGCATTTCATCCGAAATTCGACAACCCACAGGTTCTCTCTCTCCCTGGCAAGGGAGAGGAAGGTGTCCCCTGTTTTCTTTGCAGTTATTGCTAAAAAATTGATAAAACTGTTGTGTTGCTGTTTGGCTGCTAATGGAATTCAGACAGCTAGTTAACTTGTTTCCATAAAAGTGTGTCACATTTCGTAAATGTTTTTGTTCTCATTAAATACTTCATTACAGGAAAGTTACTAACATGGTTAGAACATTGGCTGATTGGTAGGAGTGGGAATAAGACAAAGGAGATGGTGATGGACTTTAGAGGGACTGAGCCTGCAATGCTCCCTTTTACTATTAATGGTAAGGTTGTGGATGTGATGAGGACCTACTAGTACCTGGGGTGTACCTGGATGACAGACTTGAGTGGAACACGAACACAGAGGCTGTGTACAAGAAAGGCCAGAGTCACCTGTATTTCTTGAGGAGACTGAAGTTCTTTGGAGTATACAGGTGTCTCCTTCAGTTGTTCGACCATTCTGATGTTGCCAGTACAATCTTCTATGTGGGCATGTACTGGAGCAGTGGCATCAACACAGGTGATGACAATAGGCTCAATAATCTGATTAGAAAGTCAGGCGCTGTTATAGGAGTCAAACTGGAGACGCTGGAGGCTGTGGTAAAACAAAGGACCCTATGGAAAATCCTGGCAATTCTGGACAATGTTTCTCACCCTCTGTTTGCCAACATGGCTGAACAGCGAGCACTTTTAGTAACCGACTAAGACAACTATGCTGTTCCAAAGAGTGCTATATGAGGCTATTCTTACCCTCAATCATTAGGCTCTATAATGAGGGAAGTGATGACCCCCTCCTGTTAGACGGATCGAGGTAACTTATTTTTTTATTCTTTTGTACTTTTCTTCTAATATCTGTGCACTTGTAATGCTATGATAACATGGTAATTTACTTTGGAATCAATAAAGTATCTCTCTTTCTATCTCTCTCTCTAAAGGGATCCACTTCTCTTTGCTGCCAGTGACTTGTGGTGTTCTGCAGGGGTTGGTGTTTGGGACAGCTTCTTTCCATGATGTATATCAATAATTTAGTTGATGGAATTAGATGGCTTTGTTGCCAAGATTGCAGGCGATACGAAAATAGGTGAAGGGGCAGGTAGTGTTGTGGAGACAGGAAGGCTGCAGAAGGACTTAGACAAATTAGGAAGATGGCCAAGAACGTGGCAAATGAAATGTGATGTTGGAAAATGCATGATCTTGCACTTTGTTAGAAGAAATAAATGTACAGACCATCTTCTAAACTGGGAGAAAATCCAAAAATCTGAGATACAAAGGGACTTGGGAGTCCTTGTGCACAACATTCTAAAGGTTTACTCACAGGTTGAGTCAATAGTGAAGAAGGCAAATGTAATATGAGCATTCATTTCAAGTGGTCTAGGATATAAGAGCAGAGATATGATGCTGAGGCTTTATTAGGCACCGGTGTAGCCTCTGCTTGAGTATTGTGAAAGTTTTGGGCACCTTATTCTAAGATGTGCTGGCATTGGAGAGATGTCAGAGAAGGTTCACAAGGATGATTCCAGGAATGAAAGGGTTATCATATGAGGAACTTCTGATGGCTGTGGGTCTGTACTTGCTGGAATTTAGAAGGGTGAGGGGCATTGTCATTGAAAGGATTTGAATGTTGAAAGGTCTAGACAGAGTAGATGTGGAAAGGATGTTTCCCAAGGTGGGGATGTTTAGGACAAGGAGGCACGGCCTCAGGATAGAGGGCTTTCCATTTAATACAGAGATGCAGACAAATTTCTTCAGCTGGAGGGTGATGAATTTGTAGAATTTGTTACCTCTAGTAGCTGTGGAGATGAGGTCATTGGGTGTGTTTAAGGCAGAGATTGATAGATTCTTCATCAGCTAAGGCATCAAAGGTTATGGGGAGAAGGCCGGTAAACGGGGCTGAGGAAGGGAAAAAACAATCAACCATGATTGAATGGTGGTACAGAATTGATGGGTCAAATGGCCTAACTCTGCATCTGTGTCTTATGGCCTTATGATCTAAATACAATAGTGGAATTACTCTGCTTTCCATTCATCTTTTGAGTTTCAAAATGACAGAACTCCATGGTCTGTTGATTTAAACACAGTTTATCTGATTTTTTTTATCCCTTTTTATAATTCCTCTATGCCAAACTGTATGGAGGTAAAGGTTTGGCTTCCAATAAGGAAATGATGCCAGCAAGAAAAATGTTCTTCATGTAAAAATGTTTCATGTTAAAATGAACTTTGTATTTCAAAGCTTATGATGCCATCACCCTCTCAGCTATGCTTTCAGTTTTAACTTGCAAACAAAACACATGCAGATATTTATAGATTAATGATCATATAGATGCCAGGAGTTCAATGCTGTGATTTATACTTTGATGGCTCAACAGCTGAACATCTGGGAAACTGCCGGAGGTAAGATGCCGAAATATCTTGCAACATTTATTGTCATAAATCTGAACTGCAGCAATAATATAAAATTGTACAAAAGAAAACAAAATTATTACTTATATTAGGTTGAATTGTTGCATCAAAAACTGCTGCCTTTTTCCAAAATTTTGATATGCACCATGACATTTCTTAATAAAGAAGAATTAATTGAAAACAAAGTACACTACTTTGATATGAGGAACTGAAGATTCATAATAAATAGTTATTGAAAATGAATTTTACAAGGTCTAGCTGTGATCAGCATTTCATAAAACTTTAATGCTTACTTTAATGCTAATAGAATATTTTATCATCCTAATAATTGGCTCAGTCTAATTGAAGTCATGCAGGTTGCCAATAACTATAGATACATACAGTATTTGTCATTATTAATTGCAAGGTATGAAACAAACAGAAAACTGCACAAATTTTATTTAGTTATTGATTTACTTCTTTAGATAAATAATACTTTCTGGATAACAGAAAAGAAACAGAAAAATGTGAAAGGTTTAAAACTGTTGGTTCTATTAAAATGCATAATATGCAATGAAATACTATTCGTTCCAAGATAGCAAGTATTCATGGAAAAGCCCAAAGCGTGTGCCAATATCTTAGGGTGGAGTGAGCCCTAGGCCCATCCCTTTCAATATTGTATTGCTAACTCCATAGCATAATACAGTTTGAAATTTCTACAAATGAATTCACTATTTCACTTCATTAGAAGTCGACTGATAGACTATATTAAATTGTTGGAGCAGAGTTAAATCAATGTTGTAATGTTAGTGGAATTATTTTGGATAGCACTGGAAAACTTGCACCAGGATTACACTAGTTACACTATATGGATTTGTCCTAATACAAAACAATCTGTACTGCAGCCCTTCTTACAAGAAGTTAACATGAGCCATACTTCCTGCAAATCATCCTGAGGAGCAATAATATATGGTCAGCACATTCAAAATTGTGAGGGCCATTTAAAGCTAAGACCCCATAAAGAGACAGTGCTCTGTGGATTCACCAGTGAGAGGGATCTTGAAGAAATGTGATGGCAATGCAGAAGAGGCTAATATGCTGGAACATGTTGATATTAAGAAAAATGATGTGCAGGAACTTTTCAAAATCATTAGGGTAGGTAAGTTCCTGAGGTCGGATGGATGCACCCCAGGTTACTATGGAAGTAACAAAACAAATTGAGGAAGGTAGAGCAATGGATGTGGTGTATATGGATTTTGTTATGACATTCAACAAGTTTCCAAGTGGTAGATTCATTCAGAAGTCAGGAAGCATGAGATCTAGGGACACTTGGCCGCATGAATACAGAAATTGTTTGCCCATGGAAGGCAGAATGTGGTAGAAGATGGCACATATTCTGCCCGGAGGGTGCTGACCAGTGGTGTGTCACAGAGTTCTCTTCCAGGACCCCTGCTCTTGGTGATCTATTAAATGATTTTTGAAAGAGGAAGTGAAAGGGTGAGTTAGTAATTTTTTAGATAACACAAAGCTTAGTGATATTCTACATAGTGTAGAAAGTTGTCACGGGTTACAATGGGACATTGATAAGATGTTGAGCTGGGCTGACAGCTGGTAGATCAAATTCAATCTAGAAAGTGTAAAGTGATACACTTTGAAAGTTCAAACTTGAAGGCAGAGTACAGGCTTAACAGCAGGACTTCCCTCAAAGTTGTCACAAGTTGATATGATGGTTAAGATAGTGTGGTGTGTGTTGGTCTTCATTAGTCAGGGGATTGAGCTTAACCTACGATTAATATTTCGGCTCTATAAAACTCCGCTCAGACCATACTTGGATTATTTTGTCAGTTCTGGCTGTTGCATTATTGGAAAGATTTAGAAAGAATGCAGAGGACTTTTAGCTGGATGCTGACTGGATTATAGAGAATGTCTTATGAGGAATAGCTGAACGAGCTAGTGCTTTTCGTTTTGGAGTGAATGAGGGTAAGAGGTGACTTGATGGAGGTGTATAAGATGATAAGCAGAATACATAAAGTGAAGCTTGTTATGTTTTGTAACTCCAAAATATTAAAGCGGAACAAGGAGAATGCATACTTTGATTTTACTTTTGGCATATTGAGATGTATGATGTGTAATGATATATGCCATTGATGTACTTTTACATATAACCAACAATGCATTATGTAAACAATAAAGAATACTTAACCAAATAATATAAAACCATGAGACCATGACGTAGGAACATAATTAGGACATTTGTCCCATTGAGTCTACTCTACCATTCAGTTATGGCCAATCCTTTTATCCCCTCTTCAGCCCCACTCCCTGGCCTTCTTTGTGTAAACTTTGATCTGTGTTCAGTCAAGAAACTATCAAGATTGTCTTAAATACACACAATGACTTGGCCTCCACTGCTACCTATGGTAGCACATTCCACAATTTCTCTACCCTCTGGTTAACAAAATTTCTCCACATTCATGTTTTAAATGAACACCCCCGTCTTCTGAAGCTGTGCCCTCTTGTTCTAGACTCCCCCACCATGGGAAGCATCCTTTCCACATCTACTCTGTCTAGGCCTATCTTGTCCTGTGTCACCCAGGACTCCATAAGCTCATCCTTAACAATTGACTCCAGCATCTTCCCAACCATTGAGTTCAGGCTAACTGGTCTAAAATTTCCTTTCTTCTACCTTCCTCCTTTCTTAAAGAGAGGAGTAACCTTTGTAGTTTTGAAGTACTCTGGCACCATGCCAAAGTCCAATGATTTTTGAATGTTCATTGCTAATGCCTCCACAATCTCTAATGCTACCTCTTTCAGAACCCTAGAGTGCAGTTCATCTGGTCCAGGTGACTTAAGTACCCTTAGGTTTTTTAACTTTTTGAGCATCTTCTCCCTTGAAATAATAACTGCACTCACTTCTCTTTCTTCACACACTGTGAAGGAACACTGGCACACTGTTAGTGTCTTCCACAGTGAAGGCTGATGCAAGATACTCACTTAGTTTATCTGCCATCTCCTTGTCCCCCATTATTATTTCTCTGGTTTCATTTTCTAGCTGTCCTATATCCACTCTCATCTCTTATTCTTCTCATAACTGAAAAAGCTTTTACTATCCTCTTTTACAAACAAGAGGAAATCTGCATATGCTGGAAATCTGAACAACACACACAAAATGCTGAAGGAACTGAGCAGGCCAGGCATCATCTAGGAAAAAAAGTACAGTTGACGTTTTAGGCTAAAAACCCTTCAGCAATATCCACTTTGATATTGGTTGCTGGCTTGCTTTCATATTTACATCTTTTCCCTTCTAATGATTCTTTTAGTTGCTCTCTGTATGTTTTTAAAAGCTTCCCAATTCTCTATCTTCCCACTAATTTTTGCTTTGTTGTATGCCCTCTCTTTCGCTTTTACATTAGATTTGACTTCTCTTGTCTGCCAAGGTTTTACTATTTTGTCATTTAAGTATTTCTTTTCTTTTTGGAATACTTTATTCTGCATTTTCCTCATTTTTTCCAAAAACTGAAGCCATTGCTGCTCGGCTGTCATCCCTAACAGCAGCTCCTCCTAGTTTACTTTAAAACATCTCTTTCCAATTTACTTTGGCCAACTCCTCTCTCATACCACTGTATTTTATGTTGCTCCACTGAAATATTACTACATCAGATTTTACTTTCTGCCAATCAAATTTCAATTTGAACTCAGTCATATTGTGATCACTGGCTCCTAATGGCTCTCTTACCTCAAGCTTGCTAATCACCTCCAGTTCATTACTTAACACCCAATCCAGTATACCTGATTCCCTAGTAGGCTCAATAACAAAATGCTCTAGAAAATATCTCATAGACATTCAACAAGCTCACTATCTTGAGATCTATTACCAACTTAATTTTCCCAATCAACCTGCGTTTTAAGATCACCCATGACTATTATAACTTTGACCTGTTCACACGCCTTTTCTATTTCCCATTGTAATCTGTAGTCCACATCTCAGCTATTGTTGGGAGGACTGTATATAACTCCCATCACTGTCCTTTTACCCTTACAGTTTCTGAACTCAACCCATAAGGATTCAACACCACCTGATCCTATGTCACATCTTTCTATTGATTTGATGCCATTCTTTACCAGGAGAACCATGCTACCCCCTATGCCTACCTGCCTATCCTTCCCATACAATGTATAACTTTGGACGTTCAGCTCCCAACTACAACCATCCTTCAATCCAGATTCACTGATGGCCACAACATCGTGCCTGGCAATTTGTAATAGTGCAACAAGATAATGCACCTTTTTTTCTGATACTCTATGCATTGGGATATAACACTCTGAGTGATGTATTTGCTACCCTTTTTGATTTTGCATCCTTAATGCACTGATAGTCACCCTGCTGGCTGCAACTTTGTCCTGCCATCTGCCAGCCCTTCTTGGTAGCCTGACGGCATGCTGTCTTTGTTTTTTTTAATCATTTATCCTATCCTTAGTCCCTTCAATCCAGTTTCCACCTCCTTGCCAAACCCTCACCAACAGCTCTAACAAACCTGTCTGCGAGAATATTGGTCCCCCTTGGGTTCAGGTGCAACACATCCCTTTTGTACAGATCATACCTCCCCCTGAAGAAATTGCAATGTTCCAAGAACCTGAAGCCCTGCCCCTTACACCAGCTTCTCAGCCACACATTTATCTGGCAAATCATCCTGTTTCTACTCTCACTAGCATGTGGCAGCAATCCAGAAATTACTCACTTGGAGGTCCTACTTCTCAGGTTTCTGAATTCTCTCTTTAGGACATTGATTTTCCTTCCTATATCATTAGTACTTCTCTGGAGTGCTGTGGACATGATCTAAGATGTACCTGACCCTGGCTTGGGAGGCAACATACCATTTGGGTGTCCTGTACACATCCCCAGAATCTCCTGTCTGTTCCTTTGACTATTGAGTCCCCTATCACTACTGCTTCCCTCTTCTCCCTCTTTACTATATGCATCATAGACCCATGCCCTGTGCCAGTAAGCTGGTCTCTGTGGCCTTCCCCTGGGAGGTCATGCACCACAAAAGTATCCAAAACTGCATACTTATTTATGAGGGGAAAGGCCTCAGGGGTGCTCTGAATTAACCACCTATTAACATTTCCATTTTTCCTGACAGTGACCTAGATACTTGCCTCCAGCAACTTTGGGGTGACTACTTTCCTGTAACTCTGATTGATGATCTTCTTGTTGTTCTGTAAAAGCAGCAGCTGCTCCAGACACCCTAACGTGGTCTTCAAGGAGCTGCAGTTTTATGCACTTTATGTAGATGTAGTTTTCATCTCTTCCCTGTGCAATGTGTTTCCTTTTGTCTGCTCAACAGACTTCTTACATGTTTCCTACTTTGTGTCATTTTCTGTAAGTTTCATCTTTAAATCTGAATCAGTCGGATGTATGTGAGCCCCTGCCACAATAGTAATTGAGTTTGTCTTGCCATCCAGTTTTTGTTTAACTGTTGCAATTTTGTTCACACTTACTTTTGTTCCTGCGTATAACTCAATTGCATCTCTGTCTGCTATTTTCATTAATATGACCATTTTAACCACTCTTTTAAATTAAGTTGTGCTTCAGTTAGAAGCAGTTTTTGAATGCTTTCTTGGAAGATTCCATAAACTAAACAATTTCTTGGTATATCATTAAGCCTAGGCAACCTCTTCATTTCATGCATACACACTGAAATTGGCACACCTTCCTTTTGATTCCACTTTCGAAACCTAATGCATTCTAAAATTAATAGTATTTTTAGTTCTAATATTCCTTCATTACTTTCACAGTATCAGCAAAGCTCATTTCAGCTGGTTTGGTTGGAACAGTCAAACTTCTAAGGAAGCTTTATGCCTTTAAGTCCAATGTACTCAATAAAATTGGCACTTGCCTTTTATTAGCTATTTCATTTGCTTTAAAAAAAAGCCCAATATGCTCAGTATACAATATCCAATTCCCTTTTATACAATCAAATACGTATCTTCATGATGTATCTAGCCATTTCTGCTTCTTCATAATTATTTATGATTATTATCAACAGGTACTCACCATTTATGACCCCAAGGATTTGTCAGTTTTCTGCTCTTTTTAACTCGATCGTGCTTCCTTTTCTGAAGAAGCACACGCTGTGCTGTTTTGTTTTAAATCAAATGTCTTGCTTCTCCTTTTAAAACTTGAACATCTCACTGTGCTTCAACAGATGGGTAGTCATCTTGGGTTTGTTTAATACTTCCTTATCACCACAGCTAAAACTTCAAAATGTTAAAACTAATGAAAAACAAAATAAGGAGCTAAGAGATAAGCATGAGTACTTTGTTGTCATTCTAAGTGAGGAGTGGATGTATGATGTGGCAACATGAAGAAGTATGCCATTTATATACTTTTACATATATCCCACAATACATTAAGTAAACAAAAAAGAATGCTTAATCAAATAAAATATTTACATTATTATTCAAATATAACTGAAATATTAAATGCACAACAGAGGCCAGCATCATTTACCTAGGGCAAAAATGTTTTACACAAGAGTGTATAATTTTAAGGTGATTGGAGAAAAGTACAGGTGGGATGTCAGAGTAGGTTTATTACACAGACAATAGTGACTACTGTCAGGGTTCATAGTAGAGGCAGATACATGAGGGACATTTGCAAGACTCTTAGATAGGAACATGGATGAAAGAAAAATGAAGGACTAGTTTGGAAGAAGGGGTAGATTGATCTTGGAGTAACTTAATAAGTCAGCACAACATCATGGGCTGAAGGGTCTGTACATTTGTCTATGTAAGAACTTTGATAGGGCAGCAAATGGAAGAAGGCAATAGGTATGCAAATAAAGTGTACAGCACATAGAAGACATATTGAATTTCAAGAAACATAGGGAATTCTACCTTTAAATTTGCCCAGGGCTTTGCGAAGAAGCTGAAGTCAATTCTTTCTTGCATTGTAGTAGCAGCCCATTCCATTTCAGCACTTCTGGTGATATGTGATATTTGATGCCCATTGCTTTACCATTCAATTGCTGCATAAGCAGAAGCCATCCATTAAATGAGTGCTGCTTCAATAGCTGAGACACCTGGCACTGATGTTTAGTCAGCTAGTGCAAACATTTCCTACTCCTCTGGTTCTGATATTGGGTGTCCCTCTTACCCATTTGTTTTGTCACTCCCTTGACTGACATTCTACTCAAAGTGCCAATATTTATTTTCCCAGAGGTTGCTGAATAGCTAGTAAGTTTATGAACCCTTGAAACACTTGTTCTTACCTTAATTAAAGTTCAGACGACTAGATCAAAAGGTTCTTACAGTAAAACACAGTTCAACAAATTCAATTCAGTCTAGGGATTAAAATTTTACTTGCATTGTCAAGTTAAGCCAAGAAAATTGTAAGTTCATCCAATCTATATTTAAATGTTGTTACATAGTTCATCTCCATATCATCATAAATATTTGCATGAACACACATTAGAATTACTGTCAGAATTTTTAGTTTCAATGTGATAATTTAAAAACTGCATGCCTAGCAATGTTTATACAGTGTAATAAGAACATTTTTTGTCAAAAATGTGCCAATTCATGAACTCCGCATTTTCTGTTTGACTCCCAGTAATATTTTAAAGTTTAAAGAGAAGACTTGAACCTTGTTTTTAAAATCCTGTAATGTCGGAAGCAGTCAGCAGGTCAAGCAGAAACAAACATTGAGAATATTTCAGTTTGGTGACCTGCCATCAGAATTGCACAAAGGTAAAGTGTTGAAGTAGTATAAAACAAGCAATTGTAGAGAGAATTTTGGTGGTGGTCTTTGGAAAGGCAGTAACCAAATACAAGGGAAAAGAGATCAAATGACAACAGAAACTATGATGCAAGGAGATGGTAATGGAATTAGTAAAGAAAGGAAAAAATGTGCCTAGAGCAAGTGTTTGGTTATAGAACCATTACCAGCATGATCTCCACTTGCTGAAATTAAGGACTGGAAAGCTCTATGCTCTATCGTCTGTATTCAATAATATATTATAGTAAACTGTACAGGGAATAGTAACATAAATAATTTATAACATAATAATGATAATAACAAGAAACATACAATTGTCTCTCAACTTCAGACCTTATAAACAATATAAAGGTACAATTTTCAAATGCCTCAGTAGAAATCAAGATGATCAGTTCTCTCTGTATACAATAGCAATATTCAAGCTATATTTTCTTTTGACAAAATAGCTTGAATATTTGCCTTGGAAGTGGAGTTGGAAGTCTGTGAGGACTGTGTTCATGTTTGCAAAAGTTCCAACAGCCTGTTAATATTTGCAGGAGATTCTCATAAATTTCAAATTTGCTGAGTTGAGGAAATGAGAGCTGTGCAATTGTTCTATGCAAAAAATAAAACTTTTTACAATAAAATGAACATATAGCTAAATAATAAATAAGATTTCATATTCTTCAATTTCATCATTGAAATAACCAGTGTGACCTAATATTCATTTTGGTCTCACAAGGAATGTATATTGCTGAACATCATTCTGAAGAGAATCTGCCTGTTCTCTAGAGCAACTAGTGCTAAGCAACTTTACCTGCAATGGCCATGACTGAGAACAGATGAAAAGTAGTAAATAGGTAGGCAGTATCTATTACAATGCCACTGAAGCACTGAGCACAGCATACAGAATCTCATTTCCCTTTTTAAGGGTGAGCAGAATCAGGTTTAATATCACCAGCATGTCACAAAATGTGTCGTGTGTGTGTATTTGTATAGTATTTTGTCACAGTGTACTGCACATGGATTCATTGTCCATTCAGAAATCTGAAAAGGGAAGGAGCTGTTCCTGTAACATTGAGTGTGTGCCTTCAGGCTCCTGCACCTCCTCCTTGAAGGCAGCAATGAGAATAGGGCATGTCCAGAATGATGAGGGTCCTTAATAAAGGATGTCGTCTTTTTAAGTCATTGCATTTGAATGTGTGCTCAGTGCTGGAGAGGCTAGAGCCCATGATGGAGCTGACTTTACAATTTTTGGACATTTTTTTTCTATCCTGTGCAGTGGCTTCTCTATGCTAGATGGTGATGCAATCAGTTAGAATTTTCTCCATGCTATATCTATAGAAATTTTCAGGAGTCTTTGTCATCATACCAAATCAACTCCAACTGTTAATCCAATATAGCCACTGTTTAGCCTTTTCTGTGATCGTATCAATGTACTGGGCTTATCATGGATTTTCAGAAACGTTGACACTCAGGAACATGAAACTGGTCACCCTTTCCATGCTGCTCCCCTCATTGAGGACTGGTGTGTGTTCTCGACTTCCATTTCCTGAACTTCTCAATCAATTCATTGTTGTCAATGACATTGAGTGCAAGGTTGCTGTAATGACATCACTCAACCAATTGGTTTATCTCATTCAACTTCAGGCTCCTAGTAGTTAATACCTTAGAGAATCTGTCCCAGGTCCCCAACATATTGATTAAATCACAATAAAGCATACCAGTGGCTCACTTCATTAAGAATTAGAGGAGGTTTGGTATGTTGCCAAAGACTTTTGACATTTCCTGCAGAGTTTCAGTGACGAGCATTCTGACTGTTTGCATCACTACCTGGTATGGACGCTGGAAAGTGCAGGATTGAAAAAGGCTGCAGGTGGTTGTACAATGCACCAGTGCAATCACGGGCACAATCCCTGCCACCATGGACGACATCTTCAAGATCAAGAGGTGATATCTCAAAGAGGCGGCATCCATTTCAAGGACCTTCACTATCTGGATGTGTCGTCTTCCTATTACTGCCATTATGGTTGAGAAATGAGAGCCTGAACACCCACACTTGATGATTCAGCAATAGCTTCCTCCCCCCATTTATCAAATTTCTGAACGGTCTGTGAACTGATAAGCTACCCTATTATTTCATTTTCGCTATTTACTAATTTACTTCTGCAACATATAGTAACTTTATGCCTTGCACCATACTGCTGCTGTAAAATAACAAATTTCACAGCATATGTCTGTGATAATAAACCTCATTCTGATCTGATCTTCTGAATCAAGTGGATCCTTGAACATCCTGCCCATACGGTGATCCAATTGAGAAGTCAATTTGTATTTCTGAATATATTCCTTCATCTTATTTATTCTAATTACCTATGCAAGATTAATTATCTTGCAGGCAGGTCCATGTTGATATGATCAAGGATGTGAATGTTCTCTCACTCATATTTGTGCATATTCAAAATCTACAGCGTTATTAGAGGAAACAGCTGCTGCAGTACTTAACTCGTGGGGAAAGCAGATGAATTTCCATGTAAAGGGCTAATTAAAAGATAAATGCTTCAATAGAATTGCGATAGAAACAATATCTACGACAATTATTACTGAATTATAGAAGTGGTGTGACATGACAAACACTTTTATTCCAAATGGAGTCAGGAGGGCTTTAAGAATAATTTAAAATTCTAATTGATGAGCTTCAATCCATATTTGGTTTTATGGAGATGGGTAGGAGGAGCAGGCAAGCAAGCCACTGGGGATAGGGTGGGTTTTGACACCTATGGTGGGGCTACAGACCACATTACTAACAACCATTCTAAAATATAACACTAACCAGTCAGGATTCCAGAACCTCGGGCAAAATGTCAGCTATAGATCTAGAGTTAGAGAAACAGAGTGAACATTTGAGATTAATGACCTTTCTTCAGATATGGATAATAGTTTTACTCCACTTATCCAGTTTTGAAATCAAATGATTGACTCTATTTCTCTTTGCATGGTCTCTGCATGATCTACTGGTAATTCCAGTATTTAATCTACAAACATAAAACATTGCACATTGAACAAGCTATTTTGCCTATGATGTTTGATGAACTTATTAAATTAGTAATCAAATCTCCAACTAAACTCATCCCTTCTGCCTACAGAAAGTCCATATCCTTCCATTTCCTATACATTTATCTGCCTTCAAAGAGCCTCTTGAATGCTTCTATCGTATTTGCCTCTATCACTCACCGCTCTATGTAGAAAGAAAACTTGCTTGTCTTTTGGATTTACCCCTTAACAACTTAAATGCATTCTTTCTGGTTTTAGACATTTCATCTCTGGGATAAAGGTGGCAGCTGGCTATGTTTTCTTGTCAGGATCTTATAAACCTCTATCAGATCTCCCTACAGCCTTTGCCCCTCCTGGGCAGACAACCCAACTTTGACCAACCTCTCCTGATAGCACATCCATCCCAGAAAACCTTTTCTACACCCACTCTAAAGCTGCAACATCCTTCCTATAAAGTGGTACCTGAGCCAGTGGCAGACCTCCAGATGCAGGCTAACTAAAATTTTAAGAAGCTGCAACATTACTTCCTGACTATTGAACTCAATTCATAGAACATAGAACATTATTGTACTGTGCCGATTCTTCATCCCACAATATTGTGTTGACTTTAAGATCAACGTAACACTTCCCTCCCACATAACCCTCCATTTTTCTTTCATCTATGTGCCTAAATAAGAGTCTTTTAAATGTCCCTATCAACAACACCACCAATCTTCATGCTATCTGCAAACTCCCCAAGTGCAACATTTCAAATTTGGCCAAGTTTCTTTATCCATAACTGTAAATGATTGATATATTTCACTGTATTTTTGCGATCACAAAACCAACAATCTTCATATCTTCTGCAAATTTACAAACTGCCCATCCATGTTTTAATCCAGGTGATTTATGTATATATCACAAATGGCAGAAATGTCAGGACAAAGTTACTAAATTACGTCTGTTCTGTATTAAGATGTATTAAGATGTTCTGCTCATTAAGATACCTCTAAATGTGAGATGTGGATATGCCCAAAAGCATTTGTTCCCAATTAACTTTCCCTAGTTTCTACCTACTACTCTAATAATTTCCTTTGTTCCAATTTTATATTCTTTCACATTGTCTATGCTTATGCTTATTGAAATTATCTTAAAACTTAAGGAGTTATAATCACCATTTCATAACTGTTCTTCCACAGGTCTGTCACCTGGCCAGGTTCATTACCCAGCACCAGATCCAGAATGGCCCCTCCTCTTGTTGGACTATCAACATTTTGATTTAAGAAACTCCCCTGGATGCACCAAACAAATTCTGCCCCATCTAAACTTCTTGCACTAAGGAGGCCCCAGCCTAAGTTAGGGAAGTTGAAGTAACCCACTACAAGAACCCTATTGTTTTGCCACCTTTCCCTAATCTGCCTGCCATTCTGTTCCTCAGTGTCGCAGTGTACCATTCTTAAATCTGAGTTCTATCTATTTAAAAACAGTGGATAAGTCCTCCATTATGTCTCCTCCGTGTGCAGCTCAATTATTGCCCCTGATGATTAGCACCATTCCACCCACCCCTTTTACCTCCTTGTTTATTTTTCTAAACATGAAGCATCCATTCTTGTCCACCTCTCAATCAAGTCTCTGTTATGATCATAACAATCCATATGTTGAACCATGCTCTGTTCATCATCCTTACCTGTACTAATCCCAATTGCACACATTTTATTATACCTGTTCCATGTGTCTATGGTTTGCTTCTACCTGTTCTTACTGGTTATGATGTCTATCTTTCTCTCAGTCATTCCACTTTCTGCCCCAGTGCTCTGGTTCTCGCTATTCTGCCAAATTAGTCAGCCCCACAGGCCAGGATATTGGTCCTCCTCCTATTAAGGTACAACCCATCCCTTTTGTACTATTGTCACCAATCAACTAGACTCTGACAACCAGCACTCATTTACCAAACATATTTGTGTACAAGGAGAACAGTTCGGCCTCTGTCACTTAATCATTTACAGAGTCATAAAGAAATACAGCACACAAACAGTTCCTTCAGCCCATCTAGTCTGTGCAGAACAATTACCCCTACCATTCATGTACATATCAAAACTTCACTTAAACGTTGAAATCGAGCTTGCCTGCACCACTTGTGTTGGGAGCTCTCTCTACACTCTCAGAAACTCAGTGAAGAAATTTCTCCTCATGTTCCCCTTAAACTGTACACCTTTCACACTTAACCCATGACCTGTAATTGTAGTCCCACCCAACTTCAGTGATAAAAGCCTGCTTGCATTTACCCTATCTTAACCATCATAATTTTGTATAGCTCTATTAAATCTCCTCTCAATCTTCTATGTTTGAAGGAATAAAGTCCTAATACATTAAATCTTTCTTTGTAACTCAGGTCATCCAGACCAGGTAACAACATTGTAAATTTTCTCTATGCCCTTTCAATCTGATTTACATCTTTCCTGTAGGTAGGCAGGTAACCAAAACTGTACATAATTCTCCAAGTTAGGCCTCAGCAATATCTTGTACATCTCATCCTATCTCCTGTACTTAATACATTGATTTATGAATTTTTCACATTTTTGACATACTTTGACAATATGCCAAAAACTTTCTTTATGATCCTATCCACCTGTGATGACACTTTCAACAACTGATGGACCTGTATTCCCAAATCCCTTTATTCTACCACACCCTCAGTGCTCTATTGTTCACTATGTAAAACTGACCCTGGATTAGATTCCATCTGCCGCCTTTTAGCCCATTTTACCAGCTGATACAGGTCCTTCTACAAGCCATGATAGCCTTCCTTGCTGTCCACTACTCCCCCAATCTTGGTGTCATCTGCAAATTTTCTGTTCCAGTTAACAACACTATCTTCCAGATCGTTGGCTTGGATGACAAACAACAGACCCATAACCAGTCCCTGCAGCACACCACCAGTCACAGGCCTCTAGTCAGAGAGGCAACCATCTACTATCACTCTCTGGCTTCTTCCACAAAGCTAATGTCTAATCCAATTTACTACCTCATCCTGAATACCAAACAACTGAACCTTCCTGACTAACCTCCCATGTGGGACCTTGTCAAATGCCTTGCAAAAATCCATGTAGACAACATCCGCTGTTTTGCCTTCAACAACCATCCTGGTAACTTCCTCTAAAAACTCTATAAAATTGGTTAGTCATAACCCACCATGCATGAAGCCATGCTGACTATCCTAAATCAGTCCAAGACTACCCAAATACTTACATATTCAGTCCCTCAGAATACCTTTCAATAACTTCCCCACAACTGTTCAGACTCACTGGCCTATAATTTCTTGGTTTCTGTTCGGAGCCTTTCTTAAACTGCGGAACAACATTGGCCGTCATTCAAACCCCTGGTACTTTTCCTTTTGCTAAGGGTGATCTAAAACTTCAGCACACAATTGACAATTTTATATAGATATTGGCTAACTGAAATCTCGTGCAGCTTCTAATCACTTACATACAAAGAATGTCAATTATAATGCATAACTAATAGAACAACATGCTATTCAAAATGTTGGAGGAACTCAGCAGGCCAGAAAGTATCTATGGGAAAATAGTACATTCGACATTTCAGGCCAAGATCCTTTGGCAGGACTGGAGAAAAAAAAGATGAGGAGTAGGTTTAAAAGATGGGGGAGGGAGAGAGAAAAACACAAGGTGATAGGTGAAACCAGGAAGGGGGAAGGACAAAGTAAAGTGCTGAGAAGTTGATTGGTGAAAGAGTTTCAGGACTGGGGAAGGGGGAGCCTGATAGGTGAGGATAGAAATCATGGACGAGAAAAAGGAGGTGAGGAGTACCAGAGAGAGGTGATGGGCAGGCAAGGAAATAAGGTGAGAGAGGGAAAAGGGCATGGAGACAGGTGAAGGAGAGGGTGGGGGTTCCATTACCAGAAACTTGAGAAATCGATGTTCATGCCATCAGTTTGGAGGCTACCCAGATGGAATATAATGTGTTCTTCCGCCAACTTGAGTGTGTCTTCATTGTGACAGTACAGGATGCCATGGATTGACATAGCCTAATGGGAATAGGAAGTGGAATTAAAGTAGGTGGCCACTGGGAGATCCTCTTTCTTCAGGTGGACAGAGCATAGGTGCTCAGCAAAAATTCTCCCAATCTACGGTCACCCAATCAGGTCTCACTGATATACAGGAGTCCACACCAAGAGCAGCGGACACAGTGTATCACCTACATCTGGGTAGTCTCCAACCTAATGGCATGAACATTGATTTCTCGAACTTCTGGTGATGCCCCCCCCCCCCCACACCCCTGTCACCATCTGGTTCAGGTGACATATCTAACTTCAGACTATTCAGTTTCCCAAGAACCTTCTCCCTAGCAATGGTAGCTTCACACACTTCATGACACCTGGAATTTCCATCATATTGCTAGTGTCTTCAACAGTGAAGACTGATGCAAAGTACCTATCCATTTTGTCCCCCATTTCCTTGCCTCCCATTACCACCTCTCCAGCATCATTTTCCAGCCGTTCAATATCCACTCTGACCTCTCTTTTACAAGTTTCGTATCTGAAGAAATTGTTTAATTATTTAGTTTTAGTTAGTGTTAATTCTGACAAAACATGAGGTTTTTAATCTTTGCATTGTGTTACCCTGGCCATGTCCTTGGTATGTCATAATGTCTCTTTTTTTGCAAGGACCTTGTTTTGTACTTGCTGCACACTTTCTTAACCCTTGTCATGCTGAGGCATCCACTCTCCAGTTCTCTGTTGCCCCAGAAGAGGATCTAGTGATTCAAAAACTTGAAACACTATGCACCATTCCCTCAGTCACACATTCACCTGTTCTATCTTTCTATTCCTGTCATGACCACAGATGGCACTTGGTAGTAGTCCAGAAATTATTACCTTTTGAGGTCCTATTTTTCGCCTTTTTCCTGCTCCCCTACACTTATAGCCCAGAACCTCTTCCCTCTTCCTACCAAAAGCAGTAGTGTTAATGCTTATCATGATGTTTAGCAGCTCACCCTCACCCTTGATAATATTCTCCTGCTGTTCAGAGACATCTTTGACCCTTCACCCGAGAGACAATATGTCTTATTTCAAATTTAATATCAGGTAAACAACATATTACAAAGATCCGGAAGGAGAATAGGGATTATACATTGGATCACTTAGAAATCAATGACGTATTTAAAAATTTTTACTCTCGGCTTTATTCCTCTGAATCTCTGAATGAGAATATTTCTGTTGATCTTTTCTTAAATAATCTGAATATTCCTTCGCTTTCATCTGATTTTAAAGCAAAACTTAATGAACTTATATCATCAGAAGAAATATCTTTTGCAATTTCTGCATTGTCTTCAGGAAAATCTCCTGGACCTGAAAGGTTCCCTGTAGAATTTTATAAATCATTCTCTTCACTCCTTTCTCCTCAGTTACTCTCAGTACTATCTGACTCATTTAATTATGGTAAGTTGCCACTCTCATTTAATGAGGCATGTAATATTCTTTTATTAAAAAAGGGTAAAGACCCAACAGAGTGTTCCTCGTACAGGCCGATCTCTTTGCTTAATGTTGATGTTAAAATCTTGGCCAAAGTTTTGGCCCTCTATTATTTCTGATGATCAAACTGGTTTTATTAAAAATTGTCTTCCTTTTTTTAACATACGGCGTTTATTTAACATTTTATATTCACCTTCAACTGGGATTCCTGATTGCGTTATTTCTCTCGATGCAACGAAAGCATTTGATCGTATCGAGTGGAACTACCTCTTTGCAGTTTTAGAAAAATTTGACTTTGGTCAAAGTTTTATCTCTTGGATCAAATTGCTGTATCTGTGTCCTACCGCCTCTGTTTTGACTAATTTTCAGCAATCCCAGCTATTTAACCTCAAACGTGGCACCCGTCAAGGATGCCCTTTAAGTCCCTTTCTCTTTGATTTGGCTATAGAACCTCTGGCGATACCATTCTGAAGCTGTCCTGGACTGATTGGGATTTGTGGGGGGTGGTTGTTGAGCATAAAGTTTCTCTTTATTCTGATGATCTATTACTTTTTCTTTCAAATCCGTCCACATCCTTACCTCCAAAGTTTTCACTTCTCGATCAATTTAGCCAGTTTTCTGGCTATAAACTTAATTTACGTAAGTGTGAACTTTTCCCAATTAATAAACAAGTATTAGCATTTTGTGACCTCCCCTTTAAAGTAGCTCATAATCAATTTACTTACCTTGGGATTACAGTTACAAGGATGTTTAAGGATCTTTTTTTGTGAAAATGTTGCCAATCTTTTATATACTACAAAACAGAGTCTGTCACAATGGTCACCTCTGTCTATGTCCTTGGTAGGTCGTATTAATGTTGTTAAAATGTATGTTCTCCCTAAATTTTTATATTTATTTCAATCTATCCCAATTTTTATTTCTAAAACCCTTTTTGATTCCTTAGATTCTATTATTTTGTCATATCTGTGGAAGAATAAGCGTTCTAGAATTAATAAAGTTTATCTTCAAAAATCTGAAAAAGAGGGTGGCATGGTCTTACCTAACTTTCGTTTATACTACTGGGCAGCTAACATAAGTTGCACTACCTTTTGGTCTTTTTTTCATAGCCAATCTGAGGGCCCTAATTGGGGGGCAATGGAGTTAAATTCCACTAAAGATTTATCTATTTCTGCACTTCTTGGCTCTGCACTCCCTAGTAGTTTGTCTAGACTAATTGTTAATCCTCTTGTTATACACACTTTGCAAATATGGGCCTAGTTTAGGAAATTTTATGGTTTTTATGGTTTTTCCCTTTCTAGTCTAAACTTACATAATCATCTTTTTTTACCTACTATGTATGACTCAACATTCTATGATTGGTATAGGAAGGGCATTAAACACTTCGAAGATATTTTATCGATAATCGCTTCACATCCTTTCAACAGCTCTCTGCTAAATTCAGTCTGCTTAATGCCCATGTTTTTAGATATCTCCAAATTAGACACTTTATCAATCCTTTCATTCCTAAGTTCCCTGAAATGCCCGAGAAAAATCCTATGGATTTATTTCTTTCTATTAATCCACTGGGTAAAGGTTTAATATCATTTATTCATGATAAATTAGCATTCTTACGGCGTGCCCCTGTGGATAAAATTAGAATGGCTTGGGAGCATGATTTAAATATTTCTTTATCTGATGAGATTTGGGACTCGATTCTCAAATCGGTTAACTCAACTTCTCTTTGTGCTCGCCATTGCCTTTTACAGTTTAAGATTGTTCATGGAGCCCATATGTCCAAATCTAAATTATCTCGATTTTACCCTAATATTAGTCCTCTTTGCGATAAATGCAAAAGGGGCGAGGCCTCTCTTATTCATATGTACTGGTCCTGTCCTAGTTTAGAGAAATTTTGGAAAGATATTTTTATAACTTTATCCTGTATTCTGAATCACTACTTAGAACCTAACCCTTTAATTGCTCTGTTTGGTTTTTTTGGGTGAGGCAGATATACGTTTGAATTTGACTAAGTGTCAAATATTATCTTTTGCTTTTCTCCTGGCTTGACGTCTAATTCTCCTTAGATGGAAAGCTGTTGCCCCATCCACGCATGCTCAATGGCTTAATGATATTATGTCCTGTTTAGACCTTGAAAAAATCCATTATTCAATTTTTCATTCGGATATAAAGTTTCATAAGGTCTGGGGACCTTTTATTGAGTATTTTCATAACTTTCCTCTTAATTAAGTTTTTTTTTCAGTCCCTTACTTCCAGCTCTTTTTTTTTGGTAGTAGGCATTATTATCTTCTGTTTTCAAGTGTATTTACAATTTTGAGGGTTTGAATGTCTTGATTTATATTCTCTACATTTTGTCGTGGTTGATCTGGAGTTTTTTTTTGTTGTGGTGCTTGGGGAGGATACTAACTTTACATGACTTCAATTTGGGTGCTTTCTCAATTATCTTTTTTGTATTATATTATTATTGTATGTTTATTTTGCACTGTATTAATTTTCTATTTTGTTTTGGGTTTTATTTTATTTGTAGTGTTGTAGAAAATGCATTAAAAATCAATAAAATATATATTTAATATCAGGTTTTCAGCATCAGCTTTGCTTTTATGTTTGGTCATTTAAAACTATTTATATCATGTTACCTCTTTCATACACTTGCAAGATTACATAGGTTATTCTGACCTCCCTTCGGACCTTGATGTTCAATGTCCTCTCTTTACTCTAGTTGTAGCTCAGGACTTTCGGAACGCTCCGCTCTCCTGTAGCTGGTTGCTGCTAGTAAACTGGCAAAGGCATAACTGTCACTGGGATATTTTTTTTCTTGCTTCCACATCGGGCTGCATCTTCCTCAATCCATTCTCAAGTGATTCCAGGCACATAGGCCAGGTGCTCCAAGAAAGATTAAACATTTGGGGTTGTATCCTATGCTGGAGTCCAGTTTGTGATGTTGGTGATTAGCATAGAGCTGTATCATTAGTAGGGAACAATATTTGTCTTTGAAAATTATTGAAGATTGCAATCAGATTACTACGCTATTTCAGTTAACAAATTCGTCAGACTTATTAATTGATTATATATTGGGCTAGACTAGACTTTTAACTGGAGACTGCTTATTAATGCACTTAGAACAGGGAATACTCTTCCCTGGAAGGCATTCTAACTTAAATCCATAATAGTGTACTGTGGCTGCACATGTCAGTTAACATCATTTTATAATGATGCCCCTCCTCTACCATCTTTATCATGAATTTCACCAGTCAGCTTTCTTTTATTTCTCTTTTCTTGAGTATTTTGGGTGATGGTAGCTGTATTAAGCTGTCCTTGTTACCTGCAAATTGAGACTGCAAACACAAGGATGTCTGCAGATGCTGGAAATCCAAAGCGACACACACAAAATGCAGGAGGAACTCAGCAGGCTGTTCTGTTGAAGGGTCTCAGCTCAAAACGCTGACTGCACTCTTTTCCACAGATATTGCCTGGCCTGCAGATTTCCTCCAGCATTTTGTGTGTGTCGCTTTCTATTCACAAAATTCTTTTGTTCTAATTCAGTTTCTATATAATTCAATTGTTTTAATATTTAACAAGCTTGTTGCAAAACTCTACCTAGTTCACTATTATCATTCATTTGCCATCCTTACACTCATTTATATGTGACGCCAGGCCAACCAGACTCTTCACCACTGATTCAGTCCCATGAGTCAAAGTTCAAAGTACATTTACTATTAAAGTATGTATGCATTATACAGCCTTGAAATTTGTCTCCTTATAGTCACAAAACAGAATCCCAAAAGAGCCTATAAAAAATGTAGACCATCAAACACAGCTAGTGCAGGAAAAAAAATAGGTAAACTTTGTGGAGCACCAAGCAGAACCAGCCTGCTCCTTACTTCCGGTCCAAAACCCTGCCTTGTCAACCTGGCCAGGTGTTAAATCATCCAGACATTGGGTCATTCCTTGCTCTAGGACCAAGACCCTGTTGCTTCGATACACCCTGGCCACTACATTTCTTTCCAAACTGGCCTGTGCTTAGATCGATCAAATGTCAAGCCAATTTAGAAATTCCTGAGGGTCTTTCCTGGCTATTGACTTATGTGGACTGGTCTCAACTTTGCCTTGCCTCCGCTTGCCACAACTTCACTTCGCCTCCTGTTCCCTTGAAACTGTCCCAACCTCGCATGAACATCATCTCGCACTCGTTCACTTCAAACCTCGACTCATCGTTGCCTCTGCCCAGCTCTCCATTGATTGCAGTAATCGTTTACCATAAATTTTACCAGGTTATCAATAAAATATTCAGTTGCATTCTTTGTTCTGCTTGCTGCCAATAAGTAGTCGCCGAGCTTCACTAGTTCCATTTTAAACCGGGTCAGTTAGGAATGGGTAATAAAGGCTGATCTTTCCGGATGTATCATATTCTGTAATATGTTTCTTAAATATCATGTGCATGGGTTATCTAATTACAATTCTTTTGGTAATATATTGTGAAACAGATTATTAAAGGCTGGTAAACAACTTTGAAATTGTTCCTAACCATAGGTTGACTACCCAGGAATATTTAAAGGGAATGAGAAAATATAGATGTTTTCTTGTTAATAACAATGAGTACAGATGGACCAGTGTACTCCTACCTCCACTGATATAATCAGCTCTTGAGAGCTGTTAATATTAGAAGTTGCACAATTATTCTTTCTCTTGAAATGCTCACTGCCAATTACAAACAAAGAATGAATAAATGAATTCACAGCAGCAAGAGATGAGTATCAGTTTAATTTGATATGCTAAATATGTGCTTCCAATCCAGTTGTCTGTAATATTAAGTCCTTTTTTTCAAAAGGATAAATTAATTAAAATAGAAAAATGGTCAGCTGCCATCCACACACAATTTCATTTATGTGACTTCATATTCACCAGTCTCTTAACTACCAATTAGGCATGGACAATAAATGCTGGTATGACTGGTTGCTTTACATAATGCAACACATTAAAATGTAACTCATGCACAACTAATCTAGTTGCGACTAGTTTATTTAATATTTGTATTAAAGTAATACAATAACCTAAACAAAAAAAGATTAAAATCTAAAAAAGTATAATCAGGAAAAAAAATTATTTGACCTTTCTCCTTATCTCCAAGTTGGAAATCAGGTAAATTGAACTTCACATGAAGATGCACCATTAGCTATCACTTATCTTATCCCAGACTTAAAGTCCTTATTAGATTATGAGAGCCTTAGAAAAAGTATACAGCCAGTGTCTTCCTTCAAGGTTAAAATGTCGAATCCTAGGGGAAGACACACAAAATGAGCTGCACAGTAGTGCAGCGATGGTGTAATGCCTTACATTGCTAGTGATTGGATTCAATTTTTGCTGTTCTCTGTTAGGAGTTTGTATGCTCTCCTTGTAACTGTGCATATCCTGCAGGTGCCTCACTTTCCTCCTACATTCCAAAGATGTATGGGTTTAAGTTAGCAAGTTATGGACATGCCATGGTAGTGCCAGCACCGTGGATATTTGGGATCTTTTCTGGGGAAGGGATCTGCACAAAAAAGATGGGCTCTCCTTAAAACAATGGGCTACAATATCCTTGCAGGCAAATTAGCTAGAGTTCTTCCGCTGGGCTTAAACTAATTTGGCAGAGGGATGGGAAGTGGAGTGAGTGCTGAAGAAAAGGTAGATGGTTTACAGACAGAAGCAATGTGTAGTGAGACTACTAGCAAGGAGGTGTAATAATAGGGCAAAACTGCAGTCAACAGGATGAGTTTCAGTACAAAAGGTGAACAAAATTGAAAAAGGTGACCACAGGACTGAAGGTGTTATAGCTGAATGCACGCTGTATATGGAATAAGGTAGATGAATTTGTAGCACAGTTACAGATTAGTATGTATGATATGGTAGGCATCACTGAATCATGTCTGAACAAGGATTATAGTTGGGAGCGTAATGACCAAGGACTGGCAGGAAGGCAGATAGGACGGCATTGCTCTTTTGGTAAAAAATGAAATCAAACCGTTAGAAAGTGGTGACAGAAAGTCAGAAGGTGTTGAATCATTGTGGATCGATCTAAGGCATCACAAGGGTAAAAAGATCCTAATGGGAGTTACATACAGACCCCCCCCCCAAACAGTGGTAAGGATGTGATCTACAAATTGCAATGGGATATAGAAAATGCCTGCCAAAAGAACAATGTGACAATAGTCATAAGGAAATTTCAATATGTAGGTAGATAAGGAAAATCAGGTTGGTGTTTGGTTCCAAGATGGAGACTTTTAGAATGCTTATGAGATAGTTTTTTAGAGCAGCTAAGGTTGAACCCACCAGGGGAACAGTTATTCTGGATTGGGTGTTGTGCACTGAACCAAAGTTGATTAGAGAGCTTAAGGCAAAAGAATTATGATTAAATTCACCCTGAAATTTGTGAAGGAGAAGCTAAAGTCACATGTATCAAGTTTACAGTGGAGTAAAAGGAATTGCAGAGCCATGAGAGAGGAGATAGCCAGAATTCATTGGAAAAGTACTCTGGCAGGGATGACGGCAAAGCAACAATGCCAGGAAGTACTGGAAGCAATTTGGAAGGCACAGGCTATATATATCCCAAAGAAGAAGTGTTCCAAAGGCAAGAAGTCACAACTGTGACCAATGAGAGAAGTCAAAGCCAACATAAAAGTCAAACAGAGGGCATATAATAAAGCAAAAATAGTGGGAAGTTAGAGAGTTGGGAAATGTTTAAATACCAACTGAAGGCAACTAAAATGTCATTAAGAAAGTAGAGATGGAATATAAAAGT
Source organism: Hypanus sabinus (assembly GCF_030144855.1). NCBI lineage: Eukaryota > Metazoa > Chordata > Chondrichthyes > Myliobatiformes > Dasyatidae > Hypanus > Hypanus sabinus. Next base: position 60,742,374 of record NC_082713.1, on the reverse strand, counting down.
AAGCTAGCCAATAATATTAATGATGATGCCAGAAGTCTCTTAAGATATATAAAGTGTAAAAGAGAAGCAAGAATGGATGTCAGAGCACTGAAAAATGATTCTGGAGAGGTAGCAAGGGGAACAATGAAATGGCAGATGAACTGAATAACTATTTTGATTCAGTCTTCATTGTGGAAGACACAGTATAGTGTAAGTTCCAGGTGTCAAAGATCACGAAGTGTGTGGTTACCATTACTGGGGAGAAGGTCCTTGGGAAACTGGAAGGTCCGAAGGGGGATAAATCACCTGACCCAGATGGTGTACACCCTAGGATTTTGAAAGATGTTGTTGAAGGGATTGCACAGGGATTAGTAACGATCTTTCAAGAATCACTAGATTTTGTAATGGTTCTGGAAGTCTGGAAAACTAGCAAATGTTACTTCACTCTTCAAGAAGAGAGAGCAGCAGAAGAAAGGAAACCATAGGCCAATTAGTCTGACCTCAATGATTAGAAAGATGTTGGAGTCGATCATTAAGGATGTGGTTTTGGGGTACTTGGAGGCACATACTAAAATAGGCTGTAGTCAGCATGGTTTCCTCAAGGAAAAAGCTTGCCTGACAAATCATTTGGAATTCTTTGAAGAAATAACAAGCAGGATAGACTAAGAAGAATTGTTTTTTGTTGTGTACTTACATTTTCAGAAGGCCTTTGACAAGGTGCCACACGTGCGGCTTAACAAGTTATGAACACATGGTATTACAGGGAAGATTCTATCATGGCTGTGTTGGCAGATTGGCAGGAAGCAAGTAGTGGGATTAAAGGGAGTCTCTTCTGGTTGGCTGCTGATATTCCATAAGAGTCTGTGTTGGGACCGATACTTTTTGTGTCAGTGATTTGAATAATGGAATTGATGGCTTCGCTGCAAAGTTTGCCAATGATATGAAGGTTGGTGGAGGGGCAGGTAGTTTTGAGCAACTAAAGAGGTTACATAAAGAATTAGACATTAGGAGAATGGGCAAAGAATTGGCAGATGGAATAATGTAGTTGGACATGTGTGGTCATGCACTTTGGTAGAAGAAATGAAAGGATTGATTATCTTTGAAACGGAGAGAAAATACAAAAATCCGAGGTGCAAGTGGACTTGGGAGTCCTTGTGCATGATTTCCTGAAGGCTAATTTGTAGGTTGAGTCAATAGTGAGGAAGGCAAATGCAATGCTAGCATTCATTTCAAGAAGAAAATAATATAAAAGCAAGTATGTAATCTTGAGACTTTACAAAGCACTGGTGAGGCCTCACTTGGAGTATTGTGAGCAGTTTTGGGCCCCATATCTTAGAAAGAATGTGCTGAAAGTGGAGAGGGTTCAAAGGACGTTCACAAAAATGATTCAAGATTTGATGTCTTGTCATATTATGTGCTGCAGAATAGATGTAAATAAGATTGAAAGAGTACAGTGAAAATATACAAGGATGTTGCTGGCACTGGAAAACCTGAGTTATAAAGAAAGGTGGAATAAGTTGGGACTTTATTCTTTAGAATGTAGAAGATTGGGAGGAGATTTGATCGATGTACACAACGTTATAGGGGTACAGGTAGGGTTAATGCAAGTAGGTTCTTTCCACTGAGGTTGAGTGGGACTACAACCAGAGGTCATGTGTTAAGGGTGGAAGGGTGAAAGGTTTAAGGGGAACATGTGGGGAAACTTCTTTACTCAAGGGGTCACTCCAAGTGTGGAATGAGCTGTTATTGCAAGTGGTGCATGTAAGGTTGATTTCAATGTTTAAGGGAAGTTTGGGTAGGTACATGAATGGCAGGGGGTACGGAGGGCAATTGTCATGTTGCAGGTCGATGAAAGTAGGAAGTTTAAATGACTTATAACAGATGGGCCGAGGTGTCTAGTTCTGAGCTGTACTTTTATATGATTATGACTCTAACTACAAATTCAAAATGAAAATCCCACTTTGAAATACTGAAATAATTTACTCAGCTTTTCTTCCTCCTGTGACTAAAGTGAAAATTGTCAATTACAAGCCACTGGAAATTAAAGAAAACACCAGATAATTGTAACCGTAGGTGAAATTTTACTTGAACATGTTTAATTAAGCATATGTCTCAGCCTCGGCTTCATATTCAATTGTAATCCAGTAGAATGTCAAGGCACAACTTGAATTGCATAACAATGGCTGATACAAAATAAAACAATGAATTTCTGAGAAAGCTATTGTGGTTCTGTTACTTCTTTTTCTTGTGCCTTGAGGGTGGAATGCATTTTTCAATTTGTCTCACTTCATCACAAGTAACTAACACTCTGCAATACTTTACTTTCTTCTAATTGCTCTTCAAAGACTTTTTTTATGAAACTAAATGCCAGGGTTGAAGACCAAGAGGATAAGACATGAGAGAATAGGCCCAATCAAGTATGACAGTGGAAAAGTGTGTATGGAACCAGAGGTACTTAATGAATACTTTGCTTCAGTATTCACTAAAGAAAAGGATCTTGGTGATTGCAGGCATGACTTGCAGTGGACAGAAAAGCTTGAGCATGTACTTATTAAGGAAGAGGATGTGCTGGAGCTTTTGGAAAGCATCAAGATGGATAAGTCACTGGGACCAGATGGGATATACCTTAGGCTATTGTGGGAAACGAGGGGGGAGATTGCTGAGCCTCTGGCAATGATCTTTGCATCATCAATGAGGATGGGAGAGGTTCTAGAGGGTTGGAGGGTTGTGAATGTTTTTCCCTTATTCAAGAAAGGGAGTAGAGATAGACCAGGAAATTATTGACCAATGAGTCTTACTTCAGTGGTTGGTAAGTTGATGGAGAAGGTCCTGAGAGGCAGGGTTTATGAATATTTGGAGAGGCATAATATGATTAGGAATAGTTGGCATGGCTTTGTGAAAGTCAGGTCATGCATTACGAGCCTGATTGAATTTTTTGAGGATGTGACTAAACACATTGATGAAGTTAGAGCCATAGATGTAGTGTGTATGGATTTCAGTAAGCATTTGATAAAGTACCCCATGCAAGGCTTATTGAGAAAGTAAGGAGGCATGGGATCCAAGGAGACATTGCTTTGTGGATCCAGAACCGGATTGCTCACAGAAGGCAAAGAGTGGTTGTAGATGGGTCAGATTCTGCATGGAAGTCAGTAACCAGTGGTGTGCCTCAGGGATCTGTCCTGGGTCCCCTACACTTTGTGATTTTTATAAATGACCTGGATGAGGAAATAGAAGGATGGATTAGTAAATTTGGCAATGACACAAAGGTTCAGGTGTTGTGGATAGTGTGGAGGGCTGTCAGAGGTTACAACAGGACATGGATAGGATGCAAAACTGGGCTGAAAAGTGGCAGATGGAGCTCAACCCAGATAAGAGTCAGGTAATTCATTTTGTTAGGTCAACTATGATGGCAGAATATAGCATTAATGGTAAGATTCTTGGCAGTGTAGAGGATCAGAGGGATCTTGAAGTCTGAGTCCACAGGATACTCAAAGCTGCTGCACAGGTTGACTCTGTGGTTAAAAGGCATATGGTGCTTAGACCTTCATTAGTCATGGAACTGAGTTTAAGAGCAGAGAGGTAATATTGCAGCTATACAGGACCTTGGTCAGACCCCGCTTGGAGTACTGTGCTCAGTTCTGGTCGCCTCACCTCAGGAGGGTCATGGAAACCATAGAAAGGATGCCGAGGAGATTTACAAGAATGTTGCCTGGACTGGGGAGCATGCTTTATAAGAATAGGTTGAGTGAACTCGGCCTTTTCTTCTTGGAGTGACGGAGGATGAGAGGTGACCTGATAGAGGTGTACAAGATAATGAGAGGTATTGATCGTGTGGATAGTCAGATGCTTTTTCACAGGGCTGAAGTGGCTAGCGTGAGAGGGCATAGTTTTAAGATGCTTGGTAATAGGTACAGAGGAGATGTCAGGAGTAAGTTTTTCACCAGAGAGTGATGAGTGCATGGAATGGCCTGCCAGTGACAGTGGTGGAGGCGGAAACAATAGGGTCTTTTAAGAGATTCCTGGGTAGGTACATGGAGCTAAGAAAAATAGAGGGCTATGGGTAACCCTAGTTAACTTCTAAGGTAAGAACATGTTTGGCACAGCTCTGTGTGCCAAAGGGCCTGTATTGTGCTGTAGCTTTTCTATGTTTCTATATTTCTATGTTCCATAAAATGAAAAAAAATTCTTGGGTGAGTTACATCGTATTTTTAGAAATACATATGTAGTATTCAGAGCAATGCAGAATTTATTTTATTCTGACATACGATACTCTTATATATACATCTATCTGATAAAATTGAGATCTACTTATTCTCGAAGCTGTCACTTTGAACATAATGTCACAAAAAGATGTATCTTCCTTTCCATTACTTAATAATATTCCAAAAAGATGGATCACTTCAAATTCCATTCTTCATTCCTTCATCTCTACCAGCACATTCGCTTTCTCCTGCTGACATCTACACTGGACACTGGAGAAAGCAACTGGGTGATTGCTCAGTTGAATATTTCCATCCAGCCCTCAAAAACAACTTGAGTTGTCAGTTATCTGACACTTTAATTATCTTTCATACACCCACTCAAATCTTCCTGATTTTTGCTTCTTGTTGTTTTGAAACTTATCCCAAGTTTGAGAAACAGCATCTTCTGACTTGGTATGTTACAGCTCTCAGTATTTAATTTGAAATAGAAATTCCCTCTATCCCTGTCCCCCATCTCCTCTCTCTCGTCTCCCATCTCTCATCTCCCTCTCACTTCCTTTTTCCATGGGCACTGCTCAACAGCATTCCTGTTTTTATTTTAAATTTCCAGCATCTGCAATGTTCTTCTCCAGTGTCCTGAACCTCACTATACTTACATTATTCTTTACATTTCCTTAATCTCTTCTGCTGACTTCTATCGTCCTTTCTCTCTATCCCTTTCTGTTTATCAATCTCTATATTATCCAGACAATAACAAGTACTTATCACCCTGCTTCAGCCATCACCATCCCCACCTGTGTTATTCAATTGCATTTAATGTCCACTTTGCTCTCTTTCTCCAGTATGTGAATTAAACAAAGTTCTTAGGTCTATATTATTCTATGTTTCTTCTTCTGCTTTCAAAGTGCTTCTGGGATAAGGATGAATTGCTTCTGCTCAGTTCCATGGATTGTGGAATGATTGAGGAAATCATTTATATGAATCTGAGGACTCTGCAAAGTGAGACAGGTGTTGCTTGACTTGGTTGGTAGATTGGTAATTAGGAGTACTACAATTTATTTTGGCTCTTTCCTTTGATATCCTCGTACTCTGATGAGAGAGAAACAAAGTGTCCAGAGCTTTTTTGAAACATTCACTTTCAGTCTGGGCAGTGCTGGCACAGGGTGTCCCATCACCTGTAATAATCTTCTTGGAGAAATGCTCTCCATGTGGACACATGAAGAGATTGTTTTTTTCAGGATGATAGTCCAAGGTCAATGAATCACATGGCCCAACATTTGGAGCTGACTGGGTGTGAGCAGAGATGTGGGGTGTTGGTATTGAAGCGTACATTAACATTGATTTACCTGAACACTGAATTAAGCTGGAGAGTTTTACATGGATAGTAATGTTGAGTATTTCTCCACAGGACAGGGATTGTTTACACATCCATGTACTTCAGATTGAGTTTATGGACTTTGAACCAAAGGCTATACCAGCATGTTGGAGGAATTAATTTTCTATACATACTGAAAGGCATTGTTTGAGTCATGGTTTAGTGATTCATATTTATCAGTTTCACGATTATAGTTTCAAATCATCTCTGCCATTTTTTAACTTCATATTCCAGCAACAACCTGAATTAACCTTACAGTTCAAAACATGATGTAAGTAGAATGAAGGACCCCACCAATATGACTTGAAGGAATCAACTACTCAAGGCACATTACTGGGTTTTTTCTTTCCCCTGGTGGAATGGTGGAGACTTTAAGAGGGTTCCTGCATTTGGTTAAACTTCATATCTATTTTAAAAAGACCCAGTATTGACCTTGTTGTGTCAATCACAGGCCTGTAAACGATAGTGTGCAAATATAGATGCACAAGGGCTTTACAGCAGTGTACATGTATTCATTTTGGTGCTTTTGCTGCTATGAATAGTGCCCAGACCTCTCAGGTTGACAAATGGGACTTTTTTCTGATGGGTAAGATGCCATGTGGGACCAAGGCAAGTTTACAGATGAGGGAGCATTGCTGCCACAAGGGAAAGATTTGGCCTTAGAAACAGGTAGGTATTACCAGCATATAGGACAGAGATTGAAAATCTGGCTGAGTGGTACCATAGCAAATTCTTATTCAATCTCAGCAAGACCAAGGAGCCTCTAAGTCCTTAAGAGTTTGTGAAGATTGATCATGACATCTAAAACTTTGACAGACTTCTATAGATGTGTGCTGGAGAGTATATTGACTTGCTGCATCACAGCCTGGCTTGGAAACACCAATGATCTTGATTAGAAATCCTACGCTGCTTTTATGTTCTTTTTTTACTAGTTCAAATGTAGCATTTCAGCATCATTGCTATGGTTCATCTCACTGACCTGTAAGACCCTTCCAGTGGATGTAGTCTAAGGGCTGCACAACTTCATGCCTTGGGTAACTTCTTTCGTTCTCTTAGATTCTGATCAAAACCAACCAAACCAGGTCACTCAAACACCGGGCCAAGCTAACAGGATTACTTTTGCAAACCTGCTACTGTATACAATACAAAATTTATCAGAGAATGATCTCAGGTTTATCAGGTCAATAGCAGAAACTCCTTGTGTCCACATTCAATTGCTTTGATTAGATTATGCCAGAGCGTGAATCAGTTCTCAAACAGAATCAGGTTTATTATCACCAGCATGTGATGTTACATTTATTAACTTAGCAGCAGCAGTTCAATGCAATATATAATCTAGCAGAGAGGGAAAAATAATAATACATAAAATAAAACATTATGATAAATAAACAAGTAAATCATTTACATACATTGAATAGATTTACAAGAATGTGTAAAAACAGAAATACTGTATATTAAAAAAGTAAGGTAGTGTCTAAAGCTTCAATGTCCATTTAGGAATTGGATGGCAGAGGGAAGAAGCTGTTCCTGAATTGTTGAGTATGTGCCTTCAGGCATATGTATCTCTTAGCTGATGGTAACAGTGAGAAAAGGGCATGCCCTGGGTGCTGAGGTCCTTAATAATGAATGCTGCCTTTCTCAGACATCGCTCCCTGAAGAAGTCCTGGGTACTTTGTAGGCCAGTGCCTAAGATGGAGCTGACTAGATTTACAACCTTCTGCAGCTTCTTTAGGTCCTGTGCAGTACCTCCTCCATACCAGACAGTGATGCAGCCTGTCAGAATGATCTCCACGGTACAACTATAGAAGTTTTTGAGTGTATTTGTTGTCATGCAAATCTCTTCAAACTCCTAATAAAGTATAGCCGCTGCCTTGTCTTCCTTGTAACTACACTGATATGTTGGGACCAGGTTAAATCCTCAGAGATCTTGACACCCAGGAACTTGAAACTGCTCACTCTCTCCACTTCTGATCCCTCTATGAGGATTGGTATGTGTTCCTTCATCTTACACTTCCTGAATTCCACAATCAGCACTTTTGTCTTACTGACATTGAGTGCCAGGTTGTTTCTGCACCACCATCCACTAATTGGCATATCTCACTCCTGTATGTCCTCTCATCACCACTGGTGATTCTACCAGCAATGTTTGTATTGTCAGTAAATCTATAGATGGTATTTGAGTTATGCCTAGCCACACAGCCATGAGCATACAGAGAGTAGAGCAGTAGGCTAAGCACTGCCGAGGAGCTTAGAGCTGAGGTGCCCTGAGGTGCACCAGAGTTGATCATCAGCGAGGAGGATATGTCATCACCAATCTGCACAGACTGGGGTCTTCCAGTTAGGAAGTCCAGGATTCCGTTGCAGAGGGAGGTACAGAAGCCCGGGTTCTGCATGTTCTCAATCAGGATTGTGAGAATGATGGAATTAAATGCTGAGCTATAGTCGATGAACAGCATCCTGACGTAAGTGTTTGTGCTGTCCAGGTGGTCCAAAGTCATGTGGAGAGCCATTGAGATTGCGTCTGCCATTGACCTATTGTGGTGATAGGCAAATTGCAATGGGTCCAGGTCCTTGCTGAGGCAGGAGTTCAGTCTAGTCATAACCAACCTCTCAAAGCATTTCATCGCTGTCGATGTGAGTGCTACCAGACAATAGTCATTATGGCAACCCACATTTTCCTTCTTAGGTACTAGTATGATTGTTGTCTTTTTGAAACAAGTGGGAATTTCTGCTCGTTGCAGTGAGAGGTTGACAATGTCCTTGAATACTCCTGCTAGTTGGTTGGCACAGGTTTTCAGAGCCTTACCAGGTATTCCATCGGGACATTCTGTATTGCAGGGGTTCACTCTCTTTAAAGACAGTCTAACATTGGCCTCTGAGATGGAGATCACAGGGTCCTCAGCTACAGCAGGGAAACAATTCACAAGATGGAAGCTACAGAGCAGTTTCTCAAAACGGCAGCCTCCATTTCTTCAAGCACAGGACAAGAACAAAGGCAATTGGCTTGCCTACTTCCACTGTCCTTAATTCATTTAAATTCACTGATTTGTAAACTGTTGTTCTTTCTGGTCAACAATGGGCAAAGCCCTCCCCACCTTTGAGCACATCTACACAGAGCATTATCGCAGGAAAGAAGCATCCATTATCAGGGACCACCCAGGACATGCTCTTTTCTCAGAGCTGCGACTAGGAAAAAGATAAAGGAGCCTTAGGATTGACACCTCCAAGTTCATGTACAGTTATTATCCCTAAACTATCAGGCCCTTGAAACAAAGGTAATAGCTTCACGCAACTCCATCATTAAAATGTTCCCACAACCTATGGAGTTACTTTCCAGGACTCTTCATCTCACGTTCACAATATTTATTGTTTATTTATTTATTTATTTTTAGAATTGCACAACTTGTTGTGTTTTGCACATTGATTTAACATGCGAGTTGGTGTGGTCTTCCAATGATTCTATTATGATTATTATTCTACTATGGGTTTAATGAGTATGCCTGCAAGAAAATGAATCCCAGTGTAATACATGGTGACACATATGTACTTTGATAATAAATTTTCTTTGAGCATTAGTATCTCAGGATCTATGCTTTGGGACCATCGGGGAATATGAGTCTCCAGAGGCCTGGAATATCACAGGCTCAGGCTTTGGAGACTGGATCATCTGAGTTATGAGAATTAGGGCACCTAAACTTTGGGGTCAGAGAACAAAGTCATGAAATTAAGGGTGAGAGGTCCAGGAGTTTGGATCATCAAGGGCTAGTTATTCATGACCAGGCTTTAGAAGAAGTAGGATAGTATTTTGTTGGTCTTTCATTGTCAAAGGTTCTGAATAATACTATGGATGCACCTTCATCAGAGACATTGACATGGTTCAAGATTGCAGTTCATTGGCACCATCTCAAAGGATATAAGGATGAAAAATAAAGGCTTATCTTGTGAGCAATACTCAGATCTTGAGAGTGATTTAAATAAACATACATACATATGCCATGTTCTTTGATGACTTCACTGCCCTTGGACTTCAGCAGATGGAGAGGTGGGCCAAGCACTATCAGAATCTGTGCTCCACTGAGAACATGGTCACTGAGTCATCCCTTGCCAGTGTCTCTGCCCTACCTGTCATGAAAGAGCTGGATCTACCCCCAACAGAGGAAGAACTCAACAAGGTCATCAACTCACTTGTTCACGGCAGGGCATCAGGCAAAGACGGCATCCCTGCAGAAGTGATCCTGTGCGGGAAACCAGTGCTCCTAAGCCATCTTCAAGAGCTGCTCTGCCAGTGCTGGAAGGAGGAATCGGTTCCCCAAGACATGCGAGACACAAACATCATCAAATTGTTCAACAATAAGGGAGACCGCAACGACTGTAATAATTACAGAGGCATATTCCTGCTCAACACCATTGACAAGGCGTTTGCCTAAGTGGTTCTGAAGCGACTGCAGACACTAGCAGAATGCATCTACCCCGAGTCCCAGTGTGGCTTCAGAGCAAAGAGGTCCACCATCGACATGATCTTCTCACTCAGGCCGCTGCAGGAGAACAGAGACAGCCTCTGTACGTTGCCTTTATCGATCGGACCAAGGCTTTCGACCTGGTTAGCAGAAGAGGCCTCTTTGCACTCCTGATGAAGATCGGATGCCCATCAAAGCTGCTGAATCTCAACACCTCTTTCCATGACAGCATGCAGGAGGTAATACAATTCGACAGGTCATCGCTAGAGCCCTCCCCCTTCCAAAGCCGAGTGAAGCAGGGTTGTGTCCTTGCCCTGACACTCTTCGGGATCTTCTTCTCCCTCATACTGTTGTACGCTTTCAGGACACCTGATGATGGAGTGTACCTACACACTAGGTCCAACAGCAAGCTCTTTAACCTTGCACGCCTCAGAGCAGAGACCGAAGTGCATCAGGTTCTGATCTGGGAGATACTCTTCGCTGATGATGTCGCCCTGACGTCGCACTCACAGTCTGGTCTCCAGCAGCTAGTCAGCTCCCTGGCACTTGCTTGCCAAGAGTTTGGCCTCACCATCAGTCTGAAGAAGACAGAGATCATGGGCCAGGATGTCAGTGAAGCCCCCAGCATCGGCATCGGCGACCGCATCCTGCAAGTGGGAGATGCATTCACCTACCTAGAGTTGACAGTCTCCAGCAACCTGTCCCTTGATCCCGAGCTCAGCAGGCGAATAGGGAAAGCTGCCACTGCTCTGGCCATGCGGTCAAAGAGAGTGTGGAAAAACAACAAGCTCCCCACAGCCACCAAGACTGCAGTGTACAGAGCCTGCATACTGAGTACTCTTCTCTACAGCAGCGAGAGTTGGACAACCTACCCTTGCCAAGAGCACAGTCTCAACAGCTTTCACCTACGGTGCTTGCATCAGATCCTGGGCATTTCCTGGAAAGAACGCATGCCAAACAAGGACGTCATGGACCAAGCCAGCATGTCAAACATGTATGTCCTTCTCACACAGCGACGACTGCGCTGGCTTGGCCACGTCTGCCGCATGCAAGAAGGCCGCATCCCCAAGGATCCCCAAGAACTCGCTGGAGGATCCCGGCCCATACGGCTCCTACTGCTGCATTACAGGGACCTGAAGTCTGCTAATATCACGGTGGACATTTGGGAAGAGACAGCTGCAAGTCGCTGCACCTGGCGACAGGCTGTACGTACAGGCGTTACCAATGCAGAGGAAAAACGAACTTGACTATGGTCAGACAGAAGAGAGAGAAGGAAAGCTGCAACAGTAACTACCCAGCCACAGCCATCAGCCTTCATGTGCAGCAGCTGTGCCAAGGACTGCCGCTCAAGGATTGGCTTATTCAGCCACAGCTAATGCTGTTCCACACCCAATTGAGTCCTAAACCGGGTGCATCCATTGTCTAGTTAGACAGACGGAGCCATTATTTTTATACAAATGGATAATGAATGAGTGAATGAAGGTATACATAAGTACTGAAAGGAAAATGTGTGACATATTCACAAGGTTCCTAATCAAGCAGCATATTCCTAAATTCTATTTGTCCTTGACAACGACCAAGCAGAAAATAGGGCAAGGAATGATAACATCCCATAAGTGATTGATCAAAATCATTTTGGATACAAGGGCAAAAATCTTTGGAAAGTAACTGGTTGAATTTTTGGATTAATATGAAATGATCTGGAAGTAGACATTAGTATGCTGCAGTGAGATAATAAAAATGCAATTGAATTTCAAGGGAACTACATTGAAATGAGCAAGTGGGCCAGTACGATTTACTTGCAGAAATAACGATGGATGAGAAAATGAAGGTTGTTTGCACTGAGCAGAAACTGCAATATTTAAGATGGGGAGGGGTGAAGTTGAGTGTGAGCATGTGAGAGGAGAACGTTCTACAGGACATCAAATAAGCTAAGGTGTTTAGAAAGCGATTTATTTCTCTCAAATTTAGCAAGATCTCTTGAGAAGTCTTTGCTTCACAAATAAATTTGAACAAGGACAATGTTGTCAGAGGTGCTATAAGTAAATATGGAAATGTGGAAAAAGTAGTTGAACATGCTCCTCTTAGTTTAGAAGAGCCTCAGTGATCATCCTTATAAAGCTGCACACTGAAAACTGTTCCTAGCCTCTCGATGTATCAGAGATGTCACTAAAGCTCCCTGATCAGAAAAAAATATATTTGAATCCTTTCCATTTTCCAAAGTCTTCAGTTGAGTAAGTACCTATAGCAGTCCAGTGCTGCTCTCAGTAGGGGTTCAAATATACAAAGCTGAATGAAGAAATCTTAGCTGCTCTCTTGTTAACTGCAGGAGTGAGGGGATTTAACAGTAGATTTTCTATCTTCGTATTGCCAAAGGTGATGGTTCCAAATCTCTGCTTGTCCATCAGGGAATAAATTAATAGAGTTCTGCTATACATCAGGAAGATCCTTTCAGCAGCTGTATCTCTAACAATGATAGCGGCAAGTCAAGCATTCAAAGAATCAGACTCAGAGTTCCAGAGCAACTCAAAGTTTTGGAGGAAGAATCTGAGTTTCAAATGAAGCTGCAAAATCACCCAACAAACTAATATCATGATTAGCTCCATAACTGTATCGATGAAGTGGCCAATTCAGCAATGGGAAGGATGGAGTCCAGGCATTATACCAAGTAAAACACAAAATTCCTTATTAAATTTTTCTGACAGGCATTCAATATCAAAAGCACTATAGTCTGCCCCATCAAAATCTTTATCTCAAAATTAGAGTTTCCCTTTCAGTCAGATTGCATCTATCCTCCTCATCTGTCCAAAGAGCTGCAATTTTTCCCAGCGACTCAGCCTGGACTGATTATTTCTTTATTCTGTGCTCTCAGATAGTTTCTGCGCTGCTGACTAGAGAGATGGACCAGGGACAGATGTCTTTTCAAACTCGCTGTCTTCCTTTTCCTCTCATGAATGGAGAGGTGTCTCATTTCAGATAGGTATTAGGAAAAAGCAGCAATGTTTGTGTTGTGCTGAGGGGAGATGAGAAAGTAAAGATTGTTTGTAACAACAATCCTCAAATTGTATCGGGAGAGGTTGTATGGAATGTTACAGCAAGGGATGGAGAAAGAGAGGATTGGCAATGGATTAGCTTCATTCACAATTCCTCCAGTACCAATGATGACCATGTTGCTTGTGAAGGCTTTTTCCTATGATGTGACTTTCAAAAACAAGTTAAATTAACTACTGAAATAATAAGAAAACTGTTATCTCTCTTTCTCTTTCCACAGATGCAGCCTGGCCTGCTGAAACTTTACAGATGTTTATGGTATTATTTATGATTTACATCATCCAGATTTTTTTTCATTGAATTTTTCATTTACTTTTTAAACTTCTTACCTCCAATCACAAAGTAAAAGCCTTTTTGCTTGATTATGTTATGCTCGGTTAATCTGGATTACTGATTGCATTATATAGTTATGGTATATTATATGAGTAAATAGCCCCAACTGCCTTGTGGGCAGCCTCAGGAGAGACAAAGGCTACAGGAGTAAACCCAGGTATCAGATCTGGAGAGGAGTCCCTAGTGCAGCGGGACATCATTGAACATCCTTCTGGCACCTCCTGCAGCCAAATTAGAGCAAAATTAATTGCTTCATAAGCTTTCCTTTGGATTACACTGGTGAAACCAAGAGCAGGATCTTGACAAGTGAGCATCTCAGGATCTCCAACCCTTCTGCCCAGGCTTGTGATGATCATCATCACCACACATTGTCCTTTGACAAGGTGCCAACCAACCAACATTAAATAGAGTATAGTTATATCGTATTCCTTCTTGTTCACTCCTTAGCAGCCTGAAATAAATGAAAATTTGAACAACTTTTGTGCTTCCTGCTAGGGATCAGCAGTATTTGTGATCACTTAATTGCAAAGCAACTTAACAACAGTTTGGAATTACACACAATTTTCTCCTCCCCCCTCTCTCATATTTCTTTGCTCTAGTTTCCAGCTGTTCTCCATTTTGTCCTTAAAAATTTCTTTGGAAATTTTCTGTTAAACTTAAATTTGTACAAAATATATAATGTATTTATGTTGGAAAGAGTTGTGCTTAGTGTGCAATTCAAAAGGATTATAGAAATATAGTATTTTAATAGAAAGCTGTACATCCCTCGGGGAGGGAGGGTGAGGGGAGGTTTGTTTAGGGGTAAAATATAAAAGCAAAATGGAGGAAAATGTAATCCATTATGTATTCTGTATTGTGTCATTCTTTCAATAAAAATGTATATATAAAAAGAAAGCTGTATATCATTTCTCTTTGGCTAATGAGTTGGCTGCTCTTTTGGCACTTCAACATTCTCAACACTGATTACTGTGCTTTTTCTCACTTTATGTGAACATTGCTGAGGCATGTGATGCAGTGATTTAAAATAATATTTTTCATGCTGTCTTACTCATGCAACAGCATTTTTTTAATACAAGAGGTTGTGCAGATGCTAGAAATCTTGAACTGCACATGCAAATTTCTGGAGGAACTCTGCAAGCCGGGTAGAATCTATAGAGAGGAATACACAGTCAACCTTTCAAGACAATATCTGTCAGAAGAGCAATTAAACTTTTTTGTTGTCTTCTTCAAGATTTTCTTCAAGTACTCTTAGTTTTGCATTCATCATTCAGCTGTTTTTTCTTAGCTTCTGTAAAGCCACATGAGTTAGAGATCATACTGATTCAATCTTGTTCCATATCTCCACTAGAATAGAATTCAAATGAAGCTGTCCCATGCGATCAAAGGTACAACTTGGTATGTTTACTAACTTCAAAACATAGCAGTCCAAAAATACAGGTGTATACTTTGAATTTACTTTAAGTGAGGTGTTCACGTATCATGTGGTAGCATGATGACATATGCAATTAACATATTTTTACATATAACTCATAATGAATTGCTTAAATGAACAATACATGTACAGGTTTACTCAAATATAACTGAAATATTAAATACACAACATTCCTCCCTGCTTAGCTATAAACTCCAGCTCAATATAGAATGCATCAACTACATACATTGTATACTATATAATAATTTATCATTTTTCCATTCAGATCTAAAGATCTAATCAATGTGGAGTATTCCTTAACCTGTGCGATAATGTCTTTCTCATAAGGGGATCATTCAGCTTGGCAGATGAGAGCTGTGGCTGTGAAACAATCTCAGGTTCCGGGGTCTCCTCTGCAGTGGTCATAGGAGTTGACTCTGAGACTGCAGGAAGTCGCTCTGATAGCAGGAGCCAACTTTCTTCTTCTAGTTTGTGTATCTTGATCTTGAGAAAGTGCCTTTAGGTCACCAGATAATTCTCTTGTTAATCCTTTTATTGCTTCTTTGACAATCTGATCTCTTCTCTTGGTTTTTCCATCCACAACACCATCTGACACAACCTTTGTTTTTGTATCTCCATTGACTCCTTTATATTTCGCCTTCCATTCATCCAGTTTGGCTCTGGCCTTTGCAGCTACTTCTACAAGCAGCTTTTTGTCTCCCACTTGAAGTTCATGCAATAACCTTAATGACAGCAGAGTAGATTCTGGTTCTTTATTCTCACAAAAGCAGACATCCCACCTCTCCCGGAAGTTCTGGGAGTCTCCAGCATATTGATAGCGGCTCCCTGACACCCGCAAATTATATACAATATCCCGGAAATCGATTTTTTTGAGAGCGAGTGAGAGGGTGAGTAAGAGAGAGAGAGAGAAAGAGCAAATGCGAGAGAAAGTATGAGAGAGAGAGCGCAAACAAACGAGAGAGCGCACCATGGCAGAATGTTCCAAAAAACAAAATATACTTCACCCTAGACTACACTAAAGTGTATCTCTGCCTAATAGGGGTCAAAAATAATGACAATGTCACTCACTGCACTGTTTGCAACAGTGACTTTTCTATTGCCCATGGTGGGTAAAAATGTAAGAGACATGTTGAGGTAAATTTAACAAATGTCATTCATTCATTAGCATAGCTAACATTATTTAAACTAGCTGGCTGGCTGCTAAGGAACTACTCTGTTGCAGACATCCCACTCTCCAGGAAGTTCCGGGAGTCTCCCACAAATTGATGGTGCTACCTCCCTGAAATGAAATTTTGCAGGGTGGGATGTCTGCAAAAGTCTAATGCTTGAAACTTTCCTGAAGCTTCTTGAACTTTCTAGCAGCTTAAAAGCAAGTCACATTTTGCAAGTAACTGCCTGATTACCATATCAGAAGCTTTCTCAGATATGTTCCCTTCAAAAAATGTTGCACTCAGACCATTGCTTTGTCAATTTCATGCTTCCTCTGAGCTACATAGTCCTTCCTTTGTCCAATATGCTTTCCAACCAGGGACATGGACCTTTGCACCCACACCTGTTTGTTCTCTGTTCGGCAATGGTTCATGCTATTCGGCATGGGGAGGATTATGGCATCATCAAGTACCTTCCTTAATTTATTTTCAGTTGGCTTCTTTGTGGGGAATGTGACATGCAAATAGTGGATGGATCTCCAATTAAGTTATAGGTGTCTCAGCTAATCATGGTCTTTCTATTGCTGGTCCATAATGCAGGTCCTTCTGTTTATACCATATACAAGTTCAATGTGGCTTATTGGTTGTTGTATTTCACTGTTATGAATGTCATTCCCAAGGAATTCTCTTTTCTCCTGTATATGTTCTTAATTCAACAGCTTTGGGCTTCAGTTTGGTACCATTGAAATACTTTCAAACTCATTTTGTGGAATGACGGAAACAGCTGAGCCAGTGTCCAATACCATTTCAATTAATTTGCCTTTCACTTCTGATGTAAAGCACATTGCTTGACTATTGTTAATTTTCACACTGTAAAACCCAAGCATACACCATCCTGAATCACTCTTATCATTATCATATTTTTCATCAACAGCATGCAGATTAGTGCTCTTTTTGAAACCGTGACTTAACATTTTAGAGATTTCTCTTTCCTGTGCAGCCCATTTACTTTTGTCTGCCTGACATGATCTTTGCATGTGTCCTTCTTTGTTACATTTTCTGCAAGTTTTGCCTTTAAATCTGTGTTGGTTTGGTGAACGTGAGCCCCTGCCGCAATGGTAACACATATTGTTCAGTCTGTTTAGACATTGTAATTTTGTTCATGCTCACTTTCATTCTTGACTACAGGTTAATTGTCTCTGTCTGGGTTTCCATTGAAACAATGATTTCCACTATTCATTTTAATGTAAGCTGTGGTTCAGTTAGGAGTCACTTTTGAATATTTACTTTTAAGATTCCATAAACTAAATGATCGCTCAGTGTATAATTAAGACCAAACTGACAATGTGTAATCTCTTCAATTCAGCCACAAATACTCCCCTTCTTTTTGGTTTCACTTATGAAACCTAAAGCGTTCTGAAGTTAACAATGGCTTCAGTTCCAAGTGTCCCTGCATCACTTTTAGAATAGCCGCAAAGCTCATTTCTGATGCTTTGGTTGGAACAGTCAAACTTCAAAGCAAACTGCCTGGCTTCAAACCTAATGCACAGTAAAATTGGCACTCACTTCTCATTAGCTATTTCATTTGTTTCAAAATACTGTTCCAATAGCTGGGTATACATGAGCCAATTATCCGTTGTGTAATCAAGCTAGTCAATCTTTCTGATGTTGCTTACCATATCTAATTGTTTATAATGATTTTTATCACCTGGTGTTCACTCTTTATGAACCCTGAATTATTCAGTTTACAGCCTTTTAAAAATAATGCACTCGATCGTGTCTTCCCTTCCGAAGACAAACTTTCCGCAGGCTGGTCTCTTTCTTTTAGACTCGATTGATCCTCGCAGCACCTTATTTAGTGTGAACATCTCACTCTGCTTTAACAGGTCGCCAGCCATGTTAGGTCCTTTTTAAAAATACCTCGTTGCCAGTGTTTTGTTTTGTGACTTCAAAACATTAAATTATTTCAAATGAAGATGTCAGTCTGAAGATATGTGTGTTTACTTTGAGCTCACATATCATATGGTAGAAAAGATATGTGCAATTAACATATTTTTTCATAACAGATGATGAATTATTTAAACAATGAAGAATGCTTAATAAAAATATATATAATGAAAGCTTGCTTAAGCATAATTTGACTACTAAATGCACTACATACTTCATCTCTTTTCTTTTCAAATAGGAGAATAACGTCAAAATCTTGTCCATACCCAATCATCTGACCCCTCTCCTAGCAAGCTTCTAATAGTTTCCAGAGGCCAGTCCTATGTCAATAAGATTATACAATATGTGTAAACAGCAACAGCCATGCACAAATTGGACAAATGCTTTAGCAAGCTCCTGTGCTCCATCCACCATGACTGTCTGGAGCTGCCAGTTAGTGTGGGAATAGCTCCTCACTATTCCCACTCTGATCTGTCTGTCTTTGACCACCTCTACTGCCAGAGTGTGGCTAAACATGAAATAAAGGAACAAAACTTTTTATTTCACCTAGTCTATATCCCAGTGTTGTGAATATTGAATTCTCCAACCTCAGTTAAACTTCTTCTCATTTGTCTCTTTTTCTCTCTCCTTTGGATCTAGCCAATTTTTCCTGCACTCATCGCAGCCCCCATCTCCCTTCTTCCTTCCACTCTTCAATGCACACCATCTGCCCATCACACATAGATTCCTCCTGCTGGACCCCCTCCTCCACTATTCCCATCTGCTATTCCTACATCCCTCACTTAATTACATACTTCACTTTCCTCTTCATCAGATTCCATCATCTGCAGTGCTTTTTCAATGCCACCATCTCTCACATCTCACCTCCTGTTGCTTTCCTGTCACTTTTGTCACTCTCCCCTCCCCCATTTACCTAAACACCTCCCCTTGCCTGGATCCAACTATCACCTTCTAGCTCTTGGTCCCCTTCCCTCCACTTTTGTATCCTCCTATATTTTATTTTAGATGCAGGGTCTAAACCTGAACCTTTGACTCTCCATTTCTCTCCATAAATGATGGAACCATCCAGCATCTTGTGTGTCGCTCCTGATTCCAGCATCTGCAAGTCTCTTATATCCCTAGAAATCATTTATGGACCATTGTTGTTGCCTCTTACAATCCCAAAGAACTAGAAGAACTACTTCAGAATGCACCTCTTAAAGGTTGGCCTGGCTCAGGGTCAGCGACCTACAAGCGACCTACACATGAAAGCATAGTGCCATTAAATGAAATTCATGCTCAGTCCTAGAATTTTAATTCTTTTTCTGACAACAGTCATTTAATATATAGGAATTTTAAAGAAACACATATGCAAATATTACATTTGTATTTCAGATATAAATGATAGATTTACCAACGACAACAGTAAATGCTTTAAAGCATCTTTTTTTCTCCCTTCCAGTTTTCTTTCTTGTATATTTTTGCATTGAACATCTGTGTTTACTAAATTGTTGTGGTATTGTAGACAGAAGTGTGAAATACTCTTATGTGCTGATGTAAGCAGTCAGGTATGTGCTAAATGAGCTGTGGTTACAAAAAGTACCTGTTGCTAAAATATTTATTAAACATAACTTTTGGAAGTGCTTAAGAAGGTAAAGGCAAATATGAGTCTTTTTGCATATTTGATAGCAAATACTGTCTCTCATTGCAAGGAATTGCACTAGATTTCAGCGCAAGCAAAATTAGAATAAAGGAATACTTAGTAAAATAAACAAGATGTTTAATTAAGGCAGTGTAAAATAATACAAATTCTTAATTAATAGCAGTATATGTTCTTGGTGAGCACCAGCACAGGGTTGCATTAAAATTTAATAACGACATGTGTGTCTATGATTTGGTTCATTAGGCTGACTGCTTTATGTATACCAATTATCTTGTCCTTCCGATGAAAATGCATTTTCTACAGTAAACTAGTTGCATCTAATGCAGAACAAAACTGTGGAAGTAAGTAAATTGATTTAACTGCACACCTTGTTTAAATATGCATATTTCAGGTCTATTCATGCAGCATGCCATTTGTTAGCTTCTCAAGCAATAAGATGATCCAGAAATGCATAATGAAAGAATTTCGTCAATGTAAGGAGGGTAATATGAAAAAATTCTCCTAATTTCAGAACATTTAGTTTTACTATGACATAGTCCTTCAACATGGCTTTTTATGAAAGGTTGATATATTTTGCACCGCATGATTGTAAAATCATTTCTCTAAAGCCACTTGATACTACTCGTCTATCAACACTTAATGTAATATAAACAAATAACACAATAAAAGGAACAGTTATCTCAAAGTGTAATGAAATATGTAGTCAATAATAAATAAACCAAAGAGCAGTTGTCGTATAGCAGATGGACATAAACTTCTTTCCTAAACTGGATACTTTGCTTTCATGGTACTGCCATTATAATAATGATTTAGAGCTAGGTGAAACAGATAAGTTTATTTCTGAAAATTGATGTTACTCTTTGGATATTGAGGTAATAGTTAGCAGCCTTAGATGATAAATAATTTGCAAAGGGGAAGTGTTCAGTGACATTATATGGACTATTGTTGATTTCTTTTTGTCTAGTAATAACACAAAATTTTCTAATTTTTAGTTTATTTCATGTTATGGTTGCTGACTATTTTTAATTTATTATTACAGAAGTCACAAATCATTACCAAAATGATACAAAATAAAAATTTGCTCTTTCCATACTTTTATGAAAGTCAGTCTAGTTGACAGTTCATTGTGGGTGGCCACATAGAGGATTGGCTTTGGAAATTGACAGGACAGTATCTTCTATTGATAATTGTATAAATAAATCCACTGTCCTTGTCTTCTGACTACAGTATGATCAAAATTCTGCTACCTTTAAACTATGCACCCATAAATGTATTAATATTGAGAGAAGATCTTTCCTTAGGAATGGACTTCCACTTGTGACATGTGAATCATTGGAGAAAATGGAAATTGTATCATAGAAAAATCACAATGCAGACATTTCTTTAGAAACACAACTTCTCTGTAATATGGGCATACACAAAATCCTTTAATGAGTGAGGTTGTGAATGCAGTTTACTTAGGTTCAGCAAAGGACTACAATATTTTAGTTGATATATGGTATCTATGCATACCAAAATTTGAACAGGATAGGTGAATTATTGAGGGCAATAGAATATTTTATGGATGTGACTGAATAAAAATGACAGGTTATGTTAAGTGTCAATCTTGAAATGCAAATGGTAAGGTGTAGGAAATGCTCATTTCGTAATTACATTTATTTCCTATGAATACACTATTTATTTCCAATTTAGATTAAAAAATATATTAATGTAAACATTAGTTTTAGTTTGTAGCTGACATAGACAAACAATTACAATAGAATAAACTTAGTTTTTTAACGTCTAGCAGATTCAGAATCAAGTTTATTTTCAATGATATATGCAATGAAATTTGCATTGTACTGCTGTTGCAAAACAAAAATGTAAAAGAAAAATCACTATTAGTTACAATAAGAAATATGTAAAAACATAGTGCAAAAAGAGAATAAAAGCATGTAATAGTCATGGTTTATGGTCCATTAAGAAACCTGATGATGGAGGGGATGAAGCTGTCCTCAAAACATCGAGAGTGTGTCTTCAGGCTCCTGTATCCCCTCCTTGATAGCTGTAATGAGAAGAGAGCATATCCTAGGTGGTGGGGTAGGGGGAGGGGTTCCATAAAGATGGATGCCACCTATCTGAGGCATCGCCTTTTGAAAATGTCCTCAATACTAATTAGGAATTTTAGGAGACAGAAAAAAAGAAAGATGAATAGTTTTGGCATCATACGACAACAGTTTAGGTTTATGTTCAGAGTTGCCTTTTAAATTTAACCCCTGTTGCATCAATGAAATACTTAACTATCTAATGTTGCCTCAATGAAAATTTGTGAAATACCCTTCCCATTTTCTAAAGTGGGTTCCTGAATGCACAGTAATAGTAATCACTTGTAAAGGTTATATCATGTATAACATAAAAAGATACATAATGAGACATGTCCATAATTTTTAAAATGACTGGATGTCTGAGATGAAAATTGATCTCATACATATTATGTTCCTTAAGTAGCACAGCATATTCTCCCATTAGTGCTCCAGCTGACTTCAGAGATGGAATATGTTCTTGTAAAACTCCTGTATCATTCATGGCCTTACTTTCAAGATGTTTAAGTGCACATCCTGATTCATTCGGTCACGCACACCCATAACTCGCTGTTTAGTGGGATTATGTAATTGTCCTTTTAATTGTGACTGTGGTAGTTGGTTCCCTAGAAACCTAAGACTTATTATTGGTCAACAGCTGTCTTTATGTGATGGATGCTGTGCTAGAAATCATTGCCTTATTGAAGATCAGGGACGCATTTCAAAGACAAAGCTACATGCATGATTTTTATGTACAAACCAGACATTGCACTAAAATTCACACTTGAAGGCACAGAAACAGGTCATTCAAGGTTTGGGGCTGATCTGAGACACATTTGCCTTTAATTAGTGATTCATGATATTGGATGTACTGTATGAATACAAAGCCAGTTATCACGGTGGTCATAGGATCTGAGCTTAACTTGTGCAGATAAATTATTGTGTTTAATGCAAGGTGAACATCTGCAGTACCCTGCTGCTTAGGATGGTGGAAGCTAGATTTTTACACTCACATGAAGTGGAGATACATAAATATTTGAAGTATTGGGGAATTGAGAGTTATGTGGATCAAGCGTAGAAGAAGATTTGAGGCTGGTATAGATCACCTGTGATCATATTGAAAGGTGTAGCAGACTTGAGGGAACAAATGGCTCACTTCTCCTATTTTCTTGTATTCCTGTTACAAAGTTCTGACAATTTGATCATTGGTGTGATATTTATAGCAGACTCATATAATAAAATCCTCAGAAATTGTTCTCTGAGCTGTCCCTTTCTTCTGGATTTACTTCTGCTTCAATACACACACACACACACACACACACACACACACACACACACACACACACACACACACACACACACACACACACACACACACACACGTTTCAACTCCAATTAGAAATCAAGCAACACCAAATATCCATGTGCAGTGTGACGTAAATTTTAGCACCATCTCTGTTAATACTCCTTTCTTGTTTCTCAGCTTGCTATTAGTGTTGTGTAGTCTCCACTGTAGTTATTTTAAGGATGTTTATGGGGTATTTCTCATCACCTCTCTTCAATTGCCATACAAGTTGCTAGGGCGGTTAAGAAGGTGTATGGTATGGTGGGCCTTCATTCGTTGGTGGATTGCTTTCTAGACCCACGAGGTAATATTCCAGCTCAATAAAACTCTGGTTACATCTCACTTGGAGTTTAATGTTCGTGCTGGCCGCCTCATTATAGGAAGGATGTGTAAACTTTAATTATGGTGCAGAGGTGATTTACCAGAATGCCTTATGAGGAAAATTAAGTGAGCTAGGGCTTCTGCCTTTGCAGCAAAGGAGGATGAGAGGAGATTTGCTAGAGGGCTTTAAGCTGATAATATAAGAGGCTATTTATAAGAGGACACAATTTACATGATTAGATGTGACAAGATTATTTTTTACCATAGCAGTTGATAAGTGCATGGAAGTTATTGTCAGGAGTGGTCAGGAGACTCTTACATAGACACATGCGTAAAAGAAAATTGGGGGCCCATGTGGGAGGGAAGTGTTAGATTTATCTTGGAGTAGATTAAAAGGTCATTACAACAAGAGCTGAAGTGCCTGTACTGTGCTGTACTGTTCTGTGCTCTATGCTCAGTTTAAGAGCCATTTTATGCTGTAGGTCCTGCATTGTTTAAAATCTAGATGCCTGGGAAGTTATAAATCAATTTTTCACTTAGTGATCATATTTTAGCAATAAAAATAACACACAAGATCTGCTGGCTATCTCCAATAAAATGAACTTAATGAAGTTCATATCAGGTAACATTTTTAGGGAGCAGAACAATTAAAATTAATGAATAGTGATCCTTCATCAGACTAGTTTAGGACATTGTCCTAAAACATTAACTGACCATGCATTATGCCTAATCTGTGTACTTCAATGTTTCATTTAACATAAACTCATCTGTTTAATAACACAATCATGTTTTGATTATTTAATGTGATCTATTTTAATACCTTCAAATTCATTTTTGGGACAACATTTATTTCCATCCTTAATTGCCCTTCCAGAAAGAGGTTAGAAGCCAATTTCTTGAAATGATGCTGTCTTCCCGGTGAAAGTATTTCCAGAACAGGTTTGAGGAGAGGTTCAGGATTCAGACCCAGCTAAACTGAAGGAACAGTAGCATAAGTAAAGGATATATAGCTTGGAGGAACTTCAAAATGTTTGAGCTCCTACACAACTGCTGCACTAGGTCTTCTTGGTGGAAGAGGTTGGGAGTTTGGGAGATGTTTTCCGAGCAGCCTGACAAATAACTACAGTTAATTTTGTAAATGGCATATGCTATAGCCAGTGTCAGAGTCACATATCTTGTCCAAGATGTAAGGCCACTCTCAGGTTGGAGGTGCAACACCCCATAATCTGTCTGGTGAGCCTCCAACCTGAACATCAATTTCTCTAACCTGGTAATTTTCCCCACTCTGGCTCCCCTCTTACCTCTTCTCCTCTCCTCACATGACTGTCATCTCTCGCTGGTATCCCTCCTCTTTCTCTTTTTCCCATGGTTCACTCTCCTCTCCTATCAAATGTCTTCTTCTTCAGCCCTTGACATTTCCCATCTATCATCTCCCAATTTTCACTTCATCTCCCTTCCACCACTCAGCTCACTTTGCCTATCAGCTTGCAATCCTTCCCCTGCCCCCAACATCCTTTTCTAGCTTCTTCCCCTTTCCTGTACAGTCATGATGAAGTGTCTCAGCGTGAAATGTTGACTGCTCATTTCTTTCCATAAAGGGTCCTTGACTTGCAGAGTACCTCCAGCATTTTCTCTATGTTACTTATGTCCAACCCAGTCACCAAGCATCAAATTATAGTAACATGATTTTTCTCTCCACATTCCCACCAGCCCCTGCCAAGTTTCATCAATTCATTTAATTGCTAGGAAAAATTTACCGTGACAAACTTGGCATGTGCGAAGAAACCAGAGTATCTGCAGGGATCTCGTATGTTCAGAGCAAGAACATCCGAATCCTACCACAGAAGGCACTGAGGGCAGATTGAACTGGGTAACACTAGAGTCAACAGCCTCATTTGTTGTATCACTGTGTTTCAGTGGTAGGGGAAATGAATGGTTATAGTGGACACCAATTAAAGGGATTTCTTTTTTTTACTCCAGACATCAAACAATTGAGGATTGTTGGAAATGCACTCAAATTTCAAAGTTCAAAGTTCAAAATAAACCTATGTAAAGGGGGTTTCTTCTTTTTTCTTTGTTACTGTGTAAGTAATCAAAATGGCTTCTTTGTTTTGTTAAAAGCAGGAATGCTTCTTTGTTGCGAGAGAGTGCTGGAAGCTTGTTTGAGTTAAAATTTACTGATAACGAGAATTGTATTCCTTTGTAAATCAATTGGGATTAATGTTGTTCTTTCTTCTGAGTCTGTAAGCTATTGTTGGCGGGCTTTTGGGGAGATCGGCACGAGGGGTTGAGAGAGAGGACGCGATACTGTAATCTGGGTGAGGAACGGACCCCAAGCGGAGGTCAGAGGCCTGGAGGTACTCCAAGGAGAGGAGATGAAGCTAGATGTGCTTGGTTGACCACTTCGGATGGTCCTAAGCTGCGAGTCGAGGAGTTCGGAGGGGATCGAATGGTGGCCAGAAGACTTCAGTAATTGAGCTCCAACGGTTGTGCACGAAGTGGTTTGGACTTTGATAAGTTTGGTGCCTTTTCTTTATTTTTTTCTTCATATGTACTGTATCATTATTAATCAGTTAGTTATAGTAACCTTTATAAATTGTACTCATTTAATCGCATATGGTGTACTGTCTGTTTTTGGGCGAGGCGGGGACATCACACAGCATCCACACCAGCCGATTACCCAGTTTGGCAGGGCCAAAGGCTGCTCCCACAGACGAGAACGAGCTGAGCGAACCTGAGGCGACCCAGGGGGTTACATTGTAGGGGCTCGTCCGGGATTGATTTCTGAGGAAGCTGTGTGATCACCCTCTTTAAATTATGTCTGTGGCAAAGAGCTGGTATGCCTTTGTGGGTGTGCGATTGCTGGTTATCACTGCGTGTGTGTTGGGTGAGTGGCAGTGCTTGGCTGAGGGAAAGCGACAGGGACTGGTTGAAAGTTTGAGTAGGTGGGCTGGTGGCATTGTTAGAACTGTCAGGCGCAATTATCTCGAAGTGACAACTGCCAGTTCTGGAAAAGTGTGGGAAAATGTGTGTGGTTCGACTGGAAGTCAAATGCCGCAGCTGGGGGGGCTTATCATACCCGTGGCAGGAGATTGGTGGAAGGTTTTTAGGGTATCCCTTTTGGCTAGGGGGGCAGATAAATTGCTTGCGGTGCCAAAGGGATCTGTCAAGGGGATCAGTTGTTCCGTTGTTCCGAGAGATGTCGGGAAACTTAGAGGAGGCCCAGTGGGGGAACGGCTTGGGGTCTCTGGGGGAGCATGTTCCCAGCAATGTACCAAGGAATTCCCGAAAGGAACAGACCCTATTCCTGAAGGCTTAGAGGGACCAAGCGCACAAGTGTTGTTACGGATGGATGGAAGTCAAGTTAAAGCCATCCTCAGCACCAGGGCGCCAGTTAAGTTGCTGTACAGTTTGTTTTATAACCGTTATTGGAAGCATTTACCCTTGACGACATGGAGGACACTGGAGATTATCCAGACGACGGTTGTTGGTCAGTGAAAATGGAGTTCTTGGAGGCAAATGTGGAGGTGACTGAGGTTCGTGATTCGTAAATGCTGATGTGTCTGGACACTGTTGAGACGGACAGCGTTTTGGTTCTGGAGAGAACCAATATCCTGCTGGTGCACTTGGGGGCCTGCCCGGAGGAGGCAGGTGAGCGCTGTTTGGAGGCATTGTCAATGCACCCAGAGTTTTGAGTTGATTTTGCGGATGTGTGTAGCAGCATTGGACCGATACTGAAGTCAAGCAAGAGCCGGTGGTGGTACGGCCTGGGGGAAGTATCTGAGGGTGTGACCCTCTTAGTGGACGCTGCGAAATACCACGAGGCCGGGGAGTTGACCACTGAAGACACCTTGGAGAGAGAGAGGTTGCGGTGATTGGCCCCTGAAGCCGTGGAAGACGTAGGCAGCGTGTGTGTGGATTATATTGCACTGAGGAGGTGCACTGTCAGTGACCAGAATATGGCCCTGAGGGCTGAAGAGGCGATGGCCTATCTGAGTGGTGTGAAGTGGTTTAAGGTGCTGGATCTGAGGAGTGGATGTTGCCAGATCCCGATGAGTAGGGCTGACAAGGAGAAGACGGCCGCTATAAATTCCCTAGGAGTCTTCCGGTCCGAAAAGATGCCACAGGGCATATCTGGAGCCCTTGCAACCTTCCTGCGGGGCATGTGGAAGACCTTGGGGAATGTGGAGTCGTTTGGAGTTTTGGTGTATGTGGATGATCTCTTAGTATTTGGATTTGCCTCAGGAGAATATGAAGTGAGGTCGTTGCAGGAGCAGCTGAGAACTACAGAGTTAAAGTGTTCTCTGGACAGGTGCCAGGGCTGGCGAAGGTCACAGCTCGTGAGTGACTGTCTCTACAGAATCAAGTTTGAAATGAAGACAGAGAGACCGGAGAAAGTTGATCTGGAAGAAGTCATGAGGAAAAGAAAGGTGGAGAGAAGTGCCGTGAATACTGAACAGGAGGCTGAAGAGACTGCAGGAGCAGTGCAGGCCATGTGTTTCCATTTGGAGAAGATCAAACAGCAGCTACCGATCGCAGAAATGAGGAAGAATACAGATTTGATGGATAATGTGCTGGATGTGTGGTACATGCTGCCTGTTGCTGACTTTCCCTCGATTGAGGAAGAGACCTTTGGCCCTTCTCCCACTGAGTCAGGTGTAGTGGGGAGGGTTAGCTGTGTGCAGTGTGGGGCATGAGTGAGAGTTTGAGAGAGGAGATGGTATTGGGCCCAAGATACCTCCAGTTGTGTCCTAGCCTGAAGGGTTTAGGTGAGGGGGTACAGAGGTCTCAGAAGGGTTAGGGAACTCCCAGATAGCTGGCCTATGTAGCACCTGAGGAACAGGGTGTGAGGTTTACTGTGTGGGGAGGAGATGTCACTGTTTGTGCTTGGGTTACGGTGTGTTGGCAGGAAAGTTGGCGAGTTATTTAATAGTCATGAGGACATGACTTTTATTTGGTGGGGGGAGAGTGTAAAGGGGGTTTCTTCATTTTTCTTTGTTACTGTGTACGTAATCAAAATGGTTTCTTTGTTTTGTTAAAAGCAGGAATGCTTCTTTGTTGCGAGAGAGTGCTGGAAGCTTGTTTGGGTTAAAATTTACTGATAACGAGAATTGTATTCCTTTGTAAACCAATTGTGATTAATGTTGTTCTTTCTTCTGAGTCTGTAAGCTATTGTTAGCAGGCTTTTGGGGAGATCGGCACGAGGGGTTGAGAGAGAGAGGACGCGATTCTGTAAGCTGGAGGGGGAACGGACCCCAAGCAGGGGTCCAATGCCAGGAGGTACTCCGAGGAGAGGAGATGAAGCTAGATGTGCTTGGTTGACCACTTCGGATGATCCTGAGCTGCGAGTCGAGGAGTTCAGAGGGGATCGAGTGGTGGCCAGAAGACTTCAGTAATTGAGCTGCAACGGTTGTGCACAAAGTGGTTTGGACTTTGATAAGTTTGGCGCCTTTTCTTTATTTTTTTCTTCATATATACTGTATCGTTATTAATCAGTTAGTTATAGTAACCTTTATAAATTGTACTCATTTAATCGCATATGGTGTACTGTCTGTTTGTGGGCGAGGCGGGGACATCACACAGCATCCACACCAGCTGATTACCCAGTTTGGCGGGGCCGACGGCTGCTCCCCCTAGACCAGAATGAGCTGAGCGAGCCTGGGGTGACCCAGGGGGTTACACCTATAATCAAAGTAAATATATGTCACTATATACAACCATGAAATTAATTTTCTTGTAGGCATAATCAATAAAACCATAATAGAATAATAACTATACCAGAATTAATGAAATACCACACCAACCTGGGCATTCAACCAGTGTGCAAAGGATACAAACTGTGGAAATACAAAAAGAAATGGTAATTATAAACAAGCAATGAATATTGAGAACATGAGATGGAGAGTCCTTGAAAGTGAGTCCATAGGTTGCAGGAATATTTCAGTGATGGGCCAAGTGTACTTGAGTGAGGCTATCCCCTTTGGTTCTAGTGTCTGGTGGTTGAGACATAATAACCATTCCTGAACCTGATGGTGCAACTCCTAAGGCTCCTGTACCTTCATCCTGATGGCAGCAGTGAGAACAACGCATGACCTAGGTGGTGAGGATCACTGATAATCGATGCTGCTTTCCTGTGTCATGTTTTGTGTAGTTGTTCTCAATGCTGGGGAGGCTTTACCCATGATGGACCGGGCTCTATCCACTACATTTGTAGGATTTTCTATTCGAGAGTTTTGGTATTTCCTGACCAGGTTGTGATACAGCCAGTCAATCTACTATTCATTACACGTCAATAGAAGTTTGTCAAAGTTTAGATATCTTTCCAAGTTTTCACAAACTCCTAAGGAAGTAGAAATGCTGTCATGCTTTCTTCGTAGTTGCACTTACATGCTGGGCCAAGGTCAGGGGCTCTGAAATGATAACACAAAGGAATTTATAGTTGCTGACCCTCTTCACCTCTGATCCTCTGATGAGGGCTGTTCATGGACCTCTGGTTTCCTTCATTTTAAGTCAAAAATCTGCTCTCTGGTCTTGCTAACGTTGAGTAAGTGTTTGTTGTTATGGCAACACTCAGCCAGATTTTTAATCTCTCCTCTATATGCTGATTTGTTGCCACTTTTGATTTGGCCTATGCTAGAGGTGCTGTCAGCAAACTTGAATCTGGCATTGGAGCTGTGCTTAGCCATAATTGTGATGCAAGTAGAACAGTGGGATAAACACACAGCCTTGTAGTGCACCTGTGCTGATCAAGATCATGGAGGAGGTGTTGTTGCCAATCCAAACTAACTGACTGGAGTCTGCAAGGAGGAAATCAAAGATCCAGTTGCACAAGTATTGAAGCCAAGGTCTTGGAGCTTATTGATTAGTTTTGAAGGGGATGATGGTATTGAATGCTGAGCTGTGGTGAATAAAGAACATTCTGACGTATGCATCTTTGCTGTCAAAATGTTCCAAAGTTGAGTGAAGAGCCAGGAGATGGCATCTGCTGTGGACCTATTGCTCTAGTAAGCAAATTTGTGAAGATTTAAGTCACTTCTAAAGCAGGATTTGATATGTTTCAGCACCAGCCCCTCAAAGCACTTCATCACTGTGAATATAAATACTACCTGACAATAGTCATTGAGGCAGGTTACCAAATTCTTCTTAGGAACCGATATAATAGATGGCCGAAGCAAAGGGTTAACAACCTTAGTGAACACTCCAGCTAGGTAATCAGCACAGGTCTTTAGTACTTGGCCAGGTATCCTGTTTGAGCTAAATGCTTTTCTTGGATTCACCCTCCTGAAAGTTGTTCTCACATCGG
Source organism: Hypanus sabinus (assembly GCF_030144855.1). NCBI lineage: Eukaryota > Metazoa > Chordata > Chondrichthyes > Myliobatiformes > Dasyatidae > Hypanus > Hypanus sabinus. The sequence goes on along the minus strand of NC_082713.1, from coordinate 60,711,779 downwards.
CCTCAGATACAGTAATCACATGATTATCAGGGGCTTTGGAAGTTCGGGACCGTTCCTCCATGTTTTCATGGTAAAATAAGCACACAAGGTATTGAGTTCATCTGGAAGCAAAGCCCTGTTGTTGCCTATGTCATTTGATTTTACTTTATAAAAGATATCCAAGCCCTGCTACAACTGTTGAACATCCTTGGTTAATTCAAGTTCAGTCCAGAATTGCCAATTCACCCATGAGGTAGCTTTTCAAAGCTCGCACCTGAACCTCTTGTAACTTTTTTGGTCACAAGACTGGAATAACTTTAACCTGGTCCTGAGCAGATTGTGAATCTCATGGTTCATCCTGGAATTCTGGTTGAGGAAGATATTGAATGATTTTGTGGTGACACACTCATCTACAACTGCTTTAATATAGTCCATATCAACCATGGTGCATTCATTCAGAACCACAGATGAATTCTTGAACATGGCCCAGTTCATTGACTCAAAACAATCCTGTAGCCACTCTTCTGCCTCCCTAGACCACCTCTTTGTTGTCCTAATCTCTGCAGCTTTGCTGTTTATCCTCTGTCTGTATGTAGGTAGGAGAAGGACAGCTGAGTGATCCTTGGGGTTTTTACGCTACAGGTGAAATGCTGATGGAAATTGGACATGGCTTTCTTCAAATAAGCCTGATTGAAGTCTCCAGCTATGATTTGAAATGATTTGGAATGAACTGTTTTCTTGTATGGAGACAGAAACATGTAATATCTCAAGCACTTGATTATATTTGGCTGCTGGTGGTATGTAAAAGGTGGTCAGGATTATGGGGGAGAACCCTCTCAGCAAATGGAACAGACAGATTCTAACCATTAGGTGTTTAAGGCTGGGGGAGCCCAAGTTCAACAAAACTGCTACATCAGAGCACAACTGCAAGTTTATCATGAAACAGACACCTCCACCTTTTGCCTGGTTCCAAATCAGCAGTTCAATCCATTATTTAAACAGAGAATCCTTCTGGTCTGATCACTATATCTGGGGTACATGTCTCATTCAAACACAACAATCCCTCATATCCCTCTGATACAGCAATCTTGCCCTCAGGACCTCACTTTTGTTCTCCACCTCATCTCTTTTTATTTCAGCCTGGCTTGGGGACCCTGCTTCCTGCCTCACTTCTGGCCATGGTAGGGAAGGGGGATTTGGAGAATGATCTTCTTGTTACGTTTCATGTGGGGGGGGGGGGGAGTTTGGGAATTGATGATCATGTTCCCATTCTTTTTTGTGTGGGGGTGGTGGGTTTACTTTTTCTCTCTGAACTGACTTCTATGATTTTCTTGGTTTTGTGGCTATCTTGAGAAGAAGGATCTCGGAGTTATATACTGCATGTAAATGAACCTTTGAGCCTCTGATTCCCTCCACACTTGTAAAGTCCCTTCAGCATTTTGGTCAATTTAGACTGAACTTTATGTTGTCAACATCCCTCAGGTTTTGCTTTCTTTCCCCACCTCCTGCAATCCCAATTGCCTTACTTTATCTGATTGATCCTGCTTTGGGTTGATCTGCTTTGAATCAAAGTTCTAAAAAAGCAAGATGGCACACCTTGGAGACAATGCAGAGTGTGAAAATGTGAGGTGTTGAAACATAATCTAAAGAGATGATTACTTTTGGATTTGAAATATAAATAAAGATAATTGACAGAATCCATAGGAAGTCACTGCAATTATCTTCAAGAATGTGGTGTTCTAATAATGATTAATTTAATTATCTTGTTTTAGAATAAAATGCTAATTTAATTAATTAAGTTTCTATATTAATATATACTCATGCCAACAGTTACAACTCAGTTTCTGAAATCTCTATTAAATAAATTAAATAATTATTTAAAAAAGAGCCATACTTAAATATTCATAACTCATGGTGATCAGCTAAAATCATTCAAAGATATTTAAAGGAACGAAAAAGAACCCTGTCAGGATAGTGGAATTGGGAGAAAATTCTAGAGAAAGCTGGGCCAAGTAAGACTTGTGACAAGATAGAGTGGCTCTCGGGTTTTTTTCCTGGTGGAAGCTGCAGAGAAGAAAGGGGGAGAGATAGCTGAGGATGACATGGGAAGGAGCTTTCCTGTTGCATAAAGTGCTTTGTGCCGATGAATGGCTTCAATGAGGAAGGGCCAGTGCTCCCGAGAGAGAGCATGTTGGATCGAGATGGATTTTGAGCGAAGTTTGGAATATGGAGTGTGCTTTCATGCAGGCCATAGATCCAGCACATAAGTAAAAAGGACAACTTCAAGATGAGCACTAACTTTTGTGTATGTTTGAACTGGGTTAACTGAGATGGGCCCTTTTATTTCTTTTCTTTTTCCTACCAACTGTTCCATAAAGGAAAAATTTGTTAATATATTTTCTTTAAAATTTTATGTGGTGTTATTTTGTTCTAAACAACATTGGTGTATGGGCAGTACTTACATAGCATTAGCTCAAATCGAGGTTCCTGTTTGACTGAATACCAAATCATATTAATTCTAGACATATATTGTTTATGAAAGGCAGCTTTCTCACTGCTGAGTCTCATGGCTGTTAGCAGAGCAGGCTAACAGGCCAAGTTTGCATTTAAGCCCAATGAGGGGTTGCACAATAAGCAGGTCCCTTTTGATGAATGTAGATTGAGACAGTGATGAAAAATAGAATTACAGTACTGACAGGATAGAGTTATGGAATCAGGTTATTATCAAGAGAAAAGCTAGAAGTAATAATGCTTTGAGCTACAGCACTTTGCATTTATATAGTGTCTTCAATTTAAAAGACCTAAAGAATTTCAAAGTGGTACAAAGTGAAGAGTTTAGAAATGTTTTTCTTTAGAATGAATTCAGTGTGAGGGGAGGATTGAATGAAGGCATTCCACAAAGTGAAAAATAGGTGATTGAAGTTGTGGCTGCCTTTCATGGGTGAGGTGTGGTGAAGTGGAATATAAGGGGCTAATCAGAGAAATTATGTGTAAGGAAGGGGATATTCATTGATGGAAAGGCTTATAAATAAGCCAGGGTTCATTCACTGGAGAATGACACTGAAGAAATTTATACTGAGGCACTGAAAAATTATGAGGAATTCAGAGCAATATGAAAGGATGGTTCAGCAAAAATAAAGACAAAATAAAATACAGAGTTGGATAAAGACATCTGCGATTTGATCAGTAGCATTTCATAAAGTGTTAAGTTTTGGAGGCCAATTTGGCAAATGATAAAGTTTACCAGATCTGAGTTACTGGAGCTCGGTGAGAAGATGGTTCCGGAAGCAGGAAATAGGATATGCAGAAAGAACAACTTTAATAAAGGTAAACGAGAGAACAGAAAAAATATAGAGCTTTACGGAGAGTGGGATAGCATTGAGGAAACAATGGCAGAGACAATTGATTTTGAAGCCCAAATGATCCTGGATGTTAGATATACTGAAGAGAATAGATTGAATGGTAGAATGAAGCCTTTCTAATTATCTTGAGTATTTGACACAGATGTGGTTCAGTCAAGGCTGGAAATGAAGGCCTGTGTGATTTTTGGGCCAGATGTCTTCCAGTTAAGCTCTTTCCACTTGATGAAAGTGGGCCTGAAAATACTTAATAGTTGATGCGAAAAAATCCACACTGTCTAAAATTGGGAGGTAATAACCAGGCATTTAGCAGAACTCATTACTAACAGTAAGTTACTTAAGACATTACTCTTAATGGTATATTTTTGAGAATTTTTGAATACATTATTTTGTGAATAGCTTTCTATGCAGTTGCAAATGCCTTCATAGACAATGTGAAAATATTTTAAAGATTTCATATTCTTGATTATGTTTTTTTATTTGATTGTCCCTTGCAGAAAATGGCTGTATTGAGAGATGACTACATTACACCAGGTTTTTTAGTGCAATGAACATGAAGTTAAAATTACACAAAGCCTGTGTGACTTTTTTGCTACATGCATCTGATGCACCAACACTCAAAGGGCCTAAATCTTGCAAGTGGCAAGTGCTGTAGACACTGCAACCTGGAATATTGTTCTTCTGATGACACTCAGCAATAAACTGACTGACTTCTTTTTCAAAACTACTGATCCTACCTTAATTTTATTCCTCTCACTTCACATCCAATCTCCCGACCCAGGATACCAGACAGATCACTTTACCCTTTTAAATAAAATTCAGTTTTGACCAGACTCATTAACTGACTGAATCTAAGACACACTCTCTCTTTTGCAAGTACTTTGAATGTCCAAAACTATATGCCTTATAAGCTTCTGACTTTCCCAGTAAAGGAGCATGGAGCAAAATATTCAGTGGCCACCCACTGACCACCCTATTACCTCTTAAGGTGATGACATTTTCCAAATGAACCTCTGAGCTGTATCTGTCCATCAAAATTTAAATCCTCATAAATAAAAGATCTTCTTTTACTGCCAAGACTATTTCAAACCTTTTCTATTGTGCAAAGTGTTGTTGTAACCTTGTTACTGGTATTTATTTCCCTATGATTTTATTTGCAGATAACAGATTAAAGAGGAATACAGCAAATATGTTGTATTTGATTCTTCAGGCTTGAAGATGCCACAAATGGGATTATTAAACAATTTCATAGCGCACATTGCTTTGGCAGTAATATACTGAAATGAACAAAGGATCATTTAACAGATAGAACATTGCAAATAGCAGAAGTCATTCTGAAGCTGGGGGGTTGTGATTCATGAGGTGAGGTTGGGATTAGTTTTCCCAATCTTTATCAATGAAATAGGAAAGGTGATCAAGTAAATTATGCCTAAATCTGTCAATGGGTGGCAAGATGGTTTTGTGAGGAGGATGCATAGATCACTTTTTATTTTAAATTAAAAGCACAGCTGCATGAAATAAATAATGTCTGAGTGAATTGGTTTCTAGCTCACAGCAGGAGGCTATTTAAGAGATATGGATTGTAAACTGGCACGATCTTGAGACTTTATGAAACACGTTGGCTTAATGTACACAAAATGTGGATACGTTAACTCTCCAACTGAAACCAGACATCAGATATCTTCAGCCAAACATTAAATACCTGGGGGTAATTGTGTATCCAGATGGTAATCCCTAATGGTACTAATTTTGAATGAATGGGTTTTCTACCCTCAGAAGCTCTCAGATCATCCATGTGAATTACTTAGTCCCAGCCAGGGTAGGTGAATATTCTGAGCTGTCTGACAGCATGTTCCCATTTTGAATATGCAATTCAATTGAACCAGTTGTTAGCACTCAAATATTGAAGTGAACTGCACAATTGTAACTATTGAAATTGTATTCAATTATCTGCTGTTGACTTTGTTCTTACGAGCATAAAAATTCAATGTACTTTGAGTTCAAGAAGATTCTATTGAATTGTCCTTATAGAAGGATCTTCCATCAATTTTCTACTCAATATCAACTTGTGCTGAACAAATAACTTCCATGTCAACATTTTCAGTCTCCGTGTGGCTCATCCACAGTTACAACATTTCAATCCTTTTGAGATCCTAGACAACTGCAAAAGGATGATATTGAAGTCCCAAAAATACAAATGACTATATAATCCCACTGACCAGCAGATACATTAAGATAGTTAGATATGATTTTAGGATACTTTGTTAAAAAAGCTGCATCTGAGGAAATTACAGGTTTAATTAATGTTTTGTTTTATTTTGCAGACTTTACGATAACAACCAGAATATTTGTGTTCGCCATTTTAGCCCCCAGTTTAAAAGGAGATAATAAAAGACTGACATGACCACTGTCATTGTAACAGATGCACGAGCATTCCTTTTCTTAGTATGCAAAGGTATTGGCACAATAAACTATTTATTGTCTGATCAGGATGAATGATAAGTTTGATCTTTAATTCAGGAAACCTATTTCACTTGAGAAAAGATTTGTAACTGTAAAAAGGAATAAATCAGAGGGAGATATCTTCAGGGATTAAGTTGACTCTGGAAGCTTCACATTTCTCAGCAGGTATTTGATTTTCACTCAACTAATGCAGACATTCTGAGGCAGTGAAGAATTCAGAACCAATTCCCAATAATCTGGTGCACCTGCTCATAAAGTCCAGTGATAATTACAAATTTTAATGTTTTAAATGACTTGCTCTTCTCAGTTCACTAAGGAAATGCTTTGGAATATTTGCTCAATGCCTCTTAATGAGATACTAAACCGGCAGTGTTTTAGCAGGTGAGGAAATATTTCAAAAGAACATTTCCTTTGAATTTCTGATCCTGTTGACAATAGTGTTTTATCCATGTATTCCTTATAGATGAAAAATGTTTATTTAATATTTATTTTAAGACTATCTTAATAATCATCTGATAGCTGAAATATGTATTTTGACTTCACAGTATTCCAAAACAATGGAATTGCAGGTTCTTGTGGCATTTTGAGATTAATTGTTTTCTGACATTTTCCTCATGTCTAAATGTCCAGACTTTTGTTAATGAAGATAATGGGAAACTTCCTGCTTTCTTCCTCCCCCAATCCCTGCACTGCCGGGTGATAGAACATATGAGAGAGGCAGTGCCATCTTATGGTAGTACATCAATTATAAATGCCAAGCATTTCCATGTCAAACATTTTTGGCAGGGTGGAGGATTGTCACATTGTAGGCTTGAAAATAGCTTCAAAATAGAAATAAAGTTACCTGCTTGCACAATGCAGAAATGTGTTCTTTAGCCTGCTACATCCATCCAAGTACCAATCTAGACTAATCCAATTTATCACCATGTGGTCCATAGCCTTCTATGCTTTGGAATTTTAAGAGTTTGTCTCAAAACTTAGATGTTGTGAGAGTACTATCATCACTATACACTCAAGCTGGATCTTCTAGATTCTAATTACCTTCTAGGTGAGGTCTCTTCTAACCTTCTTAACACAAAGCCTAACCCTAGTGGCCCCTAGTTTTATTGGCCTCTACTATGAAGAGACTATTTCTACTATTTATCTTATCTATGCCCCATAATAACTTTGAATATCTTAGGTTCCTCCATTCCAAAGGAAACAAGCCTATTCGAACCATTCCCTCCTAATAACTGAAGGCTTGATTACAGATGACCTTCTTCAGAGCAAACAGATGGTGACCATATTTATGCACAATACTCCAGCTGTAGCATGGCCAATATTTTATGAAATTGCACTGAAACCTCTCTGCACTTAAGATATGCTTCTTTCATCAAATTACCTACATGTACTGCCACTTTCAGGGATCCAGGATCAGGGATTTGTACAGTAATGCCCATCAGTTTCCCTGCACCATACATAAGGCTGATTTATACTTGTGTGTCTCATCTACGCTGTAGGTGTCGCGTATCCTACACTGTACCCTATGCAGTAGGGTGACGTGCACCTCTCCAGAGAAGTTACTCATGCATCGTGGTGATGCCGACCGCAACAACTGTGATTGATCTGCTTGGTAGCATCACATTTTCTCCTATGCATTTCCGGTTGCTTCTTCTCTACCATGTTTGTAGGCTGTGCATACACTGATGTGAAATAGATGAAACAAATCATCAAATCTACCTGCCAACATGCAAAAATGCTTGAAATGCATTTCCTCGTCCACGTCTCTCACGAAAAAACTCAACACAGTGGCACAGAAACCCCACCACCAACTGGCATTTTGGCGCACACCAAAGCATGCTCACTATGGCGTACAGCGAAGCAGAAGTGAAAATCAGGGTTATGGTGTAGGCTGCGGTGTAGCCCGTACACATAAGTATAAATCAGCCTCTAGTTCCCCTGCATTTGAATCCCACTCTTTTCAAAGTGCATATCTTGCTATTTAATTTCTCCAAAAGAACATAATCACATATTTATTGGGATTAAATTCTATCTGTCATTGTTATGCTCATTTTACCATCAAATCAATATCCTGTAACCACAGACTATTCAATTGGTATTACCAACACCACCAACTTTCATACAGTTCGCAAACTTGCTAATCATACCTCCTCCTTTCATATCCAAATTACTGATTAATATAATAGTAAGGATCCCAGCATTGATCTTGGTGACACACCAGGCTTACAATGACAAAAACAACTCTCCACAACCGCCCTCTTCATCATGTTACCAAGCCAATTTTGGATCCAATTTTCCAACTTGCTCCGAATCCCATGGGCTCTGACCTTTAGGACCAGGGAAATAAACCTGTGGCATGCCTCATCAGGGTGCAAGAGAATGTGATGTTGGTGACATTTTTTTAAGTCAGATCAGCTGCTTGGCACTGTATAATATATCAAAGTGTCAGAGGTTGGCTTGAGCAGATTTCAAATGTGTTTTTGCATGAAAACTTATTTGCCATTGAGAAACAGTGCACAGATCACTGTTGGAGAATGAAGGTTGAAAGAGACAGGTTTTAGATTTATATGTTGAAATGGGACACTAGTGGCCATATAACCAGATACCAGATGAAAATAATTGCAATATGATAGATTATTGTTGCCTATGGTAGAATGATCATAAAACACTGGATTTTGTTGCATTCCATGTAAGTAGTACACCATTGATCTGCATGTTTAAGGTAGAACAGCTTTGAGGCAAATAACTCTCTAAATGAATGGAAATTTCTCTTTTTTATATAACCAGGAGATGGTTAATAAAGATAAAAGAGCAATGAAGCATTTATATCTGCTTGGATAGCGCAATGGTGCAGCAGGTTGTACTGCTGTTCCACTTCTGCAGCAGCTGGACATTGATCCTGACCTTAGATGCCATCCTCGTGAAGTTTGCCTGTTCTTCCTGTGGCAGCATGAATTTCCCCTGGGTGCCATGGTTTCCATCTCCATCTCAAAGATTGTAATGAGAGGTAAGGATATATTGCCCTTCAGTGAAAAGAGGTTGGATTTGAGATATAGGAAAGCTTTATTACAATTATAAAGAGTGTTGATGAGGTCATGCTGGAAGCACTTTGCAATGTTTAGGTTCACACTTATCTAAAAAATGATATAGTAGCTTTGGAACCAGTCCAAAAGAGAATCACCAGACTAATTCCTGGAAAGGGAGGATTGTAGTGTTCTCGGTCAGGTTTAAGAGAATGCTGAACTAAACACTGAGGTAAACCGTGGTCAATGAAAGCAGGATCATAGTAAAATTAACCGTTTATTGTTCACTCTTCCTCATTAACGTAAGGTGTAAACTGTTGATAAAACAATACAAGATCTGTACAGTATTTGTTTCCTTCTTGATATCACATTTACATCGTAAATACTTGCAAAGGTAAAACTACAACAACTACATTACATTAAAGTGCAGCGTACAGTCAGAATCCACCTACGCCATTGACTGCTTTAAATACACTTCAACACAAACGATTTGCAACTCTTTAACTAACGAAAACATAAACCTTAACAACCGTCATTACTTTTAACAGAATCAGCATTAACATTTTAATTCAACATATCGATTACCTCATGAACTTACGGCATTGCTTCACTATGTTTCTAGTGCGTAGAAAGACAACTTTTCTCAAATTGATCCTGCACATGTGAGCCCCCTCCTTCTCGTTTCTCCAAACCAGTGTTTTCCCACAAGACGCGGCAAAACCGGATGTGACGTCATCGCATGCCGCGATATATCACAGACAATGAATTTACTTTAAACAATCCTAACTTTAACTAGAAAATGCTAACAAATGACTTACTAAAGCAAAAATATTATAAACTAAATAAATGCCATAAAGGCCACACAAGGATTGTACTATTAAGAGAAGTATAGCAGGTTTTGTCTATATTGACTGGGTTTTATAAGAATCAGGGATGACCTTATTGAAATAGTTAAGATCTTAAGAGGAGGGGAGAAGAAGGCAGCTATTATGCCAGAGCCGAAGAAGAATAACTTGAGCTGCCTTAATGACTATCACCTGACAGCACTCACATCGACAGTGATAAAATGCTTTGAGAGGTTGGTCATTCCTAGACTAAACTCCTGCCTCAGCAGGGATCTGGATCCAATGCAATTTACCTATCACCATAATAGGTCAACAGCAGATGCAATCTCAATGGCTCTACATGCGGCTTTAGATTACCTGGACAACACAAACAGCTATATCAGGATGCTGTTCATCGACTATAGTTCAGCATTTAATACCATCATTCCCACAATCATGATTGAGAAGTTACAGAACCTGGGTCTCTGTACCTCCCTCCACAATTGGATCCTTAACTTCCTAACTAGGAATAAGAATACCATTGTTGGTAGAATCTCAGATGGTGACAAGAGGGTGTACAAGAGCGAGATATGTCAACTAGTGGAATGGTGTCACCTCAACAACATGCTACTCAATGTCAATAAGATGAATGAGCTGATTATAGACTTCAGAAAGTGTAGGATGAGGGAACACAAACCATTCCTCATAGAGGGATCAGAAGTGGAGAAAGTGAGCAATTTCAAGTTCCTGGCTGTCAAGATCTCTGAGGACCTAAGCTGGTCCCAACATATCAATGCAGTTTTAAAGAAGGTAAGACTACTTCATTAGAAGTTTGAAAAGATTTGGTATGTCAACGAATACACACAAAAACTTCTACAGATGTACCATAGAGAGCATTCTGACTGGCTGCATCATGTCTGGTATCGGGGGATGGGGGGAGGTGCTACTGCAGAGGACTGAAAGAAGCTGCAGAGGTTGAAAATCTAGTCATCTTGGGCACTAGCCTACAAAGTACCCAGGACATCTTTAGGGAGCGGTGTCTCAGAAAGGCAGTGTCTATTATTATGGACCTCCATCAGCCAAGGCATTCCCTTTTCTCACTGTTACCATCAGGTAGGAGGTACAGAAGCCTGAAGGCACACACTCAGTGATTCAGGAACAGCTTCTTCCTCTCTACCATCTGATTCCTAAATGGACAGTGAACCCTTAAACAGTGCCTCACTAATTCTGTTCTTTGCATGATTTTTAATCTACTGTAATTGATTTACTTACTTTTTCATTTATTATCATTATTATTATTTTTCTTCTATATTATGTATTGCATTTGTTACAAACCCACAGGTTTCATTTACTGTGGACTGTCAATTTAAAAGAATGCTTCAGTGAGGCAGGACTATGCTGTTGTTCACTGAATGACTCACAGCTCATTTCCCTTTAAAACAAGGACACAGACAGACACTGTCAGAAGTCAGAAGAAGAGAGATTGAAAGAGAGAGAGGAGGGAACCTAAAAAAGGTAGCAGCTTGTCAAAGCTAGGAATTTGGAACTCTGCTATACCCACAAGGGTGGGTTGATTATCGATCCAGTGCAGATCGAATGTGTGGCTGTTACTTCGTATAATCCATAGGAGTGGATTAAGGAATGTCCTGCGGGATCACTCAAAGTTAACCCTTGTCTGGGTAGGTTATGTGGTAACCCCTTGAAGATGACATCCCTGTGACAGATCACTATAGGCTGTACTCAAAGCCTATGAATTGTTTTCAAAAGCCTATAGACAAAGGTTTAGAAGTTTTAGGAAAGCTGTGAGCCAGACTTATGTGGAATTTGTTTATGAGAAGTTTGTGTGTTTTGAAAGACGGTGCACATCAAAAAATGTAAATGATTTTAACAGCTTGAAAGAGTTAGTTTTAATTGAAGAATTTAAAAGATGCATCCCTGATGACATAAAGACCTATTTAGATGAAAAGGATGCTGCCACTTCGCAGGAGTCTGCGAGATTAGCAGATGGGTTTGCTTTAACCCACAAGATTAAGTTTACCCAGAATAAGAGCTTCAAAAAGGGTAGCAGGGATAACCAGTATAAACCAGAAATTAAACCTGGGGCTAGTGAAATGTAAGGATGAAGGGAAGCAAGTGAAGGAGAAATATTCTGATCTTACTTGTTACTATTGTAAGAAAGCTGGTCATGTTATGGCTAATTGTTTCATCCTGAAGAAGAAAATGGAAAAGGAGGCAGTCCCAAATGCTTGTATTCAGCAGGGTGAAACACCTATAAACCCACAGGGTTTTGAAGACTTTGATGAGGCTCGGTTAAGAACTGAGAAGTCTGACTGAGTTAAGAAAGGATTCGATCATTTTACGTCAGATGGATTTGTATCAGTAAAGGAAGGCTCAACCCTGGTACCAGTGAAAATACTTCCAGATACTGGGGCTTCGCAGTCACTTATATTAGACAGTGTTCTAAAGTTTAATGATGAGTTCCTGTAATTCTTTTGGTACAGGAATTAGTCATTTTGCAGTCAGAGTTAGTGACAGGAACTGTTAAAATAGGACTCCGGCCCAGTTTACCAGTCAATGGTATTTCTTTGTTGTTAGGAATTGACCTAGCAGGTGGTTAAGTTGTTCCAGCCATGCAGCTGACAGCTAAGCCAATCACTGATGATTCCAAAATGGATTCTAACATTTATCCTTCTTGCGCAATAACTCAAAGTATGGTTAAGAAGTCAGTCAATGCAGATAGTTCTGTGCAGCATAATTCTGCTACCCATGAGAGCCAAAATCGGGATTCAGGGTGTGATGACTTGTCTGGGACTTTTCTGTCTTCGTTGTTTCGACAGGAATCAGGTAGTAAATCTGATGAGAAAGATTTATCTTTTTCGAGGAAGGAGCTTATAGCAGAAAAGAACCAAACCCTGAGATTGAAGCTTTAAAAGAAACAGCTCTCTAAAATGATGAGATTAAGAAATTGCCAGTAGGGTATTATATCAAGGATGGAGTGTTAATGAGGAAGTGGAGACCACCTGCCATACCTGTGAATGAGGAATGGGTGATTGTTCACCAAGTTGCAGTTCCTAAAGTTTATAGGAATGAGATTTTATCTTTAGCCCACAGTATGCCCTTAGGTGGCCATTTTGGTGTGAATAAAACAATAAACAGGATTATGAAAGAATTCTGGCCTAACTTGAGGAAAGATGTTGTGACCTTTTCCAGAACCTGTCACACTTGTCACGTTGTGGGTAAACTTAACCAGGTCACCCCAGTGGCCCTACTCTAGCCTATGCCTGCATTTGGTGAACCTTTCTCTAAAGTTATTGTGGATTGTGTTGGTCTGTTGCCAAAGACTAAAGCTGGCCATCAGTATTTGCTAACTAGCATGTGTACTGCATCCAGATTTCCAGAAGCCATACCTCTCCAATGTATCAAAGCTAAAATTGTGTCAAATGCTCTCACATTTTTTTTAACTTTATTTGGTTTGACTAAAGAAATCCAGTCTGATCAAGGAAGTAATTTTACATCTGGATTACTTCAGCAAGTAGTTTATGAATTGGGAGCTAAGCAAATTACATCATCTGCGTACCATCCGGAGTCACAAGGAGTGTTAGAAAGATTTCATTCTACCCTTAAAACAATGAGTAAGACATGCTGTGTTAAAAATGAAAAAGACTGGGATGAAGGTGTATATTTGCTTTGATTTGCAGTAAGAGAATTGGTATAGGAATCATAGGTCTTTAGCCCTTTTGAACTTATATTTGGTCATAGAGTGAGGGGAATTTTGACCTTGTTAAAGGAACAATGGATTGAGGGGGACATACATGTTAACTCGTTAGACTATGTTTTGAAGTTCAAGAATAAACTACACCAAACTTATAGCCTAGTAAGACAAAACTTAAAGGGTTCTCAAAACAAAATGAAGTATTGGCATGATAAACAATGTGCAGCTGTCAGTAGTATAGAAAATTACGATGAAAATAACAACCCTGGGAATGAAACAATTGACTCGCCTGAGACTTTTCATAAGCCAAACATGGTCCCAGTTCGGCTAATGAACTCGGTTGTTCTAGAAAACTCGATAACAAGTTGGCTCATCTGCAGCCAAAGCAACAACAACAGCTGAAGGAGTTAATTCTCAAGTTTCAAGATTTATTTCCCGATGTTCCCAGGCAAACCACGGTCGCAGTACATGACGTAGATATTGGTCAAGCCAAACCAATTAAATGACACCCATATCACATGAACATACAAAAGTGTAAATTGACTGAACAACAGATTGAATATATGCTGAAAAATGATATTATCAGGCCTTCAACATCAAATTGGAGCCACCTTGTGTTATAGCCCCTAAACCTGATGGTAGTATTAGGTTTTGCACTGATTATAGGAAGGTAAATGCAGTAACAAAACAAATGCTTATCCTATCCCTAGAGTGGATGATTGCATAGATAAGGTTGGAAAAGCTAAGTTTCTTATGAAGATTGATCAGTTAAAAGGGTATTACTGTGCTCCGTTGACGGATAGAAGTAAAGAAATTTATGCATTTGTGACACCTTCTGGATTGTATGAGTACAATGTTTTGCCATTTGCTCCAGGAACATTCCAGAGAATGAGTAATTCTGTATTTCAAGGATTACATCATACTGGTACCTATGTTGATGATTTAGTCACAGGAAGTGACATTTGGGAAGTGCACATCTCTGCAGTGGAAGAGTTATTTGAAAGACTTTTGAAATCCAACTTTACAGTTAACTTAGCTAAGAGTGAAGTGGCCATGCCACTGTGACTTATCTTGGTTACATGGTGGGTCAAGGTGAATTAGATCCTGTTTGGGCAAAAGTTCAGGCAATTTCTGAAGTTCCCATTCCAATGGGTAAAAAGGCTCTTATAAGGTTTCTGGGAATGGTTGAATATTATCATAAGTTTTGGAAGAACTTTGCTGATATTGCTCCTCCTTTAGCTAATCTCCTGAAGAAGAGAGAAAAGTTTGTTTGGACAGAACTTTGTCGAGAGGCATTTGATCAATGGAAAGCCATTTCCTGTCATCAACCTGTGCTCAGAGCACCTGATTTTACAAAGCCCTTCGCCACAGCTGTGGATAAAGTGAAGTTGCAAGAGCAGCATTACTACAAAAGGATGATTGTGATGAGATTGAAAATCCTGTAGCTTACTTTTCAAGGAAATTCAATGAGCATCAAAGAAATTATTCTACCTTAGAGAAAATAATTATTGTCATGTATCTTAGCATTGCAGCATTTTGGTGTTTATGTTTGCCCAGCTCAGAAACCACTTGTGGTTTATACAGATCACAACCCATTGACGTTTTGAGTAAGATGAAGGACAAGAACAGAAGATTGTTAAACTGGAGTCTGATTTTGCAAGAATATGATATTATGTTAATTCACATTAAAGGCAAGGACAATATAATGGCAGATTGTCTGTCCAGATGTTAAGCCTGCAATGTATGGAGTGAAATCTTGTTTTTTTTTTAAATACACTTTTGCAATATGTTATGTAGCAGTTGCATTTATATTGGTTTATATATTGTAGTTTGCAGTTAAAATTTTGCTCTTCTAGATCAAAATGTTCTTTTTTGTGGGGAAGTGTTACAAACCCACAGGTTTTGTTTACTGTGGACCGTCACTTTAAAAAAGCACTTCAGCGAGGCAGGACTAACTAACTGAGATGCGGAAAAACTTTTTCACCCAGAGAGTGGTGGGTATGTGGAATGCTCTGCCCCAGAAGGCAGTGGAGGCCAAGTCTCTGGATGCATTCAAGAGAGAGTTAGATAGAGCTCTTATAGATAGCGGGGTCAGGGGATATAGGGAGAAGGCAGGAACAGGGTACTGATTGTGGATGATCAGCCATGATCACAGTGAATGGTGGTGCTGGCTAGAAGGGCCGAATAGCCTACTCCTGCACCTACTGTCTATTGTCTATTGTCTATAATCTATTGACTATGATGTTGTTCACTGACTGACTTGCAGCTTGTTTCCCTTTAAAACAAGGACACAGACAGTCAGAATTCAGAAGAAGAGAGAGTGGGAGAGGAGTGAACCTGAAAAAGGTAGCAGCTGGGGCTTGTCGAAGCTGGGAATTTGGAACTCTGCTATACCCACAAGGGTGGGGTGATTATCGATCCAGTGCACATCGGATGTGTGGCTGTCACTTTGTATAATCCAGAGGAGTGGATTAAGGAATGTCCTGCGGGACCACTTGAAGTTAACCCTTGCCTGGGTAGGTTATGTGGTAACCCCTTGAAGATGACATCCATGTGACAGATCACTCTGGTGGTAATTTATATGTGGATTGGAAACGGCTCTGTCGACAACTGATTAATTACCATCACGGAATGTGTGGAATTCAATGTAATTGTCTTCTTTCTACGTTTTAGATCGGATTACAATTATCTCTCTCCTATCGTTTATTTCAGGCTTTACCATCTCAAGACTTTAAAACTTGTTCCCCCAAGCTCAATAGTTTGGGGATTATATTCACACACACATACACATAACACTGTTTATCTTGGTTAAGTTGCTATATTACAAGTCGATACTAATAAAGATACTGGTTTTAACATCAAAACCAGACTCCTAGTGTGAACCCTATTGCTGCTGGTTTGTTTCTAAATTGTTACAGTTCATAACACATTGAACTGCTGCTGCCAAGTTAACAAATTTGATGACATATGCCGATGATAATAAATCTGATTCTGATTCTGATTTCAATAGCAGAAGAGTCTCAAATGAAGGGATAAAGCTGCAAGACAAAAAAACTAAAAACTGATGTGCCTCATAATTTCTCCTTGTAGCAGGCAGTGAATCTCTAGAGTTACTGTTCTAGAGAGTTGTGGAGGGATAATTACTAGAGATATTTAAAGTAGTAGATAATTTTGAAGGTATTTACAACTCCTCACGAGATCGTGTGTGTATTGGTGAGATTGAGTCAGATTATGTTGTGAGATAAATGCAGAATGGAAATGAGTGGGTACTGATGGTTATGTTCTACTGGCAGAGTTCTCTCTTCTTAGCCATTAAAGATTGTGGGTTTGGATCACAGGCTCTACGTATGTCTTAGCTTGTTAGATCTCCTGTATTCTTTCTACCAGTTTTGTTCTTTTTGGATATATATATATATATGAATTGACAGGTGGTGCATGGATTTAACAATAACTACCTTCTGCTAAAAGAATTTACATAGTGGATTCTTCTACTCTTCAAAGTGATCATCAGGTATCTGGAACATCAGATATACATTTGCCAGATATATATCCAAACTGTGTGTATACACACACACACACACACACACACACACAGAATCAGGTTTATTTTCACTGACATCTGATGTGAAATTTGTTGTTTTATGGTAGCAGTACAAGGCAATCCATAAAATATACTCTAACTTACAATAAGAAATATAGAAGTATGTAATTATGTAAATAAATTAATTAAGTGGTGCAAAAAGAGAGCAAAAAATAGGGAGGGAATGGTCATGGGTTCATTGTCTTTGATGGCAGAGGGGAGGAAGCTGTTCCAAAAATGTTGAGTGTCTGTCTTCAGGCTCCTGTATCTCCTCTTTTATGGTAGTAATAAGAGGACATGTCCTGTGTTCTTGATAATATACTGTATACCACATTTTTGAGATATTGCCTTTTGTTAATGTCCTTGATGGTGGCAAGGCTACTGCCAATGATGAGTCTATAACCTTCTGCAGCTTTCTCTGATTCTGTGCAGTGGCCCACCAAACAGTTGGAATACTCTTCACATTACTTCTGTAGAAATGTGCTGGGATGCTGTCTTCATGATTGCATCAATATCTTGGGCTCAGTATAGATTTTCATAGATGTTAACACGCAGAAACTTGAAACTGCTCACCTTTTGTACTGCTTACCCCTTGTTGAAGACAAGTGTGTGTTCCCTCAACTTCCCTTCCTGGAAGAACACAATCAATCCTTGGTCTTACTGGCATTGGGTGCAAGGCTGCTGTTGCAACACCATTCATTCAGCCAACCTATCTCTTGAATCCCTTCTCATTGGCATCTACCAACAACAGTTCTATTATAGGCAGATCTATAAATGATGCTGAGCTGTGCTTAGCCACCCAATCATGAATATAGGGAGAAGAGCCATGGCTAAGTATGGAACTTTCAAGTTTACCTTTGTTGGTTGTCAGCAAGAAGGAGTCTCTCTGACCTGCTACAGCTGCAACTACTTCTTCAGAGGTGAGGCTGAGACTCAAGATCAGCGGTTTAAAGTTTTTACTTGACTATATCTTTCTGGTACAGGGCCAGAGTGTTTACAACTTCTGGCTATTTGTTATCCATCATTGTCCATGAGAAGATACTGGAAGGCAATGTTCAAAAACTCTCTCTTGCCAACAACGAACGGTGCATATACTCTGGAATGGCAGGCTTCATCGTCTTGAAAAGTGTCACTTACTGAACAGCTTGCTTTCTTGGAACCGCATGTTGATTCTGCACCATATCTGGACAGAAAGAAGCTCCACCCAAGGAGGTAGAATCTTAGGCTGCCTTCAACTACCCCAGGAGTCTATCAAGTTTCTGCAAATTTGCTGGCAGGAGGCTGCTAAGGTCAGCAGGAAAATAGGCACTGTATTAAACAATTGTTGTCCTGAGCGTTTTTAGACCTTAATAGCACCGTGTGGACCTTATTTGGCATGCACAACATAAGTCAAGTTTGAACCATAGAACACTACACTACGTACGGCACAGTACAGGCCCTTCAGCCCTCATGTTGTGCCGACCCATATAATCCTTAAAAAAAAGTACTAAACCCACACTACCCTATATCCCTCTATTTTTCTTTCATCCATGTGCCTGTCCAAGAGGCTCTTAAATACCACTAATGCTTTAGCCTCCACCACCATCCCTGGTAAGTCATTCCAGGCACTCACAATCCACTGTGTAAAAAACTTATGTCTGATGTCTCCCCTAAACTTCCCTCCCTTAATTTTGTACCTATGCCCTCTGGTGTTTGCTATTGGTGCCCTGGGAAACAGGTACTGACTATCCACCCTATCTATGCCTCTTATAATCTTGTAGACCTCTATCAAGCCCCCTCTCATTCTTCTATGCTCCAAAGAGAAAAGTCCCAGCTCTGCTAACCTTGCTTCATATGACTTATTCTCCAATCCAGGCAACATCCTGGTAAATCTCCTCTGCACCCTCTCCATAGCTTCCACATCCTTCCTATAATGAGGTGACAAGAATTGAACACAATATTCTAAGTGCAGTCTCACCAGAGATTTGTAGAGTTGCGACATGACCTCTCTACTCTTGAACTCAATCCCCCTGTTAATGAAGCCTAGCAACCCATAGGCCTTCTTAACCTATACAGCGACCTTGAGGGATGTATAGATTTGAACCCCAAGGTCCCTTTGTTCATCCACACTCTTGAGAAACTGACCATTAATCCTGTACTCAGTCTGCTGTTTAGTCCTTCCAAAATGCGTCACCTCACACTTGTCGGGATTGAACTCCATCTGCCATTTTTCTGCCCAACTCTTCAGCCTGTCCATATCCTCTTGTAATCTTCGACCATTTACAGCTCCATCCACAACTCCTCCAATCTTCATGTCATCCGCAAACTTACTCACCCATCCTTCTGCTTCTACATCCAGGTCATTTATAAAAATCATAAATAGCAGGGGTCCCAGGACAGATCCCTATGGCACTCCACTGGTCACCGACCTGCAGGCAGAATACTTTCCTTCCAGAACTACCTTCTGCTTTCTTCCTTTAAGCCAATTTTTTATCCAAACAGCCAAGGTTTCACTTATCCCATGCCTCATGACTTTCTGGATGAGTCTTTCATGAGGAACCTTGTCAAATGTTTTGCTAAAGTTGAAGAAGACCACATCCACTGCCCTACCCTCATCAATCTATTTTGTTACCTCTTTAAAAAACTCAATCATGCTCGTGAGGCACGATCTTCCCTTTACAAAGCCATGTTGACTATCCATGAGTAGACTGTACTTCTCCAAATGCTCATAGATCCTATCCTTAAGAATCCTTTCCAGTAGTTTGCAGACCACCGACATAAGACTCACCGGTCTATAGTTCCCAGGTTTCTCCCTATTACCTTTTTTAAACAAGGGTACTACCTTGTTTGGTTGCTCTAAGCTGGGATGGTGCGGAGTGTCATTCTGAAGGAGGCACCAGGTTCATAAAAACTGACATTTCATACTGTGGTGTCATCTGAGTGGTATCATAGTGATCCATTGGAGAACAGATGGTTGGACATCTCTGACAATCTACAAGCTCCTTAGGAGCACTGTGCACCACAGCCATTGAGTGGCTGCTTCATTTGTAGAGTACATTAATACACCATCCATTAGGTGCTACAGCCCACAGGTGAGCTAATGGAGTAACTCACCACAACTTTGATGCAACAGATGGGTGCTAAATTCAGGTGAAAGAATTCTGCAACGATAATGCTTGACACCTATATGCTCTCTGATGTTGCCTGGCAGACCCGTCAAAACACCAAGCCTTTCATTCTGTGCACACCTAACACTTCTCCCTTCAATATAAACACCCAAAATAGAGTCATGTGTGACTTTGCTCTTCCTGCCATCTGTCCTGTGGGCTTTATGGTGAGTAGAGAGAATAACGGCTGCCTGATTATGCCATTTCTGTCTTGTTAATAGTAAGCAAGAGGAAGGTGAATGAGAATGAATTGTGCAGGCACTGCCACATTCTATCATCACCATTCTCTGCAAAGCTGTTTCAGTGATGACAAGCACAGTTTCTGCCACAGGGTGTTCTGCAGTCATTCAGTTTCCCACTGTGGCTTGGAAAAGGAGTTAACAGGATAAAGCTCAGAGCCCAATGTTGAAGATCAATTTCTACTAAACCCAACTTAAACCAATGGTTGTCAGAATTGTGTATCTCAAGCAATATTACATGGAGCACATAGATTTTAAAGGTCCACACACAAACAATATACTAGTTTTCCCTGATAAAAATTAACAAACATGCTAACAGCTATACATGTATGTATTACAACAGTAATTAATGGTTTACATAAATGCAAAATCATACAACACGTATGCTTTTGACTGAACATACCATATCTACTTTTCTAATACCCTCAAATGTAATAGAGATACTTTAACAACACAAAATCAGAAATGTTGTACAATATATATATTTACCAATATAATTAGTAATTCTCTCTAGTGGCTCTTTAGTAAGGCCAATAAACAGGGTGGGGCATAGAACCAGGCATCCTTTGCTGACAGCTAAAAAAAATCAACAAATTGCAGTTACTGATACAAAGTTTATTTAAAGTTATATAGAATGATTTTCAAAGCTGTACACTCATAATATGTAATACCCAGTAAGTTTGTATTTCACATTGTGTGGTGTTTATTCATGATTACATTGGAGAAGTAATGGTTTTAAGTTCAGGTCATGTGATTGTTGTGGATGGTAATTATTTGGGTATGAGTCTTATCATAATGTCAAACGCAGAGGTATGCTAAACTACCAGAATGCTAGATGTGAGTCCTGATGAAGAAGAATAGCTGGTTGGTGAATTAAAGATGTAAGCGAAGGTGGTGGTGCAGTTAGAGGGCTTTAAATATGCATTCATTATATCATTGACTCTATTTCACATTTGAAACTATCCAGATACTTTGGGCTAGAACCTAGGCGTTGACCCCTGTGATAACCTGCTTCCTTTGTCTTTTGAGTGCCCTTTCTGACCCACTGTGTTTTTTTTATAAAGAAACCTTCAATAATGCATCTAAAACAATGCATATATACTACTGATAGACAGTATGTATGCAGCATATACAGTGAACTCCTGTTAATTAGACCTTCAGTAATTTGGAGTAGCCACTTATTTGTTTCTGGTGTAATGTAAAGATCAAGTGTGATACAGCAGATTCTGGTTAATTGGGGCATTAATTAATCGGGGCAGCCACACATTTGAGACAACTATTTAAGAATAAAAGTTAATCATGAAAATAGCCAAATTTCCTTTCATTCAGTTGGGAATCTATGCCACTTAATTTGGACAAAAGACTGTTGCCAAACAGTTTCTAACTAGTGTCAGTTGTATACACTCGTATGGCCTTTAAAACTACACCATATTCTGTCTGGGTAGCCTCCAACCTGATGGCATGAATATCGATTTCTCCTTCCAGTAAAAATTCTCTCCCTCTTCTTTGCCTGAAATATTGACTGTTTATTCACTTCCACGATGCTGCCTGACCTGCTGAGATCCTGTAGAATTTTCTATGTGTTGGTCTGGATTTCGGGCAGCTGCAGAATCTTATGTGTTTACAGTTTCTAAATAGCACCTGTTTTGTGTGTTTGTGTTCAAAAAACAGTGATTTTTGTCACATAATTGGTGAGAATAAGCAGTAGGACTATTCAGAACTGTTTTGCTCACTATGGTTTTGAACATTCAGACTTGGAAATGCCAGAAACGGCTGGGAGTGAAAATGAAATGATTTCATCATTTCAAAAAGTTAGTAACTATGAAGAATTTGAAGGTATCAACAATCATCTTAAATGTTACCTTTGTTCCTCACTGGACATTCAGCTCTCACCAGTGGCCCCAAATAGCATGCAACAGAGGCCTCATTCCGTTACATTGCTTCGACAGGCAGACTTAGCCAGGTGAGGGTAGCCAACAGGTTTCACTGCCCTGTGAGATCGGGACATGCCTGCTCTGGCATGCAAAGTCAGCTCTGCTGGTCTGGATGGATGAGATCTACCGTGAGATCCAAAAGCCAGGAAGGTGGTTTTGCAAAACTATGTGGAGAGCAAAGAGCATGATGAGGTACAGAAGAAGTCATGGTCATCCACTGCAACCAGGGAAGACCCCAATTGTAATGTCTACTCATACCACTAGACCCGAATTTCTGGGGTCATGAGAGTGGAATTGCCCCAATGCAGTGGCCCTTCCACTTTAAAAACTTCTGGACAGTTTCCCTGTCACTATTTGTGATGACGGACAATCACCAGTAGTATTGGTAGTATTCTAATTTGTTCTATTTTTCATTTAAATGAAAAATTTCATTTCAATTTATTATTCAATTAAACAGTAGTTTGTCTTTCTTTATACCTTTTTAACTCTTTCCATGAAACTTCAGCTAATTAGGCCAAAATGTACTGTCCCAATGTGTTCCAGTCAACTAGAATCCACTGTATTTATTTTATTTATTGAGATGGGAAACATCAGTTCTCTCTATGTTACCAGATCCTCAGCAGCAGCTCAAATGGTGACAGCGCCTTTTAATAAATTGCCTATCTTTGCATTCAATGTCCATACATTTTCCAATGCTTATTTGCATGGTGATATCACAATAGCAATGCCAGTCCTGCAATACATATTGGTTAATATCACACCAAAGAGAATAGTAGCCTGTGTATGGCCATGGAGGGCCAGGCTATATTATCACAAAATATGTTATACATACACACAAGTACTAAAAGATTTCATCAATTAATTCTTAATGCAAAGAAATAACCATAAAACATTCTGATCCAGTTAAATTTCTCAGAACAAAAAAAGGTTCAAAATTAGAGTTTTCTGCTTTTCCAGCCTGCAAAATCATTCAACAACATGTGATCAGTCTTCTACATTCACTATCTTCCCATATCATTAGCTTCAGCAACAAACAGAAAGGTGAATGCACTGACAGTCACATTTTTTTCCTTGCAGAATCCTCCATGTATGAGAATGGATTGCACTGTGGAATAGATAGATTAATTAAAATTGTCTAATTACTTCAGACATTTTAGTAAGTTGGGACTTTGTTTGGGTATAGTGTATCATTGACACTAAATTATTGCATGTATTATGAATCAGTCCTCAAGGAAATGGATTGATTAAGTTGTTGGCTTTCTTTAATGGATCATTCAAAAAGAGTAAGAAGAGCTCTAGGCTGATTTGAGAAATTAGCTGCTTTGACTTTTGTATACATCTTTCTTTCTTTCTTTCTTTTTCAATCTTTTTATTAAATTTCATATATAAAAAAAAACAACACAAAATAATGAATAGATTACAGATTCAATAAACTTGAGATTACATTAGTAATAGGATAATAATATCCTATTAAAACATCCATCAACAAAAGGTGCATAAATCAATCAAGTCTATGTAAATATATATGAAAAACAAAAATAATCGTCGAAAAAAGAAAAAAAAAAAATTGAAATTATATATGAGAAAAAATATATAATGAAAAAAAATACTAAACTAACACTAACATGGGCAATAATAACACTTTATAAATATATAAAGGTGTCAAGAAAAGAACTCCAGAACTCCATACCTGAACAAGTATAAGTAGAGAAAAGGATCTGAAATAAGCCAAATTAATTCATATGAAAGTGTCGAATAAATGGTCCCCAGGTTTCTTCAAATTTAATTGAAGAATCAAAGATAGTGCTTCTGATTTTTTCCAAACTCAAATAAGAAATAGTTTGGGAGAACCACTGAAATGTAGTAGGAGGATTTACTTCTTTCCAGTTTTGTAATATAGACCTTCTGGCAATTAATGTTACAAAGGCAATCATTCGTCTGATTGAAGGGGAAAGTTGATTGCCATCTTCATTTGGTATACCGAAAATTGCAGTAATAAAATGGGGTTGTAAATCGATATTCCATACTGAGGAAATGACATCAAAAATGTCCTTCCAATAGTTATGTAAAGTGGGACATGTCCAAAACATGTGAGTCAATGAAGCCACTTCTAAGTGACATCTGTCACATTGAGGATTGATATGCGAATAAAATCGGGCAAGTTTATCTTTAGACATATAAGCTCTATGTACAATTTTAAATTGTATTAAAGCATGTTTAGCACAAATAGAGGAGGAATTAACCATTTGTAAAATTTTTTCCCATTTATCTGTTGATATATTACATCGAAGTTCTTTTTCCCATTCTTGTCTAATTCTATCCGATATTTCTGGCTGTATCTTCATAATCATGTTATAAATAAAAGCTACTAATCCCTTCTGACAAGGATTAAAAGTAAAAATCAAATCTGAAAAATCCGATGGAGTTGAATTAGGAAAAGATGGAAGAATTTTATGTAAGAAATTTCTAATTTGTAAGTATCTAAAAAAATTAGATTTAGGTAATTCAAATTTGTTGGATAGTTGATCAAAAGACATCAAAGTACCTTCAAAAAAAAGATCACAAAAACATTTTATACCTTTCCTTTTCCATATACTAAAAGCTTGATCTGTCAATGAAGGTTTAAAAAAAAAATTACATAAAATAGGGCTGTCCAAAGCAAAGTTTTTCAGATTAAAGAATTTGCGAAATTGAAACCAAATTCGTAGTGTATGTTTAACAACAGGGTTAGATATCTGTTTATTGAATTTGGCTAAATCAATAGGAAGAAAAGAACCAAGAACGGAAAATATAGAATATCCCTTAACCTCACTACATTCCAAATTTACCCACTGTGGGCACACAGATGAATCCAAATCTAGTTTCCAGTACATTAGGTTACGAATATTATTCGCCCAATAATGAAATCTAAAGTTAGGTAAAGCTAGACCACCATCTTTTTTAGACTTTTGTAATTGCCTTTTGCTTAACCTAGGATTTTTATTTTGCCAAACAAATGAGGAAATCTTTGAATCAATATTATCAAAAAAAGATTTAGGAATAAAAATTGGTAAAGCTTGGAATAAATATAAAAATTTCGGTAAAATCATCATTTTAATAGCATTAATCCGACCAACTAATGATAAAAATAAGGGAGACCATCTAGTAATAAGTTGCTGAATTTGATGAAGCATAGGTAAAAAATTCAGTCCAAATAAATCTTTATATTTCTTGGTGATTTTTATACCTAAATAGATAAAGTTATCAGTAACAACTTTAAATGGCATCCTATCACTCAATAAAGTTTGCGCGTTTAAAGGGAATAACTCACTCTTATCTAAGTTTAACTTATAACCAGAAAAGCTACCAAATTGAGCCAACAAGGATAAAATAGCAGGAATAGACCTACTAGGATTAGAAATATATAACAACAAATCATCAGCATAAAGCGATAATTTGTATAACTTCTCATTACGGGTAATACCAAAAATATTAGGAGACTCACGAATAGCAATAGCTAAAGGTTCTAATGCAATATTAAATAATAAAGGACTTAAAGGACAACCTTGTCTCGTACCACGAGATAATTGAAAAAAAGAGGATCTATAATTATTTGTAAGAACAGAAGCAACAGGTTTATAATATATTAATTTAATCCATGATATAAAATTAGGACTAAAATTAAAGTTTCTCAATGCATTAAATAAATATGTCCATTCAACTCTATCAAAGGCTTTTTCAGCATCTAATAAGATAACACATTCTGGGGTTGTAGGTGATGAAGTATAAATTATGTTAATCAATTTTCTAATATTAAAAAAGGAATATCGATTCCTAATAAAACCAGTTTGATCTTCTGAAATAATCTGTGGTAATACCTTTTCTAATCTAATGGCTAAAATTTTTGTAAGAATCTTAGAGTCTACATTTAATAATGATATAGGGCGATAAGATGCACATAAGGTAGGATCTTTATCTTTTTTAAGAATTAAAGAGATAGTAGCTTCATAAAACGATTGAGGTAATCTCTTCTTAACAAACGCATCATTAAAGATTTCACATAGCCAAGGAGAAAGCAATAAAGAAAAAGTTTTAAAAAATTCTACAATAAAACCATCAGGACCAGGAGCTTTCCCTGAATTCATTGATGAGATAGCCTCTCTTATTTCATCCATAGAAATAGGAGCATCAAGCAAGCTACAATCTTCATCTATCAGTTTAGAAATATTCAAATTATTAAAAAAATTATCCATCGTAAACCGGTCACCGTCAAATTCTGATTGATATAAAGATTTATAAAAATCTTGAAAAGTGTTATTGATTTCTTTATAATCAGTAGTTAAATTACCGTCTTGTTTACGAATTTTAATAATTTGTCGCTTAGTCGAAATAGCTTTTAATTGATTAGCTAACAATTTACCAGTTCGATCACTATGAATATAAAATTGAGCCCTAGTCTTAATTAATTGATTCTCAATTGAAGAAGATAATAATAAACTATGTTCCATTTGAAGCTCAACTCTCTTCTTATAAAGTTCTTTGGTAGGAGTAACGGAATAAATCTTATCAATTTCTTTAATTTTATCCACCAATAAAGCTATATCTGAATATCTTTGTTTTCTTTTACCAGCGGAATATGAAATAATTTGTCCACGAATAAAAGCCTTGAAAGAGTCCCAAAGTATTCCTTTATCAATCTCTTCATTATAGTTTGTTGAAAAGAATAAGTCAATTTGTTGTTTTATGAAGGTAATAAATTCTGGATCTTGAAGTAAAGTAGCATTAAGTCTCCAAGATCTAGTATTGATAGAAGAATCTGAAATCTTGATAGATAACTTCAAAGGCGCATGATCCGAAATAGCAATAGAATCGTATTTACAATCAATAACATCTGTTAATAAACGATGATCAATAAGAAAGTAATCAATTCTAGAATAACTATGATATACATGTGAAAAAAATGAAAATTCTTTACCTTTAGGGTTCAAAAACCGCCATATTTCAGTAATTCCAGAATCAACCATAAAAGAATTAATAAGTAAAGCTGATCTATTCGGAAGAGTTCGAATAGGTTTAGATCTATCCATCGAAGGATTCAAACAACAATTAAAGTCTCCACATCTTTCTATGAATTGATTTCTAAAACAGATAGTGTTTTCGAACACTAATAACTTACATTGGAACGTCATTTGACTGGTTGGCTAAATTCAAGGTAACCTAATCGATGAGAAGTAGAGATAAAATGTGAGCAATTTGATTAATTTATGACATAATCGCATAATATGTAATGCAATGTGATTATGTATTAATCAGTACTGGGAGAAGATACCAAGTGTGATATAGATGTTAGTTCATTATCAATGCTATTAGGGTGATTTAAATAACTAATTTTACATAAATGACAAAGTGTTAGAAATTGTCAAGCAGGCCTCAGTTCTGAAACAAGATATTGTGTGTTGACCTGTAATGTTATGCAGGAAGAAAAAATTGAATACAGGATCAATGAATGAAATGTGTAATTAGTGACTCAGCTTGCTTTTGAATGGACTGAACAGCTAAATGAGAACATGAGAATTAGTTATGCTGCTTTCTTTTGTTTCCTTAAAATTATTTTAATTCAGAGTCTAAACCGGTCAAGATGGCACCTGCGTTCAATGCCCCTTCAGTCGACATCTTGTGGATAAACCACAAAACAATTTATTTCACTCTTTTTACTTTTTGGATGTATGTTTTTCATCTTGAATTGTTTCTGGAACTGCTAGAGCCTGCAATTTCCACCTTGGAGATCAACTGGGCATCAACCCGGAATTCCAAAAAGATTCAGAAGACAGCAAGTGCAAACATTGAGACGAAAAACTGCAAGACGACGCATGAGCAGATGTTCAACTCCGCTTCACCAATTAAAGCTTCCATTGTTCACTGGTTAATGTGATGAAGAACATTGAAATGTTTCGGCAAATGAAGATGGTGAGCGGCAATGGCATTCTGATTGCTGGTGCGATCACTAAGCTGCCAAAGTAGAAGCCTGTGTAACAGATTGCTGTGCCCGAAGTCTTTTGATAATGCTGGTGAACGTTACCAAGGTTTCTGTGTTTGGATTTTGGTCTACCGACTTAAGGACTTTTTTTCAATTTGATTGTTTTATGTTCTGAATTCTCACTGATCTTTCTCATTGTTTTTTGTGCAGGTGGAGGGGATTTGGGGGTCGATGTTCCTGTGGCGTTTTGTGTGGAGGAGGGGGGTTTGGTGGGAAGTGGGTGGTGGTGACGGTCATGTAGTTGGGTTTGCTGTTTCTGTCTGAACTGATTTTCATGGTTTTTCTTTGTTTCATGGGTATCTGGAGAAGAAGAATCTTAGAGTTGTGTACTGCTTGCATACTTTGATAATAAATTAACCTTTGAACCTTTGAAACCACTAAAACTTCAAACTGAGAAATATCTTCTGATCTCTTCTCAATTGCAGTAAATAGCTGGAAGATAGATTCATCTCAGCAAAGGATGCCTTCACTCTATTTCCATCAATTCAAGGCATTGCCTCTTCTTTTTCTCTGCTGATAACCAGGTTCTACTCTTATCCCTATCAGACTGGCATAGGATCTCCAGTCGAGGCACACTTTAATGGCAAGCAACCTGAGTCTTGAATTTATAGTAGAATAAATAAGAATACTGTCAATGCCTGTTTTTATGCCCAGGCACACAGCTGAAGCTGAAACAATGAGCCTATTTAGATAGATCACAAGGAGCATGGTCTAGAGAACTGTTTGATTAACCAATGCAATTTTAAAATGAAATTTATCCGCCAGATGAGTTTGTTACTATTGTAGAAGAAGGCTTGAACAAGCTTGGCAGCGGTTTAGGAGTCTGGGAGTAAAATAAGTAGGGAATTAACATTAAACTGGAAACAAGGTTAAGATACGGGTCAGAGGGTTATAAGAAATAAAGATACTGCTGAAATTCCATGGCAGCCACAGTAACTTGGGAAGGGATACAGTATACAAGATTAAAGGTTCAACAGTAAATAGATTCAAGTTAAGAAAAATAAAATAACATAAGAAAGTAAAATAAAAATAATAAATTAAAAAAAATAAAATAAAATAAGAAAAATAAAATAAGGCTCAGGAAATCCGAGCATCTACAGATTTTCTCTTGTTTCTGATTCTAACCAAGTAAGAGGAATTGTTAGATCTGGTGGGAATAAAGTTGGTTTTGAGGGAAGTACAGAAGAAAATTGTGGTGACATAGATCAGCATCTTTCAATGCTCTTTGGGTGTCACATTGATGCCAGAAGACTAGAGAACAATATTGATTTGTACTTCCTTGTTCAAGTGGTGACAAGTATCACATCAATGGGCCAGTCATCTTCACTCAATGGAGGGAATATCTTTGGAAACATTGAAACACTGCAGAATTAATAGTTACCAAAAGGAGTTCTTAAGAAGCTACTTATATTTAACTGATAAGATAGATTTTTGTTTTAATGAGTTAATGAATAGATATGATTAAATAATGCAATATATATAGTCTAAATGGTCATCCAGATCAGGCAATGAAAGCAGTGAATTTGTGTGGTAGAAAATTAGGACTGAATTGATGGGCTTGAATGACCTCCCCTTGCTTAAACTAAATTTACTATTCAAAGAACATAGCAAATAAATTAGCCCATTTGACCCTTAAGCCTACTTTGCCATTGATTTTTTACCTCAATTCCACTTTACTGAACTAACTCCCTAGCACTTGTTTTTGTAATATCCAAAGAAAAACATGCCAATATCTGTCTTGAATGTACTCTGTGAATGCATATCCATAACTCCCTTGAGAAGTAATACTATACATTCCCTGGGCAAAGAAAATTTACATCTCTGAAGGAAAGTATCACACAAAACTTTTGAGAGCATTTTCCTGTCATGGTAGGCAACTTGTTTTCTTTATGTGTTTATCATTGATTTTCAAAAATTTCATTTGCATTCCACACATCCACATTCCTAAATGAAGTTACAAGAAAAGTCCCAGGATTGGAAAGTACTCTATAGCTGATGCTTATCCTATAACTCAAGTTCCAAAGTCAATGCATCATCTATCTTCCCTGAGTTATTTGACTGAAAAGGAACATCTCAGCAAGGAATAAAATTAAGCCTTGAATATTCCCCCTCTGTAGAGTGTGCCTTAACAATAGATAAGCAGGAAGTATAGAGAAAGAAAGGTAGGGTTAATATTTCAGTGCTCTAAAATCTTAGTCAGAACCAAGGGTCTAAAACCAGAGATATTAACTTAACTTTCTTTCTCCACAGATGTTCTGTGATATGTTAAGTACATCTAGCATTCTCTGCCTTTTTACTTCAGATGTCTGGCATCAGCAATGGGTCACTTTGTACTTGATTTGGTCTACTGCTTAGGTAAAATGCTTGCATTCCCCACCATCATACACTAAGCAGGCCAAGATGCAGAACAAGGCTAACTGCCTGCACGAAGGATGTGTTGCAGATCTACAGAGGGCACTCAGTAGTGAGTGGGCTTTGGGCTGCACATAGCTGAGAATCCTTTCCTAAAACACCCTGAGAATGTTTGACAGGAAGCAAATTTGAAGCAGTGTTTTATCTCCTGACAAAGTCAAAGTCATAATTTAAATGATTCTGAAAATCCTTGATACTCGGAGACAACTTAAAACTTAGCTAAGCTAATTTATTTCTGTCTTTTTCTGTTCAAACAATGGTGCCAGACCTGAGATATTAAATGCTTCAATTTTGACAGTTATTGCGGGACTTGTTGGGTTTTTCCACACCAATATTATTTTAAACTTCTTTTTTTCTTTCATTGTGATCAATGAGGTGGAAGCAATTAAAAAAATAAAATAAGACTTGAAATGATAAATAACTAATAACATTAAGAACATATAAACAAATACTGAAATGAGAAGACAATAAATTACTTGCCTTCTTCTAAACTTCGGGCCTTGAGGGGATTTTGATGCTATGTGAGATTTGTACGGTGTAATGTCAAAGGAATAGACTCCTCCACATTGTAAGTGAAGGATCCCAGAGGGACGAGTTCAATTAGTGTGAAGTCTACTGACATCATGTGTCATGTAGCACAATATTTATCAACACAATATTTACATGTACTAGGTGTGGCATAGTGATGTTTTAGTGTAGTGAAGATGACTCACCATTCCAGTGTCCTGGCTTCATTCCTGGCCTCTGTTGCTCTTAGAATGGTGCCTGCACATTCCCCCTATGGCTGCTGGGGCTTTTCTTCAACATTCCAAACACATACTGATTGGTACAAATTGTTGCCATGGAAAAAGTGGTAGTGGTGGATGTTTATTGACAGTTATGTGTGAAACATGTTACAGGATAATAAGAAAAGAACTAAGATTTTTCTGAGAGTTGTGCTGACTTGGTGTAATTAAAAAACATAAGCACTCTCCAGGTAGAAAATCCACTGCTAATGGATAACCTGAATGTGAACCATTGTCAGTATCCTATCCCAGGCTAACATTTTTTAATCTACTCAGCAACTGTACTTCCATTGGGCTGGTCACTTTTACAGCAAGATTACCAGTAGGATAAAAGAAAATTGCCAGTGACTATATTCTGAAATCCTCCTTGAAACAGGATAATATCCAGATGCAATCTCGGTGCAATCCGGACTCTTTATAAAGGGAAGAAGGTAGAAAATGGGAAATTATAGGCCAGTTAGCTTGACTGGTTGGTAAGATGTTGGTGTCCATTATTAAGGATGAGGTTCAGAGTACTTGGGAGCACAAGACAAAATAGGTCGAATCAGCATGGTTTCTTTATGGGAAGATGTTGTCTGACTAATCTTTTTGAATCTTTGAGGAAATAACAGGCAGGATAGATGAAGGAGAGTCAGGGGATATTGTTCACCTGGAATTTCAGGAGGCCTTTGACAAAGACCTAAAGATGACTTAGGACATTTTTTTGGCAATTCAACTGAAAAGTGTAAACAACGATAAGAGTCAGAAATGTGAAGCTGACAAATTGTGATATCATGCATGGTATTTCTGTCAATGCAACAAGACTTGGATTTTGATATTCTTACAGGGGCTTTGCAAGTCATTTAGTCTGTAGATAGCTGGCAGATTGGCATACCTACATGAATGAACAAATTTACCGGCGAGACAAGAGGTTTATTTCTTGGTTGTGTTCCAACAAGGGAGTGGGAACTCACTGTAATTTCAGTTAGGCTTTGATAACTGCACTCACAGTATAAAGCTTCTGATTGAAATACAGCTGAGATCACAATACACAAAAAGTAATCCCATCCAGAGTTAGCAGTAAATTGAATAAGCTGATTTGAGTGGTGAATGTTGTTGTGTGGAATTGATGTGTTAATTAGCACTGCCGCCTCAAAGCTCCAGATATCTGCGTTTGAGCCTGACCTCAGGTGCACTCTGTGTGTGATGACCACTTGCTTATGTTCTGTGTGTTCTGATTTATTCCCACATGCCATAAATATATTCACTGGTAGTTTAACTCCCAATGATAGATTGTCCACACTGTAGGATGTGGACAATCCTACTGTGGGATGAGTTTTTGAGAATGCAAGAGGGAAAAAAGATGAATTAAGGTGAATGCCTGATGGTGGCACAAATAGGAAGGGCTGAATAGTCCATGTTTCCATGTGATGTGATTCCATAACTCTAATGTATCTATCTTACTCTAACAATCAGTCTAAAGTTGCTTGTTCCATCACATTGCATTTCCTGATCAATCACCCGAATGACACCATATACATGTAGAGGATACCTGCTTATTATAGGAGATGGGGATAACAAGTTCTCCTGATTATTTGGAATCAGAAAAATTGAGAAATCTTGGTTATGATCTGAGTCAATATCATATCATATGTTACAAGCTAAGTCAATATCACAATATCAATATCACAAAGTATTATTCCAAACGGGACCAGATGATAAATGCATTTCGTTTGTTGATCATTTGGTCAGCTCTGTATGGTCTGTGTAGGAGGCGAAAATTTGAAGAGCTGAGTAGCCTTCAACATTTCCACTTATTTGTGGTGACATCTTCAGAAAACAATTTTCATTATTCATGAGGAATATCAGAAGGATGAACAGATGGTACAGTGGGAAAGAAAAATGACAGTGTTGTTATTGAAACCAGTCCACAATCCACACATTACTTTAGTTTCTGATTAATTAAAGTTATATTTATGATTTTAAACCCATTTCTGATTAAATTTACTGGCATAATTTGAATCATCACAGTAACATCAAAGATCCTAGAATATAACATCTACTCTGGTTGTCGTATTGTTCAGAAACAACAGATAGCTATTGCGATCAGTTCAGTATCCTCACAGAAAATAAGTTCATTCTCTTGGTCCCTCACTTATTCAACATTTTGTGCCAGATTCTGTGAAACTGATTTCTTAACATTTTCTGAAACAAAATGGAAGTCTTCCATTTTTGTGAAGGAAAACTTTATTATTTATCCTGTCATATTATAACAGGTTAGCTGTCTGTTGATGAAAGAGAAACAAAGATTTTAGTGCCAAATAAATCTTTGGATTAAAATGGAAATGGAACATCAATTTAAATGAGCTAATTTGTAAAAAGAATGTAGGAAACTATCGCTGTCAGAGAACAAAAATTACATTTTGGTGTTTAAAGAGATAACAGAATTAAGCAGAGTAACATGTTAAACACAATAATGAAATTATTTCTCACTAACATAACAGAAGGAACAGAACAAATAATAAAAGTTGACATTTAATTTGGAAAAATTATGTATTATGTGGTGTCTAAGATGTTTTATTTAAAATATAGGTATTAAAAATGTATAAACACTGGAGTCAATTTGGGTGGTATAAAGGTACAGAAAGTAAGTGTGAATTCTGGAAATAATACTGATGTTATCAATAGAAGAACAGCTCTTGTTTGAATAAGATCATAAGGTCTCTCAGGGTAAAGGACTATTGGGGTGTTAACTTAATATTTTATCTGAAAGATGGTGTTTGTAATGTTACAATAGTTTCTCAGACCTGCATTGACCACTAGGCTAAATTTTTGATTTATATGTGCTGAGAATTGCCAGTAATTCCTTACCAATCTGCTCATGTTTTTCCATGTAAGTGCCTCAGATTGCCTCAGATTTAGGATCCACATACAAGCAACAAAATCCTAAAATTCCATGCTCTGTTGGGGCTTTGAGGCTCTATTCTGGCACTGAGCTCTTCTCAATTCAAGAGGCAGGGAAAATTACGCAGCAGTAATGTGGGGAATCTGCCATCTAACCTGTATCAGGTAAGAGCTGCATGAAGCAGTCCATTGAATTCAGTGAAACAGCCAATATCTAAAGAGGAAAATAAAATGACAAGATTCTCCCTGCATGTAGACAGTCTAGTTTTAGATTTTAATCAAATAACCAACTGTTTTTGGACCAAAAAATGTGGTTTTATTAATGATAAACATTAAACAACTAAATTGTTGAAATTCCATCAGATCACTTATGTCCAATGGGAATGAAACTCTGACACCGTTACCTAATTTGCCTTTATTGTTTCACACTTAATGAAGTATCTTGCTTTTAATTACCTCCTCTATTTCCTGTAAATTAGGGATGTAATGATATTGGTCTGCATCCCAAGGAGGAAAAAGGAAGAAATGTATTTGTCTCATTCAGTCCACATTCAAATAGTTAAAATTTTTACTTATATGTAAAAGAAAGCAATTGTATGATAAAGACATTAATCAAACACAGGCATAACAAATTGCTAATCACATACCCAAATACCATTGAGCTACTAATTTAATCTTTGACCTCATACTAATGATTAAGTTGCCTGACATGATTGCTTGTGATGTGTGTATGAACTCTGTGCAATCCAATGAAGCAGTTTTATGATATGCTGCATTTGATGGCCAATTAAATAATGCTATTTTGAACTGCAATGGAAATAATCATGCAGCTACTCCACTTGTAAAAAAAATGTCATTTCTCTCTGCTAGAAATAACATGTGTTTGTATTCTGAGAAAGAAGATTAGACTTGATTGTGATAACTTTTGAGGTAAATAAGCTTTCAATATTCTTTTAGCTTTTGAGGTTGTAAATAATATCCTAAATGAAATACATGGTGTAGCCTATGTGATTTGTAAACAATGAATGGATGTCTGTCAAGGTCAATGATTACTTAACTCTTCTTGATCTTGCAGCATATGAGATCTGTGAAGTAAACATTGAGAATGTCTGTCTGGATTCAGACTTAATGCTTATATGTTAACATTCTTTGTGTCCGGACATGGGGAGATTAAGCAATGAGAAAGCAAAGGATGATCATTAAAATATCTATTTGATTCACAAAGACTCTGTTAATGGACATGGGATGTATTTGGAAAAATAAAGAAACAACCTATGTTAGTAGCATGAGAATAAAAGAACAATGAGTTTGTCTGTCTTGTGGTTACTCTGAGCTTTTGAAGCTTGTGGATATATGGTTCAATTTCAAAGGTTCAGTAGTTCTATTTAATATCAGAGAATGTATATGGTATACAACATGAAATTCCTCTTTGCAGACAACCACAAAACAGAAACAAACAGAGAGTGACAGATAGGAGCATTAGAACCCCAAAGCCCTCTTCTCCCTCTCCCATGCACAAGCAGCAGCAAAAGGACTGACCTCCCCACCACCTCACCATGCAAGCAATAGCAAAGCCCGCTAAGAGAACATGGTCTAGAGTTCATCAAAAAACTACTGTCTATTCCAATACTTTGATATCTCAAACAGGCTTTCTCTCACCAACAGGGGAGAGAGAGAGAGAGAGAGAAACACATCGTTCCTACTACA
Source organism: Hypanus sabinus (assembly GCF_030144855.1). NCBI lineage: Eukaryota > Metazoa > Chordata > Chondrichthyes > Myliobatiformes > Dasyatidae > Hypanus > Hypanus sabinus. The sequence goes on along the minus strand of NC_082713.1, from coordinate 60,675,717 downwards.
AGCGAGAGTGGAAGACCAGCAGCTCGCTGTTTCGGTGTTACAATCTGCCCTGATGCTAGCCTGAGTTCCCTGATCCAAGGACCAACAAGCTCTCACTCATTGCCAAGAGATAGAAAGGGGGATTGCTCGAGTGCAGGAGCCATCTTCCAACAGCAGTGCATACCACCTACCATCTCAATGTTTCTTTTAGTCTCCTGCAGTGCTTCATTTGGTGACATTGACAAGGAATCTTTGGAGCGTAGAAGATTGAGGGGGGACTTGATAGAGGTATTTAAAATTATGAGGGGGATAGATAGAGTTGACATGGATAGGCTTTTTCCATTGAGAGTCGGGGAGATTCACTCTCTCTCAACTCTGAGTTGAGAGTTTGGAGGCAAAAGTTTAAGGGTAAGACGAGGGGGAATTTCTTTATCCAGAGAGTGGTAGCTGTGTGGAACGAGCTTCCTGTAGAAGTACAGGCAGGTTCAGTATTGTCATTTAAAGTAAAATTGGATAGGTATATGGACAGGAAAGGAATTGAGGGTTATGGGCTGAGTGCGGGCCAGTGGGACTAGGTGAGAGTAAAGGTTCGGCACGGACTGGAAGGGCCGAGATGGCCTGTTTCCGTGCTGTAGTTGTTCTATGGTCGTCCACACCCTGCAGGCGTACATCTTCCAGGCCACGCCAGGCTTCATGGTGGGTACGAGAACGAGGACCCACTACGAATGGAGATCCATAGTTTGAGCTGCAGCTGTAGATCACAGATTCTGACAGGAATCCCACCTTAAAAAGAAAAGAGCAATTTCTGGAAAAAAAAAGAAAAAGAAGCTGTTTCACAGACAAACTGGAAAAAGTCACCTGGTCTGCAAAAACCTCTGACTCAATCTTTTCTTGCTCCTCCTGTTTTTTTTCAATTTTCTTTAGAATTTCACCAGGGACTGGGCTCATGATCAGTGCCTGGGGCCTAGAGGTGCTTTCATGAGTCTGAAATCAGAGCTCCTGTGACAGTGGCTTGCTATGCAGTATCCACATCTCCTGGACACTCAGATAATTGGGTCTGATCAACCCAGCCCATTACATATGGATAGATTACACCCCAGCAAGATCCACTGTTCATTCAAAATATTGAAAATTAGAAGGGAAATGCATTTGTATCATGATTTGAAGATTATGTATATATTCTAGTTTTATTAATTATGTGCTCTGGTCAATTATAAATTGAAAAGCCATTCTCAGACTCAGAATCAGGTTTAATATCTATGGCCTATGTCATGAAATTTATTACATTGTGACATCAGTACTTTGCAATACATAATAATAAAAACTATAACATTATGTTAATAAATATATTAAAAAGAAAATTATATTAAATAAGTAGAGCACGAAGAGAGGGGGATAATAAAATTCTGAGGCAGCATTCATTGGTTCATTGTCCATTCAGAAACTTGATGGCAAAGGGGAAGAAGCTGTTCTTGAAATGTGGAGTGTGTGTCTTCAGGCTTCTAAATCTGTTCCTTGATGCTCACAATGAGAAGTGAATATCTCCTGGGCGATAAGCTTCTTTAATGACATATGCCGTCTGATGCACCATCAATAGCTCTCAGAGACGTGTTAAGGTAGGCTTTTATTGGCTGGAAGAAAGCACAAGCAGCAAGCGACCACCACACAACATCCTGGAGACTGAGGAAGGAGCAGTGTCTCCAATTGCCTTTATACCTGGGTCTGTGGGAGGAACCACAGGAGCAGCCAGCGGCGGGGGGTGGGGGGGCATGTCCAGACAGGTATATGTAGTTCACCACACCATCTTTTGAGGTATCGCTTTTTGAAGGTGCCCTTGATGCTGGGGAGGCTTGTACCCATGATGGAGTAGGTTGGGTCTACAGTTTTTAACAGCATTTTCTGATCCTGTGCAGTGACCTCTCCACATGAAATGGTGATGCAACCAGTTCAAATGTTCTCCATGCTACACCTGCAGAAGGTTTTGTTTAATTTCCATTGTTTAAAGGAGAAATTAGTAAAGAAATCCAAGTAATATTAGCTGACTGGCTAAACTGATACTAGGGACGATGTCATATGATTGCTAACTAATATACTTATAAATATATTTAGTTCTTGAAAATACTAATTCAAAGAACAATAAGCTTAATGAAGAGCTTCTTTGAAATACCAGCAATGTTACTGTTTCAAATCAATCTGCTGCGAAAAATTGATGTGGTGTTTATACACCCTTCAGGTCCACTCCTTCTCCTGTAAGTAATTATTTTATCAATTTGCATCATAACTTAATTTTCTAAATTAAACATTTTCTAATAAAGGTATTTAAAGTTGTATTTGTTGACAATCTTCATATATCTATAATCTAAGTAATAAATTTCAAACAGCAAATAAAATGATTTGTGATTTTTCTTCAAGTCATCTGATGAAAGGTCTTTGACCTGTTTCTCTTTGCACAGATACAGCCTGACATGCTGAGTATTTCCAGCATTCCTTGTTTTTATTTCTCATTGCCAGCATTTTTACTTCTTTTATTTTCAAATATTATTTTAATGCCATCTCAGAAACATTTGATATTTCTGGTTTATCCTCCATTTTATATTTCTTATAATTGTTTAATATCATTTTCTCATAGAATATTATTATATAGAGAAACAGAATATGAATTTATAAAAAGCATGAATTTCATGAAATTCCATGAGGTGTCTGATTGCTGAGCAGCATAACTATTAGAAGGCTTGTAAATGATCCCGTAAAATGTTATTCCCTCATAAAATGTACATTCTAAAATAAAAAAGTAATCTCACACCAAACACAAATTGAAGAAAATAATCTTTGAAGACAAATTGGAGAAAAACAGGGACAATATTTCTGAATCAAGTTTATCATCACTGTCTTATAAGGCCTGTCTTACAGTCTACATAAGATCTTGGAAAGACCCCATTTGGAATACTGTGTTCAATTCTGGGTACCTCACTACAGGAAGGATGTAGATATTACAGACAGAGTGCAGAGGAGATTTACAAGGATGTTGCCTGGATTGGAGGGCATACCTTATGAGAATAGGTTGAGTGTACTTGGCCTTTTACCCTTGGAGCGACAGAGGATGAGAGGTGATCTGATAGAGGTGTATAAGATGATAAAGGGCTTTGATCGCGTGACTTGCCAGAGACTTTTTTCCAGAGCTGAAATGGTTAACATGAGGGGGCATAGTTTTAAGGTGCTTGGGAAAAGGTACCAAGGGGATTTCAGGAGTAAGTTTTTACACAGAGAGTGGTGGGTGCGTGGAATGCACTGCCAGCGGCGGTGGTGGAACTGGACATAACAGGGTCTTTTAAGAGCCTCTTAGATAGGTACATGGAGCTCAGAAAAATAGAGGGATATGCGCTAAGGACATTCTAGGCAGTCTCTAGAGTAGGTTACATGGACGGCATAACCTTGTGGGCTGAAGGGCCTGTAATGTGCTGTTAATTTCTATGTTCTATGTTTTATGTTCTTATATGACGTGAATTTTTTTTTTCTTTTCCAGCAGCAGTACAGTGAAGGGCATAAAATTATTATAAATTACAAAATAAATAGTTCCTTTGCACTAAGAGGAAGTGTTCATTGGTTCATGGACTATTCAGAAATTTGACAATGGAGTATCTCTAAGTGTGGGTCTTCAGACTCCTTCCTGTAACCTTTTCCTGACAGTAGAGACAAATATAGGAATATGTCCCAGATGGTGAGGTTTCTTCATTATAAATGACAACTTCTTGAGGTACTGCCTCTTGAAGACTTTCTGAATAGTGGGGAGGGTTGTGCCCTTGATGGAGCTGGCTGGGTCTACAGATCTGTTTCAGCAGCAGATGAATTGTAGCGGGTCCCGGTCTTTGTAGGATTTAACTCTCACTATAGCCAACATCTCAAAGCACCTTATTATGGTAGATATTATTCTCATTAGTCATTGAGACAGCTCATCCTGCTCTTTTTGGGTACAGGTACGATTGCAGCCATTTGAAAACATTTGGGAACCTCAGCCCACAGTAGTGCGAGGTTGAAGAAGTCTTGGAACACTCCAGTCAGTTGTTTGACTCTGGTTTTCCTGATCAGGGATACCATTGGGGCTTAACTTCTTACGAGGGTTCACCCTCTTGAAGGATGTTCTGACATCAGCCTCTGACAGTGAGAACATGTGGTCACCTGATACCTGTGCAGATATAGTGATATTCTCATTTTCAAAGCATGCATATAAGGCATTGAGCTCATCAGGGAGTGAAACATTATCATAATTTATGTCGTTAGGTTAGCAATATAGGAAGCAATGACACGCAATTCCTGCTATTGCTGTCATCCATCCAATTGTCTCTTTAATTTCACACAGAATTACCTTTTTGCTCTCACAATGACCTTCTGTAGCTCACACCTAGACTTCTTGTAGGATTATGAATTGCAGGACTTGAACACCACATATCTAGCCATCAGTAGACTACAAATACCCTGGTACATCCAAGGCTTCTGGTCCTCTAAATGCTTCTCTGCCTCCCTTGACCATAACTTCACAGTAATCACCACTGTTGCTGTGGTCTATGTGCTGGGAGTAGAATTATAGCCAGGTACTTGCCAAAGTGCAGGTTCAGAATGGCATGGTAAGCATTTTTATTGTTGGTATATCAGTGATTTATTGTGTTGGCACTTCTGGTTCTGCAGGTGACATATTGGTGGTAGTTTGTCAGAGATTTCTTCAAGCTGGTCTGGTTGAAGTCTCTGCCATGATCAGGAAAGCATCAGAGTGTGTTGCCTACTGAGTGTCGATCACAGTGCTCAGCTCCTCCAGTGCCAGCTACTTGTTTGCCAGCAGTGGAATATACACCACTACCAGAATAATGATGGCGAGCTCCCTCAGCAGGTAGAACACATGGCATGTGACCACCAAATGTTCCTGGTAGGGGAAACAGGACCGAGACAGAGTCATCACATCTGTGCACTGCGATGAGTTAATTATGAAGCAAACACGGTTGACTCTGCTTTTACCTAATGCTGCTGTCTGCTCCATGCAGTGGGTGGTGTAGCCCTTGAGCTGGACCGCTATAGCCGGAGTGTTGGGGGTGAGCCATGTCTCTGTGAAGCAAAGTACAATAGACAACAAGTGCAGGAGTAGGCCTTTCAGCCCTTTAAGCCAGCACCACCATTCAATATGATCATGGCTGATCATCCACAATCAGTTCTTGCCTTCTCCCCATATCCCTTGACTCCATTATCTTTAAGAGCTCTATCTAACTCTTTCAGTACCTAACAGTCTCTGATGTACATCTGGAGTCTTGTTCGGAGATCTTTAGTTTTAATATCCAGAGGCTACATATGAGCCAGGTGGATGGTGGATAATTTCAGAAAAGGTGCTTGATAATATTTGCAGGTTTGTCTGCTTATAGTTAACATCAAGTAGTGTTTCAGGACTACAGTGCCAGCAACCCAGATTCAGTTCTGCCATGGTCTGTGAGGAATTTTTATATTCTCTCCATGACCACATGTGTTTCCATCAGTTGCTCTTGCTTCCATCCACATTCCAGAGATGTATGGGTTAGTAGGTTAATTGGCCACATGGGTATGATTGATAAACATAGGGTCATTGGGTTGGAAGGCCTGTTAATGTCCTTTTTCCCCCCAAATAAATCATTTAATATTTGTTTAGGGTATTACCTCATTGATGTTGGTTGGGTGTTTGAATGCAGGAATCAGTTGTCATATTTATATGTCAGTTGTTTAGTGTCAAATATACTTGATTGCCTTAGATCACAAAAGAATTTATAAACAAGAGTTTAAGAGCAGCAGCATTGCATTAAAATAAGTAAATTGAATTTGTTTCACTTACACTTGTTGCTTTACTAGAGATCAGATCTCTGATTGCTACAGAACTTTGAACTTGAGGAATAAATGAAGAGGTATGGAAGATATTCACATAATAAGAGTAAGTAGGGGAAGTACGTGATTGACATATGTTTGAAATGCAGGTGGAACATTCCATTTAGATCTCTTTGATTTGAACAAACTGTAGAAAGATCCCTTTGGTTTGATCAAATAACGTGGGAAACTTCAGATTATATAACACAGCTCAATAAAGTGTAGGAATAGGCTACTCAGCCCTGAAACAATAATTTTATTCAATTAGCCATTTACTAAGACCATGACTGACTTAGTTGAAATTATATCTTCTCATTTATATCTACAACAGTAATCCTTCTTCCCCCCCACCCATATCTACCAAGTACGTACCTACCTCTGCCTTAAAAATATTCAAAGATGCACAGTTTTTCCTAGAGTAAAGTATTTGTCTCTATCTTTAATGGTTCTCTCCTTAGTGAACCCGTATAGGCGAAACATTCTCTGCGCATTCATCCTGTTATTATCAATCAATATTATTTGAACATATTCTTTGCAATAAATTTGAAAGTAGACATAAAATGAAATCCAGTTATCATTACCTGGAATATAAAAAACAACATTAAGCTATGAAATTAATTAACATAGGCTTATCCAGATCCTGAGTGTTCGACACAACAGTTGTAATTTGTGATATTCTGATTAAGATGTTATACAGTATGTATGATTTAATTAACTTGTTATCCAACTTGACCATATGAGTTGCTGTTGTTATGCAAGGTCTTGCTATTACAATATAGTTCCAATTAAGTTGCAGAATGATGATGTCTGCACTCCAATTACTTCATTTAATATTGGTTATGTATTCAGCAAATACTGATCATCCTTGTAATTGGGACATTGGCTACATTTAAAATGACTTAGAATTTCATGTACCTTGCGGTGAGTGACAGTTTAAATTTCATTTTTAGTCATTCTATAGTTGTTACAGTTACTTTTGCATTTAAAACATAGTTTTTTCTGCAAGAAGTATTTCTCCTCTTTCTTAATTTGTAACATTTTGGAACCTATATGGTCATATATAGGGTTGCTTAAACAGCTTATAAAAAAAAACACCATGTACAGATTTCCTCACTTTGTTGAAATCTCCTTTTGCCAAAATTCAGCAGAATTTTAAGTCATATTCTTTTTTGGTAGCCATTTGGGTTCAAAGTAAATGCACTAATACTGCTGAAACTTTGAAGGATCATGTCAGAATCAGGTTTATTATCACCAGCACGTCTTGAGTCTGGTAACTTCACAGCAGTAGTTCAATGCAATGCATGATAATATAGAAAGGAATAAATCAATCAATCAATTACAGTAAGTATATATATGTATATTGTATAGATTGAAAATAGTGCAAAAACAGAAATAGTATGTATATTTTTAAAAAGTAGGGCAGTGTTCATGGGTTCAATGTCCATTTGGGAATCATATGTGTAACTCCCTGGGTCGCCTCAGGCTCGCTCAGCTCGTTCTTGTCTAGGGGGAGCAGCCTTTGGCTCCGCCAGACTGGGTAATCAGCTGGTGTGGATACTGTGTGATGTCCCCGCCTCGCCCAAAACCAGACAGTACACCATATGCGATTAAATGAGTACAATTTATAAAGGTTACTATAACTAAGTGATTAATAACGATACAGTATATATGAAGAGAAAATTAAAGAAAAGGCGCCAAACTTATCAAAGTCCAAACCACTTCATGCACAGCCGTTGGAGCTCAATTACTGAAGTCTTCTGGCCACCATTCGATCCCCTCCGAACTCCTTGACTCGCAGTTCAGGACCCTCAGAACTCCTCGACTCTCCAAACAGCTCAGGACCCTCCGAGTGGTCAACCAAGCACATCTAGCTTCATCCCCCCCCCCCCCGGAGAATCTCCCGGCCTCGGACCCCTTTTGGGGTCCGATCCTCGCCCAGCTTAGAGCATTGCGTCCTCTCTCTCGACCCCCTCGCGCCGATCTGCCCAAAAGCCCGTCAACAAAAGCTTACAGACTCAGAAGAAAGAACATTAATCCCCATTTGGTTTACAAAGGAATACCATTCTCGTTATCAGTAAATTAGCATTCCTGCTAGTTAACAAAAGGAAACCCTTTCCCAACAGTAACAAAGAAAAAAAGAAACCCCCTTTATACACTTCCTCCACCAAATAAAAGTCATGTCCTCATGACTACTAAATGACTCGCCACCTTTCCTGCCAACACACCGTAACCCAAGCACAAACAGTGACATCTCCTCCCCACACAGTAACCCTCACGCCCTGTTCCTCAGGCGCTACTTAGGCCAACTATCTGGGAGTTCCCTAACCCTTCTGAGGCCTCCGTACCCCCTCACCTAAACCCTTCAGGCTCGGACACAACTGGGGATACCTTGGGCCCACTACCAACTCCTCTCTCAACCTCTCACTCATGCCCCACACTGCACACAGCTAACCCTCCCCGCTACACCTGACTCAATGGGAGAAGGGCCAAAGGTCTCTTCCTCAATCGAGGCAAAGTCAGCAAAAGGCAGCATGTACCACACATCCAGCACATCATCCATCGAATCTGTATTCTTCCTCATTCCTGTGATCGGTAGCTGCTGTTTGATCTTCTCCAAACGGAAACACATGGCCTGCACTGCTCCCGCAGTCTCTTCAGCCTCCTGTTCAGTATTCACTGAACTTCTCTCCAGCTTTTTCTTCCTCATGACTTCTTCCAGATCAACTTTCAGGTTTTGCACTTCATTTGAACTGTCGATGGTCATCTTCAGGTTCCCTTCAAGCTTCCGCTTCTCTCTTCTGAGATTCGTCTGTAATTTCTTCACCTCTGCAAACTCCCCTCTCCGGGTTCTTAGTTTGCTATTACCCTCAGTCAGACAACTTTCTTCATTCTCTCCAACTTGTAAGTCTTCCGAATGGTTCCAGATCACTTTCTCCAGTCTCTCCGTCTACATTTCAAACTTGATTCCGTAGAGACAGTCTCTCACGAGCTGCGACCTTCGCCAGCCCTGGCACGTGTCCCGAAAACACTTTAACTCGGTAGTTCTCAGCTGCTCCTGCATCGACCTCACTTCATATTCTCCTGAGGCAAATCCAAATACCAAGAGATCATCCACATACACCAAAACTCCAAACGCCTCCACATCCCCTATGGTCTTCCACCTGCCCCACAGGAAGGTTGCAAGGGCTCCAGATATGCCCTGTGGCATCTTTTCGGACCGGAAGACTCCTAGGGAATTTATAACGGCCGTCTTATCCTTGTTGGCCCCACTCATCGGGATCTGGCAACATCCACTCCTCAAATCCAGCACCTTAAACCACTTCACACCACTCAGACAGGCCATCGCCTCTCTGGCCCTCAGGGCCATATTCTGGTCACTGACAGTGCGCTTCTTCAACGCAATATAATCCATACACACGCTGCCTGCATCTTCCACGGCTTCAGGGGCCAGTCGCCGCAACCTCTCTCTCTCCGAGGTGTCTTCAGCAGTCAACTCCCCTCCCTCGTGGTATTTCGCAGCGTCCACTAAGAGGGTCTCACCCTCAGATACTTCCCCCAGGCCGTACCACCACTGGCTCTTGTTTGAATTTGGTACCGGCCCAATGCTGCTACACACGTCCACACAAGCAGCTCGAAACCCTGGATGCATCGACAATGCCTCCAAACAGCTCTCACCCGCCTCCTCCGGGCAGGCTCCCAAGCGCACCAGCAGGATTTTGGTTCTCTCTAGAACAGAAACGCTGCCCGTCTCAACAGGGTCCGGACACATCAGCATTAACGATTCATGAACCTCAGTCTCCTCCACATTTGCCTCTAAGAACTCCATTTTCACTGACCAACAACCGTTGTCTGGATAATCACCGGCACTGGTACCCCAAATCTCCAGTGTCCTCAATGTTGTCAAGGGTAAATGCTTCCAATAACAGTTATGAAACAAACTGTACAGCAACTTCACCGGCGCCCCGGTGCCGAGGATGGCTTTAACTTGACTTCCATCCATCCGTAACAACACCTGTGCGCATGGCCCCTCTAAGCCTTCAGCAATAGGGTCTGTTCCTTTCGGGAGTTCCTTGGTACATTGCTGGGAACGTGCTCCCTCAGAGACCCCAAGCCGTTCCCCCGCTGGGCCTCCTCTAAGTTTCCCGACACCTCTCGAATCAACGGAACAACTGATCCCCTTGACAGATCCCCTTGGCACCACAAGCAATTTATCTGCCCCCCTAGGCAAAAAGGGATACCCTAAAAACTTCCCACCAATCTCCTGCCACAGATATAATAAGCCCCCCAGCTGCGGCATTTGACTTCCAGTCGAACCACACGCATTTTCCCACACTTTCCCAGAACTGGCAGCGGTCACTTCGAGGTAATTGCGCCTGACAGTTCTAACAAAGTCACCAGCCCGCCTACTCAAACTTTCAACCCGTCCCTGTCGCTTTTCCTCAGCCAAGCACTGCCACTCACCCAACAACTGAGAGGTCCGCTCCGCCCACGCCTCCGCCCCTTTAGGGCTGGACATTATTCCAATAACCGGGCGGAGCTCACCACTGCTGAAACATCCCAACCTGTCACTCCTCAATCTCCAAACAGTACGGACAGCCCATGGTCCCACCACCATTTCGTCAGCACTAGTCGGAACTCGAACAACGACAATTGCTACCAACAGCAACCACCCCACCCAACGCACACACAGCGATAACCAGCAATCGCACACCCACAAAGGCACACCAGCTCTTCGCCGCAGACACAATTTAAAGAGGGTGATCACACAGCTTCCACAGAAATCAACCCAGGACGAGCACCCCACAATGTAACTCCCTGGGTCGCCTCAGGCTCGCTCAGCTCGTTCTTGTCTAGGGGGAGCAGCCTTCGGCCCCGCCAGACTGGGTAATCAGCTGGTGTGGATACTGTGTGATGTCCCCGCCTCGCCCAAAACCAGACAGTACACCATATGCGATTAAATGAGTACAATTTATAAAGGTTACTATAACTAAGTGATTAATAACGATACAGTATATATGAAGAGAAAATTAAAGAAAAGGCGCCAAACTTATCAAAGTCCAAACCACTTCGTGCACAGCCGTTGGAGCTCAATTACTGAAGTCTTCTGGCCACCATTCGATCCCCTCCGAACTCCTCGACTCGCAGCTCAGGACCCTCCAAACTCCTCGACTCTCCAAACAGCTCAGGACCCTCCGAGTGGTCAACCAAGCACATCTAGCTTCATCCTCCCCCCCTCGGAGAATCTCCCGGCCTCGGACCCCCCCTTTGGGGTCCGATCCTCGCCCAGCTTAGAGCATTGCGTCCTCTCTCTCGACCCCCTCGCGCCGATCTCCCCAAAAGCCCGTCAACAAAAGCTTACAGACTCAGAAGAAAGAACATTAATCCCCATTTGGTTTACAAAGGAATACCATTCTCGTTATCAGTAAATTAGCATTCCTGCTAGTTAACAAAAGGAAACCCTTTCCCAACAGTAACAAAGAAAAAAAGAAACCCCCTTTACACATGCAAGAGGGGAAGAAGCTGTTCCTGAATCACTGAGTGTGTGCCTTCTGAACCTCATTCCTAACAGCAGCAAAGAGAAGAGGGCGTGGTCTGATTGAAGTGGGTGTTCAATAATGGACATTATCTTCCTGAGAGGCACCACTCCTTGATGATGTCTTGGGTACTTTAGAGCTTAGTATCCAAGACAGAGCGGTGTAATTTTATAATTCTACGACTTTCTGTAGCTTCTATTTGTCCTGTGCAGTACCTCCCACCTCCAAACCAGACAGTGATGCAACCTGTCAGAATGCTCTCCATGGTACACCTAAAGAAGTTTTCGAATGTTTTGGTTGACAAACCAAATTTCTTCAAACTCTCAATGAAATATAGCCACTTTTGTGCCTTCTTTGTAGCTGCATCAATATGTTAGGACCAGGTTAGATCCTCAGGAATCTTGACGCCCAGGAATTTGAAATTGCTCACTCGCTCCACTTCTAATCCTTCTATGAGGATTTGTTTGTGTTCCCTCATCCTACTCTTTCTGAAGTCCATAATCAGCATTTTTGTTTTATTGACCTCGAGTACAAGATTGTGTTGTGACACCACTCAGCTAGCTGGTATATCTTGTTTGTGTATGCCCTCTCAACTCCATCTGAGATCCTACCAACAATGACTTTTTCATCAGCAAATTTATAGATGGTGTTAGAGCTATACCTATCCATAATGTCATGAGTATAGAGAGAGTAGAGCAGTGGGCTAAGCACACACCCCAGAGGTGTACCAGTATTGATCAGCAGTGAGGAGGAGATATTATCACCAATCCATACAGATTGTGATCTTCTGGTTAAGAATCTGAGAATTCAATTGTAGAGGGAGGTATAGAGGCCCAAGTTCTACAGCTTTTCAATCAGGACCTTGGGAATGATGGTGTTAAATGCTGAGCTATAGTCAACGAACAGCAACCTGACATAGGTGTTCATATTGTCCAGGTGATCTAAGGCCGAGTGGAGAGCCATTGAGATAGTGAATGTTGTAGACCTATTGTGGCAATAAACAAATTGCAATGGGACAGGTCCTTGCTGAGGCAGCTGTTCATTCTAGCCATGACCAACATGTCAAAACATTTCTTCACTGAAGATGTGAGTATTGCTGAGCAATAGTCATTAAGGCAGCTCACACTACTCTTCTTGGGCACTGGTATAATTATTGCCTTTTGAGGCAGGCAGGAACTTCCAACCGCAGCAGTGAGAGGCTGAAAATGTCCTTGGATACTTCCGCCAGTTGGTTGGCACAAGTTTTCAGAGTCTTACCAGTTTCACCCTTTTTAAAAGCAACTTAATATTGGCCTCTGAGACAGAGATCATAGGGTCATCAGGTGCATCAGGGATTTTCACAGTTGTGGTATCATTCTCCCTTTTAAAGTGGGCATAGAAGGCGTTGAGCTGATCTGGTAGTGAGGCTTCGCTGCCATTCATGCTGTTGGATTTTGTATTGTAGGAAGTAATGTCTTGCAAACCCTGCCAGAGTTGGCATGCATCTGATGTTGCCTCCAACCTCCCTCAGAATTGTCTCTTCATCCTTGAAAAAGCCACTTACAAGACATACCTGGTTTTCTTGTACAGAGCTGGGTCACCAGACTTAAATGCTACAGAGGAACATATAAAATGAACATGTAAAATTAACATGTAAATGTCTGACATTCCATAAGTATTTACCAGGATTATTTAAACAAAAGTTTGATTACTGATTTAATTCATGATTTTTAAAAAATATTATTTTAATTATAAACAATAAAAGCCAAGCTGATGCACGGTTGTAAGGTACCAAGAGTGAGCTTTCCACAGTGGGTCAGTCAGAGAAATTATTTTGATACATTTGAAGATAATTATACATTTCTCAGAACAGCCCTATGAAGGAGCCATTAATTAAACTTATAACTTTACATGTAGAAAACAAATTCAAGCTTACTATCCTTATGCTAATCATGCTTCATTGTGTTGCAAGCATGAAGCATATCATTTTACTGCAGGGAAGTCGTTGCAGTTGTCAGCCAGATTGTGGTAGTGAGAAGTATTATTTTTGGATGAAGCTGCTTTGTGTATTTAAATTGCATCAAGTGAGAGAAGACCTATATTTATATTGTGGGTTTAGTTCCTTTTAATGCACCCCCCCCCCCAAACAAAACATCCAGCCGACAACAATTCACATCTCTTAAGGTACTGGCACTGTGTAGCAGCTATATTTGACAGAACGTGGTCCAGCAATCAAATATGTAGTTGCAATAATATGTTATAGGAATATATAGATAGGATCAGAGGAATAATTCCCCTATTCTTCTTCAAATTATTGCCATAGGGGTTCTTAAGTATATTCAAATCTCTATAATATTTCACTTCTTCTATGAAAGACAATATACCTGAATGTTGCACACCGTTAATGTTGCACAAGGGTGTTAGGCTAAACTTTTGTTCAGATTCTTGAGCAAAGATCAATGGAATGTTGCACCCATCACCAATAAGGGCCAGAATCAGATTTGTTAATGGTCCTGCTAGATCATGAAAACTCTGATATGGAAATCCACTCAGAAATGTTTTGCTTACTCATAGAAGAGCACACAAAAAACTACAGATACGATTCCCCATCGTGTCATTTAATTGATTTTTGAATACTTACTAATTCTAAATTCATATCACAAGTTTCCTTTAAGCATAAAAGATATCCCTGTCATTATTCTTATGGCAAAATATCATCTTCAATTAATGCCCATTTTGTCCATTTCTCAAGATAGTTTGGTGCCATTTTTCCAATTAACCATTTCCACAAAATGCTGGAAGAACTCAGCAGGTCAGGCAGCATCTATGAAAATGAATAAAGAGTCAAAGTTTCAGGCCGCGACCCTTCTTCAGAATTGGAAAGGGAGGGCAAAGATACCACAATAAAAAGGTGGGGGAGGGGAAGGAGGATCACTAGTATGTCACAGGTGAAGCAAAGTAGATAGAAAAGGTAAAGGTCGAGAAAAGAAGGTATCTGATAGGATAAGAGAGTGGACTATGGGAGAAAGGGAAGAAAGAAGGCCACTGAAAGGAGAAATCAATATTAATGGCATCAAGTTGCAGGCTACATAGGTGGAATATGAGGTGCTGTTCTTCTATCCTGACAGCGGCTTCAGCATGGCAAAAGACAACATGTAATTGCATTTGTTACATTATTGGCAAGAAGGGCGATTTTATTAAAATGGAAAGATACTTCTGTCCCTACATTATTTGAATGTTTTTCTCAAGTAATGTTATGTCTCAGTTTGGAAAAAATTAGAAGTAGAACTTTTGATCCCTGATTTGATTTTGAGAGAAGATAGGGTTCTTTTGCCAAATATTATCATTTAATTTGAATTATTTTATATGGTTTCCTTCCAATCTATTTTATGTAAATATGAATATGAATTGGCAGTTGATGATTCTTTTTCTTTATATATATATATATCTCTCTATAGAGGATGGTAAGACGTATTGCTCCCGGGGTTGATTCCTAATGTTTTTTTTCCTTTTTTTGTGGTCAGTGTGTTTTTTTTCGTAGTTAGATGGGGTTCTATTTTTTCTTTCTTTGCTTTACATATATATTTTTTTTTCATTTTTATATATTACGATCAGTTTTTATTTTATTAATTGTACATATATTAATTTGTTGAAGTTATGTATCATCTTATAGCTGTAGAAGATTATGTACCAATAAATAGATTCTAAAAGTGAAAATGGCAAAAGAGGAGGCCATAGATCAACATGGGGATACGAATTTAAATAGTTGGCTACTGGGAAATTCCACATATGGCAGATGGAGCAGAGGTCCTCTAATTTACAATGGGTCTCACCAATGTAGAGAAGGACAGAGAGAGAAACAAATACAACATACTACCACAACAGATTTGCCGCTGAATTATTGCCTCACCTGGAAGGACTATTTGAGGCCCTGAATAAAGGTAAGGGAGGATGTAAATGGGCAGATATGGTATTTCTGTTACTTGTGGGAATACGTGCCAAGAAGATTAGTGAGGAGGTACGAACAGACAAGGGATTCATGGGGGGAGTGACTCTTGCAGAAAGAGGAAAGCGGGTGGAAGTAAAGCGGGTGACAGGATCCCATTGAAGATGGTAGACCTTGTGGAGAATCGTGGGTGAATCATGGATGTGGAGGCACTTTGGGTGGTAGGTGAAGACAAGAGGAACACTATCCTTGTTAAGGTGGCGGGAAGATGGGGTGAGCGTGGATGTCTGGGAAATGAAGGAGATGTGAACGAGGACAGCATCAATGGTGAAGGAAGGGAAACCCCAGTTCTTTGAAGACGGAGGACATCTCTGATGTTCTGGAAAGGAAAGCCTCATCCCAGAAACAGATGCAATGAAGACGAAGGAACTTAGAAAAGGAAATGGGATTTTTACAGGTGTCAGGTTGAGAAGACTATGGTCAAGAGAGCTGTGGGAATTGACAGGGTTATAAAAGGTGTCAGGAGATAGTTTGTCTCCAAGGATTTCAATGGAGAGCTTCAGAAAGGGGAGGGAGGCGTCAGAAGTGGACCAAGTAAATTTAAAGGCAGGGTGAAAGTTAGAGGCAAAGTTGGTGAAATTGATGAACTCAGCACGGACTGTTCTTTGTAGCCACCAAAAAGGCAGGCATAGCTGGTGTCCAAGTGCATGCCAATGGCTACTCCTTGAGTGCGGAGAAAGTGAAAGGAGCTGAAAGAGAAAATTATTGATGCTGACAGAGGAGAGTGGTGGTCAAAGGCACCAACGTAGCATACCCACAATTTACTAATCCTAACCTGATCCATATGCCTTTGGAATGTGGAAGGAAACCAAAGCACACCTAACCTAACCAATCATGGGCAGAATGTACAAAATACTTACAAACAGCTGCTGCTGTGAAGCTGTAATGCAGGTCACTAAGTTCTCATGCCACCCTACATGTAGCTACAGCACATATGGATATACATATGAATAATCTATGGATTCCACATCCTGACCAAGAAAATAGATTATTTCAAGCTGTTTATATCCATTCTATGTGATTTAACAGCCCAGTTGTCTTTTGTCAGTTATTACCTGCATTGGTGGGAATTCTAGTGAAGAAGCTAAGGTCTGGCTCAGACGTCCGACATGCTTTCCATATCACTTGCAGAGCAATTTACAAATTTTGGAGCATTGTAGTTGGGACAGCCCTCACTGGGGAGTCCTGGGGCAATGAGGTCCACATAATACAGCATTAGATTGGGATCCAAATAAGAGACATCTCATGTTTGCGTTTATCATTCCCTAACATAGATCTTATTCCTTCTCCCCTTCCTGAGTTGATCACCAGCCTAGCTGCCTTCACTGCCTGTCCTCTGCATGTATCACTTGTATCATGCCACAGCAACTGGAGTGATACCAAACTGCCAATCCTGAACAATCAGGAAAGATCATTGAGGTGGAGCTGAAAGGGCCAAAGCATTGATGACTAAGGAGTTAAATAGGATGGTGACTGCCAAACATTTAATGATGGCTTAATACTGAACAGAGTAAAATCATATGACCTTTGGAGCAGGGTTTCATGGGTTGGAAACTGAGAGAAAAATAATCCAAATATAGTTATAAAAGATAGGAGAAGTTGTGAGACCAGAAGCAAAGGAATGCTGTGGACAGAGTCAGTGATCTGACAATCAGGGTGTAGGAGAATTCTCAGAAACTTAGTATGCATTAGATACATCTAAGAAATTAGGAGAATAGAATAGAGGAGGTGACCGAGGGAGAAACTGCTGTTCATGTAGTTGTAATATCACAGGGTCTTGTAAAAAGGTAGTGTTTGAATGCTTACTCCACAGGTACAGTCAGAGTAAGAGGAAGGACAGTCATTGATGTACAGGTGATAGGTGGAAATTAGATGTGGATCTGACGAAACTAAGTTTGCACACTTTCACTAGAATTCCATACCATGAAGTTTTAAAATCCTTGTCTTTCTCACAGGAGAATTTGAATTATTTGACTCAAATTTGTTGTTTTGCCACAGATTCAAAAGCTATCCAAGGTCAAAAGAAACATTCTATGGCCTATAAAGATTTACTTTATTCCACTTTCTATAACCTTTAACATGATTAAATGTACAGACCTAGTTCATTACTGTCCAGGTCAGCCGGACTATCCTTACCTTCTGATGTATAAATCTTCAGCTATGGCTTCCCTACTTGACTCTTCCTCTGGAGCTCCTAGGGAATTAACCTTAATTTTGTGTCTTTCCACAGTTACCGGGTATTCTTGACAACTGCTTCAGTTTGGATGCTAAAAAAGCTCAGTTGGACATCCCTTCATTCTTCTGCTATCTTTGCTCAGGTGGTCAGCAATTTTATATAACTGACAACTAGGACAATCCATCAACATTAGGCCTTGAGCAAACCCCACAAAATGGATATCAATTCCATTCTCCATCCAGGAAACTATCCTATATCAAATTGAGCAGATTGTAAACTCAGTGTATTTATTATTGAATTTTTAGGTGAGCTTCCAATTTTGTACTTTCTATCTTATTGAGGGAGCAGGGTGTAACATAATAGTGGAATTAAATTTGTCCCAATCCATGTTCATCTCAAACTTCCAGCTGCTAAACCCCTCAGTTAAACCCTAGTTTTAACTGTTCCTCAGTTTTTCTGGCTGGTTGTCATTCATTACACTTCACCAGCTGAAACCCTACTGCCTATATCTTATCCTGCACCAAATCTGTTAGATTGCTAAATTAAACTGGCTTGTGATCCAGTTTCCTTGCTGTGTGACTGAATAACTTTCATGATCTCACACCTATCTGCCACTCGATACTTCCAGCCATTCAGCTCCCAACACCTGCCATCTTAAACTCTCACCATTTCAGTCATTCCCTTCAGCTTTAAGAAGTCCACGATCATCCCAGTGACCAGGGAATACAGATAACATGCCTAATGACTGGAGCCCATTGTCTCTAAAATCTGCCATCATGAAGTTCCCA
The DNA here is from genome assembly GCF_030144855.1 of Hypanus sabinus. Lineage (NCBI taxonomy): Eukaryota > Metazoa > Chordata > Chondrichthyes > Myliobatiformes > Dasyatidae > Hypanus > Hypanus sabinus. The sequence goes on along the minus strand of NC_082713.1, from coordinate 60,657,381 downwards.
GGAGGCTGACCATGGTACACATCAACTCCAATTTTCTGGAGAAATTGAACCCAGTGCATTTTACTGACCACAAAGATGTTCTATAGTGAACACCTTCTCCTTGGCTTTACATTTTTCTCTGAAGCATCAGGGCATAAAATAAATGTAAATTATTATTTATTCAAGACAGTTCTGCCTTCAATATGAATACTTCATGCAAACTCATCATCAAACTCTGTTCCCTGTGAGTTAATACATAACTAGAACCTTGACTTCCTGACCAACAGAATCAATCAGTAAGGATAGGCAGGAACAACTCCACCATGACCATTCTGAACACTAGTGCAGCACAACATTGCATTCTTGGTCCCCTAATCTACTCCACATACGCTCATGACTGTGCGGACAAATTCTGCTGAAGCTTCATCTACAAGTTTGCTGATGTGGGCTGTATTTCAAATAAAGATTAATCAGAGTACAGGAAAGAGATAGAGAGCTCAGTGTCATAGTTTCATGAAAACAACCTTTTTCCCTGGTACCAACTGTTAAGGAGTATTCTAAATTTATGTGAATACAGCAGATATTAATTCAACCAAGAACCAGGCTCAGTACTTATTGCAAATGTAAGTAAGTTCAGGAAGTTTGTAGTTAGTCTTCAGTTATTTTATTTTGTTAACTGCAAGCAATAAATTGAAAGTAAAAGCACAGATGAAGAGTTTGTATATACACAAGCCAATGTTAAGATAATTGGGTTGTGCTAATTGGCTTGCATTAAACCAAGCAACATGACTTAAGTTATATGCATCATTATGGCTTGACTGCAAGCTGGCAGACCAAAAAAATGTTATCACTTAGTATAGCAAACATGGTCACAGGTATAGGCAATCAATAGTTTTTGCATATTTTCTGAATTTGTTACTTAGAGGCAGCCCTGACAACATTAATTTTGGCTCCGTATTGTCAAAAAGTTTTAGATTATTTGGCTTACTTAGTTAGCTCCAATGGCATTTCGACCTTCAGAGGTATCATAATTACAATGTGCTTTCACCATGCATCTCAAAGGAACAATTGTCATTGTACGTAATGTCATTGTAAATACTGAAATTGTATTGAATCAGCTACTGTAACCTTTCATCTTGTGGATACAAAATATGATGTACCTTCGGGTTTGGGAGCTTCTACTGAGCATGTATCCAAAATGCTGCCAGATTGTTGTTGTGCTGAATAAAGACTCCAATATCAGCAGCAGCCTCAGTGTCTCTCTGGTGACTGTGAACACTTTCACAATATTTTTGTCTCTTGCAAATGCAATTTCTTGGCCCAAGGAGCAGCCTGTGATTTAACTTCAATTTACTGTTCGTGATTTACAAAACAAAAAGAAGTTTGATAAGTCTTCAACTTATTTATATTTATAATAAGAACTGAAGCTTAGCTGTTGTTTGAATTAATATCTGCTATATTGACATAACTCCAGAGCACTCCCTGACATCAAGAAAACAAAGGAGCTGGTCATTGACTTCAGAAAAGGGTGCAATGCACGTGCTCCTGTCTAAATCAATAGTGTTGAACATTGAAAGCTTCAATTGTAACATGTGAACATTACAAATATTCTTTCCTGGTTCAACCACATAGACAGTATGGCTAATAAACCTCACCAGACCTCTAATTCCTCAGGAGGATAATGTAATATGGCATGTCTCTGTAGACCCTTAACAATTTTTATTTGGGTATCTTAGGAATTTTGCTTGGTATAGCAACTGCTCTGCATGTGACTGCAAGCAACTCTGGAGAGTTGTGGGCATACATGGAAACCAGCCGCCCTCTGTGGATTCTCTCTACTTCTTACTGCTTCAGTAAAGCAGCCAGCATAATCAAAGACCTCACGGACCCCAAACGTACCCCATTCTCCCTTCTTCCTTTGGGAAGAGGATAAAGAAAGACAGAACAATTGTACCACCAGGCTCATGGACAGCCCCTATCCTACTAATATCATCCTTTTGAATGGGTCTCTTGTTTGATAAGGAGGACTCTTCACCTCACAATCTACATAGCTCATTATAATCTTGCACTTTATCATTTGTCTGCACTGTGCTTTTTGAGTAACCTTTACAGTTTATTCTGGATTGTTATTGTTTTATCTTATTCTCACTCAATGCATTTTGTAATGATTTGATCTGTATGAACAGTATGCAAGGCAACAATTTCACTGTGCTTTGGTACATGTGGCAATAGTAAACCAATACCAGTACCACAAAACTCCATTCCTTCCTCTGGTATATGTCACTATGCAAAACACTCTCTAGATCTGTTCTCTCTTTTCATAGGTTTCTTGAATTCGTTATCTTCAATTTGCCTTTGTTTCAATCATACTTCTATGAATCACCTAGAAAAATGTCTGCATTGATGGTTGCTGAAGATTACCAGATCACCTTATTTTCATAATTCCATTCATTTAGAGACTATTAGCTTCCATTTAGAAGTATTTTACAGTTGAATTAAAGAAAGTACAAAAGATGCTGATAAATTTGTAGTGAAAATAGTAACACTGGTAATTAAGCAAACTAAGGAATTTGTATAAAGGAAAAAAATACTGATCCAAAATATTTACATTGCTTTTCTTTGCAAAGATGGTGCTTGACCCAATGAGCATTTTTTTGTTAACTTGTGACAGAGGTGTGTAATGCACTGGCTAATCAAAGTAAGAGTTTCTCTGTGTTAGTGCATACATGCCCATTAATTAGTTCTTCTGTTAAAAAAATGATGTGTAAATTCAGTCTTTAACCCACAGATGCTGCAACTTACTATTTTATCAAACTAACTGAAACATATCTGATTTACAAAATGCTTACTGAAATGCTAACTCTAATAGCAGTTGTCTATTTCAGGAAGCCTTTTTAATTTATTATGTTGTAATCAGTGATCATCTTTTAGATTGGAGCCTTGCTAGGAATATAGCATAATTGTTCAACCTCCTGCAAGTTTACAAAGTTTCCAGGGTAATTTTGAAACTATAGGCAAGTGGCTCTGAGTAGGTAAAAAAAAACATGAACAATATTAGGTTCCTTTCCCTTCTTTTACTAATATGGAGACTAGAATTATACCGAGCACAGTAGACATGGTCCACCACATTTCTTTTCCCTTAAGGAACTTGTTAGAGAATATAATGGAAGTAATAATAAATATAATTCACTGAGGAGAATTTGACATTTTCTTGTAGTAGTCCCTGTGTACATTAGATCCGGATCGAATTTTCTTAGATCTACATTGGTTCATATCTTCAATGAGCTGATCTGAGATGCCTGACTTCTGTAGCTTGTAGTTTAATGAGGCCTATACTTAAAAATTCATTTTCTGCTAATTATTTCCATCTATGATCTCTACATGGTTCATTGGACAATGGTGCTGTCCTTTTACAAATAAAAATGATGAAAAATGTTTTTAAAAAGTACATGAGTGCCAGAGAGGAGGAATTGGAGGCCTTAAAAACCATTAAGGATTAATAAATCATAAGTAAATGGAGAAACAATCATAAATCTTAACTTAAACATAAATCCCAGGACCTGAACTGATGCATTCTTAGACCATGTGCAAAGCTAGACAAGAAATTACAGAGACCCTTGCAGAGCTTTTTGCTTTATATTTGGCCACCTGTGAGATTCCAGAGGACTGTAGAGAAGTTCATGTGGTATCATGCAAAAACAGTGCAATCAAGAGAATGGATGAAGGGTACGGTAGTGGATGTTGACAAGATGGATTATAGCCTTTGTCATGGTCCCCCCTGACAGTCTGGCCTAGAAGATTAGATCAAGGGGAAGATAATGCATTAGATTTATTGTTAGCTCACTGGTAGGAAGCAGAAGGTGATGATCGAGGGTAGTCTCTCAGATTGCCGGGGGCTAGTGGTGTGCCAGGGGATCAGTAGTAGACTCTTGTTATTTGTAACTCATATAAACAATTTGGATGTGAGCATAGGGCCTGGTTGGTAAATTTGTGGATGGTACCAAAAAGGATGGTTGCAGAGGGAGCTTAATCAGCTAAGTGTGTTGGTGGAGGACTGGCCAATCATTTTCAATCCAGGTAAATGTGAAGTATTACATTTTGGGAGATCACACCAGGGTAGGATTTATGCAATGAGTGGCAAAGCTATGGGGACTATTATGGAACAGAAAGGCAGCAAGAAGTACTATGTGTGCATAGCTTGTTGGAAGATAGAGTGCTGAAGAAAGCATTTAGAATGCTGGCCATCATATATCATGGCACAGAGTTTTGGAGTTGGGAAGTTTTAATATAGTTCTGTAAGACATCTGTGAGGTTGAATGTTGAGCATTATGTACAGCTTTGGTAACACAATCATAGGAAGAATGTTATTTGACTCGAAAGAGTGCAGAAAAAAATTACCAATATGTTGCCTGGAATTGGGGATCTGAGTTACAAGGAGAGTTTACACAGTGTAAGAGTTTATTCTCTGGAAAATTGGAGACTGAAGGGTGAACTACAGAGGTATATAGTTTTATAAGGGGCATAGACACAGTGAAAACACATAGACTTTTTTTCCAATGGAGGGGGATGCTCAAAATAAGAGGGCATAAGTTTAAGATTAGGGGTGAGAGAGTTAAAAGGGACATCATGCGGAGTGTGGAGCATATTTGGAAAGAGCTATCAGAAATAGTGTTTAAGGCAGATACATTAGCAACATTTAAAAACCATCTGGTTAAGTACATGGATAGATGTCTGGAGGGCTGCATGGCAATGCAGATAGACCAGCTTACTGGGCAATGCAGTGGCACAGATGACTTGGGGTGAGGGGCTTGATTCTATGCTGCATCAGTCTATGACTCTCTGACTTCACAGTGCAGAGCAACATTTCTATAACCTCAATTAAATATATCTTTGTAAAAAGTAGGAAATGATTTCATTGTTGTTTAATAACTATTTATGTTTGGATTAGACATAAAGGATTCCATTATTGATTTGAAAGAGACAGGTTACTTGGATTTTCACTCATTTTTGTTGGTATTTAACTAAAATTAATGGAAGTTACACACACTGGCTAAATTACTTGCTTGAAGCCTGGTGATGTGTATCCTGACAACTATAATCTCATTTAACACCACACTAATGTGCCAGGAAGCATCAATCAGATTGTTGAGGAACTAACACAGTTCATCTGCCAAAGTGAGTATCCCTTGTCTTGAAGGAGAAGTCAGATAATCTATCAATGTATATTGTTCATAAGGAGCATCTGAAAAATAAATACAAATATAAGGGTGTACCAAGTGATAAAAAGATCAGGTACCCTTGAAGATTCAAAAAATACAAATGCTAAGAAAATATTGGTAATTAACATTTGCTAATAATCCCTAATATAAGTATCAGTGCTTCTATAAAAATAATCTATAACATAAATGTGACTGGAAAACAAAATAAGCTGAAAAACTGCCTCTAGGCAAAGAGGACACTAGGACCAAGGATGAAAAATGCTCTTGAATCATTTAGTACTTAAACTATCATCTATCTTTGAGTTATTTTAAATGAATGAATGTGAAATACCTGCCAGAGACTTTGTTGACATTTAAGAACATCATTGTTTACTGGTAAATTCAAGCCACAGTTTTTAGAGCAAAGCTCTCCACCACCAGAACAAATAAAATAATAGTTTTTTAGGTATTGGGCAAATTTATAAATTCATTTCTAGCCAGCCAACATTTGACAACTATTTTAATCTATTGCATGCATTTGGGTTTTAGAAAACTGGAAGGGGACATCAAAAGACTAATTGGTTACCATTGTTGTTTCAGAAGTCTCTGATTGTCATTTTCAGGGTTTAGTTAGAATAACAGTTCCTTAAATTGCCATGGCGTAATGACTAGAATTAGTAATTCACATCTTAAAAACTATTGCTACAGATATTTTTTTTTCAGAATCCAGTCCTTAGATTTCTCTACAAAGGGTAACCAGGTTGATAAAGAGGATTACAAAAAAGAAAGGCCTCGTTTAAACTGAAATAAACTTTACTATCATTAAGACTGTTGCTAATTCTGTCCTAGAACAGATGGTAGGTAGAGATCTGTATTGAGAAAAAAAAAGGGAAATATAGAAAGACATGCTTCCATAAAAAAAACAGGTTTTATTTATTACTGCCTGTGCCATGCCACAGTGAGTATAGGAATAGAGTGAGGTGGAGAATAAATGCGTGGCTGAGGGATTGGAGCAGGGAGCAGGGAACAGGGAGCAGGGATTCAGATTTCTAAATTATTGAGACCTCTTTTGGGGCAGGAGTGACCTGTACAAAAAGAATGGGTTGCACTTGAATCCAAGGGGGAGGAATATATTTGCTAAGGCTATTGGGGAGAGTTTAAACTAGAATCACTAGGGGGTAGGAATTGAGCTGAAGGGACAGAGGAAGGGGAGGTTGGCTCACAAATTGAGAAAGCTTGTAGACAGTGTGAGAGAGAGGATAGGCAGGTGATAGAGAAGGGACGTGCTCAGACTGTTGATTAGAGATGTGTCTATTTTAATGCAAGGAGTATCATAAACAAAGTGGATGAGCTTGGAGCATAGATCAGTACTTGGAGTTATGATGTTATGGCCATTTGAGAAACTTGGATGGCTCAGGGGCAGGACTGGTTACTTAGAGTGCTAGGCTTTAGATGTTTCAGAAAGGACAGTGAGGGAGGCAAAAGAGGTGGGGGGGGCATGGCACTGCTGATCAGAGATAGTGTCACGGCAGAAAAGGAGGAAGTCATGGAAGGATTGTCTACTGAATCTCTGTGTGTGGAAGCTCTGAACAGCAAGGGGTCAATAATTCTACTGGGTGTTTTTCATAGACTGCCCAATAGTAACAGGGACATCGGGGTGCAGATAGGGAGATAAATTCTGGAAATGTGCAATAATAAGAGGGTTGTCATGCTGGGGGATATTAATTTTCCTAATATTGATTGGCATCTCCTAAGAGCAAGGGGTTTAGATGGGGTAGAGTTTGTTAAGTGTGTTCAGGAAGGTTTCCTGACACAATATGTAGATAAGCCTACAAGAGGAGAGGCTGTACTTGATCTGGTATTGGAAAATGAACCTGGTCAGGTGTCAGGTCTCTCAGTGAGCGAGCATTTTGGAGATAGTGATCACAATTCTTTCTTCTTGGAAAGGGATAGGAACAGACAAGTTAGGAAAGCGTTTAATTGGAGTAAGAGGAAATATGAAGCTATAAGGGAGAAACTTGGAAGCATAAATTGGGAACAGATGTTCTCAGGGAAATGTATGGCAGAAACGTGGCAAATGTTCAGGGGATATTTGCATGGTGTTCTGCATAGGTACATTCCAACGAGACAGGGAAAGAATGGTAGGGTACAGGAACCATGGTGTACTAAGGCTGATGAAAATCTAATTAAGAAGAAAACAAAAGCTTACAAAAAGTTCAAAAACCTAGGTAATGATAGAGGTCTTGAACATTATAAAGCTAGCAAGAAGGAACTTAAGCATGAAATTAGGAGAGCCAGAAGGGGCCATGAGAAGGCCTTGGTGAGCAAGATTAAGGAAAACCTTAAGGCATTCTACAAGTATGCGAAGGGCAAGAGAATAAGACGTGAGAAAATAAGTCCAACCAAATGTGACAGTGGAAACGTGTGTATGGAACCAGAGGAGATAGCGGAGGTACTTCATGAACACTTTGCTTCAGCATGCACTAATGAAAAGGAATTTGGTGACTGTAGGAATGACTTACAGCAGACTGAAAAGGTTGAGCACATAGAGATTAAGAAAGAGGATGTGCTGGAGCTTTTGGAAAGCATCAAGTTGGATACGTCACCAGGACAGGATGAGATATACACCAACCTACTGTGGGAGGTGACAAAGGAGACTGCTGAGCCTCTGGCAATTATCTTTGCATCATCAATAGGGATGGGAGAGGTTCCAGAGGATTTAAGGGCTGCAGATGTCATTCAAGAAAGGGAGTAGAGATAGACCAGGAAATTATAGAACACTGAGGCTTATTTCAGTGGTTGATATATTGATGGAGAAGATCCTGAAAAACAGGATTTATGAACATTTGGAGAGGCATAAAATGATTCAGAATAGTCAGCATGGCTTTTTCAAAGGCATGTCATGCCTTACTGACCTGATAGAATTTTTTGAGGATGTGACTAAATACATGAAGGTAAAGCAGTAGATGTGTATATGGAATTCAGCAAGGAATATGATAAGGTACCCCATGCAAGACTTATTGAGAAAGTAAGGGGGCATAGGATCAAAGGGGACTTTGCTTTATGAATCCAGGATTGGCTTGCCTACAGAAGGTGAAGAGTAAACACAAAGGCAAAGAGTGGTTGTAGATGGGTCATATTCTGCATGGAGGTCAGTGACCAGTGGTATGCCTCAGGGATCTGTTCTGGGATCCCTTCTCTTCAAGATTTTTCTAAATAACTTGGATGAGGTAGTTGAGGGATGGGTTAGCAAATCTGATGATGACACAAAGATGGAGTTCAACCTAAATAAGTGTGAGGTGGTTCATTTTGGTAGGTCAAATACGATGGCAGAATATAGTTTTAATGCTAAGATTCTTGGCAGCGTGGAGGATCAGAGGGATCTTGGGGCCCAAGTCCATAGGACTCTCAAAGCTACTATGCAGGTTAACTATATGGTTAAGAAGGCTTACGATGCATTGGCCTTCATCAATCATGGGATTGAGTTCAAGAGCTGAGAGGTAATGTTATAGCTGTATACAACCCTGGTTAAACCCCACTTGGAGTACTGTGCTCACTTCTTGTCACCTTACAGGAAGAATGTGGAAACTATAAAAAAGGTGCAGAGGAGACTTACAAGGATTTTGCCTGGATTGGGGAGCATGCCTTATGGTTATAGATTTAGTGAACTTGGCCTTTTCTCCTTGAAGTGATGGAAGATGAGAGGTGGCCTGATAAAGGTGTATAAGATGATGAGAGGCATTGATTGTGTGGATAGTTAGTGTTTTTTTTTTTCCCAGGGCTGAAATGGATAACACGAGAGAGCACAGTTTTAAGGTTCTTGGAAGTAGGTACAGAGGGGATGTTAGAGCTAAGTTTTTTACGCAGAGAATGGTGAGTGCGTGGAATTGGGTGTCGGCCACTGTGATGGAGGTGGATACAATAGGGTCTTTTAAGAGGCTTCTGGATAGGTACATGGAGCTTAGGTAAATAGAGGGCTATGGGTAACCCTTGGTAATTTCTTAAGTAAGTACATGTTCAGCACAGCTTTGTGGGCCAAAGGGCCTGTATTGTGCTGTAGGTTTTCTATGTTTCTATTATCATCTCATGTTCCAAGATACAGAGAAAAAAATTGTCTTGTTGCTGTTTATGCAGATCAAGTCATTACACAGTGCATGGAGGTAAATTAAAGTAAAATATTAAGAATGCAAAATAAAGTGTAAAAGCTACGAAGAAATTGCAGTATAGGCAAAGAATACTTTGCAAGATCACAATGAGGTAGATTTTGAGGACAGGAGTCCATGGTATCAAACAAGAGGTCCAGTCATTGGTCTGATAACAGTGAGATGGAAGCTATCCCTCAGCCTGGTAGTATGTGCTTTCAGGCCTTTGTATCTTCACCCCGAAGAGAGAGGGAGAAGAGAGAATGTCCATGGTGGGAACTGTCTTTGTTGCATCCGGTTACTTTAGTGAGAGGTATGGACTATGTCCAGATCTGGATTCAGATTCAGAGTCAGTCATTTACTTATCAATGTACTTCCAAGTATACAGTGAAATTTGTCACTTGGGTAAAGGATGTGCTGGGGGCAGCCATTAAGTATCGCCATATATTCTGGCACCAACATAGTATGTACACAATGTTCAGCAGAATTATTCAGCAATAGCAGCGAAGCAGAAACAGCAAGAGCGAACAAGCCCCTTACCTTCCAAGCAACCACTCACCTACCTACACAGACTGACAGTCCTCCATACATAGGACACGCTGCTTTTGAGTATCCAACTTCAAATCTTTGGCCTGGACTTGAAGACTCGCAGATATCAGATCTCTGACTTTTGGCCACACTATTGGGCCTCTAACTTGCAGGCTTCCAGACATCAGGCTTCAACTTCCAGACTCACTGGTCCTCCTAATTCTGCTCCACATAGACCTCTGATCCTGGGCTTCTGAGGGGATCTTGCAGACCTGGGGGTGGGGGGGGGCACCTGCCTTTATCCTTGGAGCATGACATCCATCCACAGGAATCTTCTTCCACAGAGTTCTCTGAACTGGTCTCCAGCTCCTGAATCTAACTCTTTAGTTTTTGCATCTGACCTCTAAATACTCTCGTACTAGCACCTAAACCCCAACCCGTTTCCCTAACTCCCTGCAATACTCCCCAAACCATCCTTATGAACCTAAAAAACCACTAAGTCTGACCCATGACTTTGACAGACATTCACGTGGGGAGCCTGGTTCCATGATGTGCTGAGCTGTGACCACGACTCTCTGTAGTTTATGCAGTCATGTGAATCAGAATCTGAATCATTAGCATGTGTCAGGAAATTTGTTGTTCTGCAGCAGCTGTACATTGCAATACATAATACTAAAGACTATAAATTACAGTATGGATAAATTAAATAAGTATTGTAAAAAAAAGAGGGGAAAGTGCTGAGAAGGTGTTCATGGATTCATTGTCTTTTCAGGAATCTGGTGGTGAACCAAGCAATAATGAACACAGATGCAAAGCTCTCAATGGTGCCATAATTATATTTGATAGAGTGCACACAGTGACATGCCAGCTTCCTCAGTCCTCTGAAGGAATAAGCTCTAGTGAGCTTTCTCACCAGTGACATCAATGTGATGGATCAGGACCAGGTGGTGTTCACACCTAGGAAGCTGAAGCTCCCAATCCTCTTAACTCCAATACAGTTGATGTAGACAGGAGCTTGGGCAACACCACCCCCCGCTTTCTGAAGTCAATGGCCAGCTCATTTGTTTGGTTAACATTTTGGGAAAGGTTGTCACACCATCAAGTCTCTAAGCTCTCTGTCTCATTCCTGTATTCCAACTGATTGTTATTTAAGATACAGTTCATTGCACCGGTATCATTTGCAAACTTGTTGATGGAGCTACAGCAGCATCTGGCTAGATAGTCATGAATGAAGAGGGAGTACAGCAAGGGACTGGGGATGCAACCTTGTGGAACACCAGTGTTTGGAATTATCATAATGGACGTGTTGCTGCCTATCCTTACTGATTGTGGCCTGTTAGTCAGAAAGTCGAGGATCCTGTTGCAGAAGGTGGCATTAACTGACCAGGGCCTGGGGTATGGTGATGAGTTTGCATGAAATAATTGTATTGAAGGCAGAACTGTAGTCAATAAACACATAGGTGTCTTCACCGATCAGGCGCTCCAGAGGTAAGCATAAAGCCAGGAAGACGGTGTTTACAACTGACTTGTTTTGGTGGTAAGTAAATTGCAGTGGTTTCAGGTAGTCTGGAAAGCTGGAGTTAATGCATGCCATCATCAGCCTCCTGAAGAACCTAATGATGGTAAATATTAGAGCCAATGTGTAGTAGTCGTGAAGGCATGTTATTTTGCTTTTTTTTTTGATACTTGGATGAATGCCTTCTTCTTAAAACAGGAGGAAATCATATCCTGAAGCAGGGAGGGGTTATGAATGCCTACAAATATCCCTGCTAGCTGATCGATACAGGATTTAAAGACATAGCCAAGGACACCAACCAGGCCCAATGCTTTCTGTGGGTTTTCCATCCAGGAGACTAATTTTTTATCTGTGAAGGTGACTGTAGATTTCAGTGCACTGGAAACTGTCATACCCATTGTGACATACTCAATCACTTCTGTTCAAAACCTGCATAGAATGTGCTGAGCTCAGTGAGAAGGGATGTTCTGTTATCGACAATGCTGCCCAGCTTCATTGCATAACTATGTTAGCCTTGCCACAGCTGATGACTGGACTGACACGCAATTTTGGATTGGTTCTGAATCAGAGCATCCCAAGTACATTTATGGAGTTCAAATTTTGATGTTTTTGTGGAAGTCAGGGTTAGCTGATTTGAATGTTGCAGACATGGACTACAAAAGCCAGTGAATCTCCCAGTTTATCCATTATTTCCAGTTTGGAAACACAAGGCTCATCCTCTTTTGTATCCGATCCTCACTACACTTGCTAATAAGGATATAGATTAATTCAATTTATGATTTTAATTGAAGATTGGTTTAGATATTCATTTACGAGGTGTTCTGTCAGCAGAAGTCAATTAAAAGCAAGGGCTTATATGATTTATTTGATATACTAATATTTCTTAAAGCAAATTGCATACACCTAATTTATGTTTTTTTTTCTGAATTAGTAAGGAAATAGAAAGAAAATCTTGTAGACATGAACCGAAGTGTGACAATGCCAGGGGCAATTGATTCTTCTGTCAATGTTGGCAGAAGAGTAAATGTTGAGAAGACTGCCAGGAAGATACAATTCCTTTACTTAAATAATGTTGTGAAATCAATTATGTCCATCTGAACCACCAAGCAAGGTAATAGTGAGGTTGCTGAAGTTGCACTAAAAACACGGCAGCTATATGAATGCAATGCATCTGTACAATGTTTACATTTAGTCAGTAGTCAATTTATTAATTACAGGAGTGAAACTTAGTGTGGTTTTCTGCTGCTGTAGCCCACCCACTTCAAGGTTCAATGTGCTGTGCATTCAGAGATGTTCTTCTACACACCACTGTTGTAACACATGGTTACTTGAGTTACAGTCACCTTTCTGTCAGCTTGAACCTGTTTGGTCATCCTCCTACCTTTCTGAGTAACAAGATGCTTTTTCCCAAAGAACATATTTTCTCTTTAACTCTAGTCCAGAGACTTTTATACATGAAAATCACAGGAGATCAGCAGTTTCTGCGGTACACAAACCACACAATCTGGTACCAACAATCATTCCACAGTCAAAATCACTTCGATCACATTTCTTCTCCATTCAGGTGTTTTGTCTGAACAACTCTCAACCTCATCTGTATGCTTTTATTCATTAAGTTGTAGCCACATGATTGGCTGATTAGATATTTGCATTAGCAAACAGGTGTACAGATGTATCAAATAAAGTTGGCACTGAAAGTATAATTCATGACATTAAACTTGAAGAAGCAGAATTCGTGGTTCTATACTGGATAAGAAGATCAGCATTGCTATTTTAGATAGATTACTAAGTGATAAAGCAGAAATGTGGACTAAAGTTACATCAACTAGAAATTTTTAATAGCCATTTACTTAAATATGACTCAATGGTGCATGTAACTGAACATGGGCTTTTTGCAAAGCAACACACACAAAATGCTGGAAATTCTGCAGGTCAGGCAGCATCTATATATATGAATAAACAGTTGACATTTCAGGCTGAGACCTTTGTCCAGGACTAAGAAAGAAGGGGTAAGATGCTAGGAGAAGGAGGCCAGCCGGAAGGTGATAGGTAAGGCCAGGTGGGTGGGATTGGTAAAGGGCAGGAGCAGAAAGAATCTGATTGGAGAAGAGTGGACCATGGGAGAAAGGGAAGGAGGAAGGTACATAGGGGATAGTGATAGGCAGATGGGAAGAGGCGAAATGTCAGAGTGGGAAATAAATAGAAGAAGAGGGGATGGGGTGATTTTTTTTTACCAGAAGGAGAAAATGATATTCATGTCATCAGGAATATAAGGTGTTACTCCTCCACCTTGACAGGAGAGGAGGCCATGGATGAACATGTTAGAATGGGAATGGGAATTGGAATTAAATACTTGACACTAGGAAGTTCTACTTATGGAGGAAGTGGAAGAAATTAAGCTCCCAGCTATAATCTTCTTTAAGCCATGATTCAGTAATGCCTACAACATCATACCTGCCAATCTGCAACTGTGCTGCAATTTCATCTGCCTTACTCCGTATAGTGTGTACATTCAGATAGAACATATTCTGTCCTGTATCCACCCTTTTAAAATCTTATGGTTTACATCTACAGTTCCAGTCCCTATGTGGCTGATTCACCCTCTTAACAGGTTCCTGTGGTAAAGTTGTGGTACTGACAAGCAGTGGACACCTCAAGTACATTGTTGGGCTTGAGACATACAAACGGACTCATGCCTTCACCAATGGAAGAATGATTAATCAGGCAATTGATTATCATGGTGGACTTTATGCGGAGTTTACAAATGTGGGCCACTTTTGATTGAATGTTTAAAAATGGTAACTGTGGTTTAATTATTGTCTTTTTAGCCACATCTTATGGGTTCAGTGAGAAAGCAAGAAGTTTAAAATGTGGGGCAGCTAAAGGTCCTGTGGGTGATAAAGGTGGAATGCCTTACTATCAATATTATTGGCTCCAAATAGCAATGTAAATTGACGCAGTACAACAATTGTCACAACAGACTTGAGAAAAGGTGGCAATTCAAGGAGATGGCCACAATGGACCTACAACTAAATACTTTGCTGTATTTAGTTGTACATTGCAACTAATTCAGTAGATTGTTGTAGTATTTTGCAGTTGCTTTCCCTTGCAGGAGTGTACTTTCATAGATCCTCTCAGGTCATGGTTTTATACCTTCCCCATGATTCACAGTTGGGTGTAATAAGAACTACCATGTTTTGATGTTGTCCTTTGTTTGGGAAGTCACATCAGTCCCTTCACCACATGCTGCTTCCACTGTTTAACAAGCAGCATTGTTTGTTGTGCAACACAAACTAACTTCCGGAGGAATTCAGCAAGCCAAGCAGCATCTATGGAGGGGAATAAATGGTCAACATTTTGGACGGACACCCCACAGTTTATTTTATTTTTATTTATTTAGAAATGCAATGTGGAGTAGACTATTACAGCACTACGTCACAGGAAGGGAGCAAGGAAAAAAAATAGATACTGGAGTGATTCCGGAAAACTTAATTTCACCTGGAAGGTTTCATCTGAAAACTCTGAAACTGCCTCGCTTGGAGGTAAGTGTTTTAAGGGGTAATTTGACAGAGTTATACAAGATCATCGAACATTTATAGTTTAAATAGAGGGAATCTGTTCTCATTTGTAGAATTTTCAAGGAACATGTAAGAAAATGAGCTGAAAGCTAGGGGGATATGAGGAAAAAAGCCTATGCACAGGCACATTATGATCTGAGGCTCATTGTCTATAAAAGCAGAGGAATCAAAATTACTCAAGGATTTCAAACAGTAATCAGACAGGCTATTGAAAGAAAAATATAAAATAGAATTATAGAGAAAGGTGGGTGACATGGAATTTACTTGATTTCTGTAAAAGAGACAGCAGGGACTCAGTGAGACAAATGGCTTCCTTATGTGTAGTTATGCTTCTGGTCCTCTCTGTATCATTTATGCCATTGCATGAGAGCAAAGATAAATTGATGAAGAACTCTCCTCTGATTATTAAATGTGACTCATATTGGAGATTATTATGATCAGAAAAGATTTAAAATAATAGCTAAGTTGAAGGACTTGATATCTGCTGGAACCATAGAACCATATCCATATTAAAGTACAAACTTTTTCTAAAAATGTGTGCACTCATTGCTGGAAGTTATTACTACCATTTAGAGTGTATTTTCTGCACCATTGTGAATATAGCGATAATTCAGTGTCTGAAATTGCCCTCTTCATTGTGTGCCAGCTTTTAGAATAGAAAAATCAGTGGATGTGTGAAACCACAGCGAAAAATAACACTGAAACCTCATTGCTCTGTTCCCAGGCTATCAGAATTTGCTGTGAAATATCACAAGTTAATTAAAGGAAAGTTATTGGAGTATACTTGGAATATACTTCCTCTCTTTAGGTGATATTTCATATGCATTTAACACAACATTTAAACCATTCATGTGTGAACAAGCTCCTAACTATTGTCAATCATTATCCTGCTATATTTCTGTTTATCATATAACACCAATTAAATATTATACATTTTTATATAGCCATTGCACTTATTCTATCATAAGTAACTTTAAAAATACTGTAGTTACTTATAGTGAATTAAGGAGCATTGGAGAGGGAAAACAAGCAAACATGTATTATCTCTATATCCATTATTAATGCTGAGTCATACTTATTCATATGTATTTATTATATGATAAAAACAGCAGCTAAAAGATTTCACCTTGAAGATCTGGAATGGCGAGATTCCTTCTCCATTTTGTGCCAATTTAAATGTTCTATTAGTAAACAGGTTCCTTAAGATTGCCATAGTCAGGGAGGTAATGGGGATAAGCTCCCACTACCTGTTAGATGATCCCAATGGCGTGAATCTCAAAGAGCCTTTGACAAGCAAATCTAGCTCCTGGCCTTTATGTGTAGCTTAGCTACTAAGCCCAGT
Organism: Hypanus sabinus; assembly: GCF_030144855.1. Taxonomy (NCBI): domain Eukaryota; kingdom Metazoa; phylum Chordata; class Chondrichthyes; order Myliobatiformes; family Dasyatidae; genus Hypanus; species Hypanus sabinus. The sequence continues at coordinate 60,641,098 of NC_082713.1, read as the reverse complement.
GGAGCCACCTCTACTGACAGGAGAAGGGGCAAAGATCAGTTCCTGGCACTTTAAAATCAGTCACTTTGGCCAGATGGGGTCCGTCAGCCATGGTTGGCAGTTCATCAAGAAGAAAGAAAACTCTGATCTCAAATCTATGCTACCTTACAGCTTTGGAAGTAATTCCTAAGGAATTACTTTGGAGCTGGAGTCCCTAATGTAGTCCAACATTTTGTTCAACACTAGCTGTCAACAGCTGCGATGCAGGTGGTGCCAAGCTGTATCAGTGTCTGGCATTCCTTTGGACTCATCAGCTGCGTGGAGCAGAGGAGCCTGCTGCATGGACAACAGCTTGCTCTCTATATTGTACTGTCATGGCTTGTGTTTCACGTAGACAGCTGGGAAGCTATATCCATGGTCGACCCCGACCAATGGCTGGCCTCATTTGTAATCAACATACTCCATGACAGCTTATAAATATATATATATATATAGAAGGGTGAGGAAGAACACACCTACAATTATGTTGAATTTCCTTGCAGTATATGGTAAGAGTCATGGTGTATCAATTATATTAATTAATTGATTATTAATTCACTTTATTGTCCAATATAGTCAAATATAACTTTTCCTTATTCTGAGTGGCTTCACAAAGTGAGATGATTCACCTTTTGCCCTTCTTGCCAGCAAACTATACTGCAAGTCCAATTACTAATGCATACTTTTGCAACAGTGAGCAGGTTATACACTTTAAACCACTTTATTTGATTTTAATTTCAGGGCGTCCAATAAATACTGTAATAGCATTTTCAATGTTTTGAATAATTATGAAACTTCATCCAAAATATTATTGTTAAAACATATATTTGTTAATTGCAAATTTTAATTAGGCCATATGAATTTTTGGTAAAGGGAAATAGGGAAGATTGATGAGAAAAATATGGTTGATGTGTGCATTTGAGCCTTCTACAGAAATCTGGTAATCTTTTGCAAAATAAATTTGTCATGAAGATTCAAATTCATGGAAGACAAAAGGCCAAAGTATTGATAAGGTGAGTGGAAACAAAGAGTAGTGTCAAATTATTCTTTGTTATGATTAGAGATCTTAATAAACATTTAATACAGATTTTCTTAAAATATATCAATGACATAGAATTGAGAGCATGGGCCACAACTTGATGCCTAGAGTAGAGAATACAAAATTATGACGGGCTTAGGAACCTTTCTTTCAGCAGAAATGTATATAACCAGAGAGCATAGGTTTTGGATATGGAGTAGAAATGTTAGAGGGAACTTGTCAAAGCTATCTTTAATCCATAAATACTGTGAGTGTTAATTTACATTGGGTATATATAGAGCAGAGTTTGATAAGTTCTTGGTTAATGAGGGTGCCAAAGATTATAGGGAAAAAGTTGGAGAATGGGGTTGAGAAGCAAAATAAATCTGCCATGATTGAATGACAGAGCAGACTTACTAGGATGAATGGCTTTCTTCTGTTCTTAAATATTATGGTTTTCTGAATCAGCAGCTGATACAAACATTGAACTCATAATGAGTTGTGAAGGTGATGGAGCAGACTTCAGGGGGATTTAGTTAGCTTGGGCAAATATGTAGGCCAACAAGTGTCAGATAATATTTAAAACAGAAAAACACCAGGTGTTACATTTGTATTGGAAGAATGGGAACAGAGAATATGGACTAGAGGAAGAAGATTTGAGAAAGCATAAAGAATAGAGTGTTCTTGGGATAAATGAACATACATTATTAATAAGTTGCAGGGAATATAGAGAAATGGCTAAAAAGCAAATATGATCATGAGTTGTATTATTATAGGCATAACATACAGGAGTAAGGAAGTTATGATTAAATTTTATAAACCATTAGATGGCCACAACTGGAGAATTCTATCCTATTCTAAACACTAGAGTCAAAGAAAGAAGTGAAGGTTAAAGAAAGGGAACACATTCCATACACTAAACTGATTAAAGGAAGGAAGATCTCTACTTACATTGATGAACTGGTACCGCCGCAGTTGTTTCTGAATTGAAGAGCATTCAAGGGGATCTGATAGTTATGAAGGGTCCAATTAGAATACAAAGAGTGAAACTTCCCAGTGACACCTGGGTAATGAACTTAATGACATAGAATGAGAGTGATAGCAAAAGGACCAAAATCAACATGAGGAAATGATGATGATAGATACTTTATTGATCCCAAAGTAAATTGCAGTGTCATAGTAGCATTACAAGTGCACAATATACAAATATTAGAAGAGAAGGAAGGAAGAATAAAAAATAAGTTATCTCAAACCATCTACGAGAAGGGGGACATCACTTCCCTGGCTATAGGTTGACTCAGTATAGAGCCTAATGGCTGAAGTTAAGAATGACCTCATATAGTGCTCTTTGGAGCAGTGCAGATGTCTTAGTCTATTACTAAAATGTTTCACTATTCAGCCAAGGTGGCATGCAGAGGGTGAGAAACATTGTCCAGAATTGCCAGGATTTTCCGTAGGGTCCTTTATTCTACCACAGTCTCCAGTGTATCTAATTTGACTCCTATAACAGAGCCAGCCTTTCTAATTGGCTTTAAGCAGCTAGTAGTCAAGATCTAGCATACACACCCAGTTGAAAGAAAAGTGGATAAGTACCTGGAAGGAAAGAAAAGAATAACTGAGGATAGAAAAGGGAAGTGGAACTCATTGAATTGCATAGAGCCTATATGGAGCTGAAAGATGAAATATTCCATCAACTTATTTAAATTTTGTACGATTCTATAATTTTGGGCTTCACTTCAGTTACAACTCCAAATGTCATTTTTCTTACGTACTTTTCTCTCAGTATTGATGTTTGATAGTGCCTGAAGTTAGCCAGTCAATTTAAAATCATTATGGGAAAGTCATCATGAAACTTCTGAGCATCTTTTCTACCTTTAATATGTACAGTTCACTTCCTGGTGAAAGGATGACAAAGTTATACAGATGCTTTCCATTATAATCTTTCATGTGGAAATGAAAGTATGAAACTAGAAAAGTAAAGATAAAACCAGGAAGTAAAAATGAATAGAATTGAGTGCCGATTAATTCCCATTGTCAAACCTGTCTTCATTGAATAACTGCACTTGATCTAAAATCTTCTGTATTACACTAATCTTAATGTTTTAAGTATATTATGTAAGAACTCTATTTACCTTCCTCAGATTTATGAAGAATTAATGTAACATTCAAATTTGCAATGCAAAATAACTACCAAGTAAATGAATTAGCAATTCCATTTATATTCTTTAGAAAGTTACATCTAATCATAACAATATAAACTGCCATATGTTCTTTCTAGCAGAATGAATTTGGTGGGTTTCTTTGTTTAATTACTGTGGTTCTAAATTCAAAAGGACTGAAACAGAAATTCAATGCTTATTAGTCTTCAACAAAACATATTTGTAGAAACATTTCATAAAACATTTATAAGTTAGTTATTCTGGAAAAGATTTATAAATGCTGCTTAAGTGGGGGCAATTACAGACCTGATGAAGAGTTTTGGCTAGAAACATCAACTGTTGATTCATTTCCATGCTGCCTGACCTGCTGAGTTCCTCCAGCATTTTGTGCAAGTTGCTCTAGATCTCAATTGTCTGTAGGACCTCTTGTGTTTGTAATAGCAAACGAACCAGTTAAAAAATCAGGCAGAGTGTTCTTGAGACTTGTATGTTAACAATTTCATAAAGAATAATGACAGCACTTGCATTTTATGCCAATGACCACTTTATTTTGAATAGGGAACAGCCCCAAAGGAGTATAATCAAACTGGCTTGAATGGAGTTCCTCATCCAATATTGGGCTATATTCAGAGTAAAATCTCACATTAAACCTGAGCCCTTTAGTTTCCAAACAGATGATGCCACCAAAAGATAATATTGATTAAGATTGGCTTCACTTTGATGGACCAGTGCACCTTGGCCTCAACCATTGCTTGTTTTTTTTTCCCCTAAAAAATAGCCTTTCCACGTGCTTTCTATGGATGACAGCAATAAGAGGGCAGACAAGCCTAGTTTGTCTTCCATTGACCCACTATCTCAGCAGATGTTGAGAGATCTTGGGAGGAACTTCAAGGGTTATTTTCAATTGCACAATGACATCTTTTGCCTCTTCAATAGGCTATTATCATTATTTAGAGATTCTGCTCATTTTGGCAACATAATCCTTTGGCATTCACAGGCATTTTGTTAATTTGTTGTGAATGGCTGCAAATACAAAATCTATTACACCTTGGGAGAAATTCAGAGATTACCATAAGCGAGTTAATAGCATTAAAATGTTAACAATGAGATACAAAATCATATTTGGCTAATTCTGCTTAGAAGGAGAGGTGCTGGTGTGAGAGGATGCCTTCTGCTACTGTTAATAGAGCTCATTGCATGCGTCACGTTCCATAAATTAGTGATTTTATAGTGTCTTAGCTGTTATATGGGTAATTACCAGTTAATAGTTGTTGCTGCTGTTTGGCAAAATTCATGTGTACCAATCGCAATGGTACAACTCTTAGGGAATTTCTTGTGTCTCAGAGATGTGTGGTACTTTCTCCTTGCAACTTATATTTATATGTATCTGGGCTTTTTCCTGGTCTTTGAGCAGAGTACTTTGTGTTCATGCTACAAACTGCAATGATTTGACACTTGAAGTTCAGATTACAGTAATAGTTGTAGACTTAATCACTGCTATTACTGGCCACAGGAATCTAATGGATGGTAAGTTCACAAAACAAAATAAGTCAAATTCAGTAAAAGGAAATGAAGATATGTTTGAAAATGCTTGGCAAATGCTACGTGACCAAAACATCTCAGGTATAATAATCTAAATGAAGACAGAATTGTCTTACTCTAATTATCAAACATATTTAGTGTAATGTGTACTAAATAGAAGATTTACAGAAAAGATGCACATTGATGACTGTTGATTGGAAAGCAGTGTGACTCATCTGATAAATTGATATTCCAAGGCAGTATAAATCAAAGTGATTCTGATTTGAATCTCTGTTCTAAGCTGAGTTTGAGCACAGCATACAAATGCTTGTCTCCAACTTTTCCTAGAGTCTTCTGAGAGTCTCATGAATACATTCTTCTAATTTATAAATAAAAAAAGACAAGCATTCATTAATGAGAGTAGAACTATTCAGATTTACAGAGTGCTTGAAATTCCCTAAAGACACAAGGATGACTATCTTGAATCTAAAATACCAAACCAAAAATGCCACAAACTCTCATGATACACAAATATAAAATAATTTGAAAATACTTGACACATTTTAATTCTGTTAGGTGGAAGACTGCACATCAAATTAAAATATATTACTAACGCAGCAATGAATCTGGATGGCACACTTTTTGATGAAATGTCACAATCAAAATATTATTTCTGCTCAAAGGCTGACTGAATTATTTTGGTTCTACATTTTTTTCTGTTCTTTTAGTTTAATTTTCAACAAGTCTCAATTATTTTCATCTGAAATTATCTTTTTGTTTAAACAAACTGTATGAAAATAGTGCTTGTGTGTAGAAGAATGATGAATCAAGCCCTCTTCAGTTACTGCCTTCTTCCTTTGATTTTCATAGAATGTACATTCATAGTTTTCATAGTTAAAGTTAATTATAATCCAGAAAACTTAATCGCTTTCATGGAAATCATGAAAGATTTTTTTCCATTAATATCAACTTCCAGCTGCTCAGACATAAAAAGCAGTTCACGTAACTTTGCAGCAGAAATTTACTTACAAGTTAACTCTTGCTCAGCTAGCTGATACAGAGTAAAATCACCAATGGTTTGTATGTCATATCCAATTAATGAGAAAGTTTCTCATTATCTCTTTAAGTAAGATTTCTATGTCTCTGACTGTCCACTGAATCATGCTAACTGAAAATAAACAGATGCTATCTATTGATTTATTTCATTGTAGTTGAGGATTAGTTCTGAAGTTTCAAACAAAATAACTACATTGAGTCAGACACTAAACATTCACTCTCTGAAACAGCCAAATGTAATGGCTGCATTGTGCACCATTTACAAAAGCCTTTGCAGTTTCTTAACTATTCAACCTGTAGGCGGCGCGGCACACGGCAATAGCGGCCTTTCAGATCTGGTCCTACTTTAAATTAGTTTTTAGTTTTAATTTAGTTTGTTAATTCAATTTTAAGGCACAGTTAGGATGTAGGGCAATGGATAACATCTACCATCGCCAGATTCTGCTACAACACAGCCCAAAAACAAACCTTCATGAAAATCTGCTGTTTAGATTGCGTGACCTCAGCTTGCTGAGGGAATCGGGCCTGCAGTCCTTGGAGTCGCCTGATGCTGGTGGCCGGAGGTGGGGACGTCGTAAGCGGTGTACGAGGAAGCAGAAGCCAGGCGAGCGGACAATAGTCCATGCCAGGAAAAAAGCAAGCCTTAGCCAGCCGGCTCTCCCATCCATTCTGCTCTCCAATTGACATTAAATTGGACTACATCTGTGGCAACGAAATACTCAACAGGAGTACAGAAATGGGCAGAATCTCAGACGCAGCCATTCAGCTGATTATTTATGTAACAGATTTTCCCCCCGAGCCATCAGACTACCAACCTACTGACCTCTGCTGTGCCTATTGTCTTGTTTATTATTTATTGTAATGCTTGCTCTGTTCGGTGTACTTTATGCAGTCCTGGGTTGGTCTGTAGTCTAGTGTAGTTTTTGTGTTGGTTTACTCAGTTCAGTGTAGTTTTTGTATTGTTCATGTAGCACCATGGTCCTGAAAAACTGTCCTCTTTTTACTGTGTACTGTATCAGCAGTTACGGTCGAAATGACAATAAAAAGTGACTTGACTTGACATACAGCACCTTCCAAATATAAACCTTGATTAGTAAGAAAGACAAGGACATGCTCCATCTAAGTTACATGATACCGACATGGAAGTTTATCATTTATCATTCATCATCACTATATCTATATACTTGATAACTCATCTTAAATGATAGTGAGAGTATGTTCGTCAATTACTAAAACATCAAGAACATGTCCACTTTATCAAGGAGATTTAAGGAAGAGCAATAAATTGCCAGCAATATCAAAACACTTAAAAATGAAAAAAAAGGGGGAAAAAATCACCCATCATGTTAGGTGGCTTATTGAAAGGCATCTGTTCAACTAAGAATTTGCAATGCTATAACTCAGGAAATTAGGAACAGGAGAAGGATCACATGGCCCCTTAAGCCTGACTTGCCATTCAGTATGGCTGATCTATATTGGTCCCATTCCCCTTCTGTGTCAGTTCACCATATACCTTAATCCCTCAATCATTCAAATATTTATCTATCTTTAACTTAAATACAAGAAATTCTAGAGATTCACTATTTCTGAGATAAATGAAAAATGTATGCATCTTGCTTTTAAGACAAGCTCTTTATGGTGCTGCTAAATTCCCTTGCTCTTCAACTAGTAAAAACATTTCAACATCTCCCCTTATGTGTTGAAATGAAGTTATCTGTCATTCTTTTAAACTTTTAGTAACGCTATCCTAAACTGTCTAGCCTCTCCCAAGAGGACAATCCCCTTATCTCAGGACTTAGTCTGCCTGATAAATCTCATTTAACAGATTTCTATGCAACTAAATCCTTCTTTAGGTAAGGGAATCAAAACAGTGCACAGTATTCATTCCCAGGAGTAGAATCACCGACAACCTGTACAACTGTACTAATGTGTCCATATTCTTAAAATCCAACCCCTTCACAATAAAGACCAACAGTCCAATTGCTTTCTTAACTACTCGTTGGACCTGATGGAATTTCTAATGTGATTTATGCACTATAACACAGATCCCTTTGAACTTCACTCAGTTGCAGTCTTCCTTCATTTAGATAATAGTCAACCTTTTGAACCCTTACAAAAGTGCATGACCCACATTAAACTCCATTTTCAGACTTTTGCCTACTCACTTAATCTATCTTTATCACAGTGTCTTGGATACAACATGCTTTCCCGTCTTTTTTTGATTCTGAGGTAAAATTGGAAATCCTGTATCTTGTTCTCTTCTCCATGCAAATTGTAAAGAATTGAGACCCCAGAACTGATCCGTGAGATACTCCACTAGTTGCATCCCTTCAGGCTGATAACGATTCATTTATTACAAATCTTTGTGTTTTTTTTGTGACAGTCCGTTTTTTATCCATGCTAATGCTCTCCGAAGTACCTTGGGTTCTTAATTTACCCAAGAAGCAAATTTATGATGTAAATGTAATGAGATGTATAAGTAGATTTGCACAATTTCAAAATTAATTCAAAATGCAAATGGAATATTTTCTTGGGCACTATCAAATCTTAATCAATATTTTATATGGTCCATTCTGTCCTGAGACCTAATAATTAACATATGATTTATATTAATAATATAATTTTCATTTTTCTAAAACATGGGATGTTAAATTTTAGATTGTAAACAATAAGGTTGCTCTAGTCCAGTACTTGTCTAATTTTTTTTTGAAATTACTTTCATTTTGAAATAGCAGTAGGAACCAAAAGTAACAAACAAGCATAAAACAGTTTTCAGATTTAAGGAAGAAAAGCTCCAATGTGCAGTATATCAATCTTGTCAGAAAAAAAGACTGAAGCATTAAAGGTTCTGGCGAAGAGGGGAAAGAAGAGGAAACCAGCCTTATAAAAGTTTAAATGCTTTTCATTTTTTAAATACTTTTGGTTCTCTATTTTCTATATGTGGGACAAATATTAACAGAAAAATTAGTACTAATTATGTTTGAGTTTTGGTTTCTCTGAGTTCAGGTGACCTCATTAATGTTGCATCTGTTAGTCATTGAAAACCGTCTGCCACAATCTGTGCATTCTGCTGCACCAAGAACTGCCCCCATTCATATTTGGCCAATCCTATTAAATCTCACTAATTTGAAGTGATAGCCATCATCTATTAAAATTGCAACATATTTTGATGTATTTTATATTGACAAATACTTGCACTTAAATATTCTTGAGCAGATTAATGACATGACATGCTATCCAAAATCTATTTACTCTTTTCTCAATATTGAGCTTATATGATTTAAGGGTCAGTCAGTAAATGTAGTGGGATTTTAGAAATGTGTCAAATCTACTCTGTTTTCACTATCTTTCTAAGCTCCCAGTGCTGAAGCAATTGGCAATATGGATTGACTATCGTGTTCTGATATATGTCAGTGGCTTCAACAGATCAGTTGAAGAAAAGAAAGCTTTTATCATGTTCTACCTTGCAGTCCCTCCCCCCAAATGTTCTGAAATAGCCCTACAATTTTCTGTAATTCCTTATTGTTATATCATGCACGTATATAGTTAAAACAGAGCTTTGTAACATAAAACAATAATTTCTCTGCACTCACAAATACAGTCATCATGGTTAGCCTTTTATATGTACTGTGAAGTTTTAAAAAACAGAATATAAAATAGTACAGCACATTACAGGCCCTTTGGCCCACAATGTTGTGCCAGCCCTCAAACCCTGCCTCCCATATAACCCCCACCTTAAATTCCTCCATATACCTGTCTAGTAGTCTGTTAAACTTCACTAGTGTATCTGCCTCCACCACTAACTCAGGCAGTGCATTCCACGCACCAGCCACTCTCTGAGTGAAAAACCTTCCTCTAATATCCCCCTTGAACTTCCCTCCCCTTACCTTAAAGCCATGTCCTCTTGTACTGAGCAGTGGTGCCCTGGGGCAGAGGTGCTGGCTGTCCACTCTGTCTATTCCTCTTAATATCTTGTACATCTCTATCATGTCTCCTCTCATCTTCCTTCTCTCTAAAGAGTAAAGCCCTAGCTCACTTAATCTCTGATCATAATCCATACTCTCTAAACAAGGCAGCATCCTGGTAAATCTCCTCTGTACCTTTTCCAATGCTTCCACATCCTTCCAATAGTGAGGCCACCAGAACTGGACACAGTACTCCAAGTGTGGCCTAACTAGAGTTTTATACAGCAGCATCATTACATCACGACTCTTAAACTCTATCCCTCAACTTATAAAAGCTAACACCCCATAAGCTTTCTTAACTACGCTATCTACCTGTGAGGCAACTTTCAGGGATCTGTGGACATGTACCCCCAGATCCCTCTGCTCCTCCACATTCCCAAGTATCCTGCCATTTACTTTGTACTCTGCCTTGGAGTTTGTCCTTCCAAAGTGTATCACCTCACGCTTCTCTGGGTTGAACTCCATCTGCCACTTCTCAGCCCACTTCTGCATCCTATCAATGTCTCTTTCCAATCTTCGACAATCCTCTACACTATCTACAAGACCACCAACCTTTGTGTCATCTGCAAACTTGCCAACCCACCCTTCTACCCACACATCCAGGTAGTTAATAAAAATCATGAGAAGTAGAGGTCCCAGAACCGATCCTTGTGGGACAACACTAGTCACAATCCTCCAATCTGAATGTACTCCTTCCACCTCAACCCTCTGCTTTCCGCAGGCAAGCCAATTCTGAATCCACCTGGCCAAACCTCCCTGGATCCCATGCCTTCTGACTTTCTGAATAAGCCTATTGTGTGGTACCTTGTCAATGCCTTACTAAAATACACGTAGATAACATCCACTGCACTACCCTCATCTATATGACTGGTCACCTCCTCAAAGATCTCTATTAGGCTTGTTAGACACAATCTGCCCTTCACAAAGCCTTGCTGATTGTCCCTGATCAGACCATGATTCTCTAAATGCCCGTTGATTCTATCTTTTCCAACAGCTTTCCCACCACAGGTGTAAGGCTCACTGGTCTATAATTACCCGGACTATCCCTACTACCTTTTTTGAACAAGGGGACAACATTCACCTCCCTCCAATCCTCCGGTACCATTCCCATGGATAACAAGGACGTAAAGATCCTAGCCAGAGGTTCAACAATGAGCGGTAGGTAAACCCTATTAGCTGGGTAGAAACTAGAAGATGCTAGAAGGGGCAGACCTGATAATTTATCTTTGCTCTTTTTCCCCTGAGATGCTGTAACCTTTGCTTCCAAAGGCAGTCTTTGCTTCTATTTCCTCCAGGATCTCCCACATGCTTAATGTTTCCAATATTTCATTAAGGTCTTGATTCTTTTAATTTCTCATTATGCTTCCTCTCGTATCATTTTTCTATTTCTAACTTACATCTATGTCTAGTGTTCTATACTTTTGTTCCATGAATACCTGTGTGAAATTTGACCATGATTCTCTAAATGCCCATAGATTCTATCTCTAATTTGGAGATAGAGAGATTCCATCTCTCACAATTTGGCAAGTAAGCTCAATCAAAATTCCGATTCCCCCATTTTCTTCATTGTACCACCTAACATGAGACTTGTTTTTAGTGCTTCTATTTTCATTTCTTCTGACACCTGAGTGTGAGAGTTTGTTGGCATAAAATTCTAGCTTCTGCAAAGTCCATTCAGTCATATTCACCCTTAACATGACAGGATGGTATTGTTAATATTGAACGCCATGTTCGGCTGATTAAAATCAAAACTAATCCTTTTCCTGCTCCAGCATGTGTTGCTAATACAGTTCATTTTAGAAGCAATGTTCAGTACGCTCAACATCTCCCAACTTTCTTTTATATTTTGACTTATTTGAATTCTACCAAGAGAAAATGTCACAATCCCCACCCTAACAGCCACTAAAGAGAAGTACCACTTTTCTGTGTAGCGTCTCACAAATATTCCCCTACTTCAGAGTAGGGAGAAATCATTCTTCTCCTTGTTTGCACAATTGCATCCAGTAATAAATTCCAAAGAAAGCAGACTCATTATTACTTTCACAAACAAGAGAAAATCTGCAGATGCTACAAATCCACACAGCGCACACAAAATGCTGGAGAAACTCAGCAGACCAGGCAGCATCGATGGAAAAGAGTGCAGACAGCATTTCAGGCCGAGACCCTGTTTCTTTGTTTGTCGCCAGCAGAATAACCCCATAAGTGTCTGCATTAATAAGTCAGGCTGTGAGGAAGTTATTTTGGTATGGCTTTGAACCCAGCAAAATGTTCTTCTGCTATGCTCTGCCAACCTTTTATCTGGAGATATAAAGCTGATTTATCTGCTACTGATGACAGATGTTCAGAAAATTGAAGTGTTGACCCCATCACTTTTCACTGTTCTCAGTGATCAGAGGATATTTGATTATATCATGAAATTACCACTTATTTACACTACTGCCTTGAGAGCTACATAGGAAATGAAATAACAAGAGAATTGTATGAAGGTAGTAAATTTTTGAATTGAAATTCATTGATTTGAACTCAAAATGTGATATTCCCATTTGTGTCATTGTTTCACACCAATGGATTTGTATCAGTCCATTGTGATCTGTGTTGAGCTTCAAATTATTAAATGGATTGGATAAAGTTTTGCAGTGAGGGAAGCTGATGTGTGTTGTAAAATGTGAGCTTTTGTTTGTTGCTTATTAGACCAGAAATGTCTAATACCAAAGGGCACAATTTAATGTGAGATGGGGTAAGTTCAAAGGAGATGTGAGGGGCAGTTATTTTTACACAGAGTGGTGGGTACCTAGAATGCACTTCTTGATGTAGTCATAGAGGAAGATATATTAGGCACATGAATGTGAAGGAAACGGAATGGTAGGAACATAGTGTAGGCAGAATGGTTAGTTTAGTTGGGCATTTGATTACTAATTTATTTGGTTCAGCATAATATCGTAGGCCAAAGGGTCTGTTCCTGTGCCGTACTGTTCTATGTTCTATGTGGAAAAACTGTTTCAATCACCTTTGTTTCAAACTTTAGGAGCACTAGAAGTCCAAGATGCTGAGCACTCTTAAATCCACATTTTTAAAAATTTTTCCTTTGTATGCTGTGCAATGTGCAAAAGAACATATTGTATGGTGTCAAGTATTGGGTTAATATCCAGGGATAGGGGACAAGAGAGAACCAATATTTGGAATAAGGGGAGTAAAATGGTAGAGGTAGGCTGTTCAGTGGATGGCCACTGTAAATTACTCATAACATGCAGGTGGGGCTTAGAATATGAGGTGAGCTGGAAGGAATGTGGGCAGAATAAAATGGGATGAGTGCAGAAGTTGCACAAATGAGTGCTCAATGGTTGGCACAGATTTGGTGGGATGAAAGGTTCATTTCCATTCTGTATGGCTGTGTGCGTAATGAATTCAGGGCTTCAAGTCTTAAAATAGAGATTCAAAAACAATGTTGTGAGGTAAGCTGCTGCAGTGAGTGATGCTGAAAGAACAGAATCATGTTTATGTCAGGTGGGTCAGTGACAATGGGGGGAAGCTGCTGGCAATTGTATTCCAAGGGCGCTGCCACTCTTATTCTTCCAAGTGTTGTGTATTGAGAGGCTCTGTGCTATGCCTTGTACACGGCTTGATATCCATATATAGGTGAGAGATAGGCCCTTGGGAGAATTAGGGGAAACTGCAGCAAATAAAAAAAAGTGTGCTAATGGTATGATTAATGTGGTTAGATACTTTAAAATTGGCATAAACTCAGTGTTGAGAGGGTCTGTTTCTGTGCTATTGGGCTCTAATGTTCTACAATCCTGCCTGATTTATTTTTCAATAGACTTCCAGCCATCTTAATAAAATGGACACAATTCAATCTACTGATGAGTAACTTATTTAAAAAAACTATTCTTGCACCAATACATGTTTATTTACCATTTTATCCTTAAAATACATTTTACTGTTTGTTCCCTGCCAAGGATTTGAGGATTCTTTAGGCTTGAGGCAGAGTAAGGATGTGGAAGAAGCGAAGAGGGACAAACAATGGAAAAGCTGTAACTTCTTAGCAAGGAATGAAAGCTTCTTATTCCATGAAGACAAGGTGAATGAGCAATTGAAGAACACCTGAAAGCAAAGCAAAACTGCAGAAAGCTGTTGATTAGACAATCAAGATTTGAATAGCTCAGACTCAGCAGAAAGCAGCTGATTGGGCAATCGAGGTCAGGTGACCAAGCAGTTTGAAAAGCTCAAACAAATAAATAGAGGGTTACCTCAAGCAGAGCAGCCTGTAGAATGTAGCCAGTGAGTGAGTGAGTGGGCGGGCCGGCCGGCTGGCCGGCCGGCCAGCCAGCCAGCCAGCCAGCCAGCCAGCCAGCCAGCCAGCCAGCCAGCCAGCCAGCCAGCCAGCCAGCCAGCCAGCCAGCCAAGGAGTGTAGATTTGAGGCTTTGACAAGAAGAGGCGGAGGATGAGCTTGTTTCCAGTTAGTCCTTCCAATGCCTCCTGAGACGGTGATGAGCCTCTCCTGTGAGATGTGGCAGTCTTGGGGGAACTCCCTGCTCCTGCAGAGTCACATCTGCCAGAAGTGCTTGCGGCTCGGTGATCTGGAAGACCGTGTGAGGAATCTGGAGCAGCAGCTGGATGACCTTTGACTCGTAAGGGAGAATGAGGCAGTCATAGATGAGAGCTACAGGTATTCACACCTAGGCTGCCGGAAGCAGTTCATTGGGTGACAGTCTGGGGGGGGGGGGGGAAGTGAAGAAGAGTAGACAGGTAGTCCAGAGCACCCCTGTAACCATTCCCCTGAGTAATAAGTTTTACCATCCTGGATGCTGTTGGTGAGGATGACCGACCAGGTGTGAGCCACGGTGGCAGGGCCTCTGGCACTGAGTCTGACCCTATGGTGCAGAAGGATGGGACGGAGAAGAGGAGAGTTGTTATCATTGGAGACTCTATAGTCAGGGGAGCAGACAGGAGATTTTGTGGACGTGAGAAGGAAACCCATATGGTTTGTTGCCTCCCCGGTGCCAGGGTCCGGGATGTCTCTGACTGGGTGCATGACATCCTGGTACAAGAGGAAAAGTGACCAGAAGTTTTGATAAATGTTGGGACCAACAACACAGGCAGGAAGAGGGATGAGGTCCTGAAGTGTGAGTTTTGGGAACTAGGCAGAAGGCTGAAGAACAGGACCTCAAGGGTGGTGTTCTCAGGATTGCTGCCAGTACTATGTGATAGTGATGGTAAGAATTGGAGGAGATGGCAGTTGAATGTGTGGCTGAGGAGTTGGTGCAGGGGGCAGGGTTTTAGATTTTTGGACCATTGGGATCTCTTCTGGGGAAGGTGGAGCCTGTACAGATTGGATGGGTTGCACTTGAACTCAAGGGGGAGAAATATCCTTGCTGGTAGGTTTGCTAGCATGGTTTGGGAGGGGTTAAACTAATTTGTAAGAGGGATGGGACCCGGAGTGATAGAGCAATGAAAGAAGTGCATGGAGTAAAGCCAGATCTAACAAATAGAGAGGCTTTGAGGAAAGAGAAGCAGAATAAAGGGTGTAAAGGTAGTAAGGTAGAAGGGCTAAAGTTTGTGTACTTCAGTGCAAGAAGCATCAGGAATAAAGGTGATGAACTGAGAGCTTGGATACATACATGGAATTATGATGTAGTGGCCATTATGGAGACTTGGCTGGCACCAAAACAGGAATGGATTCTCAATATTCCTGGATTTCAGTGCTTTAAAAGGGATAGAGAGGGGAGAAAAGGGGAGGAAGGGTGGAATTACTGGTCAGGGATACTATTACCGTTGCAGAAAAGGTGGGTAATGTAGCAGGATTCTCTTTTGAGTCAGTATGGGTGGAAGTTGGGAACAGGAAGGGAGCAGTTACTCTACTGGGGGTATTCTATAGGTCCGCTGGTAGCAGCAGAGATACCAAGGAGCAGATTGGGAGGCAGATTTTGGAAAGATGCAAAAATAACAGGGTTGTTATCATGGGTGACTTTCACTTCCCTAGTATTGATTGGCACTTGATTAGTTCCAAGGGTTTAGATGGGGCAGAGTTTGTTAAGTGTGTCCAGGATGGATTCCTGTCACAGTATGTTGACAGGCCGACTAGAGGGAATGCCATACTAGATCTAGTATCAGGTAACGAACCAGGTCAGGTCACAGAACTCTCAGTGGGTGAGCATCTGGGGGACAGTGATCACCGCTCCCTGACCTTTAGCATTATCATGGAAAAGGATAGAATCAGAGAGGACAAGAACATTTTTAATTGGGGAAGGGCAAATTATGAAGCTATGAGGCTATAAGGCCAGAACTTGTGGGTGTGAACTGGGATGATGTTTTTGCAGGGAAATGTACTATGGATATGTGGTCGATGTTTAAGGATCTCTTGCAGGATGTTAGGGATAAATTTGTCCTGGTGAGGAAGATAAAGAATGGTAGGGTGAAGGAACCATGTGTGACAAGTGAAGAGGAAAATCTAGTCAGGTGGAAGAAGGCAGCGTACATGAGGTTTAGGAAGCAAGGATCAGATGGGTCTATTGAGGAATATAGGGTAGCAAGAAAGGAGCTTAAGAAGGGGCTAAGAAGAGCAAGAAGGGAGCATGAGTAGGCCTTGGTGAGTAGGGTAAAGGAAAACCCCAAGGCATTCTTCAATTATATGACGAACAAAAGGATGACAGGAGTGAAGGTAGGACTGATTAGAGATAAACGTGGGAAGATGTGCCTGGAGGCTGTGGAAGTGAGCGAGGTCCTCAATGAATACTTCTCTTCAGTATTTACCACTGAGAAGGAACTTGATGAAGGCGAGGACAATATGAGTGAGGATGATGTTCTGGAGCATGTTAATATTAAGGGGGAGGAGGTGTTGGAGTTGTTAAAATACATTAGGACAGATAAGTCCCCGGGGCCTGACAGAATATTCCCCAGGCTGCTCCACAAGGCAAGGGAAGAGATTGCTGAACCTCTGGCTAGGATCTTTATGTCCTCATTGCCCATGGGAATGGTACCAGAGGGTTGGAGGGAGGCGAATGTTGTCCCCTTGTTTAAAAAAGGTAGTAGGGATAGTCCGGGTAATTATAGACTAGCGAGCCTTACGTCTGTGGTGGGAAAGCTGTTGGAAAAGATTCTTAGAGACAGGATCTATGGATAGTGTTGAGGATTGTTGAAGATTGCAGAGAGAATTGATAGGATGCAGAAGTGGGCTGAGAAGTGGCAGATGGAGTTCAACCCAGCGAAGCGTGAGGTGGTACACTTTGGAAGGACAAACTCCAAGAGAGTACAAAGTCAACATAAAGTGCACTGCAGATGCTGTGGTCAAAACAAGACGTACAAAGTCAATGAGAGGATACTTGGGAGTGTGGAGAAGTGGAGTGATCTGGGGGTACATATCCACAGATCCCTGAAAGTTGCCTCACAGGTCTATAGGGTAGTTAAGAAAGCTTATGGAGTGTTAGCTTTCATAAGTCAAGGGATAAAGTTTAAGAGTTGTGGGGTAATGATACAGCTCTATCAAACTCTGGTTAGGCCACACTTGGCATACTGTGTCCAGTTCTGGTCACCTCACTATAGGAAGGATGTGGAAGCATTGGAAAGGGTATAGAGGAGGTTTACCAGGATGCTGCCTGGTTTAGAGAGTATGCATTATGATCAAAGATTAAGGGTGCTAGGGTTTTACTCTCTGGAGTGAAGGATGTTGAAGGGAGACATGATAAAGGTATACAAGACATTAAGGGAAATAGATAGAGTGGACAGCCAGCGCCTCTTACACAGGGCACCACTGCTCAATACAAGAGGACATGGCTTTAAGGTAAGGGGTGGAAAGTTGAAGGGGGATATTAGAGGAAGGTTTTTTACTCAGAGTGGTTGGTGTGTGGAATGCACTGCCTGAGTCAGTGGTGGAGGAAGATACACCTGTGAAATTAAAGAGACTACTAGACAGGTATATGGAGGAATTTAAGGTGGGGAGGTTATATGGGTCGCAGGTTTTAAGGGTCAGCACAACATTGTGGACTGAAGGGCCTGTAATGTGCTGTATTGTTCTATGTTCTATGTTCATTCCAGACTCATTCCCTGCAGCCAATTTAACCTCAGTTCCCATCCAGAGTACTTGCTCACTCATTAAACCAGTCAGCCTCAAGCATTCACTCTCCCTACCTAAAGGTTAGCTTGTTGCCTGCTGTGTTTAGTTTCCATTCTCTCATTTTGTGGCCCCTCATAGTTTTATATTTTGTGATCTATTATTAAAGTTATCTTTTACTGCTAAATTGGCTCCTCTGCTCTCGAGTCAACCCTACCCTGTTTCCTGACAGATGTAGATTGACATCAAGGTGTGGCTTAACTCATTAGTATGATAAGTTCACTGCCAAATAAGATTTCTCTATACGTCACCAGTGACAAAGACTATACATTTTGCATGAAACACAGAACTATTGTATCACTCTACAGATGCTGACTGATGTGCTTTTTTCTATTTCTTTTGATTTAGGCATTGCTTTTGAAGGTTACTGCTTTTTTTCTGTGAGCAGAGTATGTCTGAATTTGGCTCCATTTGGCATCTATTTCCTTACAATTTATATTGCTGCTCTCTCCCCTGTAGTCAGGTGCAGAAGTTCAATGAATGTAATGAAAAAAATAATGGGCCGCATTAGTCAAACATAAAAGCAGACTGAGTTTCACACTCATTTTTTTTCCTGTTGCTGTGACCCTTTATGCAGGTTCTATTTCATGATGGTGCAATGGGACTTTGGCTTATTCTTCAAGATTTGAATGAGCAGAAAGCATTTGCAATAAACAGCGAATGCAGAAATGACTTTAAAAGATGCAAATTCAGAGCACATGCAGCAGAACAAAATAAAAAAAATATATAATGCTAGAAACTTTGATCAGCTCAAGCAGTCTAAATGTCACAGTCCCAACAATTAATTCCCATTGTCTCCTAATTCCCTTTGATTGTGCCATGGTTCCAACCGTTAATTCCCCATTTTCTCCTAATTTCCTTTGATGGCGGCAGACCTGGTTTTCATCAAGACCTGCAATATAAGAACCCCGGCTTTTCACCCACTAGTTACCAGATCTTTGGTTTTGCCAGTGTAGTAATTAACAATTCCCAGCTGCTTAGAATTGTGTGTTCTAAATTTTGCTTCAGTACTGAGAATTACCTGTGCAACTCAGTCTCCCTGGATCAAGATAAGTTTTCTAAGTTCAACTCCACTTCCGGGGTTTACCTGTGAACCTCTGTCTCTCTGTGCCAGGATAAGGATTCGAAGTTTACTCCAGTACTGAGGTTTACCTGTGTAACTCCATCTCTTTGTGCTAAGAAGAGTTTTGTCTGTCATTTTCTCTTCTACGCTCCATGTCAAGGTAAGTTCTGCCTACCTCCTGCTTTTCTGCACCCCCTCCTGTTTGCTGCTCAATGCTCACACCCGCATCTGCGTCCTAACTTAATCTCCATGCCTGTGTCCTGCGTTTGGGTTTGCCTCATTCATTGCAACACTAACTGGAGAGGAGGGGTACAAATTCCCTTTAGTCTCCTTTGAAGAACAAACAGTTGGGAGATGTTGGGGAAATGCACAAAATAATTCAGTATGAGGCTTTCTTAGATTGTACTTTCAAATCTGTCTTCATTCTCTCAACACTGGCTGATGTACCTTCAGCTGTTAAGTGCCTCAGCTTTGGAATAATTTCTCTAATCTCCCTTGGTCTGCTATTTCCTACTCCATTAAAACCCATCTGAGTTAAATATGATTGGCACTTCACCTGTTGGTAATTCAAAATCAAGCCAATATCTACTTGTTTTGTTCTGTATGCACATTATTTACTTGTAAAAAAGAAACAGAAAACTAGATTCTCCCAGTATCATTTGAATGAAATAGGAATTGATAATCACTACCAATTTTCCTCTCTGTATTGAAAATTAATGGACACAAGTATCCCCTTGCTCTCTTTTTAGAGGTGAGCACTCCTGCTTCCTCAAGACTGTTGAAAGAATCACAGTGTCAGTAATCCATTTGGACATGACAGATTTGAGAAAAGCCAGCATCCATAGACATTGTTGACATTTCTGATAGGGATCAGCTCAGGGTTAAACCCACACTATATGTTTGGCCAGATTGGATAAGTAAATGAAGTTACATGTTTTTTGTAGTTCAACTTGAGGTTAATTCATTTTAAATAGGGAACGCTGTTCAGATTTTTATAGTTTGCCTTCAGATGAGGCTTGAACTTGTATTTCAGTCCCTTTTTTTTAAAAAAAAAAACAGCAGCTTTACAATCTACTGAATAATGATCTTGCAATTTTAGAGCAAGGGAAGGATCTCTAGACCTACAAAGTTTAGTAAGACCTACAAAACATACAGATCACCAAAAGGATAAATCATTTGACCCTCACTATACTGCCCTGGAAACAGCAAAATATTTTAATGTTTTCTTCAGTATTTCGATCCTTCAGGAGTATTTCCTACTAAGCTGGTTGGTCATTTTTCACAAGTGAGCCAGAAGTGCCTCAGAACAAAAAAACAAACCAAGTTCCTACTCTGACCACCTGTATGCACTGAGTTAGAAACCCATCTATTTTTGTCATGAAATACTTGCTGGTGCTGTACTGTTAATTATCCTGACAATTAATGGGACACATTTAAAGCCTTTCCACTCCATCTCCTTTGACTCATTAATGCCATTTTTGAGTTATTTGCCCTTGGCTTATGATTTCACCAAGTCCTGGTGTTTGTTCATGCTGATGCAATCTGAAGATATGAACGCTTACTTAATATGATTTTCTTTGGTGTAATTTTAAATATACTTTTTGTTTTAGACATATTGTGAAATTACTTTTTTAACAGGTCAGCAAGTTATCTTCATTGTGGGTATACTATTACTTAGGGATGTACATTTCAATTCTAACAAAAAAAGATCCTGTTTACAATGGTGCTAGAATTTAACAAATCTAAATGGTATCCTTTATTGCTTTTAGAACTCCTCTGACAAACATCTTGGAAATGATAGGCAGGGTTTATATGCATTAGAATTATAGTGTCGTGCACCTAATCAGCAGAGAAACAGACCCTTTTGCCCATTACATCTATGCGGACTTCAATGCTACAAATACAAGATTCTATAGATGTTAGAAATCCAGAGCAACACACTCAAGATGCTTAGAGGGCAGGCGGCAGCATCTATGGAGAGAAATAAGTGGTCAACCCTTTGTGTTGAGATGCTTCATCTGGACTGGAAAGGAAGTGGGAACATAAGCAAGAATAAGATGATAAGGCCAGGAGGAGGAGTACAAGCTGGCAGATGATAAGTGAAGCCAAGTGAGATAGAAGGTTGGTGGCTGTTGGGGTGGGGGGTGGGGGGCGGGGTTGAGTGAGAAGCTGGGAAATGATGGGTAGAAATGGTAAAGGGCCAAAGAAGAATGAGTCTGAAATGAGAGGACAGTGGATCATGGGAGGAAGGGAAGGAGGAGAGGTGTCAGAGGGTGGTGATGGATAGATGAGGAAAAGAGGAGTATGAGGGGAATCAGAATGGGGAATAGAAACAGAGTGAAGGGGGGGGGAAATTAATGGAAGTTAGAGAAATTGCTGTACATGCTCTCTGAAAGGTGTACAGTGCTGGCCCAGTGAAGAGGGAGAGACACAGAGGCAGAATGAACAGTTCTCTGAATTTTAATAAGAACTGAATAGAATAAAGAAGAATACTAACAGGTTGACTTATAGATCGCTACCTAAAAACTCTCAAACTAAAAACAAACACATTACTACAGCTCAGAAGTAGAAACTTCATACTAAATTAATACCATTCCTTTACAATAATTACAATAAATAATTATTTATCATCCTTTGCAAAACAAGCACTAGGGTAAGCAGAGAGTGGTTCCATAGCTGTATTATTGCAAAACTTGATAAGACAGAAATGAAAGGAAGGGAGTTCAATACAAAGTAGCTCTGATTGACTGGACTGTGCATTTCAGATGTATGATTGCCACCTTCTTTCAACTGCCCATCTTCTAGAATGCCCAGATTCCACAGCAGTGTCCACGGTTGTGGCTACCTCCACAGATGAAATGTGAGGTGTCACTCCTCCAGCTTGAAAGTGGCCTCATTGTGACTGTAGAACAGGCCATGGACCAACATGTTGGAAGCAGAATTGAAATGGGTTGCCACTGGAAAATCCTGCCTTTTGTGGCAGACAGAACAAAGGTGTTCAAAGGTCTCTTCCATTACCACAGAAACTGCATTCAAACAATATATGCTGCATCATCTCCTAACAAGTGCATTCCCTACAGATGCCTGTATCATGCATATTAATTTTGAACAGTAAACTATTCAACCTAGTATGTCGAATATGTAAACTTGCAATTTCTTTTCTCTTTTTATACCCATCCAGCAGCTGTTCCCACCATCGTCTGATTTCTTTACAAATGCCTTCCTTTATTTGCCCCCTTATCCCAACTTTGTTGCAACAGGAATTGAATTGACTTTTTAATTATGGGTTTCACCTCCTCCTTATGCAAAGTCACCATAACATTTATATTCTGAACTTAAGTGATTGCTCGACAAGAATGTCTGCTTCCTCTTTTCCTTCAACCCCAACCTGTGCAGAAACCCATAAGAAATGTGCCTATACCCCACAGCCTGCACAGATGTTGTCCAATCTCAAGAAGAACATCTAGCTGACAATCTGAAGAGTCTGTTTTAATAGATGTCAAGACTGAGAATGAATCAGGAGTATGTAATCAAGGCATACTTCTTTGACCCATTCCAAGGTTTAAATGATGGCAACCATCTCAGACATGAATACTGATACTTTGTCTGATAATCTTCTCTTAATAGTCATCTGAAACTTTGGAATATCAGTAGAAACGCCTATATGACCTGTCACTGAATCTTTTGAACCATCTGGGCAGATAGGTAAGAATCCATAATATCTGCCTAGCAGATATTGCTGAACCTCCTGTGCCATTGATAAATAATCACCCCTCATCTTGATATTTTCCTGATGACGCAAATCTGCCGCAAGCGAAGGGAAAAACCATGGGAGAGTGACAGAAATAGGTACACTTGGACCATAATCCACATTAAACAGCCCAAGATATTGCACCCATTCAGTTCCTATTCACTCAATTCTGAAGACCTCACAAATGCCACACTCCCATAACCCTCCTAATGTTGCCAATATCGGATGACCAACTTTAGGTCCACTTTATTAAGTTTTATAATTTTGAAATATTAAACTAATTCAAAGAACAACATGGGAAGTCCAAAATATGGCTCCAATTTTGCCTTTACTTTAAGTGAGCCATGCACATATCACACTGTAGCATGATGTTTGCAATTTACGTATTGTTACATAATTAATTTAAATAAACCAGAATGTTTAATCAACTAATATAGACTTACAAGATTACTCAAATATTGAACTATTAAATGCACAACACTTCTTCCTGCTCAGCTATAAACTCCAACTCAATAGAGAATGCATCTCAACTATATACACAGTATACTATATAATAAAACTACTATACAGAGTAAAGCATAGTAAATTTAAATTGCCCCATTCAGGCTTGAAGATTTAATCACTAAGGAGGATTTCTTATTCTTGTGGGATAATATCTTTCAAGACAAGGGAGGTCACTTACTCTGCTTGGCAGGTGAGACTTGTGACAGTTAAAACAATCTCAGGTTCTGGGGCTTCCTCTGTGATGGTTGAAGGAGTTGACTGAGACTGCTGCAGATGATTCTGATAATGCTGGGCATCTTCCTATTCAGTTTGGATCTACTTCGATCCCCTCCTTTTTCTTTCTTATGATTCTTATCTCTTTCACACCTTTCTCTTTCTCATTCACATTTTCTCTCCCCATTTCTATCCTGCTTTTACACTAATTAATCCTTCTGTTGCTCCCTTTACGATCTGATCTCTTGTCTTGGTTTCCTCATCCACAACCTTTCCAGTGAATTCTCTGTTTTCGTATCTCCATTGACTTCTCTTTTTTTTGGTCTTCCATTCATCCAGTCTTTGCATCTATTTTACAAGCAATGTTTTGTTTCCCAGTTGAAATTCATGTAATAGCCTTAATGCTCGCAAAATAGATTCTGGTTTATTATACGAAAGCAGAATGCTTGCAACTTTCCTGAAATTCCGTGATCTTCATTTTGCAAGTGACTGCCTAATTAAAATATTAGATGCTTTCTCAGATATGTTGCCCATAAAATCTAGGTCTTTATTCTTTGGAGCATAGAAGGTTGAGGGGAGACTTGATAGAGGTATTTAAAATTATGAGGGGGATAGATAGAGTCAACATGAATAGGCTTTTTCCATTGAGAGTAGGGGAGATTCAAACATAATTTGAGAGTCAGGGAGCAAAAGTTTAGGGGTGACACAAGGAGGAACTTCTTTACTCAGAGTGGTAGTTGTATGGAATGAGCTTCTAGTAGAAGTGGTAGAGGCAGGTTCAATATTGTCAGTTAAAGTAAAATTGGATAGGTATATGGACAGCAAAGGAATGGAGGCTTATGGGCTGAGTGCAGATCGGTGGGACTAGGTGTGAGTAAGTGTTCAGCAAGGACTAGAAGGGCCAAGATGGCCTGTTTCCATGCTGTAATTGTTATATGGTTATATTGTAGTTGGACAACTGTTTTCATCACTTTCACATTTCCTCTGAGCAACATAGTCCTTCTTTGGTCCAATATGCTTTCCAACCAGAGGCACAGAGGTTGGCATCAACACCTATTCCTCCTTGTTGAGCCATGGTTCATGGTATTTGGCATGTAGAAAGCTGTGGCATCATCCAGTACCTTTATTAATTCCCTTCCTTTGGCTTCATTGCAGGGAATGTGACATGGAAATACTGGGTGGATCCAATCAAGTTGTAGCTGTCTTTGCCAATCACAACTCCATAATGCTTATACTCCTGTTTTACCATATATAAGCCTAATGTGGTGATGCAGCAGCTGGTTGTTGTATTTCACTGTTATGGATGTCATTCCCACAGGAGTTATCTTTTCTCCAGTGCAAGTTCTTCACTGGATATCTTCAGGCTTCAGTTCGGTGTCTTTGAAACGTGATTAAAACACTTTTTGTGGAATGACTGAAACAGTTGAACCATTTTAACTAAATTGAAATTCGCTTCTGGTGTAAGCCATATTGCTTGTCTATTGTCAACTTTGACAGTAAATCTCAAGGCCACAAAATCATGTGTCACTCTCCTCATTATCAGATTTTTCATTAACAACATGCAGATTAGTCCTTTTTTTTGAAACTGCAACTTGATATTTTAGCATTTTCTCTTCCCTATGTAATCCATTTATTTTTATTTACCCAACGTGCTTTTTGTATGTGTCCTGCAATTTTGTTGCATGTTCATCAAATTTTGCTTTTAAATCAGCATTTATTTGGAGTATGTGAACCCTTGCCACAATGGTAACACAATTTGTTCAGCCAGGTTGGTCTCTGTTTAGATGCTGTAATTTTGTTCAAACTCACTTTCATTTCTGTCTGCAACCTAATTGCATCTCTGCTCATGGTTTCCATTGAAACAGTGATTTCCACTGCACATTTGAATGAAGGTATACTTCAGTTAGGTGCCATTTTTGAATGCTTTTAAGGTTCCACAAACTAAATGATGGCTCAATGCATCATTAAGGCCACTACCAAACAACAATGTTCAGATAATCTATTCAATTCAGCCAAGTACACTGAAATGCATTCCCCTTCTTTTTGATTACACTTATGAAATCTAATGAGTTTAGCAATCAACAATAATGTTGCTTCCAAGTGCTCCTGCATCACTTTCATAATAGTAGTTTATTTCTGATGGTTTGTTTGGAGCAGTCAAGCTTTGAAGCAAACTGTATGCCTTTAAACCTAATGAACTCAGCAAAAAAAAAGCACTAACTTCTCTTTGGCTAGTTAATTTGCTTTAGAATATTGTTCTAATAGTTCAGTGTACATAAGCCAATACCCATTGTGTAAACAAGCCAGCCAGTCTTTCTGATGTAGCCAGCCACTTCTGATTTCTTTTTAAATTATTATCATCACATGGTACTCAGTTTATGAACCCTGAAATCTTTTGTTACTTAACTTCCCTTCCAAAGACGGTCTCTCCACCTGCTGGGCTGCGCTAAGCTGTTCTTTTTTTCCAGTTCAGTTCAAACATTTCACTCTGCTTTAACAGGTTGGTAGCCAACTCTGGTTCAATTTAAAATAGCTCAGCACCAATGTTATGTTTTGTAACTTCAAAACATTAATTCAAAGAAAGACATAGGGAGTCTGAAATAAGTGTCTGACTTTGTCTTTAAAAGAAGTGAGCTTTTATCACGTGATAACCATTATAATGTATGTAATTAATATATTCTTATGTATAGCCTATTATTTAAACAAGTGTGCTTAATCAATACACACACAATTACTGGAACATTAACTACTCAACACTCTTACGTTAACGCAATAACCCAATACTAACTGCAGTTTGTGTAGAGGTAAAGGTTCTTCACCCATATCTACCAGAAATGCCGATATTGGGGATAACTTATTACCACCACAATATAATTTCGATGCTTGAGTTTGAACTTTATTTAGAGGCTTTAAGACTGCTGGTGTGACTGACCCATAAGCTACACAACCATAATCAAAGACAGATCTGACTAAAGCAACATACATTGAAACAGTGCCTTTATTTCCCGTGGAGCATCAAGAAAGCTTACCTCTGTCCCAGGACACTGATGGATTTTTATCCCTGTACCATTGAGAGCATACTCACCAACTGCATTTCAGTGTGGTATGGCAAATGTCCTATATCGGACCGCAAAACTCTCCAGCGTGTGGTGAAAACTGCCCAGTGGATTATTGGCACCCAATTGCCCACCATTGGGAACATCTACCATAAATGCTGCCTGGACAGGGCGAAAAGCATTATCAAGGATGCATCTCACCTTAGCTATGGACCTTTAACTCTCCTCCCATCCAGTAGGCACCACAGGAGCCTCCACTCCTGCACCATCTCCACTCACTTCCCTGAGGCTGTGACCCTGTTGAAACTCACATCACAGCACTAAGCCATATTGTACCTATATTGTACTGTATCAGTACTTTTATATTTGTGTGCTGTAACACTTTTTATTCACAGTTATTTTGTAAATAACAATATTCTTTGCATTTCTGGTTAGATGCTAACTGCATTTCATTTGGCTTTGTATCTGTACTCGGCACAATGACAATAAAATTGAATCTAATTTAATCTTAAGTGACTCCTACTTACACCAACTAAGCACCTGAGCAAATTAAAGGCTTTTAACACATCTCTAGAATAATATTCAAAATCACCCTCCATGTTAGCCTTGTTACTGAGTTTTGCTCAAGAGATTTACCATACAATTTGAGATCAACTGTGGGTCTAATTTTCCTTTTAGAAAAACAAATAACTCAAGTCTTTGCAACAGAATATTTAACCACCCACTGACATCCCCATTCCTCTACTTCAGTCATAGCTACATGCATTTTCCTACCTATATAATTTGTATTCCTGCCTCTCTTCTACATTGCACTATCATCAGTATATAATGATTTGGAAATGTCTGAGCCAACAATTAAGAAAGTATCATTAATCATAATATTAAAAAGAAGTGGGCTACACATATTCCCATGAAGAGTCCCACTCTGTCTCATACTCCTTAGAAAATGTATCTTTCTATTACATAAAGTATCCTGAATTCAAGAAAACGTTCTACCACCTATTCTCATCTTTTCCCATTTAAGCAGCAATGTTAACTGAACCTCTTTACTGTGTCTCAATGTTTTTATGCATTGAAATACTGCTACACAATTGACTGATTAGATATTTGTCTTAATGAGCAGATTTTACAGGTGTACCAAATAAAGAGACCACTGAGAAATTACTCTACTGAAGCACCTGAAGTAAATGATGGTCCCAGCATTACAAGTGAAGCTATGCTCATCCCCTGCATAAATTTGTTTGGCAAGAGATATATCTATGATGTTCTCTGTCTTTCTCTCCTCACATTCGTGCTGCATGATATGATATCTCTAATCCTAGCCTCACATTATAGGAATAAAACTTCTGTCACCTTTTCTATTTCTGATAGTAATAAATCAGAATTTTAGATTTCCAACATATGACTAATTCATAGGATTGAAAGTAAGTTCATAAATCAATTTGTCTATTTTATTAATCCTTCTGCTTCACCTCCTCATCCTACATCCACATCACAACATATACTGACTTCTTCTAATTGGCTCTTTGGGGTTAAAGGAATAAACATTATTCTGCCAGAATTTATTTTTTGCTTAGAGAAGTACTGTTATGTAGCTTATGTTGTTTTTTTAAACAAAAATCCATAATCTACTGGCCACATCTACCAGTTTAGAAAAGTTCTCTAAACTTCTACAACTTTTAATACTAATGGAGTATGTGTAAAGATTTTAAAAAAAATTCCCATGAATCTTGGCCTTGCTGGTAGCCTACAATAAGAAACTTGGTATGGACCACTTCAAAATTCTGATTCACTGAGGGACTGATACTCAAAGCTCAGAGACAATGTATCATCAAAGTACATAAAACATAAAAGAGTGCAGTACAGAACCAAACCCTTTAGACCACAATGTTATGCTGAATCAATTAAATGAGTGATCCAATGGCCAACTAAACTAATCTCTTCTGCCTCCACAATGTCCATATCCTTCCATGTTTCTCTCATTCATGTGCTTATCGAAGCATCTTAAATGTATCAGCCATTACCACCATCCAAGGCAGCCATAACTCTGAGTTAAAGAAACTTGCCTCTCACATCTCCTTTGAAATGACCCCTTCTCACCTTTGATATTTCCACTCTGGTGTTAGACATTTCTGCCCTGGGAGTCTATTTACTCTGTCTATGCCTCTCATAATCTTATAAAACTCTATCAGATATCCCCT
Source organism: Hypanus sabinus (assembly GCF_030144855.1). Classification (NCBI taxonomy): domain Eukaryota; kingdom Metazoa; phylum Chordata; class Chondrichthyes; order Myliobatiformes; family Dasyatidae; genus Hypanus; species Hypanus sabinus. The sequence continues at coordinate 60,612,465 of NC_082713.1, read as the reverse complement.
CAGCCTGCACAGCTCCAGAGAAAACAACGCAAGTGTATCCAATTTCTTGTATAGCACATGTCCTCTAATCCAGGCAGCATCATGGTAAACCTCTTCTGCACCTTCTCCCAAACTTTGACAACCTTCCTGTAATGGGACAACCAGACTTGTATGCAATGTTCCAGATGCAGTCTAACTAGAGTTTTATAAAGCTGCGACATAACTTCCTGACTTTTGAACTCAACATCACGACTAATAAATACAAGCATGACATTTATTTTCTTAACCACCTTATCAGCCTGTGTAGCCATGTTCAGGAAGCTATGAACTGGACCCCAAGATCCCTCTGTTCATTTTGTCCTTAACAGTGTTTTGTCTCTTTACATTTGATCTACCAATGTGCAACATTTCACATTTGGCCATGTTAAACTCCTTTTGCTATTTTTTTGTCCATATTTGCAACTGATCTATATTCTGCTCTGTCCTTTGTCAGTCATCTATGCTATCCACAGCTTCACCAATTTTTGTATCATCTGCAAACTTAAAACTACCTATATTTTTATCCAGATCACAAACAAGAGGTCTCAATGCAGAACACCACAACTCACAGACCTCCAGATGGAATGAGTCCCTTCCACCACCATCCTCTGTTTACTATGACCAAGCCAGTTTTGAATCCAAGCAGCCAATCCACCATTGATCCCATGCATCTTAATCTTCTGGATTAACTTCCCATGAGGGATCTTAACCAACACTTGACTTCAATCCATGTAGACAACATCCACAGCTGTACCTTCATCAATCGCCATCATCATCATCACCTCATTAAAAAAAAATCAAGTTTGTAAGACACAACTTACTCTGCAGAAAGCCTTGCTGGCTCTCCATAATTATTCCATAGTTTTCTAAATGCTCATAAATTCTATCCCCAGGAATTTTCTCCAGCAACTTCCCTATCACTAGGCCTACTAGCCTTTAGTTTCCAGGATTATCCATGGTTCATTTGTTGAGCAAAGTAGCAACATTAGCTACTTGCCAGCTTTCTGTGACCTCACCTGTGGTTAGAGGGGACACAAAATACTGGTCAAGACCAGAGTAATTTCTACATTTGTCTTTCTCTATAATTTAGGGTATGTACCATCAGGCCCCTGAGACTTACCCTCCTTAATACTCTTTAGGAGACCTACACGACCCGTTTCTTCACTTTGGAATGTCCTAGCATATTAACACTCTTGTACCTCACTCATATCCAAGCAAATGTTCTCCCTTTATCCTTGTCCTCCCCTCTCTTGAAGTGTCCTCGTGCTCCTGATGTGTATATGGATTTCCTTGAGAATCATTTTAATCGTATTTGCCAAGGATTTTTCATGGCCCCTCTTGGCTTTCCTATTCCCCTTTTGTTCCCAATGAACTCTCTCTAGTTCCTGCATAATGCTCTTGTAATTTGTCCTAATCAAATTGAACCTTCTCTCGCAAGGTCCGGTTGTATCGTTATCCATGACTATCTTAAATTTAAGGAGTTGTGGTCACTGTTCACTAACTGCTCACCCACTGAAAGGCCGGTCAGTTGACCAGGCTCATTGCCCAAAACCTGATGCAGTACAACCCCTTCTTTTGTTGAACTAGCCACATATTAATTTAATAAACCAAAAAAAAACCAAATTCTGCTCCATCTAATCCACTTGCATTAAGAAGGTCCCAATCTATGTTAGGGAAGTTGAAGCTTTCTGAGTAAACAACTTATTGTTTTTAAACCTTTCCTTTACCTTCCTGCATATCTGTTCATCAATGTCCCGAAAGTTATTAGGGTCTGTCCCAGATTGATTGCCCACTTCCTATTTTTGAGTTCTGCCCATATTGACTCCGTGGATGAGCACTCCAAAATGTTCCCTCTGAGTGCAGCTGTGATATTGTCCCTGAATAGCAATGCAATTCCCCACCTCTTTTACCTCCCTCTCTGTCTTTCCTAAAACATCAAAACTCTGGGATATTCCATTCCCTCCCTCTCTCAATCAAGTCTTTGGAAAAGCCACAACATTATAGTTCCATGTACGGATCCATCCTTTTAGTGCATTGCCTTTACCCATAATACCCCTAGCATTAAAATAAACACATTTCAAGCTATCTTTCCTTTTCTATCTCTTACTTTGCTCCTGACTGTTTTCACTAACTCTGACATCTACCTTCACCTCCATCCCTCCAATTCATGATCTCGTGCTCAGGTTTCTACCGCCATGCCAAAGTAGCTTAACCCCTCCCGAGTAGCACTAGTGAACCACCTAGCCAGGTTATTTGCCTCCCTCCAGTTTGGATGCAACCTACGCCCTTATACAGGTCAGCCCTGCCCAGAAGAGGTTCCAATGATCCAACAGCCGGAAATCTTGCTCACTGCACCAGTTCTTCAGCCTCTCAGTCACCTGTGCTATCATCCTATACCTGCCTTAACTAGCATGTGGAACCGCAAGTAATCTGTAGATCACTACCTTGGAGGTCCTGCTCATCATCCCCTTTCCTAACTCTCTATACTCTTGGCAAGTAATCTTCCCACATTCTACCTATGTCATTGGTGTCAATGTACACTATGACACCACACCTTAAGAATATTCTGTATCTACTCTGAGACATCCAGAACCTTAGCACCTGGGAGTAGTACACTGCTCTGTCCCTTCTCCGTTACAGCCACAGAATCTCCTGTATGTCCACCTAACTATTGAGTCTCCAATGAATATTGAGCTGCCTGATATTACCCATCCTTGCTGAACCTCAGAGCCAGCAGCCAGCCACATTAACACTGGAGAGCGAAGCTATCCACACTAGCTGAAGAGTCCTGATGATTGAACTGTTCCTGAACCATTTGGTGTGGGCCTAAGACCCCTGTATCTTCGTCCTGATGGCAGCAGTGAGACGTGCAGAAGACCAGGATGGTGATTTTCCCGATGATGGATGCTGCTTTCTTGTGGGAACACGCCTTGTAGATGTGCTCAGTGATGGGGAAGGCTTTTTCTGTGATAGACTTAGCTGTATGAGAGGGCATACCAATAATTTCCCAATAAATGATGTAAGAAATTAAGGATTAAGCAGGATTCTACAGAGCCAGATATCTGGAATGATGGCAATGAATGCTAAAATACTCAGCAGGTCAGGGGGATATTGTGGACAGAGAAGTGGTGTCAATGTTTCTGTTCAATGACAGTGCAGCAGAGTTTGTGTCCCCAGCCACAGTCTGCCTGAGTATTTCCAGCTTATTCCTGTTTTAGTTCAAGGTGTGTGCTGGAAAGTTGGATTTCCATCATTACTGGAGACATAGAATGCTGTAACACAGAAACAGACCCTTTGATTCAATGCAACCATGCTGAATCAAGTTGGTCAAGTAAACTAGGTCAAGATATTCAATTACGATTTTCTTTATGTAGCGATTGGGAGGTTTCCTGCATTGTTACTTCGTACATAAATGCTCTAAGGCATAATGATTCTGAAGTACAGTACATTTCCGTGTAATTACTTTCACCATAGTTCTTAATGTGACGCCTCCCTTCCTGATGCTCTCAGCAAATTTTTTGTATGCTTAGAGCAGGGATCCCAAACTTTTTCATTCCATGGACCCCTACCATTAATTGAGAGGTCTGTGAAACCTAGGTTGGGACCCCCGGCTTAGAAGCATGTGTAAAGGGGGTTTCTTCTTTTTTCTTCGTTACTGTGTATGGAATCAAAATGGCTTCTTTGTTTTGTTAAAAGCAGGAATGCTTCTTTGTTGCGAGAGAGTGCTGGAAGCTTGTTTGGGTTAAAATTTACTGATAATGAGAATTGTATTCCTTTCTAAACCAATTGTGATTAACGTTGTTCTTTCTTCTGAGTCTGTAAGCTATTGTTGGCGGGCTTTTGGGAAGATCAGCGCGAGGGGTTGAGAGAGAGGACGCGATGCTGTAAACTGGGTGAGGAATGGACCCCAAGCGGGGGTCCGAGGCCAAGAGGTACTCTGAGGAGAGGAGATGAAGCTAGATGTGCTTGGTTGACCACTTCGGATGGTCCTAAGCTGCGAGTCGAGGAGTTCGGAGGGGATCGAATGGTGGCCAGAAGACTTCAGTAATTGAGCTCCAACGGTTGTGCATGAAGTGGTTTGGACTTTGATAAGTTTGGCGCCTTTTCTTTATTTTTTTCTTCATATATACTGTATCATTATTAATCACTTATTTATAGTAACCTTTATAAATTGTATTCATTTAATCGCATATGGTGTACTATCTGTTTTTGGGCGAGGCGGGGACATCACACAGCATCCACACCAGCTGATTACCCAGTTTGGTGGGGCCAAGGGCTGCTCCCCCTAGACAGGAACGAGCTGAGTGAGCCTGAGACAACCCAGGAGGTTACATTGTGGGGGCTCGTCCGGGATTGATTTCAGTGGAAGCTGTGTGATCACCCTCTTTAAATTATGTCTGCAGCGAAGAGCTCGTGTGTCTTTACGGGTGTGCATTTTCTTGTTATCTCTGCATGTGTGTTGGGTGGGGTGGCTGTTGGTGACCCAGAGGACATTGTTCGAGTTCCGACTAGCGTTGATGAAATGGTGGTGGGACCATGGGTTGTCCTTACTGTTTGGAGAGTGAGGAGTGACAGGTTGGGATGTTTCAGCAGTGGTAGGCTTCTCCCGGTTGTTGGAATAATGTCCAGCCCTAAAGAGGCAGAGGGGTGGGTGGAGCAGGCCTCTCAGGGTGAGTGGCAGTGCTTGGCTGAGGGAAAGCGACAGGGACTGGTTGAAAGTTTGAGTAGGTGGGCTGGTGGCATTGTTAGAACTGTTGGGCGCAATTACCTCGAAGTGACAACTGCCAGTTCTGGGAAAGTGTGGGAAAATGCGTTTGATTCTACTGGAAGTCAAATGCCACAGCTGGGGGGCTTATCATATCCATGGCAGGAGATTGGTGGAAAGTTTTTAGGGTATCCCTTTTGGCTAGGAGGGCAGATAAATTACTTGTGGTGCCAAGGGGATCTGTCAAGGGGATCAGTTGTTCCGTTGATCCGAGAGGTGTCGGGAAACTTAGAGCAGGCCAAGTGGGGGAATGGCTTGGGGTCTCTGGGGGAGCACGTTCCCAGCAATGTACCAAGGAACTCCCGAAAGGAACAGACTCTATTCCTGAAGGCTTAGAGGGACCAAGTGCACAGGTGTTGTTACGGATGGATGGAAGTCAAGTTAAAGCCATCCTCGGCAACGGGGCGCCGGTTAAGTTGCTGTACAGTTTGTTTTATGACCGTTATTGGAAGCATTTACCCTTGACGACATTGAGGGCACTGGAGATTTGGGGTATCAGTGCCGGTGATTATCTAGACGACGGTAGTTGGTCAGTGAAAATGGAGTTCTTGGAGGCAAAAGTGGAGGTGACTGAGGTTCGTGAATCGTTAATGCTGATGTGTCCGGACACTGTTGAGATGGGCAGCGTTTCTGTTCTAGAGAGAACCAATATCCTGCTGGTGCGTGTGGGGGCCTGCCCGGAGGATGCGGGTGAGCGCTATTTGGAGGCATTGTCAATGCATCCAGAGTTCTGAGCTGCTTGTGCGGATGTGTGTAGCAGCATTGGGCCGATACCGAATTCAAACAAGAGACGGTGGTGGTACGGCCTGGGGGAAGTATCTGAGGGTGAGACCCTCCTAGTGGACGCTGCGAAATACCACAAGGGAGGGGAGTTGACTGCTGAAGACACTTCGGAGAGAGAGAGGTTGTGGTGACTGACCCCTGAAGCCGTGGAAGACATAGGCAGCGTGTGTGTGGATTATATTGCACTGAAGAGGTGCACTGTCAGTGACCAGAATATGGCCCTGAGGGCTGAAGAGGCGATGGCCTATCTGAGTGGTGCGAAGTGGTTTAAGGTGCTGGATCTGAGGAGTGGATGTTGCCAAATCCCGATGAGTGGGGCCAACAAGGAGAAGATGGCCGTTATAAATTCCCTAGGAGTCTTCCGGTCCAAAAAGATGCCACAGGGCATATCTGGAGCCATTGCAACCATCCTGCGGGGCATTTGGAAGACCATGGGGGATGTGGAGGCGTTTGGAGTTTTGGTGTATGTGGATGATCTCTTGGTATTTGGATTTGCCTCAGGAGAATATGAAGTGAGGTCGATGCAGGAGCAGCTGAGAACTACAGAGTTAAAGTGTTTTCTGGACACGTGCCAGGGCTGGTGAAGGTCGCAGCTCGTGAGTGACTGTCTCTACAGAATCAAGTTTGGAATGAAGACGGAGAGATCAGAGAAAGTTGATCTGGAAGAAGTCATGAGGAAGAGAAAGGTGGAGAGAAGTGCCGTGAATACTGAACAGGAGGCTGAAGAGACTGCAGGAGCAGTGCAGGCCATGTGTTTCCATTTGAAGAAGATCAAACAACAGCTACCGATCGCAGAAATGAGGAAGAATACAGATTTGATGGATAATGTGCTGGATGTGTGGTACATGCTGCCTGTTGCTGACTTTCCCTCGATTGAGGAAGAGACCTTTGGCCCTTCTCCTACTGAGTCAGGTGTAGTGGGGAGGGTTAGCTGTGTGCAGTGTGGGGCATGAGTGAGAGGTTGAGAGAGGAGTTGTTAGTGGGCCCAAGGTATCTCCAGTTGTGTCCTAGCCTGAAGGGTTTAGGTGAGGGGTTACAGAGGTCTCAGAAGGGCTAGGGAACTCCCAGATAGTTGGCCTATGTAGCGCCTGAGGAACAGGGCGTGAGGTTTACTGTGTGGGGAGGAGTTGTCACTGTTTGTGCTTGGGTTACGGTGTGTTGGCAGGAAAGGTGGCGAGTTATTTAATAGTCATGAGGACATGACTTTTATTTGGTGGGGGGAGAGTGTAAAGGGGGTTTCTTCTTTTTTCTTTGTTACTGTGTTTGTAATCAAAATGGCTTCTTTGTTTTGTTAAAAGCAGGAATGCTTCTTTGTTACGAGAGAGTGCTGGAAGCTTGTTTGGGTTAAAATTTACTGATACCGAGAATTGTATTCCTTTCTAAACCAATTGGGATTAACGTTGTTCTTTCTTCTGAGTCTGTAAGCTATTGTTGGCGGGCTTTTGGGGAGATCGGCACGAGTGGTTGAGAGAGAGAACGCGATGCTGTAAACTGGGCGAGGAATGGACCCCAAGCGGGAGTTAATCAACACCTTCACCCACTGTACTGTTACTTTATGTACAGCCTGTTACCCTGTGGTCATACGATAAATCACTGTATAGAAGCTGTCTTATGTATTTATACTTGTGTTTTTTAAAATTATTATTATCGCGTTCTTTATCTTTTCTGCTGTTTTGCGGGTGCATTGAGTCTGGAGCTACAATTATTTTGTTCTCCTTATACTGTGTACAGGAAATAACATTAAACAATCTTGAATCTAACTTGCAAGCACTAAAGCGTCAGAAGTTAAATTTACAAGGAAACTAATTTGTGTGTTTTCCCTTTGTTATAGTTTTAAAATAAACTTGATTTAATGATAAAATGCTGGGAGAAATCATTAATTTATCTCGCTTCATGTGTGAATTGCTGTTACACCAGGCGGCGGCACAGCAGGTTGATGGGCTGACATGCTGTGCCACAGGCTTGTGGGACTCACGCTTCACAGCTAAAATTCCCACACGTCCCCTGCCTTCATCAAAAACAATAGGGAGCACGGAAAAAAGTCAGACAGATATTGACTAATGTATTTCTTTCCTCCCTCAAATGTATTCCTGCATTTGAGAAGACATTGATTTCATTTGAATTTTACAATAATTTTACACGCTAGCATTGACAGCTTGTGAGAGCCGATCACTGCCCACTGTTCTTAAATGTTGCAAATGCTCATTATTTCCAACTAGTCTTAGCAACACGCCTTGTAAGCTGTTCGACTGACAAAGAATCTTATTTGGCTTTGCAATGGCAGTCCTCTCTTTCTTGCTACATTGTGCCAATTTTAAGGGAAATAAAGCAAATATATAGATTCCACTTAATTGGACCATCGGTTTAATTAAAGCAGCCACTTATTTGGGACAACTCTTAAAGAAAAAAAAACATGTGGCCATTGGACAATACACCATGCTTAGAGTGAACATATGAAGCGAGATAAATTAATGATTTCTCCCAACATTTCATAGAATCATAGAAACATACAAAATTACAGCACAATACAGGCCCTTTGGCCCACAAAGTTGTGCCAAACATGTCCCTACCTTAGTAATTACCAGGCTTACCCATAGCCCTCTATTTTTCTAAGCTCCATGTACATATCCAAAAGTATCTTAAAAGACCCTATCGTATCCGCCTCCACCACCGTTGCTGGCAGCCCATTCCATGCACTCACCACTCTGAGTAAAAAAACTTAACCCTGCCATCTCCTCTGTACCTAATCCCCAGCATCTTAAACCTATGTCCTCTTGTGCCAGTTCAAACCTGGGAAAAAGCCTCTGACTATCCACTTGATCAATGCTTCTCATCATCTTGTACACCTCTATCAGGTCACCCCTCATCCTCCGTCACTCCAAGGAGAAAAGACCGAGTTCACTCAACCGGTTTTCATAAGGCATGCTCCCCAATCCAGGCAACATCCTTGTAGATATCCCCTGCATCCCTTCTATGGCTTCCACATCCTTCCTGTAGTGAGACGACCAGAACTGAGCACAGTACTCCAAGTGGGTTCTGACCAGTGTCCTATATAGCTGCAACATTACCTCTTGGCTCCTAAATTAAATTTTACAATTGATGCAAGTCAATACACCATTTGCCTTCTTAACCACAGAGTCAATCTGTGCAGCTGCTCTGAGCGTCCTATGGACTCATACCCCAAGATCCCTCTGATCCTCCACACTGCCAGGAGTGTTACGATTAATACTATACTCCGCCATCATATTTGACCTAGCAAAATGAACACTACACACTTATCAGCCCAGTTTTGCATCCTGTCAATGTCCCACTGTAACCTCTGACACTATCCACAACACCTCCAACCTTTGTGTCATCAGCAAACTTAAATTTCATCATTAGATAGCATCACTAGCATATTTGTCTTCAAAATGGAGTGACTTTGATGATTGATAATTGATGAGTAATTAACAGAAAGATACTTCAGAATGGTTTTTGTCACTGCGGTTTCAAACATCCAGGTTTGGAGATGCCAGAAACAGCCAGCAGTGAACTGAAACAATGTTACTTCTTGAACAATTTAGGAGCTACAAAGAAAATGAAGATTTGACAATCATCTTGAATGTTATAATTAAAACTAAGTTTTGAGGATGTAATCATCAAAAGTATTTTTTGATTGTATGAGGGACGATTGATATGTCCATGGCCTAAGGTAGAAAGAGTCCATTTTAGAAAACCTAGCACAGTTATTTTTCAACATAGTCCCCACCTACATTTACACTCTTAGTCCAGCAGTCGTGGAGCATACAGATCTTGGACCTCCAGAAATTGTCCACAGCAGGGGTGATTGATAAGTTCGTGACCTAGGGTAGAAGGAGATGAGTTATACAGCTGCCGTTACATGCACATGCAGTTCAACTCTTTGAGTGATTATGCAGAAAATTTGAAGTTAATAACTCAAACTTGATAAGTTTGTGGCCTAAGGTAGAAGGAGATGAGTTACAAGTGTCCCTCCACTTTACAAAGGCAGAGACTTCCTATGAAACCTTTCTTAAGCTGAAATTGTGTAAAATGAACAGCCATTAATTTATATTGGAAAAATTTTCATAAAAGCAAAAATTGTCTTTGTAATGCAAAAACGGATCACTAATATAGGTCTTTTGTAAAAGCGAAGTGGCATAAAGCAAACATTCGTAAAGCAGGGGACACCTGTATTAACTTCAAACTTTCTGCATAATCACTTAAAGAGTTGAACTGCATGTCCATGTAACGAGAGCTGTATAACTCAACTCCTTCTACCTTAGGCCACAAACTTATCAATCACCCCAGCTGTAGACACTTGCTGGAGGTCCAAGATCCATATGCTCCATGACTGCTGGACTAAGTGTGTAAATGTAGGAGGGGACTATGTTGAAAAATAACTGTGCTAGGTTTTCTAAAATTGACTCCTTCCACCTTAGGTCACAAACTTATCAATCACCCCTCGTAGCTATCTGCACTAGGTGAATGCATTGATTTTGATCATTTACAGTACATCATAATTCACTGAATGAATTCCTCCATTGATAACTATTAGGAATGAATACACAGTTTAAGAGTACTATAGTGGTTTCAGCAGTGTTCTAATTTATTCTATATTTCATTTAAATACATAATTTGTTACTCGATTAAATGGTAAATTATCTGTTTTATACCTTTTTAACTATTTCCATGTAAATTTGTCTAATTAGAGCAGCCGTTTAATTGGGCAAAAATATGCTGATCCTGTTATGTCCCAATTAACTAGAATCCACAGTATTAAATAATAAATGAAAGCACAGTCTCTATTTTATCTGACATTATGTTAATCTACAATTCAACTGCAGAAGCTATATTTAATTCCATATACAAATTATAGGATTAAATGTTTTTATTTCAGAAATAGGTCGGTTACTTTCATCATAATTAATACAACTTGATGGACTAGAAATTCATTACCCAAAACAGCATGAGGAATCTGCAGTACAGATGCAGAATTCTGCACTTGCGTTTTTGCAAAGGCTTGGTGCCAATATTCTATCATGTTCAAAGCCAATATTGTTGTGCACCAGATTTGAAGGTAAAGACACACTCAAAGAACTTTCATCAACTCACTGTATAATGAGAGTGCCTATGGAGAAAGCCAGGTAGAACATAATGGGATGACGAGGAGTGGAAAAGACAGGTTCAAAGTAAGAGAGAATACAGAAGCTTGCACCTAGAATTAAAATGAAAAGGGTATGATTGAGGTTAGGCCTGAAAAGCAAGTAGCAACATTTGGTACTTGAATGCACAGATGAACTTTGTATAGATTACATTAACATGCACATTGCATGCTTCCTGATGCTATTTCCTAGGTTAGCTTCTGTACACATATGCCTGTGTTAAAGGCTTGGAAGATTCAGAATGTGAAAGTCTGAAACTTGGACACAAAGAACACAATTTCTTGATCACTAGGGTTCACCAAATAACACATAAAACTCTGGCTATATGTAAAAGAAGTTTCAGCCTTTAAGATGGTTTGGTAAATCCAAGAATCTGTGGAAATGATGTTTATGTTTTCTCCCTCTCCCCATTCCCCTTCCACCTTTCCCCACCCTCCATCCTTCCTTTTCCATTTTTTTTTTGAATTACAATGAATGTTAGTGTTCTCCATCGAATTTCTAGCTGGTATATTGAGAAGATAAGAACAAGCTTAAACATATTCTGGTTTTCCAATGATTAATATTCTCAGTGTTAATAAGAAAAACCTTTACTTATATAATGGTTCCAAGTTTTCATCAGATCTCAAAACTTTGAAGTGCAGCTGTCAAAGGTTTCAAAGGTACATTTAATGTCAGAGAAATGTATACAATATACATCCTGAAATACTTTTTCTTCGCAATCAGCCATGAAAACAGAAGAGTACCCCAAAGAATGAATGACAGTTACATATTTGAACCCCAAAGTCCCTCCAGCTCCACCACCCCACGTGCAAGCAGTAGCAAAGCAATGATTCCCCCCCCACCAGCAAAAAAAATATTGGCACCTTCCACCAAGCTCTGAAGTGTGCAGCAAAGCATCAATAAAGACACAGACTTGCAGTACCCCAAAGGCTTTGCATTCCGCCTGTCACAGGCTCTCTCTCTCCCTGATAAGGCAAACAGAGCTGTTTCCATTTCACAGTGAGACGGAAGATATAGCAAACGAGTCGCTGATTTATGATGTTAAAAGTCCTATGCATCGCTTTTTCCGAGCTCTGTACCCAAACAACTCGGGTCTCTGGGCACACAGCCAGTAGCCAGATTGCTGCTTTCGATCTTCCATCGCCCACGACACACTGATTTCCTGCAGAGGCACCAACCTTAGGTCTGCCTGCATCCAGAGCACTGAAATCCCGGAACTCCGAAGGTAAGCGAATCTTCTTGGCTGCGTCCTTGGCATATCGAATAACAGCCAGTTGTGAAACCCTGAGAGCAGGTCCCATTCCTGTGAAGAACTGAAGTCAGCATGTAACTCCAGGTCAGGGTCTTGAAAAGAAACCTGAAATGGAAAAACAGAGATACTAAAGATAGAAATAGAGCTGTTTCCGAAGATGCAAGCAAAGGGGTCGTTGTTAGGTGCTATTGTCTCTCCTATGTAATAAATTAAACCTGGCTATGTCCTTAAAACAAACATATGTCCCTAAATATATATTAATTATATATTTCATGAAAAAAATTGTATATTTCAATACACTTTCCAGTTCATCACACCACCCATTTTACCAAAACACCCTTTGCCACAACTTGCAAGGACTTTTATCTCCTGCTAAGTTACATTCACTTTGACCTCTCAATCCTTGACCTCTTTTATCTTCCGAAAAATCTCAACATACAGCTCAAAATTGATTGTCATCTTTGTGTTCTTTGTGTTCTGGTTACAGGCTCTCAAATTCAATATCTTCAATAGTTTCACATTATGATCCTGCCATTCTCATTCATATATTAACCTGACTCACTTGTGCCATCATCCTTTATTCTTTTCTGGTTTATATTCAGCTTTCCTGTGCCCTATCTCCAGTTCTGACCTCTTTCCTTATATTCCTGTTCCTATTACATCTTAGCATGGTTTACAATCCCACTAAATCTATTCTGATAAATCAGGTTCAATTACACCAGACCTAATTTGTTCTCCTTTCATTCTCATCAACTTTCCCAATATTCTACCATTTACCTGATTGCCTACTAATCTGTAAGTCTTTGGAACATGGAGGAAAAACACTCACAAGGAGAAACCTCACAGCTTCCCTGAAGTCAGGATTGAGCCAGGGCTGCTGGAGCTGGAACCTCAACTGCCTGTACCACCTTACTTTGAGCTTTTCCCAGGTCTGATGAAAAGTGATAGAACTGAAACATTAACTCCCCATTACTTTATCTTTCCAGATACAAAATGGCCTGTTAAGCAGCAATTGACATTTTCTGTTTTTGTATGATTTCCAAGGTTGTCAAGCCAAGGAGTGGTAGTGGGGACAAGCTCCCCCCACCTAAAAGTGCTCCAGATGGCATCCACCTCAAATAGCCTCTGACATCCAAGTCCAGCTCCTGGCCTTCTCATGTGTCTAGGCCTCTAAGCCCAGTGGTACTGTTTCTACTGACAGGAGAAGGGGCGAAGGCAGTTCCTGGCACCTTAAAATCAGTGCTTCAGGTAGATGGAGCTTGTCAGCCTGGGGAGGCAGTCCACCTACGAGAGGGAAAACTCTGATTTCAAACCTCCGCTGCCATACCCTCTTATGGGAAAGGCTTCGGGAGTAAACCCTGAGGACAAATCTGGAGCTGGAGGCCCTAAGGCAGTCCGACGTTGCCTTCAACTTCGCTCTGGCAACTCCTGCGACATCACTGGTGCCAAGCTGTATCGGCTCTTGCCCTTCCCTTGGACAACATCGGTGTCGTGGAGAGGGGAGACTTACTGCTTGGGCAACTGCTGGTCTTCCATACAGCCTTCCCCAGGTCTGCACCCTGGAGAGGCTGAAGCAAGACTTTCCAGGCGCAGGTCCATGGTCTTGCAAGACTAACGGACGCCATCCATGATTTCCGGTATCCGTGGTTGCTCTATCTGTATTCATCTCATAGGTTTTCAGAGAAACACTCTTTACAAAATTTTATAGCAAACTTCATATTTGGATAGATGGCATAAGATATGAAGCATTTTTCACGGAATATGAGATAGGCAGAGTATAGGGTAATTTATGAAGGGAATTTCACAACCCCATGCTTCTGTCTACATCAACAATGTTGGGGATAAATATGTTGAGGACCTCAGGTTTCTAGAAGAGAACATCATCAATGTCCTTTCTGGTTCAAATGCCACAGTCAAGAAAGTTCACCAACATCTCAACTTCCTCAAGAGGCTAAGGAAATTTAACATGTCCCTGCTGACGTTTATCAATTTTTATCGGTACACTGTATAAGGCATCTATCTGGATGCACAACAGCTTAGTAATGACTTCTGCTCTACATGTCACCACACACAAAAAAAATTCCAGAATGATATGGGCACAGCTCAGCACATCACAGAAACCAGCGATCCCTTTATGGGGTCTGTCTGTGCTTCTTGCTGCCTCATTAAAACAACCAAATGATAAGAGTCAAAGACCTTATCCATTCCAGACATTCTCTCATCTTCCCTATTCCTTCAGACAGAAGATACAAATACCTGAAAACACATACCACCAGACTGAAGGACAACTTTGACCCCACTTGTTATAAGACTAGTAAATAGTTGCCTCTTATGATAAGATGGACTCTTGACCTCTCAATCTACCATGTTATGATCTAGCATCTTATTGTTCACCTGCACTGCACTTTCTCTGCAGCTGAGCACTTTATTCTGCACTTTAATTGTTTTATTTTGTTCTACCTTAATGCACTGTATAATGATTTGATCTATAAGAATTGTATGCAATGTAAGCTTTTCATTGTATCTTGGTACATGTGACCAATAAAACAAGTCCAGTTTTTATCTGCAATTTGAGAAGGATAAGGGCAGCTCAGAGGTGTCAGTGTTGCAGTGGAACAGGGGAAACTATGGAGGCATGAGGGAGGAGCTGGCCAAAGTTGACTGGATGGAGAGCCTAGCAGAAAAGACAGTGGAACAGCAATGGCAGGTATTCTTGGGAATAATGCACAAGGTGCAAAATCAGTTCATCCCCCAGAGAAGGAAGGATTCAAAGGGGGGAAAGGGACCACAGTGGTTGACAAAGGAAGTCAGAGATTGCATAGCATTAAAAAAAAGGAAGTATGACAGAGCTAAGGTGAGTGGGAGGACAGATGATTGGGAAGTTTTTAAGGAACAACAGAACTTAACTAAAAAGACAATACGGGGAGAAAAAATGAGGTATGAACGCAAGCTAGCCAGGAATATAAAGGAAGATAGCAAAAGCTTTTTTAGGTATGTGAAGAGAAAGAAAATAGTTAAGAATAATGTTGGGCCCTTGAAGAATGAATTGGGTGAAATTGTTATGGGAAACAGAGAAATGGCAGAAGAATTTAATGAGTACTTTAGATCTGTTTTCACTAAGGAAGACACAAGCAATCTCCCAGATGTAAGGATGGGCCAAGGACATAGGGTAACAGAGGAAATGAAACAGATTGACATTAGGAAGGAAATGGTGATGAGTAGACTGATGGGACTGAAGACTGACAAATCCCCAGGTCCAGATTATCTGCATCCTAGGGTACTAAAGGAGGTGGCCCTGGAAATTGCGGATGCATTGGTGATCATATTCCAATGTTCCTTAGATTCAGGATCAGGTCCTGAGGATTGGAGAATGGCTAATGTTATCCCACTTTTTAAGAAAGGAGGGAGGGAGAAAACAGAGAACTATCAACCTGTCAGCCTGACATCAGTGGTGGGGAAGATGCTAGAGTCCATTATTAAGGATGAAATAGTGGCATATCTAGATAGCAGTGATAGGATTGGGCCGAGCCAGCATGGATTTACCATGGGTAAATCATGCTTGACTAATCTATTGGAGTTTTTCGAGGATGTAACCAGGAAGTTAGACAAGGGAGATCCAATGGATGTAGTGTACCTCAATTTTCAGAAGGCATTTGATAGGGTCCCACATAGGAGATTGGTGGGTAAAATCAAAGCTCAGGGCATCGGGGGGGGGGGGGGGGAGACATTGACATTGATAGAAAACTGGTTGGCAGATAGAAAACAAAGGGTAGTGATGAATGGGTGTTTCTCGGAATGGCAGGTGGTGACTAGTGGGGAGCCACAGGGTTCGGTATTGGGACCACAGCTGTTTACAATTTAGGTCAACAATTTAGATGAAGGCATTGAGAATAACATCAGCAAATTTGCTGATGATACTAAGCTGGGTGGCAGTGTGACATGTGATGAGGATGTTAGGAGAATTCAGGGTGACTTGGATAGGCTGGGTGAGTGGGCAGATACTTGGCAGATGACGTTTAATGTGAATAAGTGTGAGGTTATCCACTTTGGGAGTAAGTACAGGAAGGCAGATTATTATCTGAACGGTGTAGGGAGAAATACAAAGAGATCTAGGAGTCCTTGTTCATCAGTCACTGAAGGTGAATGAGCAAGTGCAGCAGGCAGTGAAGAAGGCTAATGGAATGTTGGCCTTTATTACAAAGGGAATTGAGTACAAGAGCAAGGAAATCCTCTTGCATTTGTACAGAGCCCTGGTGAGACCACACCTGGAGTATTGTGTACAGTTTTGGTCTCCAGGGTGAAGGAAGGACATCCTGGCTGTAGAGGAAGTTCAGCGTAGATTCATGAGGTTAATTCCTGGGATGTCTGGACTGTCTTACGCAGAGAGGTTAGAGAGACTGGGCTTGTACACGCTGGAATTAAGGAGATTGAGAGGGGATCTGATTGAAACATATAAGATTATTAAGGGATTGGACAAGATAGAGGCAGGAAATATGTTCCAGATGCTGGGAGAGTCCAGTACCAGAGGGCATGGTTTGAGAATAAGGGGTAGGTCATTTAGAACAGAGTTAAGGAAAAACTTCTTCTCCCAGAGAGTTGTGGGGGTCTGGAATGCACTGCCTCGGAAGGTAATGGAGGCCAATTCTTTGGATGCTTTCAAGAACGAGCTAGTTAGGTATCTTATGGATAGGGAAATCAAAGGATATGGGGACAAGGCAGGAACCGGGTATTGATAGTAGTTGATCAGCCATGATCTCAAAATGGTGTTGCAGACTCGAAGGGCCAAATGGTCTACTTCTGCACCTATTGTCTATTGTCTATTTCTAATTTGGAATTTGTGGGTTTGGCAGCCAACGGTACATTTACCAGTTGGATCTAAATTAAAATCAACAATGCACCAAAGGCAATCTTGGAGGATAATAGAGATCCGGAGAATAAAGATAGTGAAAATTTATAGAAGAATTTCAGAATCAGAATCAGAATCAGGTTTATTATTACCGGCATGTGATGTGAAATTTGTTAATTTAGCAGCAGCAGTTCAAAACAATACATAAACTAGCAGAGAGAAAAAAAAAAATAATAATAATAATAATAATAATAATAATAATAATTTAAATAAAACATAATAAATAAATAAATACATTATGCATATTGAATAGATTTTTAAGAATATGCAAAATCAGAAATACTGTATATTAAAAAGTGAGGTAGTGTCCAAAGCAAAGTGAAATTCAAACTCTAGGACACTTCAGCTTGGGACCCCAAAAAAGACAACAAAGAGGTAACAGAACCCCAGTAATAACTATAGAGGAAGGGCACAAATTAATGATGGAAAGATAGAAATCAGCATTGGTCAGAACAATTCTGTTATCTTCACAGAGTTTCTTTCTATCTTCTTCTCTACTTTTGACTCTGATGCATGGAGTAACTGGTGTGGGACAGGCTGATAAATAAGAAAAGAAAGCCATGGAGGAACTGAAAGTTAGCTAATGAAATGCTCTGAAGATGTTGACAAAGCTTCTCATTGTCAAATTATGAGACTGAAATTATTGATTTCAGTCCTTGTGGGATCAGTATCGTTCTAATGTCCCCATTGCAAATTCTATTTATTTTTCCTGTTTTCTTGTTCATCATTGACAGAAAATTAATGTTATGTGAATTGGTTCAGAAGGGCTATTTGTTGAGACAAGTTCTGTGTACAGACAAGAGCTTTGTGATATTAAATCAATATCATTTTGTTATCCTTTTAATAAAGATAACAACAATACCGCTACTATGACACAGTTTACTTTTTATCTACTTACTACTACAGTATAATATCCAATATGTAATGCAACTGAAACATATTTACAGTATGTGATATACATAAAAATATGGTGCAGCAATAAAAGGTTATTGTAAAGAACAGTAAGACTCTTTGATCCATAGCTTCGTTGGGTTTAAGGAACATTAATCTGCATTTAGCATTTTCACATTTCTTATACATATGATGCTTGAGCACACAGTGTCTTAATCAGTGTGGCCACTACCCAAACCCATGCCATGCGCCACAATGTCTGAGCAGCAGGCAGAAGAGAAGACCAGCCCTTCCCTTCTGAATTACAAAGCAATCCCATCCATGAGTGTGATGGTTTGTACTGTCAGGTTTATTCAATCCCTCCTGTTCCTATATACACTTTGTTACCTCTGTCTTTCTCCCATTATTCTGAATTGAATTGAATTGACTTTATTTCTTACATCCTTTACAAATGTGAGGGGTAAAAATCTTTATGTTACATCTCCATCTGAATGTGCAAATTATAGTAATTTGGAATAAGTAGCATGTGCAATAAGATATACAACACAACAGTCAATATTGCTTAGAAATACAATTGTGTCAATGTGAGTTAATCAGTCTGATGGCCTGGTGGAAGAAGCTCTCCCAGAGGCTGTTGGTCCTGGCTTTATTGCTGCAACACAATTTCCTGGATGGTAGCAGCTAGAGCAATTTGTGGTTAAGGTGACTCTTCGGGCCCTTTTTACATACCTGTTGCTGTAAATGTCCTGAATAGTGGGAAGTTCACATCCACAGTGTCCACACCACTCTCTGCAGAGGGAAGTACAGTTCCCATACCAGTCAGTGATACAGCCAGTCAAGATGCTCTCACTTGTGGTGCTGTAGAAAATCTTCAGGATTTGGGGACTCATGCCTAACTTCCTCAGCTGTCTGTAAAAGAGGTGCTGTTGTGCTTTTATCACCACATAGCTGGTAGCTACAGACCATGTCAGATCCTCGGTGATATGTATATGCAGGAGCTTAATGCTGTTATAACCATATTATAATTACAGCACAGAAACAAGCCATTGCAGCCCTTCTAGTCCATGCCAAATGCTTACTCTCACCTAGTCCCACCTACCTGCACTCAGCCCATAACCCTTCATTCACTTCCTGTCCACATACCTATCCAATTTTTTTTAAATGACAATACTGAACTTGCTTCTATCACTTCTACTGGAAGCTCATTCCACATGGCTACCACTGACTGAGTAAAGAAGTTCCCCTTCATGTTACCCCTAAACTTTTGCCTCCTAACACTCAACTCATGTCCTCTTGTTTGAATCTCCCATACTCTCAATGGAAAAAGCCTATCCACATCAACTCTATCTATCCCCCTCATAATTTTAAATACTTGTATCAAGTCTCCCCTCAACCTTCTATGCTCCAAAGAATAAAGACCTAACTTGTAAAATTTCACCTTTAAATGACCTCCATTTCTCTATTACATCCTTCCCATAAAACAAATTGTCCCAATCCACTCCTTCTAAATCCTTTCACATTTCCTCAAAGTTAGCTTTTCTCCAATCAAAAATCTCAACCCTGGGTCCAGACCTATCCTTCTCCATAATTATATTGAAACTAATGGTATTGTGATCACTGGACCTGAAGTGCTCCCCAACACATACCTCCGTCACCTGACCTATCTCATTCCCTAACAGGAGATCCAACACTTCCCCTTCTCTAGTTTGTAACTCTATGTATTGTTGCAAAAAACTATCCTACAAACATCTTACAAACTCCAAACCATACAGCCCTTTTACAGAATGGGCTTCCCAGTCGATGTGTGGAAAATTAAAATCTCCCACAATCAGAACCTTGTGCTTCCTACAAGTATCTGATATCTCCTTACAAATTTGCTGCTTCAATTCTTGCTCCCCATTAAGTGGTCTATAATACACACCTACAAGTGTTACTACACCTTTCCCATTCCGCAGTTCCACCCAAATATTCTCCCTAAACAAGCCCTATAATCTATCCTGCCAAAACTCTGCTGAAATATTTTCTCTGACAAGCAATGCAACACCTACCCCTCTTGCCCTTCTGATTCTATCACACCTGAAGCAATGAAATCCAGGAATAATTAGTTGTCAATCACACCCCTCCTGCAACCATATTTCACTACAACATCATATTTCCAGGTATCAATCCATGATCTAAGCTCATCCATCTTTCTTACAATGCTCCTAGCATTAAAATAAACGCATTTAAGAAATTCTCCACTTCTTACTCTCTGTTTATCCCTAACGGTGCAAACAACTTTACTATCTTCTTTTTCTTCATTCTCCCCTACATCTTCGGTCTAAGTGCTCCCCTTCTTTATCACCTGCCTGTCCTCTCTCACACACTGTCTACAAGCTTTCTCTATTTGTGAACTAACTTCCTCTCTCCTAGTCTCTTCAATTTGATTTCCACCCCCCCCAACCATTCTAGTTTAAAGTCTCCACAGTAGCCTTAGCTAATCTGCCTGCCAGGATATTAGTCCCGCTAGGATTCAAGTGCAACCCGTCCTTTTTGTACAAGACACACCTGCCCAAAAAGAGGTCTCAATGATCCAGAAACTTGAATCCCTGCCCCTTGCTCCAATCCCTCAGTGACACATTTATCCTCCAGCTCCTTTGATTCCTGGTCTGACTGTCGCATAGCACAGGCAGTAATCCTAAGATTACCACCTTTGCAGTCCTTCTTCTCAACTCTCTTCCTAATTCCCTATATTCTCCTTTCAGGACCTCTTCCCTTTTCCTACCTATGTCATTGGTACCTATATGTACCACAACCTTTGGCTCCTCACCCTCCCACTTCAGGATATCTTGGTCACGATCAGAAACATCCCAAACCCTGGCACAAGGGAGGCAAACTACCATCCGGATCTCTTGACTGCGTCCACAGAATCGCCTATCTGACCCCGTAATTATCGAGTCCCCTGTTACTACAGCCTTCCTCTTTCTTTCTCTTCCCTTCTGAGCTACAGGGCTGGACTCTGTGCCAGAGGCACGGCCACTGTTGCTTCCCCCAGGTAGGCTGTCCCCTCCAACAGTACTCAAACAGGAGTACTTATTGTCAAGGGGTACAGCCACTGGGGTACTCTCTAGTACCTGACTCTTCCCTTCCCTCTCCTAACCATGACCCACTTATCTGCCTCCCATGGCCCTGGTGTGACCACCTTCCTGTAACTATCAACTCCTCACTCTCCCAGACCAGATGAAGGTCATCGAGCTGCAGCTCCAGTTTCCTAACACGGTCCCTTGGAAGCTGCAGCTTGGTGCACCTGGTGCAGATATGGACTTCCAGGAGGCTAGGAGACTCCAGGACCTTCCACATTCGACACCGAGAACAACAAGCTGCCCTCACACTCATAATTCTCCCTTTCCTCAAATAACAGGAAAAATTGAAAACAAAACCTACATTGTGCCGCCCGTTTCCACCTAAGCCCATTGAGCCAAAGCCCTTAAGCCTTCACTCTGCTCCGGGCTCACTCTGCTGCCTGTTGTATAAGGCTGTGTTCTTTTTAAATCTTCCACGCTTCACTGCCCGACGTCACACACCTGTGCAGTCCCGCCTCTCTTAACCCCAATGAGAATAAAAAATCAAAATGGCTCCCGCAGCACTCCCGTTCTGATTCTCAGACTTCCTTCTCCACATTAAACCCGAATCAAGATTTCTGTCCTTTTATATCTTCCCCGCTTCACCGCCCAATGTCACCCTCTGAACTCCAGTTCCATTGATAACAATAGGGGTTAGCCTGACTCCATTCCTCCTGTAGTCCACAACCAGCTCCTTTGTTCTTGTGAGACTGAGGGAGAAGTTGTTTTCTTGACACTACTGTGTCAGGGTGATGACTTCTCTGTAGGCTTTTTCATTATTAATTGAGATAAGGCCAACCAATGTATCATCTGCAAATTTAATGAACAGATTGGAGCTGGGGTGGCAACATAGTCATAGGTGTAAAGAGAGTAAAGGAGGAGGCTTAGGACACAGCTCTGGGGGACTCCTGTGATGATGTTCAGAGGGGCAGAGGTGAGGGAGATCACTCTCACCACCTGCTGGCTATCTGACAGGAAGTCCAGGATCCAGCTGCACAAGTCCAAGGTCTCTGATCTTCTTGTCAATCCTGGATGGAATTATGGTGTTGAATGCTGAACTGTAGTCCAAACAGCATTCTCATATTAGAATCCCTCTTCTCCAGGTCTGTAAGGATGGCTTAAAACTGTAGCTTAAAACTTGGTCTGTTTCAAATTTTCCCATTTTTGCTGATCACAGATCTGAAAACATAACAGTTTGAATTTCCACAAAGGCTCCCTAACCTGTTTCCCCAAGTTGGTGTTGCCTTTCACTGATTCTGTTATGGCTATCATTCTGAAGATTTATTGATTATGCCCACAAGCTAATGAATCTTAGTGTCATATACAGTGACGCATTTGGACTTGGTTAACAAATTTACTTTGAAGTTTTGCTTTTAGATCTTCTACAAATGTTCTATTTCCCTTTTTGCATCTCACTCACAACCCCCGCAGTTAATTTTCATCAGCATATATTTATGACTTAGATTATTGTTTTCAGGATTAAATTTTATACTTTTCACATGAAACTGAAAATGTAACAAGCAATAAAAGTAGTATTCAGATGCGTTTGTCCAATTACTTCATCTTTTTGATTTCACATGATTCACATATTTTGATCTGGTATCTTTTAGAGTTTTTTTTTCCTCTTTAATTACTTACACAGAGACAAATAAGTTCCCCTGCCCTACCTGTCCCATGCAGCTTATTTTGCACTAAATCATTATATTTCTCTTCCTAATGTCTCATTTGTTAGTTGTCTCCCTAAAATTTTCTTTTGATGATGTGATTAATTTTCTGTAAGTTAACTTTAATGTTTTCAAACATTAAAACTATGATGTAAATGCAAGTTAAGATTAAAACATAAGGATAGAGTAGTATTTGTGTTGGCCTTTAATATCACATTTGTAGCACTCTTATGTTTTTTTTTAATTCATGATTTATCCTTGAAGTACATATTTAAAATTCATCTTGCTGATTTGGGTTCTGCAGGGATCAATAAGAATTTTCTAATCTGATTATTTAAGGAAGTGCACAGGTATCAACAATTCCATTTCCCAATAGAATATGCAGTGCCAAAAAAATCTTTAATCTTCACAAACATTAGTACGAAATGTCTATGGCAAATGGATAGCTATAATAAATGGCAGACCCAATCATTCACCATTGACTGCAAAATGAAGGCTATTGGTTTTCAAACATGGAAAAGTAAATGCCTCACAAGCAGTTCTGTAAATATTTAACCATAACAAAGAGGAACTCCCCATCATAATATTTAAAAGAAGGATTTGGAATTATATTTGCATTTTCCGATTTCAAGATCTACCAAAGCACTTTCTAACCATTGAAGCACGTCAATCTCTATTGCAATACAGGAAAACTTCAATTTTTTTTATTTCTTTCCCGCTCAATACTCAGCTTATATTCTCAACGCAGGAAACTTTGGACTGCTAAAATGTCAATTCATATTTAAAATAAACTGACAGAATTATAACCTGTTTTGCTTTGTCCTGGTTTTCTCCTTGGAAATACTCTGAGCAGTAGTGACAGCATTCACTGTGTCAACAATGATGAGCAAAACCATTCAGTTCCTGCAGTCAGAAATGTTTATCTACTGTGTGTTGAAGGTGCATCATTGTTAGGAAAAATAGGATAAAATTGACAGTGTTGAGAGAAGTGTTTATGTATTGTACAGTTCAGTCATTTCTCTTGATACCATTCATTCCCAGTACAAATGTACGCTGAGCTTGAAACTGGAACACCGAGCAAGAAAGAGCTAACAGATAAAGTCTTTTTGATAATGTTCAATAGCCTTCCTCCAAATTTTAACTACTATGAAATTCTCATATTTTACACTTTGGCAAATACAAACGTATATATTGATATTCATTGGTATTGCGCCACTGTTGTAGATGACAGCCAATAATGCATGGTAACAGAATATTTAAATTCAGTTTTGAAAATGATGTTTTACTGTTTTTTCACTTATGTTTATCCCAGTTCTGTTTTTAATTCATAATAAGAAGAACATAAGAAATGGGAGCGAAAATAGACCATATGCCCATTGAGCCTGTTCCACCAATCAATAAAATCAATCTCTCTTCATAAGTTAACCCCTCACCTCCAGAATCAACCTGGTGAACCTCCTCTGCACCGCCTCCAAAACAAGTATATCTTTCCTCAAATAAGGAGGTCAGAAATGCACACAGTGCTTCAGGTTTGGCCTTGCCAGTATCCTGCACAGTTGCAGCATAACCTCTCTGCTCTTAAATTTAATCTTTCTACCAATGAAAACAAACATTCCTTTCCCTTCTTGACAACACCTTGCACCTGAACATCAATCTTTTGCATTTTTATACTCAAGCACTTCCAGGTTTCTTCGTACAACAGCATGCTGCAATCTTGTACCATTTAAATAACAGTCTGATCTTCTATTTTATCTTCCAAAGTGGATTACACATTTACCAACATTGCGTTCCATCAGCCAGAACACTGCCCACTCACTTAAACTATCTCTCTGCAGATTCTCTGCATCCTCTGCATAATTTGCTTCTCCTCTCAATTTAATGTCATCAGCAAGCGTAGATGTGCTACACTTGGTTCGTTCATTCTAATGTATCATGAATAGTTGCCAGCCCTGATCTGCCTGGTGAAACTACTTCTATCTAAATATCTCCAAGCATCTTCATGGCTACAGACATTGAGCGAACTGGCCGAGAGTTACCCACATTTTGCCTATATCCTTTTTTAAACAGTGTATGATATTCACTCTCTTCCAATCCACCAGGACCTGCTAGAGTCAAATTATTAAATTATGCATGCAGTATACAATCTTGAAACTCATCTTCAAGCAGGCAGCCATGATACAAAGATACGCCATGGAACCCATTCAAAGAAAACATCAATAGACAATAGACAATAGGTGCAGAAGTAGACCATTCGGCCCCTCGAGTCTGCACCGCCATTCTGAGATCATGGCTGATCATTCACTATCAATACCCAGTCCCTGCCTTGTCCCCATATCCCTTGATTCCCCTATCCATCAGATATCTATCCAGCTCCTTCTTGAAAGCATCCAGAGAATTGGCCTCCACCGTCTTCCGAGGCAGTGCATTCCACACCTCCACAACTCTCTGGGAGAAGAAGCTCTTCCTCAACTCTGTTTTAAATAACTGACCTCTTATTCTCAATATTCTCAGTATCCTCTGGTACTGGACTCTCCCAACATCTGAAACATATTTCCTGCCTCAATCCTATCAAATCCTTTAATTATCTTAAACGTTTCAATCAGATCCCCTCTCAATCTCCTCAATTCCAGCGTGTACAAGCCCAATCTCTCCAATCTCTCTGCGTAAGACAGCCCTGCCATCCCAGGAATCAACGCTGCACTTCCTCAATTGCCAGAATGTCCTTCCTTAAACCTGGAGACCAAAACTGTACACAATATTCCAGGTGTGGTCTCACCAGGGCCCTGTACAAATGCAAAAGAACATCCTTGCTCTTGTATTCAATTCCCCTTGTAACAAAGGCCAACATTCCATTTGCCCTCTTCACTGCCTGTTGCACTTGCTCGTTCACCTTCATTGATTGGTGAACTAGGACTCCTAGGTCTCTTTGCATTTCTCCCTTACCTAACTCTACACCATTCAGACAATACTCTGCCCTCTTGTTCCAGCTTCCAAAGTGGATAACTTCACATTTATTCACATTGAATGACATCTGCCAAGTATCTGCCCACTCACTTAGCCTATCCAAGTCTCCCTGTATTCTCCTAACGTCCTCTTCGCATGTCACACTGCCACCCAGTTTAGTATTGTCAGCAAACTTGCTGATATAGTTTTCAATGCCCTCATCTAAATCATTGACATAAATCGTAAAGAGCTGTGGTCCCAATACAGAGCCCTGTGGTACCCCACTAGTCACCTCCAGCCAGTCTGAGAAACACCCATTCACTGCTACCCTTTGCTTTCTATCTGCCAACCAGTTTTCTATCCATGTTGAAACCCTGCCCCCAATGCCATGAGCTCTGATTTTACTCACCAATCTCCTATGTGGCACCTTATCAAATGCCTTCTGAAAATCTAGGTACACAACATCTACTGGCTTACCCTCGTCTAACATCCTTGTTACACCCTCAAAAAACTCCAACAGATTAGTCAAGCATGATTTGCCCTTGGTAAATCCATGCTGGCTCAGCCTAATCCTATTTCTGCCATCTAGATGTGCCACTATTTCGTCCTTAATAATGGACTCAAGCATCTTCCCCACGACTGACGTTAGGCTAACAGGGCGATAGTTCTCCGTTTTCTCCTTCCCTTCCTTCTTGAAAAGTGGGACAACATTAGCCACTCTCCAATCTTCAGGAACTGATCCTGAATCTAAGGAACATTGGAAAATGATTACCAATGCATCCGCAATTTCCTGAGCCACCTCTTTTAGAACCCTCGGATGCAGACCAACTGGACCCGGGGATTTATTAGCCTTCATTCCTACCAGTCTACTCATCATAGTTTCTTTCCTAATGTCAATCTGTCTCAATTCCTCTGATATCTTATGACTCTGGCCCATCCATACATCTGGGAGATTGCTTGTGTCCTCCCCTGGTGAAGACAGATCTAAAGTATGCATTAAATTCTGTTGCCATTTCCCTGTTTCCCATAACAATTTCTCCCAATTCATTCTTCAAGGGGCCAACATTGTTCTTAACTATCTTCTTTCTCTTCGCATAGCTAAAAAAGCTTTTGCTATCCCGTTTTATATTCCTGGCTAGACTGAGCTCATACCTGATTTTTTCTCTCCGTATTGCTTTTTTAGTTAAGATCTGCTATTCCTTAAAACTTTCCCAATCATCTGTATTCCCACTCATCTTAGCCCTGTCATACTTCTTTTTCTTTAATGCTATACAATCTCTGACTTTCTTTGTCAACCACTGTGGCCCCTTCCCTCTCTTTGAATCCTTCCTTCTCATTGGAATGAACTGCATTTGCATCTTTTGTATTATGCCCAAGAATATCTGCCACTGCTGATCCACTGTCTCTCCTGCCAGGGCATCCGCCCATTTAACTTTGGCCAGCTCTTCCCTCATGGCTCCGTAGTCTCCTTTATTTAATTGCAACACTGACACCTCTGATCTGCCCCTATCCCTCTCAAATTGTAGATAAAAACTTATCATGTTATGATCACTACTTCCTAATGGCTCCTTTACTTCAAGATCACTTATCAATTCCTGTTCATTACACATCACCAAGTCCAAAATAGCCTCGTTCCTGGTTGGCTCAAGCACAAGCTGTTCCAAAAATACATCCCTTAGACACTCCACAAACTCCCTATCCTGGGGTCCAGCACCTACTTGATTCTCCCAGTCCACCTGCATGTTGAAATCTCCCATAATGACTGCATTACCTTTAGCACATGCCAATGTTAACTCCCTAATCAACTTGTACCCAATATCCACGCTACTGTTTGGGGGCCTGTACACAACACCCATTAGGGTCTTTTTACCCTTACTGTTCCTCAGCTCAATCCACACAGACTCTACTTCCCCTGTTCCCAAGTCACCTCTTGCTAAGGACTGAATCTCATTCCTCACCAACAGGGCCACCCCACCCCCTCTTCCCATATTTCTGTCTCTACGATAGCACGTATACCCTGGTACACTCAATTCCCAGGCCTGATCCCCTTGCAGCCATGTCTCCGTTATCCCAACAATATCGTAGTTCCCCATTTTCATCTGAGCTTCAAGCTCATCTGTCTTATTTCTGACACTACGCACATTCAAGTATAGAATTCTTAGCCCATTCCTCCTCTCTTTGCTTAAAACACTGTCTACTGTACCTAACCCATCTCCTTGAACTTCCATCGGGCAAATTGCACCCTGAATTTTGATGACCTTCTCAAGATCACCCAAACCTTGTACACATTTAACCTCATGCACCTTCTGACCAACCCTCTGGATCTGGATCCCTGCCCCCTGCACATCTAGTTTAAACCCCCCCGAGCAGCACTGGCAAATACTCCTGCAAGAATGTTAGTACCCCTCCGGTTCAGGTGTAGACCATCCCTTCGAAACAGATCCCAATGTCCCTGGAACAAAGACCAATTATCCAAAAACCTGAACCCTTCCTTCCTGCACCATGCTCTCAGCCTCGTATTAATGTGCATAATCATTCTATTCTTCGCCTCACTCGCACGTGGCACAGGTAGCAATCCCGAGATTGTCACCCTGGAGGTCCTGCCTTTCAGCTTCACTCCTAACTCCCTGAACTCTCTAAGCAGGACCCCCTCACTCACCTTACCTACATCATTGGTCCCTACATGGACCACTACATCTGGGTTCATGCCCTCATTCTCAAGAATAGCCTGCACCCGATCTGAGATGTCCCGGACCCTGGCACCAGGGAGGCAACATACCATCCGAGACTCCCGATCTGCCCCACAAAATCTCCTATCTGCCCCCCTAACTATAGAGTCCCCTAAAACTATCGCTCTCTTCTCTTCCCTCCTCCCCTTTCTAGTTGAGGGTTCAACCTCTGTGCCAGAGGCAGGACCACTACAACTCATTCCTGGTAGGTCATCCCCATCAACAGTATCCAGTACGGTATACTTATTGTTAATGGGAATGGCTGCAGGGGTGCTCTGCTCTCTCTGCCTGCTCCCCCTGCCCCTCTGGACCGTCACCCATCTGCCTACTTCTTGGTTTTCTGGTGTGACTACCTCCTGATAACTCCTATCTATCTCTGCCTCCACCTCCCGAATGATCCGTAGTTCATCCAGCTCCTGCTCCAACTCCCTAACTCGGGCTGATAGGAGCTGCAGCTGGATGCACCTTTTGCAGGTGTGGTCATCAGGGACAACTGTGTTGACCCTGACCTCCCACATACTGCATACGGAGCACACCACTGCTCTGAATGTCTCCCCCAAACCTGAACTGGATTGATAGAATAAGTCTAAAAAGCACCTAGCGACCTTACCTTCTTCCCCTCAGCGAGCAATCACACAGGCTTACCGC
This sequence comes from Hypanus sabinus, assembly GCF_030144855.1. Taxonomy (NCBI): domain Eukaryota; kingdom Metazoa; phylum Chordata; class Chondrichthyes; order Myliobatiformes; family Dasyatidae; genus Hypanus; species Hypanus sabinus. Next base: position 60,583,603 of record NC_082713.1, on the reverse strand, counting down.
AGTCCCCTTACGCCGAAGCCCACTTAGCCAAAGCCCAGGACTCTGCTTCCACGGACTCCGCCCAAACACCCAATGTGCAGGATAAAAAGAACAAATCAAGCAAATGGCAAATAATGCACAAATTAGTAAATGCTGAAATGCACACTCCTTGAACCAGTCTAGGAATTTTCAGTGTAGTTCACTTCAGTTCAGTTTAGTGCTGAGTCATTCATTAACAACAGGCCACTGAACCAGTCTCTGACAATGTACCCTAACCAAAAGCACGGAAATTAGCAATTTAAAAAAAGTGTAACCAGAAACCAGAAACACATATAACATGAACTGCAGAGTTCTCTAAAAATGAGTCCAAACCACAAACCAAACTAGTCAAAGCTTGCCCAATATCCAAGACTTTATCCAGCAACAACGAGTGAGGGGGAGAGGGTAACAGGTCAAATGCAGTCAGATGATACTGAACCCCCACTCTCCATCCAATCTCGCCTTCATTGATTTCAATCTTCCTCAATGCTTTAATTGGCAAGAAATGGTCATAGGTTCACACTCCATTCTCCTTGTTCTCAACCATACCGAATTCCGTTAGAAATAGCCAAAGCACCAGATCACTCAGTTGACCCAAAAATACATTACCAAAAAACAGTTGCAAAATCACACAGATTAGTAGCAGAAGTATATTTAAAAGAAGAAGGAGAAGAAGTAGTTTTCTGAACTGCCTGCAGCACGTCGCCATTAGTCACATTTGTTCTTGGCGGCATCTTGCATAGAAATTCCTATAACTGAATTTATCAAAGTCTTACATCTCCAGCAAAAATGGTAGTTACAAGCATGGCCACTTAGTGTAGTGGGTATACTCACCAAACATGGTTTGCTGTGGAAATTGGCCAGTCTAGTCAAGCAGTGCACAGAATTGCTATTATAACATTCATATAGTGTGGTCAGAGGCCCAGAAAACTGCCAGGAATATTCACATTATTGTCAAATTATATAGATTTCCATTATTTTTATGAAATTGGTATTTTACCCATTCTTGCTTATTAATTTTTCAATATTTGAACATGTGTAAGACTAGCATATATTATAAATTCAAACTTCTCTTGATAGTGTGGTAATGAACTAACTTCTTGAACACCTGCAGCCCTTCCAGTTAAGCTTCATCCACTATTCCCAGAAATAAAATATAGTGATGATGAATGAACAATGGTATATTTCCACATCATGATACCTTGTGACTAAAAGCAAATCTGAACCTGTTGTTATTCCCAATACTTTACTATATTTATTCTTCTTGGTCATAGAATTCCCGATCTAGGAGGTGCAGAGAGTAGTCTGACAAGTAACTGTTGGATATTCAGTTGGAGAATTTTTCAAAGTCATAGATTGGGTTCTAATCAAACTAGTTACATTGCATTAGACGGTGTTGAGTTTTTTGAGTGCTGCTGGGCGCTCGCAGGCAGCCACAAAATCAACACCATGGATCATGTTCCATGTTGTCAGGTGGGGAATCTCATAGCCATGGCGTGTAAACAGATGGTCTCATATTTGAGTTTCTCATCAAAGATACTGTAGCCTTCCTATTTCTGTACAGAATAGCTTTCCTGTGCCTTCATTGTTTGTCCATTAAATTTTCCACTAAAATAAAAGTTCGTGTTTTCAAATGATATCATCCATGTTTCTTGACTTCTAATTGATCCTACTGGTTCTAAACTTTGGAGAGTTATTTTTACCAACATAGCATCTTTGCAGAACAATTATATCAGATTAACTGAACAGTTCATAATTTTTTGTCTATTTCTTTATTTTCTTTCTCTCATAATCCAAATTTTATTCATTCCATTTATTTCCTTTACAATGCTGCACTATCACTTAACACAAATATTTAAACTCAGCCAGTTTCTTGGTATTTCTTCAGTTTATTTCTTGGTTTATCAGTCTTATTAGTTATTATTTCCAATCTAGTCACTCAGGTAATTTCGCCTATTCTTGTTTATTGGTAGGATTGACCTAGAATGAAGTGAAACAATAACAATACAGATTAAATTGTAAAAGCTACCGAGAACACTGCAATACAGCAAATAATAAAGTGCTAGATCATAAGAAGGTTGATTATGAGGTCAAGAATCCATCTTACACAAGAGGTCCATTCAACAGTGGGATAGAAGCTGTCATTCAGGCTTTTGGTTCTTCTTCCTTTTCGGGTGGCTGTGGTCTTTGACTATGAGGGTTGCTTTACTGAGGCAGTGAGGTGAGAATTATAGACAGAGTCCATAGAGGGGAGGCTAACTTCTGTGATTGGCGAAGCTGGCCCACATCCCTCTGTGGAGTTTCATAGTCACGAGCAGAGCAGTTGTCATACAAAGCAATTATGTGTCCAGTGCATCAATAAAAGTTGGTTGGTGTGAATGGTGACATGCTGAATTTCTTCAGCCTCTTGTCCATGACATCAATGTAGTTGGACTGAGACAGCTTGTTGTTGATATTCACACATAGCAGAATGAAGCTGTCAACCAGAACACTGTCGATATAGACAGAAACATGTGCACAGCCTTCGTTTCTGATTTCAATGACCAGCACCTTTGTTTTTTTTTACATTGAGTGAATGGTTGTTTCCTTTTGATCTGTAGCAGGTTCAGGTCCTTGCCCAGCTTACATTTGCTTTATGTAATAGTGGCCTGTTTTGTTTGTTTCTTTCAGTCTCTAATATGTGAATTCATAATATGAATAGCAGAGAAAAATGTGTGGGAGGTTGAAATGCCATTTGTTTGAACTCTCAGTAGCCTATTATCCCTGGTTCTACATTAGCTGTGTACCAGTGTTCAGCCATTTAAGAATTCATCCTCTATTTTCAAACATTTTTCCTATCATATGCAGAGGCAATGAAATTCAAGGGTCCGTAAGCATACTCCTGCTATCAGCCAAGTGCTGAAGTAGACTATTGATTAATTTAACAAACACCATTTTTCTGCAATGCAACTCATGAACCCCCTGCCCTGGTAGTTTGTGTACAATTTCCTACATATGGAACCTGCTTGCTATCACATCAGTTAACTGTGACCAGTTTACTCCCTCAAATGTCTCTGTTCATCAGCACCACGCAGCCCAGCCAATGGCCTAATTCTAACACTAATCATTTGGTGATAACTACAGTCATAGGGTGAACAGTGTTTCATTATTTATACTTTTTACGTGGTTATCCATAAAAGTGAATCAGATTTCTCATTTGCGATCTCCCTACCCTCCAATTTGTAAATTCTGTTCAATCCTTGCACAAAACTGAACTCAGTTTTTGGTGCTGTAGAATTTATCCTGATGGTGATGACTATGGTCCACCAAAGATGACAATGATCGGCCAAGCCATCTGTGAAAGTCAACTTTCCTCTTAAGGTAGCTGGGCTGAGCATGAGAGACTGAGAGGAGCAATAGCTTGAATGGGGATTAAGCAGCAAAGATGGAAGCAAGGATATATAATGAAGTCCAAAGTTGAAGTAGTAGTCCGATCACTCAAGTGCAGTTTGAAGTTTTCCTATGGGGTTGTCTATTGCTGGGTAATCAGGTAATAGTAGATTCTGATCCAAGATCAACATATTTTAGGGCAGAGTGGGCTTCCTCACCTCACAATCCTGCCTCCTTTGCCACTTGCTGATTACCAGGGTCTTAATCTGGGATGGTAGAGTGGATTCCCTTAACGGAGAATGTCTCTGTGTGACTTTGTTTAATGTAGGGAGCCTGATGCACAGCAGACACCACATGAACCTTGGCAGATGAGGGTCAGGATGCAGTGGCATGGAGTGCAAGTTGACGTGAACCCTTCACTGATGCAGTGTTCATCCACCTTCATGAGCAGCTCCATTGTGGAGTTTTTATTTGGATCACTCTTTGTCTGGGACCTCCCCCTTGACCTTACCGCTAAGGAGCAAGGCGCCAGGTGGCTATACTTTACATGGCATCACTCTCGGGACCTCAGGAACTCAGAAAATGTTCCATCATGACAAGGTGCAGATCGCTGAAGAAGGAAGGTTTAGTATTGAAACAGCATGTTAATTTGCCATGAGCTTTCCCCTGCAGGTGAAAATCGAATTTGGAGCAGAAATGAGGAATACGTATATGCAACAATATCAGGAGGTGATTAGAGATTCAGATTTCATCTATAATTAAACCAATGAAAATAGAGAGGCCGATTGAGATACTGGGGTCAGAATGGTGGTCAGGAAAATCTATATGGAAAGAGAGACATAGACAACTTAATGGAAGATAGGACACCATTGGATGGGAGTATGAGGGTTTGAGATGTTGGTTGGAAGAAGATGAAAAAAAAGGCTGCACACAATCAAAGTTGAGGAAGAAAGTACTGAAGATAAATCAATAAGAGCATATTTATGCTACTTGGATGGACTAAGATTATTTAAAGCATGGGTTGAACAAGCTGAGGTGTTCACCAGAAGATGTGATCTCATGATAAGAGCCACAGTTGGCTAAGTAGCAGAAAGTAATGGCAAGTAAGGATCCCCAAATAAGCTTCAAGTTTAACACTGCGGGGGCTAAATTATATTGTTTAACATGTTCCCTTAAATTCTTTATTTTAAAGATGAGCTCCAATTATTTACTTCCAAAATAATGTAGTTAGGAAAGGCATTTTCATTTTTGACCTGTGATGGCGGTTACTTAAATGTCAGCTGAAAAATGGCAGGTTAACTTAAATGCAGAGAACTGGTTTTAATTGGTCCCAGGTAATATTACTTAATGACCAATGCAAGTGAGGTCAGAATTGAAATTATGTGTGAAGTTAGTATGGCAGTGATGACAAGTAACTTATTGACTTTTCTTCCCCATTAAATAAAAGAAAACCTATATTCTGGTCACAAGGTATTTCTGTATTCTTCAAGAAAAAGTGATAAGACTGTCCTGTTATCTGCAAGCTAAAGTCATGGCTAGAAATCAATAATATCTTGTGCAATGATCAGTGTTATATTGTCAAACAAAGCAGTAAAGCATACAGACCGGAAGATAATAATTCAGTCCAGTTTAGGATGACTGTTTGATAGTAATAATTAATCCCAGCCCATTCTCTTTATCCACTCTCTTTGAAATATTACCAACAAAGTATCTTGTGCCACACTTAATACCATCCAGAATATAACAGCCATCATGAAACTACATACACTGAGTGGCCACTTTAATAGATACACCTGTACACCTGCTCATTAATATACATATCTAATCAGCCAATTATGTGGCAGCAACTCAATGCACAAAAGTATGCAGATATGGCCAAGAAATACAGTTATTGTTCATACCAGACCTCAGAATGGAGAAGAAATTTAAGTGACATTGGTTGTGGAATGATTGTTGGTGCCAGATAGGGTGGTTTGAATATTTCAGAAACAGCCAATCTCCTAGATTCTCAAGCACAAGAGTCTTTTGAGTTTACAGAGAATGGTGTAAAAAACAGAAAACATCCAGTGAGTGGCAGTTCTGTAGGGGAAAAGGCATTGTAAATGCGAGAAGTCGGAGGAGAATGACCAGGTTACTGCAAACTGACAGGAAGGCGACAGTATATCAAATAACCACGTGTTAAAACAGCGATGGGCAGAAGAGCAACATGGAATGTACAACACATTGAACCTTAGTGGATGGGCTACAAGAGCAGAGGACCACAAACGTACACTCAGTGGCCACTTAATCAGGTATAGGAGGTACTTAGTAAAGTGGTCACTGGGTGCATTTTTTTTGTTGCCTAAAACTCAATGGATAATTGTGTTATCCTATTTACTCACCTTCCTATTATAGAAAATAATACCCCTTTACTTGTCCATTTATGATGTAGTAGTTTTCCATGACATATACATTTAACTCCAAAGATACAGACTGAGATTCTACTGTTTTACATGGAGCTGTTCCCACAGGGCTGGTATCATTTGTGCAACTCCATTTGTCAACACTCCGACTTTGATGTTGTGTTCCTTCCATGATTGCCAAAATTGGATACAACTCATTGGTGAAGTGTATTATTTTTAATATAATTTCAGTGCATTTGAACTCTATCCTTCTATTTGCCTTGTCAAAAATCCAGTATTCTAGTATAAGAGAAACAACAAACAAACTGCACCAGGAATTCAGCAGGCTGAGCAGCATCAGGGGAAGGAATAAAATTGTCAAACTTTTGTGTCAAAATGCTGCATCAGGAATGAGACTGGAGAAGCAAGATGACAAATATAGAGAGCAGAAGGGAATGGCAAGAAAAAATTCCAAGGTTATTGGAGTAACACACAATCGTTTGATGATAAGGTGAGGTAAGGCTCATACACATGCTTTCCATAAGCCACCTCACTACCTCCATCTGGTTCTGACAGTTATTTACCTCTCTCTTCTCCTCTAACACTCACCTCCTTTATATATTTGAACCTTATGCTGGCAGTGTTTTGTGTTCCTGCTTATCTTCTTCCAGCAGCTGTCTTCTATCTTCACTTTTCCTTCCTCCCACTTTGCTCCATCTGTGTTTCTTTCTTTTTATTCCCCCTCTTTCTTTGTTTGCCTGCTTCTGTCATCCACCAGCCACATTCTTCCAACTCCACTCATGTTCCCCTTCACTCCCTTGCATCTTATACCCTCCTCAGTCCACCAAATGCTTTGGAATACTTTCTTGCACCTCCTGCTCTCCTCTTTAGGCAGGTCGTCTTACCTCTCCACTCGCAGTGCTGCTGCACAGTTTCAACCCAAAACGTTGACAGTTTCCTCTTTCGCACCAATGCTGCTTAACCTTATGAGTTGCTCCAGCAGATTGCATGTTTTTCTAGATTCCAGAATCTGCTGTCTCTCATGACTTTATTTTAATTTCTTTCTTAACTTGCTTTACCGGCTTCAAATATTTATGTAGAGATTCCGACAGACATCTCTGCTTTATGGTCTGAAAGGCCTAATTATGCTCCTATATTCAGTTATTACCTCCTCCTCTGTTATTACCTGTTATAGCTACTATGAACATCTGTACCCCTCAACCATCAGGCTCTTGAACCAGAGGGGATAACTTCTCTCAGCTGCACTCACCTCATCACTGAACAGTTCCGACAACCACTTTTGAGAATTCTTCATGTCATATTCTCAATATTTATTGTGTATTTCTTAATTCTTTTTTTTCTTTTGCATCTGCATTTTCTTTTGCATATTAGTTGTTTGTCCAACCTGTTGGGTGCGGTCCAGTAATTCTATTGTATTTCTTGGATTTACTATGTATGTCTGCAAGAAAATAAATCTCAGATTTGTATTTGGCAATATTTCTGTACTTTGATAATAAATTTATTTTGAACGTTTGAACTATATCATGTGGTCTTATGGTTCCTGCACAATTAGTCAGATTCATAGAGAGTATGGAAGCAAATAATTTTGTAAATCAAGTTCCCATTTGCACTAATCCACCTTTTTATTCTCCTCATATTTTCACCAATTTTCCCCAGATTATACTACCCACCCACATACTAGGTACAATGTACAGTTGCCAATTTATCTTCTGACTGGCACATCTCTGAGATGTGGGAAGAAGCTGGAGCTCCTGGAGAAAACTGACCCTGTTCCAAATGAATGTGCAAATGCCACATAGGAAACATTACAGATCACAACTGAACACAGGTCTCTGCTCCCGTTAGGCAGCAGCTAGACTAGCCATGCCTCTCTACCACCCAGTTAGTTGGCAATATTGTTCCTTATTCTTTATGCCTAAATGAGTCACTTCAAGTTCAATTTATTTAATTTCAACTGCCATATATTCAATTATTTAACACTGTCAATACTCTCCAGAATTTGTTACTCAACCTGTCATTGTTTATTATTTAGAATTTGGCAACCTGATGCATTTTAATTACTTATAACATAAGCTGTCTTATTATTACGAAAACTAAAATTAAATCACTCCCTTACACCTACATTAAACAATAATTATGAGGGTTAAATGGATTAATCACTGTCTGCCAAGTAAAGAAATAAATATTTGCAATAGCAAAAAGTTTTTGTTAACAATCATTCTTCAGATAGAATTAATTTCTCAGAATTTTTTCATTTTATTCTCTTCAATTATATTTGCTTTTACTGATGAAATAAAGACACTTCTGTGATATTTTTGCACTACTTTCAGAAAAAATGTATTTCTGAGCCCAAATTAAGTGACTTACAATCAATATTCAATAGGAAACTATAAATTATGAATTTGTTACAGAGCTTTTTTATCTATCATTGTGCATTCTTTCTGATGAGTGCTTTTGGTTCCTGAAAGAAAAAAAAATCTCATAAAGCAGCATAGTTCATGACCTGATCTCTCCTTACAATATGTAATCATTCTGCATCAATCATATGTTGATGCAAAACTGGGACTAATCAAGATTGCACAAAACCACTTGAATGAAAAATACAGCTTTGTAATAAAATGTAATCTCCATATGTCTGTCATTAATCAACAGCTTCCAATTGTCCTTAGCATACTTATTGTTTATTAAATCAAAAATCATCAGGTTGTAGAAAATTGATGATATAGATAAAGGCCATTTGGCCCACTGTGACAATGCCAGTAAAAAGCTCAATCTAATTCCACCTTTCACCACCAGTTCAAAAGCTGGTAACCCAGGACTTTCTAAGTACTTTAAATATGATGACTTTTTTTTTTGCCTTTACCACCCTTACAGGCAGTTTAATTCAGATCTTATTACCTCCTGGGTGAAAATTATTTTCTCCCTAGCCCTTCTAATCATGCTGCTTTACATCCATGAACTGGGTCTATAAATCTCCTTGTATCAACTATGCATTTCCATATATATGCTTGATCTAAGAGTCATTAGGTATTTGCATTCCCATTGAAAGTGTTCCAAGTGACATTTTGGAAAACAAACAATTAACGTCTTAAGCAAAAGAAAATCTGCAGATGCTGGAAATCCAAGTAACACTCACAAAATGCTGGAGAATCTCAGCAGGCTAGGCAGCATCTATGGAAAAGAGTACTGTTGACGTTTCGGGCAAAGACCTTTCCTTTGGACTAGAGAAAAAAACATCTTACTTGATTATTGCAGCCTTATATTTAACGTTTATGCAAACAATAAATTTCAGGAAACTGAAGTCTTTTTCAAAAGTATTTCTACTGGACTCTTAATTATTACATTTTGAAGCTATTTAACTTAATTTTTGCAATTTAAAAAAATGTGAAAATAGCCAAATGAGAGTGTAGAAATTAGGTGGTGTAATGGCATTGTTATTGAAGCCACTGCCTCTTAGTTCTGGCGATCTTGGTTTGACTCAGTGCTGCCTGTGTTAACATTTCATATTCTCCTTCTGATGTCCAGTTTCTTATCAGATCCCCAAAAAAATGTGTTGGTACTTTAATCGATTACAATAAATTCCCCCTTGATTAGATAGATGGCAGGAGAATCAGTGAAAATTGATGGATATGTGAAAGAGAACAAGTTATGAGGAGATAACAGATGTGTGGCTTTAAGGGAATATTCTTAAAACAACTTGATGGACCAAATAACCTCTTTAGCACTTTAAGGAATACAAGTAAATTGAAATCAATGTGTATGTTATTAATAACATAGAAGTATGAAATGTAAGTAATTAAAATTAAACATTCATTCACAAAGAATTACAAATTTTTGACATAAGGGAGTATTCAGGAATTTCTGAAAGGTATGTACAGAAAGTTTACTTTAACTAACCTGAACCTTCTGAATTTAGTAAATATCAAGAGAATGAGAAGGCCATACAGCCTCTTAAACCTGCTCCACTATTTCATTAAGATCAACATTATTCCTTTTCCCAGAAATCCATCTCACTTTTAAATATGTTTAATAACATCCATGGCTCTCTACGGTAAAGAATTTGAAAAGTTCACAGTGCACTGAATGAAGAACTGAGTTTGAACAGTGGTCACTCAGAGGTCAGAAGTGAGAGAGAAAGTGACACACAGGTCTGAGAGAGGGCATTAAAAACAGTGCTTCACATGAGTTTTGGCTTTTGCACAGCGGCCATTCAGAGATCAGGAGTGAGAGAATAGATGAATCATGCGTGTTGCCTAGGGTTCATTAAAAAGCTGCACTTCTTGAGAATTTTGGCATTTAAACAGCAGTCACTCAGAGATTGAGAGCAACAGAAGAGATGACCCACACAAGTTGGCGAATGTGCTATATAAAGCAGTGCATTGTGGGACTTCCAGCTTTTGAACAGCAGCCAAAGAGAGATCATGATTCATTAGCAAGGGCCAATAAAACTAAGGCATAGGCAACCAGACTGGCCTTTGTTGGAGTGGACAGTGTTAGAAAGGGGATTTGAGGCTTTAGCGAGGAGAGGCTTGAGTGAGAGACGATGAAATGGTGTAGATAGATTTTTTCCAGTTTTTTTATTGTTTCTTTCTTTATAAATGGACAGTTAGAGCAGTAGGGATGGTTGAGTACTCCTCTTACAGGACGTGGAAAGTTAGGGAGACCTCCAAAGTCCCTGTCAACCTCACCTACAAGAAGTACCTCCAGCTGCAGCTTCTAACACTTATTTAGTTCAAGGGCAGAACATCCAGAATTGTGACCTCAAGGTTTCTACCCATACCACATTCTAGAAACAGGAAGATCATACAATTTAAGACATGGCTAAAGAGTAGATGTAGTAGGGATGACTTCACATAGTTGGATCATTGGGATCTCTTCCAGGGGAAGTAGGACATGTACAGAAGAGACTGTTTGTACCTAAGCTGGAGGGGGACTAATACCCTAGTGGAAAGGTTTGCTAGTACTGCACCATGGGGGGCAGGGGTGTTAAACTAGAGTTGCAGGGGGATGAGAAGCAGAGTGCCAGAAAAGATAGTGTAGTAGTTGTCGGGACATATGTTGTTAAGACCTCAGACAAAGTCAGAATCAAAAGGTTGATAATGATATGAATAATTGTCTGAATTGTGTATACTTCAATGCAAAATGTAATGCAGGAAAAGCAGATGAGCTCAGAACATAGATTAACACATGGAACTATGATATTGTAGCCATTAGTGGGACTTGGTTCAGTGTTCCAGGGTTCTGTTGTTCTGGGCATAATAGAGAAGGAAAGATTAAGGGGAAGGGGTTATGTTACTAGTCGGGGAAAATATCACGATAGTGCTCAGTAAGGGCAGACTGAAAGCTTGTCTAGTAAGGCTTTATATGTGGAATTGAGGAATAAGTAAGGTAGGACCACATTAATGAGACTATTTTATAGACCACCCAACAGTCTGAAGGAATTAGAGGAACAAGATAGTAGAAATCGCAGACGATTGCAAGAAATATAAGTTTTTGGGAATAAGTGATTTTAACTTTCCACATATTAACTGGGACTCTCATACTGTAAAAGGATAGCGTTTGTCAAATGTGTTCAGAAAGGTTTCCTTAATCTGTGCACATAAGTCCCATGGAGAGAGTGTGCAATATTTGATCTCCTATTAGGGAATGAGACAGGCCAGGAGACAGTAGTGTGTATTGGAGAACACCTTGCATCTAGTTTCAAAATAATTATGGAAAATAATTAGGCCTCGGGTTGAAATTCTAAATTGGAGAAGGACCAGTTTAGATGCTATCAAAAAGGAGCTGGCAAGTGTGGATTGGGACAGGGTTTTTTTCTTGCAAAGACACACTTGATAAGTGGGGAGGCCCTTAAAAGTGAAATTTTGAGAGAACGTAGCTTGTATGTGCCTATTAGAATAAAAGGCAAGGATAACAGATTTAGGGAACATTGGTTTTCAAGAGATATTGACACATTGGTTAAGAAAAAAAGGAGGCTTATAGCAGGTATAGGCAGGTAAGAGCAAATGAAGAACTTGAGGAGTATACGAAATCTAACAGAACACTTAAATAAAGAAATCAGGAGGGCTAAAAGAAGGCATGAGGTTGCTCTAGCAGACAAGGTGAAGGTGAGTCATAAGGACTTCTACAGATATGCTGAGAGCAAAACAATTGCAAAGGACAAAATTGGCCCTCTGGAAGATCAGTATGGTAATCTATGCTTGGAGTCAAAGGACATGGGAGAGATCTTAAACGGTTTTTTGTACCTGTACTTACTCAGATTCAGACAGAATCTATAAAAGTGAAGCAAAGTAGCAATGAACTAATGCTGATTACAGAGGAGGAAGTGTTTAATCTCTTGAAGCAAATCAAGATGGATAAATCCCCAGGGCCAAACTAGGTGTTCCATCAGACCCTTTGAGAGGCAAGTGCAGAAATTGTAGGGACCCTAGCAGAGATATTTAAATTATCCTTAGTGACAGGTGAGGTACTGGAAAGTTGCAGGATAATTAATGTTCTGATGTTTGAGAAATCCTTTAAGAATAAACCAGGAAATTATAGATCAGTAAGCCTGACAACAGTAGTGGGAAAGTTATTGAAAGATATTCCAAGGGACCAGATATATGAGTATTTGTATGACAGGGTCTGATTAGTGATAGTCAACGTGGCGTTATGAGTGGTAGATTATGTCTAACCAATTTATCGAATTTTTTGAGGAAGCTACCAGGAATGTTGATAAAGATGAGGTAATGGATGTAACAGTACAATATTCACCATCTGTTCAAGTTAGTTATGCTCTTTCTGGAATCAATTCCATGAAGTGAAGCATGCCAAAATTGACTCTAAATCCAAAATGTTGAGGTTCTGCAGGACAGCATGGCTTAGCCTGTGTGATTGTGGGTGGATGTGCAGGGCAAACTATGTCCACAATGTTTGACAGAAAGCAAAGTTGCATCTAGCCTTTTTTTGAAAATGTCTGAGTATCCCTGACAAATAAAAAACTTTCAAACCCTATTGAAGATCAATGATACAATAAAAAATATCATTAATTAAAACTAAATTAAATCACTTAGAATTATATAATTAGAAATATTACTGCTCACAGAATTAAATAAAATAGATTTCAATTAAATTAATTAAAAATTAATGAATTAATTAAAATAGATTCTTTCATTCTTACAATCCTTTATAACCATACCTGTCTGTTGAATGCAAAACATTAAATGTGGAATTCAGATACAGAAGCAGAACTAATTAGGGCGAGATTTCCAGACAATCCTGGCAGAAAATACACATGCCAGTTCACAAGTGGTTGGATGGTTAGGTGCCAGGGGAATTAGGTAAGGTTTAGGAGTGAAGAAGAAAAGCTGAGTGCAGGATTAACTGCAAATGGATCAAACAAACTTTGAAATTAGTTTTAAAATGTAATTTGATATTAGTTTGCAATGCTTTTCATGTTGTGGAAAGAGAAATGATGCTAACTAGAGCACTTTAAGGAGGGTGAAAGATATAGTTGGACCAAAGATGAAGAATCTAGTGTTTTCCCAGCGTACCTGGTGAATAAATGCTTCGTGGGCTTCCAGCCGGGTACAGGTATCTATTATAACTGATGATCAAGATGGTTGAGTTTATCATTGAAACGTTGGTTAAAATAAATAACTGGACCCAGCTGGAAGCCTGAGAAGAGTTTACACGTTGGACTGAAGATAGTTAAGTAAAAATTGTAGATGAAAGTTGAATATATAAGTGTGGAGGGTGTACAAGAATAAGGGAAAATTGAAATGATGTCATAGAATTAGATGTTTTAATTTTCTTCAAGATCATAAAGATATTATTGTACAATATTTTCTGTTGTTGCATAGGATTCAATGGTTGTATCAGTCCTACTAGGTCTGAAAGGCATTGAAGAGATGGAAACAGCTGGACCATGAATTGCAAGGATCAGAATTGATATTTCCACCACTAAGATTTTAATTTGAGTTACACTATTGGAATGAATTTCTTCTCCTTCCTTCCTTGTCGATTTTTAAATTTGTTTCGGAAGTTCAAAGTAGAAGTTTAAGTAAGTGCATATATGTAACTACATACCACCCTGAGATTAATTTTCTTGCAAGCATTCACAGTAGAACAAATAAATACAATAAAGTCAATGGAAATCTATACACAAAGAATGAAAAAAACCAAAGCACACAAGAAGGCAAATTGTGCAAATATATTTAAAAAAATAGATAGACAGATAAGTAGGTAGATAGATAGATAAACAGAGAGAGAGAGAGAGAGAGAGAGAGAGAGAGAGAGAGAGAGAGAGAGAGAGAGAGAGAGAAATAATCAATCAATAAATAAATAAGTAAATAACAGGCATATAAATAAATAAATATGTGATACTGAGAACAAGTTGTAGAGTCCTTGAAAGTGAGCCATAGTTTGTAGAATCAGTACAGTATCGGAGAGAGTGAAGTTATCCATACTGTTTCAGGAGCCTAATGGCTGAAAGATAATAACTGTATTTATTATAATACATGTTGTTGTACATGTTCAAATAACATGTACTTGCCATACTAGGCTGTTCAAAAATTGATGAAAGTTGGTAACAATCGTCAAAATAATTATAGTTCAAACTTAATTTTCTGTTACTCCAAGAACCTTCAGTACCTTCATCTTCAGAGAAAATCTTTCAGCATATGGAGGAATAGTTCGAAATGGTTGCCTGGGCCAGAATGAGGACAACACTAAGAGAGCCTCCAGGACATTATCTGGACAGCAAAGAGGGAGTGTACAAAAAAACCCCAGTACATCACAAATTGAGTGTTTGCAAGGTATCTAGACAGCACTGCAGAAGCCCCAGAACAACAGCACTAAGGAAACATGCATGGCTACCTATAGAATGTGTAGTGTTGGTAGTGCACCACACTGAGGGAATGGTCAGTACTATATGGAACAGTATAGAGGGAGAACCCAGGACAACATATGGACAGCACTGAGGGACTATCCTGTACTACATATGGACAGAACCCAAGGAATGGACAGAATGCACCAGGTTTAGGAACAATTTTTAGCCCTCAACAATCAGACTCTTGAACCAGAGGGCATAACTTCACTCAACTTCACTCGCCCCATCAGGGAACTGTTCCCATAAATTATGGATTCACATTCGAGGACTCTTCATCTCATCTATAGGAGCAGAATTGCGCCATTTCCCCATTGAGTTTGCTCCGCCATTTCATCATGGCTGATCTACTTTCCCTCTCAACTACAAACTGCTGCTTTCCCCTTCATCTCCTGACTAATAAAGAATCTATCAACCATTGCCTTAAATATACATAAAGACTTGGTCTCCACGGTTGCCTGGGGAAAAGAACTCCACAGATTCACCACTCTCTGGCTAAAGAAGTTCCAGCTCATCTCTGTTCTAATAGCACATCCCTGAAGCTGTGCCCTCTGGTCTCTGAGTCTCCAACCATAGGAAACATCCTCTTGATATTTATTGCTTATTTATTTATCATTATTATTATTATTTCATTTTTTCTTTCTGTCTGTTCATCTTTGCACAACTTGATAACTTTTGCACATTGGTTGATTGTCCTGATGGCTGCAGACTTTCATTGAATCCAATGTTTTTTGGATTCCATTGTATTTACTGTGAATGGCCACAAAAAATTAATTTCAGGGTTATATATGGTGACATATGTGCACTGTGGTAATAAATTTACTTTGAACTTTAATTATATGTGGCATAACTGCCCTGGAATATAAATGAATACACCTGAATTGGCTGTGAGGTTTGCAACAAGACATACCATACACGAGGAGTCTGCAGTATATTGGCATCGAGCAGTGCAGCTGAGAGGTAAACCCTCTGCTAAACTGCAATGGGGAAGGTGCGAGAAGCAGTCTCCCATCTCACTTCTTCTAGGCTTTGGACGGAGAGGCTGCTGGGACTTAAGGAGAATGATTAGCACAGGCAATCACAAGTAGGAAGTTGGGGGCAGAGTTTGGTGGATGGAAGACCAGGCTTTGGAGTTTCCACAATAACATCCCACAAGATGTGCCTATTATCAAGATATGTGGAGATTACAAGTTAAAGGGCATTTAAGTAGCGTGAATGGGAGCAATAAGCTGCAAAAGGATGCAGTAAAATAAAGTTATTGGATAAAACTATAGCCAATGGGGTTCAATGCAGGAACCAAAGTAAATAAAAAAAATGATAAAATAGGGAATTAAATGTCAAGAGACTGGTGTACTGGTGGTGCTGTGACTATTTGTGATCACTAATACAAATCACTAAAAACTAAGAAGCATAACCAAAAAAATGCTAAAAGAATGTTCATCTCATTGAGGCTGGAATATTCCAGAGAACCTAAGGTAATAGAGTTTCACTCACATTCTTTTATGCTTATAAGACCATGTTCAGTTTTAAATGAATCTCTATAACCACATATTAACTTTTGAATGGTTAACATACAGTAATTGTAGATTTCAACAGTTTAATAGATGACAAGTTACAAAAACATGCATTTTCCTGAGCTTTTAATATTGAATTGTGGATGAATACTGGCAGATGAAATTACAAAATGAGATTTAGTAGGATCCGTATGGAGACGATATTTGTTTTAGGAGGATTATCTGGGAAAATTGAACTACATAATGTCAAACTAGAGAAAGTCTGCAGATGCTGGAATGAAGTAAAGAGCTGGGAAGTTGTTTGGTGAAAGAGATACAGGGCTGGAGAAGGGGCAATCTAATAAGAGAAGACAGAACATCATGGAAGAAAGAAAAGGCGGGGGGGGTGGTGAATACCAGAGAGAGGTAATTTGCAGACAAAGAGATAAGGTAAAAGAGGGAAAAGGGGATGGGGAATGGTGAAGGAGAAGTGGGTGGAGGACCAATAACAGAAGTTAGAGAAATCAATGTTCATGCCATAAAGTTGGAGGCTATCCAGATGTATTATAAGGCATTGTTCCTCCAGCCTGAGTGTGGTCTCATCGTGACAGTAGATGAGGTCATGGATTGACATATCGGAATGGGAATGGGAAATGGGTAGCCACTGGGAGATTCCACTTCTTCTAGCAGGTGTTCAGTGAAGCAGTCTTCCGATCCACGTCTCGGCCCAAAATATCAACTCTACTTTTTTCCATAGATGCTGCCTGGCCTGCTGATTTCCTCCAACATTTTGTAATCTTTTTTCCAATTGTAAGGTCATGTGATGCTGAGGATCTGAAACCTTAATTCTGTCAGTGGAGTACATTGACTGCCAAGCAAAAGATAACAAAGGATATCTGCAGGATAATACCTTTGCTGGGAGCTGCGATGAACCTCCATTCCAGAGTACAGAAGACATATGCAGTGCTCCTCCGATAAATTACTAAATTCTGTAAGTAGTCTGTTCATGGCGTTCTTTCATACTCTCTTGCTACGTTATTTTGATCAATGCTATTATTTTGCTGGAGTTAGTGTTTTTGTTATTTAAAGATGAAACTGAAATATTTACATTGGTTTATATTGAAAGATACATATTCATATTTATAGTTAATGTATAATTCTTGAAATCCAAATAAAGTTAAAGGTAATCCATGTTGACCAAATTAACTAAAAGTGCCCCTCGGCATTAATTACAGATGTTAATTAAATCTTGTTTATGTTGTTCTCTTAATTGTTGTTGATTTACCTTGGGGAAAGTAAAATTACTGACCTTGACAATGCAAGGGAAGTATGTTAACAATGTACAAGTGTTAAATCATGTGTGCAATTATTTATGAAAACTTGAAGGAGCCACTACTGATAGATGGGTTATTGGACCACATTGAGCTTGATTCAGCCCATTGACTAGGCTTGAAATTCTCAAGTCCAATCAGATGTGAACATTTTTAAAAAGCATTGGAAGTGCATTTATTATAAAAAGAATATGCACACTAAGTCATAAATAAATAATTAAATGCAGTTAATTAAAATACATTTAAAACAACAAACATTCTTTCCTCTTCTTAAAATTTCAGTTTAGGTAATACCATTTGAAAAATAGCAAAGGATTGAAGGAAAAATTTGTTGGTATACTATCAGCACAATTTGAGTTCCTTGCTGAATATGATACAGCAGAGCATTTGCCAATTCTGTTCCCACTCCACTGATACAATACCACTTGTTTGCACTGTTCGTATTTTGTGATACTCATTTCTGCCAAAATTTTAGAAATTTGCATTTGGAGATGATGCATGCAGTTATTGACTTATGCAAATTATTCTGCTATCAATAAACTATCTCTGACTTACTGGGTATAAATAAATGATTTATTATTGTTCTAATATAATACATTTACCTAAATTAAAACATCTGATTTTCACTACTTGAAGATATTCATCCACCTCACTGATAACTCCATTATAATTTCTTCCCTTACCAACAATGGACCATAAGACCATAAGATATTGGAGCAGAAGTAGGCCATTCGGTCCATCAAGTCTGTTTCGCTGTTCCATCATTGGCTGATCCAAGTCTTCCAGTCATCCCCACTTCCCTGCTTTCAACCCATACCCTTTGATGCCCTGGCTAATCAAGAACTTATCTATCTCTACCTTAAATACACCCAATGACTTGGTCTCCACAGCCATTCGTGGCAACAAATTCCACAGATTTACCATTCTCTGACTAAATTTCTCCACATCTCAGTTCTAAAAGGACATCCTTCTATTCTGAAGTCACGCCCTCTTGTCCTAGAATCCCTTACCATGGGAAATAACTTTACCATATCTAATCTGTTCAGGCCTTTTAACATTCAGAATGTTTCTTTGAGATCCCTCCTCATTCTCCTGAACTCCTGAAAATACATCCCAAGAGTTGCCAGACATTCCTCATACAGTAATCATTTTATTCCTGGAATCATTCTTGTGAATCTTCTCTGAACCCTCTCCAACATCAGTATATCCTTTCTAAAATAAGGAGCCTGAAACTAGGTTTACCTGACTGCTCATTTTTCAACTGGGACAAATTGCTATGGTTCTGGATCAGTCAGTTCCCTTCAACAAAGTTTATTCTACAGGACCATTGCGATGTTACGGTTTTCACATACAGCATGGTTTTTTTTTATAATGCCATTCTTAAAAATGCATTGTGTCCTTACGCCCTCATTTGCTTCACCCAGACCTATATTATGGATGAAAATTAAATTCATTTTCACTTTTGTTAAATTGCTTGGTTTGCTCCTGACTGAACAATACAAGTAAATATGCCATGTAATGATTCAGGGATTTATGCTCGACTAAAGTCGACATTTTTACTGTGTTAAAACTAGGAGGAGAAGAACACGTTACAGTTATTTCCATCCAGTTGCATTTTCATGCACAGATGGACATTATCAATGTGAGGTTAGGTCCACATTACTGCCAAGCAATTATCACCTCCACCAGAGCAAATGTATTTTCTATTGTATATTATTGCATTGCAATGTTCTATTACTGTTATGTTGAAAAGCCACAAATAGGAAGATGTCAGAACATTCACTGCAGGGAATAAAGGCTCGATTAAGCTCATTTCTATGGCTTTATTTACATAGTTATTATCCCAATGGAAATATATTCTTGCAAACTAATCCATGCGTGCTCTATGGGTTATTGAAATATGATGCCATCGGTTCTTGCTTTTACATATTTATGCTGTTTTCAAATTGTGAAGGTGATGATTTGTTGCACATTTTGCTGAGTGCAAACATTGGGCACATATCACTTTATTCTCTGAGCTTCATTTGTTCCTTACACCCAACCGAGTTGAATTGTACTTTCTTGCTGATGTTCTCAAATTTGCCCATGGTTTTAGTCTCTTTCACATCTCAGCATTTGCATCTAGATCCATTTCTTGAGATGTGCACCCTGTTTCACTCCTACTCTGTCATTATTGGTCATTCATTCAACCTGAAAACTGGACTACTTTAGAAATACATGACTATTTTTTTCTGCCTTGCTATTCCTTTTCCTGCTTATTAAAATTTTCACTAAATCTTCCATTGTATGGCAGAAAAGCGAGCAGGACCTTGAGACTTGCTGTGGAGCATGGGATTGCACAGTCTATTATGCACTTGGCCAAGGCCAAAGAGATGTTGGATATAAGCAGAGCAGCCATTGTGGGGGTGGGCTAAGGTTAGAGTTGGGGAGCTGTGGCTTTGGCTCATGAAGCTTTGGTGAGGAGAGTCAAGGACGTAGTTAAGTTTCTGGTAAACTTTTTTCTTTCTGTCTTATTGCACAGTTGCAGCAGTGCTAATGGCATTCAGGATGGTGGAGTGCTACTCTTGCAGTATGTCGGAAGTCAAGGAGACACTTAGTAATCCTGACGGCTACACTTGAAGGAAGTGCAACCAGCTGCAGCATCTTACAGACAACATTAGAGAAATGGAGCTGGATCTGGATGACCTTCAGCTCATTTGGGAAATGGAAGGATTGATTGACAGGTAGCTTTACCTAAGGTGCAGGACATAGAGAACTGTGTAACCATCATGAGAGGGAAAGGGGACAGGCAGGCAGCACAGTTTACCTCTGTGGCCATTCTACTCCCCAACAAGTATATTGTTTTGGATACCAATGGGAAGATAACCTAGCAAAGGAAAGCCATGGCATTCAGGTCTCTGGCAGTAAGTTTAGCTCTGTAGTGACTCAGAGGAAAGGAGAAGGAAGAGGAGAGCAGTAGTGATAGGGGATTCACTGGAATGGGGAACAGGTAGGAGGTTCTGCAGATGAGAACAAGATTCCTGGATGGTATGTTGTCTCCTAGATGCCAGGGTGAGAGGCAACTCGGATTGAATCCATGAGATTTTTAAAAGGGAGCGGGAGCACCTAGAGGTTGTGGTGCACATTAGTACCAATGATGAAGACAGGAAGGGTGATCAGGTGCTGCAAACTGAGTTTAGGGAGTTAGAAACGCAAACACAAGGAAACCTGCAGATGCTAAAATTTCAAGGAACACACACAAAATGCTGGTGGAATGCAGCAGGCCAGGCAGAAAGAAGCATAGTCGATGTTTTGGGCTGAGACCCTTCGTCAGGACTAACTGAAAGAAAAGATAGTAAGAGATATAAAAATTTGAAAGTAGGAGGGGGAGGGGGAAATCTGAAAATTTCATATCTTTTACTATCTTTTCTTTCAGTTAGTCCTGACAAAGGGTCTTGGCCCGAAACGTCGACTGTGCTTCTTCCTATAGATGCTGCCTGGCCTGCTGCGTTCCACCAGCATTTTGTGTGCATTGCTTCAGGGAGTTAGATGCTAAGTCAAATGTCAGCACCTTGAGAGTGGCATCCTCAGGATTGCTATCAATCCCACGTGCTGGTGATGCTGGAAATACAAAGGTAATACAGTTTAACATGTGGTTAAGGAGGTGGAGCAGAAGGGAGGGGTCAGATTTCTGGATCATTGGGCTCTCTTCCAGGGAAGGTGAGACCTGTACAAATGGGGTGGTTTGCACCAGAGCTGGAAGGCGACCAATATTCCTGTGGAAATATTTGCTACTGCTGCTCCGGGGAGTTTAAACTAAAGTGCCAGGGTAGCTTATGGAGTGGTTGGGGGGAAGACAAATGTTAAGCCCACATAAAAAGATGGAAACCAAACATTTGAGCTTTATGGAACTAATATTCTAAATTGCATTTGTTTCAATGCGAGATGTATTATAGTTAAGGCAGATGAACTTGGTGCAAGGATCAGCATGTGGCATTCTGATATTGTAGGCATCAGTGAGACTTGGTTGCAGGAGGAGCAGGGCCAGCAATTAAGTGTTCTAGTTTTTCATTGTCTTGAACATGATAAAGCAGGAGGAGTTAAAGGGGAAGGGGTAGCATTACTCATTCCGGCATGCGTGGATTGGGATACGTTGTTTTCCAGCAAAGGGATGCTTGGTAGATGGGAGGCTTCAAAAGTAAAATACTGAGAGAACAGTTTATATGTTCCTATTTGACTAAAATAAACATTTAGGGAACCTTGATTTTTGAGGGATATTAAGGCGTTGGTTATGAAGGAGAAGGCGGTGCACAGTAGCTCTAGGCAGCAAGGAGAAAATGAGGTGCTTGAGGAGTATAAGAAATGCAACAGAGTACTAAAGAGAGAAATCAGGAGGGCTAAAAGAAGCAGGAGGTTGCTCTGGCAGACAAGGTGAAGGAAAATCCCAGGGGCTTCGACAAACATAGTGAAAGGCATAAAATTAGTTTACTTGAAGATCAGCATGGACATCAATGTATGGAACCAAAAGTGATGAAGGAGATCATAAATGGATTTATTCACTATTTACTGAGGAGATTGTAACTATAGATCTGAGAAAAAACAGTAGAGAGGACATGGACTGTATCCATATTACAGAAGACGAAGTGCTTGCTGTTTTAAGGCAAATTACAACCCCAGGGAATGGCAAAATGTCTCCTTGGAATTTGTGGGAGGCTAGTGTAGAAATTACAGGAGCCCTAGCACTGGTACTTAAAATGTTCTTAGCCTCTGATGTTGTTCCATTATTCTGCGGTCTGTGATAGAAGTGTATTGGGGTTAGTATAGAATCACTGTAAATTAGGGGCTGATGGCTATCATGGACTTGGTCAGTTAAAAGGCCTAATTTCATGCTCTATAATTCAATGATTCTTTCTGATTTATTTGTATTAACTTATTAGTTTAAGAGTAGATATAAACACGTTTGACCTTAGATGTGAACTATCCAAGCTAAGAATAATGATTAATTTTGTGGCAGATACAATTAGTTTCATGCACGATGCATTAGTTTACTTCCACAGCCTTTCTATTATGAACATATTAAAAAAAAAGTAATTTAAGAAAACATACCCTGTAACAACTGGTGTCATGGAAGCTGGATAAGCTGAGAAAAAAAAACCTTATATTAAATTACCTGAAGTAAACAACACAATTCAACCATTTGCCAAGACATTAATGCAGGCTAAAAAACACAGATTGCCAATAAAAGGAGGAAACCGGTGTGGGTACAAAACAGAACAATGAGGAGGAGTATGAAACACATGCTACAGAGTGCAGAAATGAAAAGGTGGGAGATAAGTAATAAAACAGAAAGAGAAAATGAACTCACATTGGTGCTGACTAGATTTATAAGAATTTCAGTAGCAAGATTAAGCCATTCAGCCCTTTGTACCTGCTTCACCTATCAGTAAGGCCAAGATTAAACCTTCATAATAACATGATTTTTTTGCGCCAACACCTGATCCAATTAAGATTAGACTCTCTCTAACAACCTTATCACAGCAGTCATGGGTGGAGAATTCCAGCACTTTGTTCCTCTCTGAGTGAAAATATTTCTTCCCATTACTGTTCGGAATAGTAATATTTTGTATTAATTAGAGGTATTAATAGATCTTATTTTAAAATTGATTCTGCTTTGAGGTACTGTATCAGAATCAGAATCCAAATCAGAATCAGATTAATTATCACTGACATTTATTGTTTCGTGGCAGCTGTACATTGCAAGACATAAGTAATCAGAAAAAAAAAGTAATACTGCTTCTACCCACTTCAAGCCTCATAAGAATTGTGCACATTTCAATGAAATCATGTCTTATTCTTCTAAATTCAAAGGAGTACAGTACAGGTTCAGTTTGCTTAATTTCAGATGTGTATAGGTCTCTGGTAATTCACTGGCATCTTGAGCTGGAGAACATGTCTTTATACTGTTCTGTCATTCTTTAATAGTACTGCTAAACTTTTTACCTCAGGAATAAATTCAGATTCATCAGTATCTCTTCAATATCTTTAATAATGTCCTTTACTACAATTATCTGATTAATATGTATTCTTTTAACCTTATTTCCAATATGTCCTAGTTGTCATTTTAGATGACAGAGGTGAATTACTTTACTTATGAGCTAAATCATAATCACTATACCTGAGACTCCACGTCTGAAATAGTTCTGCCATTGTTGACTTTTCTGACATCTCAGTAAGACCCACTACAATCTTTAATTGTGTTCTCTAATGTCTATTGGGATTGTGCTACAATGAGAAACAGGAAATCATTGACAAAAGTCAAAGTGAAAACTTATGATGTCAATTATCCCCTGACTGAGGTAGTGTCTTAATTGTTTTGATCGTCAATTCTTGCATTTAGTAAACATTGGCATTATTGCTTCTGAATTTTTATCAATCTTTGGCCAATCAACAGAACATACCATTGTGCTCATATTAATGTCAGCCATTTATTCTAAATGCATTTATCCAAAATACATCTTCTGAAACCAACTGGGTGATTGGCTTAATAGCCTTGTCTCACATAAATTCAACTAGTAAAGTTTCAAACTTTTTGTTGTAGAATAGCTGAATTTCTGCTTTTAAATATTGGTCCATTCTCTCAAAGTACATTTTGATTTTCACTCCAAACACTTATCTCACTGAATCCATGTGGTTGTGACTGCAGGATTCTCAATTAAAGTTTCAGTGTGAAACTTGTGCTTCACTACTTATGTGAGAAGCTTTATATGGTAATTTTGATAGAGATCACAAAAATATTTGAATTCATTGTCACCACAAGATTACATCTTTTTGCATTTTAGAAACTGCCAGAGTTAGAATTGTTCAATCAGGGTCCAGATTTTCAAATCATGATTTCATTATCAGTAACTAAGTAAGTTGCTGTCCCATGATTCTGGTAAAATTTCTTCATGCCAAGCACAATTGTTGGTTCCTCCTCCTCCTTCTCCTCCTCCTAAATATGAATATAGTTTTGTTTGCTTTTGTTAGTAGTGGAAAATACAAACACTATTAGTTTATCTGGGTCATCACCCAAAATCTGACTGATGCCAAGGACTAGAATTATTGATCAGGTGTGTTCATCAACTGCATCAATGTATCTGCATAGCTGTCTTCAAAAGTGACTTCCAAAATCTTAATGAACTCTGCGTACATTGTTCCAGTTAAATCTCTGATTTTAGAGTCTGCATTATATTTGTCTTAGTACTTTTAGAACTCTGAACATATAGGTTTTGAGACTATTAATCTTTGATGTAGATCTCTGAAATATAATAATTTAGTGGTATGTCTACATTACTATCAATAGGTTATTGATCAGCAATGTTGACTTTCAACTTTCATTGATTTGATTATGGTTATTATTCTTTGGATTTATTGAGGATGACCCCAAGAAAGTGAATCTCAGGGTTGTATATAGTGTTACATATGTACTTCGATAATAGATTTACTTTGAACTTTGATTCTTATTGTCAGTTGTAGAAGGATTCTGATTAGGCTGGAAGTACCAGCAAGCTCCAAATACATGAGTCTCATTCCATTTCAGGTGAGATATCCTTGCGGGAAGGTTTGTTAATTCAGCAGGGTGGTGTTTAAAATAGAGTTGAAGGAGGATGGAAAAGTGAGTACCAGTACAGTTAGTAGAGAGGTTGTGGAGACAGATATTGGTAAACCTTAGACAAAGTCAGGAATCAGAATGTTGAGCATGGGGCGACTAGTGTCCTGAGCTGCGTACCTTTCAATGCAAGAAGTATCATAGGGAAGATGGATGAGCTCAGTGCATGAATCATCAGCTGGAATTATGACATTGTAACCATTAGTGATGCTTGGTTGCAGGAGGGGCAGGATTGACACCTCAGTATTCTGGGGTTACATTGTTTTAGACATGACTGAGTGGGAGGGATGGATGGAGGAGTGGTGGCATTACTGGTCAGGGAAAATGTCACGGCAGTGTTCCATCTGGGCTCTGGAGAACTCAGCTAGTGAGGCATTATAAATGGAACTGAGAAATAAGAAAGATATGGCAATGTTAATGGTGCTATATTACAGACCACCCAACAGTTTGAGGGATTTAGAGGAACAAATTTGTAAAGAGATTGTAGACTATTGCAAGAAACATAAAGTTGTTAGTGTACGTGATTTTAACTTTCCACATATTGACTGGGAATCCCATACTGTAAGAGGACTAGATGGCATAGAGTTTGTCAAGTGTGTTCAGGAAAGTTGCCTTCATTGTATGTAAAAATTTTTGTAAGGGAACACTTTGCATCCAGTGACCACAATGACATTAGTTTTAAAGTAAATATGCAAAAAGTTAGGTGTGGTCTACAGGTTGAAATGCTAAATTGAAGAAAGGCCTATTTTGATGGGATTAGAAATGATCTGGCAGATGTGGACTGAAACAGGCTATTTTCTGGCATAAGTGTACTTGATAACTGGGATGCTTTCAAAAGTAAAATTTTGGGAGTACAAAGCTTCTATGTGCATGTCAGAATTAAAGGTAAAGATGACAACTGTAGGCAGCCTTGGATTTCAAGAGATATTAAGGCCTGGTTCAGGGGGAAAAAAAGGCTGTATAGTAGGTATAGGCAAACAGGAACAAATGAGGTGTTTATGCAGTACAAGAAATACAAGAGAACACTTAAAAAGGAAATTAGGAATGCTAAAAGGATGCTTGAAGTTGCCCTAGCAGAAAAGCAACAGGAGAATCCTAAGTGATTCTACAGATATATTAAGAGCAAAAGCATTTCTAGGGACAAAATTGGTTCTCTGGAAGACCAAAATAGTAATCCAAGTGTGGAGCCAAAACAAATGGCAGAAATCTTAAATTAATTATTTGCATTCTGGATAAGGTAGTAACTTGGATTAGACATTGGTTTTGTGGGTTAATCGGATCAACAAATTAGCAGATGACACCAAGTTTGGGGATGTAGTGGACAGTAAGGAAAGCTATCTTGGCTTGTAGAAGGATTTGCATCAGCTGGAAAATGGCAGATAGAATTTAATGCAGGCAAGTGTGAGATATTTCAATTTGGTAGAACCAGCCAGGGAAGGTCTTACATTGTGAATGCAGGGGCAGTGAGAAGTGTGGTTGAACAAAGGGATCTTGGAAAACAGATTATTTGCATCTGCATTTACTCAGGAGATGGACACAGAGTCTATAGAAGTGAGGCAAAGCAGCATCAACTTCATGGACCCGGTATAGATTACAAAGGAGATGCTTGCTACTCTGAGGCATATCAGAGTGGATAAATCCCCAGAGCCTGACAAGGTGTTCCCTCAGACCCTACAGGAGGCAAGTGCAGAAATTGCTGGGGCCATAGCGGAGATATTTAAATCATCCTTAGTGATGGGGTAACAAAGGATTGGAGGATAGCCAACGTTGTTCCACTGTTTAAAAGATTATAGATCGGTGAGTCAGACATCAGTTGTGGGAAAATTATTTGAAGGTGTTCGAACAGACCAAATATATAAGTATTTGGATAGACATGGACTGATTAAAGATAGTTAGCATGGCTTCATGCCTAGTAGGTCATGTCTAACCAATCTTATAGATATTTTCAATGAAGTTAGCAGGGAAGTGGATGAAGGCATGGCAGTGGATGTTGTTTACATCGACTTTAGCAAGGCATTTGACGGGGTTCCATATCGGAGGTTGGTTAAAAAAGTTCGGTTGCGTGGCAATCTGAATAAGGTAGTAATTAGACATTGACTTTCTGGGAGAAGCCAGAAAGTGGCAGTAGAGGGTTGCCATAATTCGTTGTAATGCCATCTATAAAATTGCTGAAGGTATCGCCATTGCTGGCAGAATTTCAGATGGAGACTAAAGGGCATACAGGAGCAATATATACCAGCTAGTTGAGTGGTGTTACGGCAACAATGTCAGCAAGATCAATGAGCTGATTGTGGTCTTCAGAAAGGGTAAGATGAGGAAACATAAACCAATCCTCACAGAGGGATCAGAAGTGGAGAGAGCGAGCAATTGCAAGTTGCTGGGAGTCGATATCTCTGAGGACCTAACCTGCATGCAACATATTGATGCAGCTATAAAGAAGGCAAGACCGTGACTATATTTCCATAGCAGTTTGAGGAGATTTGGTTTGTCAGCTAAAACACTTCAAAATTTCTACAGATGTACCATTCTGACTGGCTGCATCACCGTCTGGTATGTGGGGGTGGGGCTACTGTACAAGATTGAAGTAAGTTGCAGAAACTTGTAAAATATAGTCATCTCCATCATGAGTACTAGAGTCTGTAGCATCTAATGTATCTTCAAGGAGCAGTGCCTGAGGAAGGAGGTGTCCATCATTAAGGACTCCCACCACCCAGGACATGCCTTCTTCTCAGTGCCACCATGGGGAAGGAGGTACAGGAGCCTAAAGGCACTCACTCTATGATTCAGGAACAGCTTCTTCCTCTCTGCCATCTGAGTTTTAAATGGATATTGAACCCATGAACATGAACTCACTATTTTTTTTTAATTTTTGCTTTTTTTTTCACAACTTATTTTAACTTAAGTATTTAATAGACACATATATATATTTACAGTATTTTTTTATCTCTGTATTGATTTATCATGTATTTCATTGTACTGATGCCATAAAAAAATAATAATTTGCACAGTAATTGTGTATAGTTTTGGTCACCTACCTACAGGAAAGATGTAATCAAGATTGAAAGAGTACAGAGAAAATTTACAAAGATATCTGGAGGACCTGAGTTACGAGGAAAGATTGAACAGGTGAGGACTGTATTCTTAACACCATAGTAGATTGAGAAGAGGTTTGATAGAGGTAGACAAAATTATGAGTGATATAGATAGATCAAAAGCATACAGGCTTTTTCCACTGGGGTTAGGTGGGACAACAACCAGCGGTCATGGGTTAAGGATGAACAGTGACAAGTGGTTCATGTGAGCTGAATTTCAATGTTTAAGAGAAGCTTGGATAGTTACAGGGGTAGTAGGGGTATGGAGGGCTATGGGCCTGGTGCAGGTTGATGGAAGTAGGCAGCTTACATGTCTTCAGTGTAGAATTAATGAGTCAAAGGACCTGTTTCTGGATTGTACTTCTCTATGACTCTGAATATTTTAGAAATGTTGGATCCAACTGTCTAAGCTTAGTTGTCATTTTCTTTTCAGTTTAGCAATTAATTATCCGCTTGTTTATTAATTAACATTTATATACATAACAGTTTTGTATGACTCTAGTAGATATATAAAGTATTATTCAAAAGCTTCTTTGTTCTTTCACTCGGTGGCTAGCATTTTCTCTCAGGTTAACTTTAAGGCAGTATTAAATAACTATTTTCTAATTGAGTTATTGTTATCTCTGGAATTTTCATATCTTTCAGGTATAAAAGTTACTGTTTTATGTTAGGTTCCATTTTTAGATCCTCCCTTCTTCAAATAGTAAGACTACCTGACATTGTTCTGTTTCTGTTCTTTTTGTTCTATCAACTCTTAAGAAAATGATTGTGAAACAACAAGTTTTATGAAGTTTTATATCTTCTAAAAAAACCTTGGATTTAAACACAACAGTTTTGGTGTAGTTGGCAGGATATTCCAGAGTTTAAAATTTGTTCCACACAAAGACAAATGAGAGAATTTTTAGCATGCAACAAAGGAGATAAAAATGTCTTCTGTTCCTCTGTTGGCTGAGAGAAAGGTTGTTCAAATATTGGATGGAATTTAGAATTGAGGACTGCTGAATTGCCATTTGAAAGAAAAACAGCTGTGGAAATACTAAATGCAATCTATTTGGTCCTAACCTATTTGGTTATGTTCTACTTTGGTTGCATGGCAAACTATTTTTTGGTATCTGCTGAGAACAGTGGTTGTACAATTTATATATTCCTAACCGATTTACTTACGATCTAATTTGTTTCCATGGTGATCTATTTTTGGTACCTGGTGAAAATAGTGGTTGTACAATCCATCTGGTTGTAAATCTACTTGGTCACGATCTATTTACTTATTGGATCAACCCATGTGGTCATAATCTATTTGCTATTTGGTTATAATCTATTAATATTTTGAGATCTCTGTCAAAGTGATAAAAGAACCTTTGAATTAAGATTGAATTGAAACAATGCCTGAAGTAGTGAAACTTACTAATAACTCTTATCTGAATTAAATCTCAATTTGATAAAATGGATGTAAAATTCTGGGCAAAAAATAAGCACAATGTTAAATTATTAATACCAGCAATGTTATGTTCATTAAGGATAAGAAGGAATGCATTAAAATCTAAAGAATGGCTGCTACTGATTCAGATATAATACCATATGGTCAGCCTGATTGAATGTATGAGCAATTGATAAAGTTAATGGAATATGTGAAGTCTTTTAGTAACTGAAAGAAATGCAAAACTTGTGATAACCTACAAAAATCCATATGTTAGAGACAGTAAAATGTCTAAAGAGCAAGTCTTTGTATTAGCCAAACAAGTGGAAGAACTGCATGGTAATTCAATCGGTGTGCATTGTTCAGGGCAAGAAACAAATGGAAACAATGTAAGTGACTTCAAGCTGTTGATCCTGCTTGTGGCATTTTGAATGATGCTGCTGGTGATGCTACTGCTGGTGTTCTGCCCTGAGAAGCATCTAGTACTTCTGCAGCTCCACCCAAGGAATTGCAGTTCACATCAAACTGTCTCCCTACACAGCAGCACCATCTAAACTCCAGAGAATTATAAACTAAATTGACCAGTCCTGCAAGACAGCAACACTATCTGAAAACTGAAGAATTACAGGATGGACATGACATAGACTCTACAGTGACCCCTACTGTCTCAAGCAAGAATAACAGTGATGAAACAAAATGATTGACAACTACTGTATGTCACAGCTTGCTCCAATAAAGACCAAGGAAGTGAAAATAGACAGGAAGCATGTTGAAACCATTGTTAATCAGTGTATTGCCAAGTTAATGGCAGATTGATCAACTAT
Source organism: Hypanus sabinus (assembly GCF_030144855.1). Taxonomy (NCBI): domain Eukaryota; kingdom Metazoa; phylum Chordata; class Chondrichthyes; order Myliobatiformes; family Dasyatidae; genus Hypanus; species Hypanus sabinus. Next base: position 60,553,164 of record NC_082713.1, on the reverse strand, counting down.
TGCTCAACTGCTCAAAATTCTATTGGACAACACCAAGTGCTCAGACGGCAATGACTCTTAATGAAGAACAAATAGAAACATTTCAGAGTTTAAAGCTGACATTATGAACTGCACCTACATTAAGAATCTCTGGTACAGGTAATCATTTACCCTCTATGTCAACATTTTGGTATCCACGGTGGGAGGGGGAGATGTCCTAGAACCAATCCCCTGTGGATACTGAGGGACGACTGTATACAACTAGCTGCTTTATGCTAGGCACCATCTTTAGATCCTCTTTTCTTCGAGTGATAAGACTCCTGTCACTGTTCTGTTCCTGTTTGTTCTATCAACTCTTTGTAAAAAGGCCATGAAGCAATGTGTTTTATGCCTCATTACTGGCTTCCCAATGAAGCTTATAAACATCAGATTCCAACAAAAACCTCCAGGCACTTCAGAACAAAACATATGACTTATCCCAACAACCTAACATAAGGTACTTACATTCTGTCAAAGCCACAATTTCAGAAAATTATTTATCACAGTAAAATTCCTTTATGCATGTTCAGGATTCTAGTGGTGCTAGACTAAGCACATTTTCTAGATACTATTTTATTGATGCTCCATCACACACTTAATTTATTTTTACTTTAAATAATACAGCTGCCCATTCATCTCCTCCCTCACTTACATTTAGGGCCCCAAAGAGTCCTTCCAGATGAGGCAACACTTCACCTGTGAATCTGTTGGGGCTGTTCATTGCACCAGGTGCTCCCAATGTAACCCCATCTACATTGGAGAGAACAGTCATAAATTTAAGTACAATTGGCCTTCCTAATCCGTGAAGGATTAGTTCCAGGACCCCTCGCGAATACCAAGACACACGGATACTCAAGTCCCTTAGTTAACCTTCCTCAGTGCGGTGGCCTTTAGGACTCGGCGGAGCTCTGAATCTGCAGTGCTTCTGTTCACGAAAATAATCACAATCACAATTGAAAATAAAGTGGAAATAATAAAGCGATTGGAAAGAGGTGAAATACCATCCATCATTGGATAAGTGTTAGGCTACAGTCAGTCAATGACTGGAACAATTTTAAACAATAAAGTGAGAAAGGCTCAGCCCCAATGAAAGCTACAATTATTACTCAGCAATGCAATGATTTAATCATTGAAATATATACATTTCTTAAGTGTTTTATATGCATAGAAAGGTAAAATACATGCTATATACTAAGCCAAATATTTGACTAACTGATGCTAAATAATACAGAATGTACTTGTTCCGACTTATATATTAAGAGAACTTGCAATCTTTTTTCGATCCTGATTTACGATAACCTACGCACATCCTCCCGTATACTTTAAATCATCTCTAGATTACTTATAGTACCTAATACAATGTAAATGTTATGTAAATAGTTGTTATCCTGCATTGTTTAGGGAATAATGACAAGAAAAAAAAGTCTACACATGCTTGAACAACAAGTGCTGGAAGAGCACTTCCGGGTTTTCTCGATTCGCAGTTGGTTTAATTCACGCATGCGGAACTCGTGGATAAGGAGGGCTGACTGTGCAGCATTTTCAAGCACCTCTGCTCCACCATAAGTTTCCAAAGACCAACCTTTTTAACTCCTTTTCCCATTCCCGTTCTGACATATCAGTCCATGGCTGATTTTTATGCCATGATCTGGTCACTCTCAAGGTGGAGGAGTGATATCTCATATTTCATCTGAGAGGCCTCCAAACTGATGGCATGAATGTTGAATTCCCTCACTGTTCCATCTTTTTCTTTTCTGATTCTGGCTTTCTATCTCTCGTCATCTGCTTATCACCTTCCCCTTTTGCCTCTCTTTCTTCCCTTTCTCCCATTATCCACTTTCCTCTCCTATCAGAGTCATTCCTCTTCAACCCTTAGTTTTCCCACCCACTTAGCTTTTCCTATCACCTTCTAGCTATCCTCCTTCTCCTTCCCCCCTCTTTTTTTATTCTGGTATCTTCCCCCTTCCTTTCCTGTCCTGCAGAAGGGTCTCAGTTCAAAACATCAACTGTTTATTCATTTCCTTATCTGCTGGCTGACCTGCTGAGTTCCTCCAGCATTTTGTGTGTGTTGCTTGGGATTTCCAGCCTCTGCAGAATTTCTTGTGTTTATGACCTGTGACAGTGTATGAAATGTTCTGGCTATTAAAGCCAAATGTCATGCTAAGGTTTAGAATTATTCCAGATGGTTTGGTAGCTCTAAACTAGATTTAAGTTTGTTAATCACTGCACTTATACCTTATTCTTCAAGAGAAACTGCTTACGTTATACTTTGTTAGCATGGCTGATAACGCACAATGGGCATGCAGATTTACAAATACTGCTAACTTCCTCATGAGCCATAGCTGGTTTAGGATCCAAATAAAATCTGTAATCCTTCTGAGTCAACATATCAGAGGATCTATTCTGGGCCCAACATATTGATGTAATTTCAAGGCAGGCATGGCACCGGCTACACTTCATTAGGAGCTTGAGGAGACTTAGTATGTCACCAAATACACTTGCAAATTAATACAGATGTATCATGAAGAGCATTCTAATGGGTTGCATCACCATCTGGTCTGGAGGGGTCATGGCACAGGATTGGAAAAAGCTGCAGAAAATTGTAAATTCTGCCAAGCCCATCATGGGCACTAGCCTACCCAGCATCCAGGACACCTCAAAAAGGTGGCATCTATCATTAAGGACCCCCATCACCCAGGTCATACCCTCTTCTCATCACTATCATCAAGGAGGAGGTATAGGATCCTGAAGAAGATTTCTGAATGGACAGATGCACCCATGAACACTACCTCAGTATATGTTTCTCTTTTTACACGATTTATTTACTTTAGTTTTCTTTTTTAATATTTACTTCTTATTATAATGCATTGTTTTCTATTATTATGTACTGTAATGTAATGCTGATGCCAAACAACAAATGTTTTGACATATGCCAGTGATATTAAACCTTATTCTGATTTTTCTTCAATGTCAGAAGGGCATCCATTCACTCAGAGTCAGATCATTTTCAAAACTGAGAGGAATTTCTTTGCAGTCAAGTATCCTACAAGCTTGTACAACACTTGTTTTCTCAAGCTTAGATGAATATTGGAGAATAAGCGCTGGGCAGTTTTATTTGGTTCCTTCTCCAGTGTGATCTCGACACACTACAGCTGTATTTTATCACAGCACAAAAACTTCTGAGGGGTCTATACTTGGCTCTCCCAAAATGAGCCATTATTTTCTCCAATTCTTTGCAATTGTCTTTCAATGCTCACAAGCAAAGAGTAGTAGGAAACACAGGGTACTGCACTATCATCAGCAAAACTCACATTAAGAAAACTGAATGGGAGGCTGTTTAGAAATGAATCTATATCTACATGTGTTGTCAATAATTCTTTAATAGACTGTAGATCCTTCTACCATATGTTACTCATCGCAAAATGACTGCAACACTTTTTTTTCGTACTCTACTCAACATAAGCTACTAAAAATATGTCAGTGTTCATTACTGGAACTCAAGTTTTAACAAGTGTGGAGACCAAATACACTCGCAAATTAATACAGATGTATCATGAAGAACATTCTAACGGATTGCATCACCATCTGGTGTGGTGTGGAGTGCACTTAGAATCACTGTTCTGGTATACAGAGCAACACACACAAAATGCTGAAGGAACTCAGACATTTCAGACCAAGATCCCTCCTCATGACTAACTGTTCCTTCTATTAAGCATCATTCCGAAATCGTCTGATATATAATTTTTTTAAATTGCTCTCTGGCTCCTGAAATTTGACCTGAAGGAGCTCAGTTCTTTTTCCACTTCAATCATCGGTTATGACTTGAGTTTGAATTACACATATATACAGTAATACATTGTACATTACTGTTTCTTCTTGGAACTATATTTTCCATCCAGCAGCAAATCATTCTCCTTGAAATGTGGAATCAAACTTAGCTCTACCAAGGCAATTAGCTGTGATTTGTGCCACAATAATTGCAGCATAGAGGATGCAGGCTACAGCCACACATCACAAGAATGCATTAAACTCATGATAGGCGAAAACTAAAAGGATCATGAGGCTGTTTTCTAAAGACAGTTTATGGCCTTTACACATTGAAAATCCTAATGTGCTATAATAAGAAATTTTAAACTAGTCTGTAAACTGAATACCAAAGGACCTATTCCTTTGGAGATACTAACTGTTTAGAATTTACTCTGACATATTAATATAAATAGAACAAACAGATCACACAATGAAATGGGATTAGGTAAGACTAATCATTTGTCTGTGGTCTCTGAACCTCTGTGGTCCAGCTATCTGCAGATCTTGCAAGTCCATGGAGAAGTAACAAATTCAACGTGTCTCATTCATCCTCAAAATTCATGGAGTTTCAAAATGTTGATGGCCCCTGAATGTTTCTCATCAAAGTATTTCAGCCTGAAAATCAGCAAAATCTCAAACAAGGTGGCATTTCCTTATAAACAGAATAGGATAATTAACTGCCACATGATTGAGAAGGAAACTTTTGCCGATAGTTAAGGTTAAAATAGAGAAGACACAATGAGAGGATAAGGGTTGTACTCAATCAAATTGTGATAGGTCTGGATATTATATCAATAAAAAAAGAATATAATTGAAGAGGAATGTAACTGTGGACAAGATTGATCACCTGTATCCATGGGAACTGGCTCCTTCACGTGTTTGTCAGTACCAGTTGTGTTTGAAATTGTCAAGAATTAAGGTGAACAGCAGTTATGAATACTACGAAAGGCTTCAGGGAATAATAGACAAGTATTTTATATACTACTTGTAAGAAATAATTAAGAGAACATTGAACGGCGCTGCTTAATGAGGCCAGTTTTACACTGCTCAAAGTCAGGAGTTTTAGTGATAGAGTGAAGGCGAGGGTCGCCATCTATAAGTACATTTGACACGTCAGGTCTGTCCTGGCATTTTGTAAGTGCAATCCAATTGCTCTATTTCTCTGTTTTATTTCCCTTGTAACACTGTATTACTTTTTTCCTTCAAATGTTCACTCTGTTTTTAGGAGTAATGACTGAGACTGCTGTTAGTATCCTTTGGGTAGTGAAATTCAGCCAGTCAACCAAGCTCCTGAGAAGACTGATTTACTTGCAATTTGAACCACTCAGGATTGCTCATCTTTGCTTCCCAAACATTTTGTTATGTTACCTGAGACTGTGAAAAATTTAACTCAGCAACAAAAGAAGACAAAGATAATGTCAGTACTTTTCACTATGCTTTGATAGCATGTAGCTCCATTTAACATCTGCAATTAAGTAGAAAGGTTTGGATGGGAAAAACAAATTCTGGAATAACAGGAATGGTGTGCTTTTATATGCAATTGACATTGAAGGGTCTAATTTCCCTAGCATAAAATTAAGCCTCTGTGTAAATAAGGCTTCATTAGTTCACATTTACTACAAGAAGCTTTCTTCATATTAAAAGTATTTAGCTCCTTTGCTTTCATGTAGTATAGTGTATTGGCAAATGGAAGTTAAAATGTCTGCCAAAGATATCATGTAAAATGCGTTTGTAGATCTCACAGCCAATACAAATACTGATCTGATAAAATAAGCTGTCCAAAATCTGGCTTAGACCAGAATAAAAAATATAGAGCTGAGCTCAAGGGACAGAGTAATATTCTCTTGGCAATGAAGCTAAATATCATTGGCTACACAAGTGTGCAATCGTTGTTTGATCATGTGCTAACAAAATGTCAGATTTTAGTAGAACAGCACAAAAAGCTCCCCATTGGTTTTTAGGATTATAATCAAAGTATGTCATGAAAAGAAATCTTGCTGAAAAGAATTTAATTATCCAGACAAGAGGTGTGCTGGTTGCAATGTATTTTGCAATACAATTCTGAATGGTTGTAACTTTATTCTAAGCATAGGATAGGGCAAAAATGTACATGCATATATACCTGATGTGACTGTACATTGAATCATGGAACAGAAACATAGAAGCTTTACAACGATTAACACAAGAATGTAAGAAGGAGATGCAAGGATAAATTCCTTGCACCTACTCTGCCATTCAATATAATAACAAATGATCTTTCAACACAGCACTTCTTTCCTTGATCCCCAACTTCATTGTTTTCCTAAATATACAACAGTCATCTTTATCTTGAACTTAGTCTCTGAGCCTTCATGACCATTTGGTTGGAAAATTCCCAAGGATACAACAATCCCTAAGTGAAGAAATGTTTTCTATTTCAGACTGAAATGGAATTACTTAGACACAGTGACATCTGGTTTGCCCTGGATAACATCAGCACAACATCAACCTTGTCAAGCAAAAGAAAACATTTGATATGTTTTTGTGAGATCACCTCTCAATCTTTGAAACTCAAACAAAATACGTCAAATCTGCTTAACATCTTCTAAAAGAACATACGTCACACTGCAACAAACAATTTGATGACCTCCTTCCATTACAAATACATATTCTTCTTTAGACAGAAATTAGATTTCAGTTGTTTTTTCACAAGGACCCAATATTATTTCAGTAGCTCATTTCTATTCTTATTTTCAAATCCTCTAGTAGTACATGTCAAAATATCATTTTTCTACTTAAATGATTAATGATTATTGCAGGCTCTGTATTTCCATTTAAAAATACTCTGTGTTTCTATTTTCTCAATAAAAAAGTAATCTCATGCTTTCCACATCATTTTCCATCTCCATGTCTTCACCTAATCAGTTAACCTCTTGAATCCCTACAGTGATTTCATTGCAGCTCATCTTCTACTCCTCTTTGTATCATCAGTATACTAGATCCCCTCTCCATAGGTGGGCATCACCTCCACCTCCAAAGGTGCTGTACTGTTCTATGTTCTCTTCCCTCACAAGTGGTGGAAACTGTCACTCCAGGTTACCAGGCAGCAGAGGGTGCCTGGATGTGTTGCCAGTAGTGGTGCTGGACGCAGACTTAGTTGAGACATTTAGGAAATGGAGGGATATGAGACATATGAACTTCCAGATTTCTGAAGAGGTAGCTGAAAAGATTGCAAAGGCATTAGTAGTGATGTTTCAAGGTTCATTAGATTCTGGAATGTTCCCAGAGGACTGGAATATTGCAAATGTCACTCCCTAAAAAGTTAGGAAGGCAAAATAAAGGAAATTATTGGTTAGTTAGCCTAATTTCAGTGGTTTGTAAGATATTTGAGTCCATTATACAGGATGAGGTTTCAGAGTACTTGAAAGGAGGCAGATGATATAATAGGCCAAAGTCAGCATGGATTCCTTATGAGGATGTCTTGCCTAATAAATACTTTGAAATTCCTTGAAGAATTAGCAGGTGGGATAAAAAAAGGAGAATCATCGGAGGCTGATCACTTTGTTTTCTGGAGGCCTTTGACAAAGTGCCATACAGGGTTGTTAGTAGGAGAAGAGCCAATGGTATTAGAGGAAAGACACTAGCATGGATAGAAGATTGGCTGACTGGCAGGAGGTATGCAGTAGGAATAAGGGGAGCCTATTCTGCTGAGCTGGCATTGATGAGTGGTATTCTGCAGGAATTGGTGTTGAACCACATTTTTCATGTTATTTGTCAATGATTTGAATGATAGGTTGATGGGCTTGCCGGCAAGTTTTTCAATACCAAGATAGGAGGAGGGGCAGTAGTTTTGAGCAAGCAGGGAGTCTGTAGAAGGACTTAGACCGATTAGGAGAATGGGCAAAGAAGTGGCAGATGGAATACAGTGAAGTGAGTATATGGTCATGAAGGTTGGCCGCAAGAATAATGATAAAGTGTGTTTTCTAAAGGCAGGAACAAATTCAGGAAGCAGAGTTGCAAAGGGAGTTAGGAGTCCTCATGCAAAATTCCCTAAAGAAGTCATCAACCAAAAATAACAAATAGAAGGTAGGAGAATGGTCTATTTCTGTCCCCATGTCTTATTGTCTAAAGATGAGTAATAAAGCCCATGATATGTTCTGATGCAGGGTGTTCTCCCAAAATGTCAATAATTCCTTTACTCCCACAGATATTTCAAGACCCACTGAGTTCCTCCAACAGACTGTCTGTGGCTCCAGATTCCAGTGTCTGTAATTTCTTATGTGACCCTGAGTGTTCAGGAGTCTGATGTGGGGCCTGTGAACTATGTAACTTGCATAATAGAGCTGACTGGGAGTAACTAGGGCCTCAGTACCAGCAGAAGATGTTGCCGTTAGTTTCATTGTCCTTCCAGTGCATTTTTACATCAATCACACCTGGCAAAACTAGTGTGGTCTAATTCAAATGAATGAGCAAACTGATATCCAAATAACAGACAGGGGTACAAGAAGGTCTTTTAAGAAAATCCTGGATAGGTACATGGAGCTTAGAAAAATAGAGGGCTATGGGTAACCCTAGGTAATTTCTGAAGTAAGTACATCTTTGGTATAACGTCGTGGGCTGAAAGGCCTGCATTGTGCTGTAGGTTTTCTATGTTTCTAGATGCAAATATTGGAACCTAAAACAAAAAAATAAATCAAACTCAATGGGTCAGACAACATCTGCAGAGGGAATTGTTAGACAGGACAAGGGTATTAACCCAAATGGACAACTGTCCTTTTCCATCTACAGATGCTGTACTTTCACCAGCTGTGTGTTTATTTTTCATTTAAAACGAGCTTAGTTGACATTTTAATTGTTTTTTTTCTTTATTAATATGTGAATTTCTTTCTTTTAAGTAGTTCATATTAGCTTTGTTTCTAATCCAATTGTTATTTACTTTATTGTTATCAATTCCAAAATGTTTTATGTATCTTTCATTTTTTTCTCTCTGTGACCTTACTATCAGAAAGCAAAGAAAGATTCACTTTAAGCAGGTCTTTTGTTCAGCCACTTCTCATAAAGTTGTTCCTAGCAGTTTATTGCACCTTACAGGGAGTTTGTGTAGGCAGTGCATTGGAGGCTTCACAATGGCATGAATATTATGATGCTACAGGCTGTTTTATTCCTTTCTGTCCATTTTTCTTTTATTCTTGATATCAGTGGCATCGTTCATAGGAACAATAGCTTCAAGGTTTTCCTTTGCTTGGGTCTCAACAATAAGTGATACTGCCTTTATTCCTGTGCTGTGGTTAATTGAAAATAAAGCTATCTATTAGAAATGTAATATTTCTATGGTGTTTAAAAGAGCATATTTAACAAGCTTATTAACGCTTCTGTGGTGCTGGCAGTGTTTCCCTAAAAAATTGAAGGCATCTGTATCAAGAAATTAGAATTTGGTCTCTCTGGTGTACTAAATAAATATAGTAACAAAATACAGGTGAAAGCTGGGCAAAAGTACATTGATTTTTAACAAGTTTCGGCATCAATTAATGTAATAAAATATAATGTGAGTGGTATTTGAATCTTTGAACCCTTATTGTCTGGAGGTGGATATAGAGCTCACAGCTTATTTTTCTGATGACTGGGAAAAAGGAATCCTAAAGAATTCTCTCTCTCTGAAAGCTATGCTATTGCTGCAGAAAAGGCTACTGTGGAATTGAGGAAAACAAAGTGGAATGGTTACCCTTAGTCTGCATCCCAAATGCAAACAAATACCAACATTAAACCTTTGCTTGAGCGGACTGTTGCTTCTCTGAACTGTGTGCTATTCTGATTGAGAGGTTTTGAGACCCTTCACCTGAACCCTTCCAGATGAAGGGACTCAGTGCAAAACATCAATTATCCACTTTCCTCTACAGATGGTGTCTGACTTGCTGAGTTCCTCCAGCTTTTTCTGTATTATTCCAGATTCCAGCATCTGTAGTCTCTTGCGTCCCCATCATAGTTATTTGTCTGATGTGCTTAATTTAGAGATGCTGAAATCTTAGAGGAGACACACTTTGAAACATGGATTTGAATCAAACAATAAAAATCCAATCTGGCGGAGGACAGGGGAAGTATGAATGTCATTTTAGTGACCTTTAGTCACATCTGTTTTGTCAATCTGCTATGGTGCGTGTTTTTGGCTTTTGAGCCTATTACATGAAGATCATCGATTGGGCTTTAATGCACCATTCCAATTATCACAGAGATAGCCATTGTGCTCATGATGATTGCACACAAGTTACACTGAGTAAACAACAACTGCACATGTTAGTGTCCTGGGCTGTTTCACAAAGGATCCAGAAACAATGGTTAAAACAACCATTAGGTCAGAAGTGTACCCAAACTTGAGGAACATTGCAACTTAGTCCTTTGTAAGTGCTGTGGAACTATCAAAATTCTGTGATACTTGGTGATAATATGCAGTACTGCTTCACTTCAGACTTCACTTCTAGGCTCTGCAAATTGTATTGCAAGTAAATTGAAATTGTCAAGAACATAATTTGTGTTTAAGCTTTCAAAAGGTCTCACCCACAAAACCTTAATGCCTTCTCCTCTCAAGTGCAGACGCACACTGTATCTTTCCAGTATTTTCTGTTTCCATAGAAAGATAACGATTTTTTTTTTCAAACCAGCAATTGCAGTACAATGTTTTAGCAGCTTCTTTCATTTCATGTTTAAAAGAACTTCAGTGCCATTGTGCCTAATCCCAGAAGCTGACCTGTGGTATACATTTCTAGTAATGCAGTCAGGAATCGATATATCGAACAGGATAGCAAGGATTACTAAAAGGGTTTGTCAAACATAAGTGACATAAATATTTAACAGTAGTGAGCTCAGGCTTCTGAATCCACTAAATTTGGATTAGTGAGTCATTGCTGTTTATCTTTATCATACACTTTGCCGTTTTATGATACACAACTGTAGAAAGTTAGTATTTCTCATGGTATTTGACTAACATAGATCAGTTAGCTACTTAGTGGGTTATTTTAAACAGCAGAAAATTAATGGCATCGGGGAAGCAATTCTCAGTCTACTGACCTTAACCTGTTTGCCACACATCTGAATTTGACATTGTTGCAACATTACAATGAAGTGCTGGAAGTCTTGAAATGCATAAAGGTGAAGAAGTCCCTGGGGTTCAGCTAGATATATCCTTGGACATTAAGAAAAGCAAGGAAGGACACTACTGGGGCTCAACTGAGATTATTGCACCTTCATTAGCCTCTGATGAGGTATTAGAAGACTGGAGGATAGCTAATGTTTTGCCAATATTGAAGAAGGGTAGAAGAAAGAAGCCAGAAATCTGGAGACCAGTGAGCTACAGATCAGAGTTCAAAAAGAAATTGGATGGGATTCAGAGGGATGATAAGTAGTTGTATTTGGAAAGGAAATGATTTATTAGGGATAATCACTGTGATTATGTGCACAGGAAACCTGAATCTGTTTGAGCATTTTAAAGTTATCAAGAAGATTGACAATAGCAGGGCAGCAGGTATTGTCCAAATGGATGAAAATGTAGTTGGCATGATTAGTAAGTTTGCTGATGACACCAACATTGATGGTAGATCGAACAATGTTTTCTAATGTTACTATAGGATTAGATCTACTAGGAAACTGGGGAAAAGAACAGCTGATGGAATTTAACTTGCAGAAGTGCAGGATGATGCATTTTTCAAAGTTTAACCAGTGCAGGACATAAACAGCGAAGGGTAAGGCCCTAGGTAGTGTAGCTGAACAGAGGGATCTCAGGGTACACATATGAAATTGAAAAGTGGTAGACAGGCTGGTGAGGAGGGCACTTGGCATGTTACATTCACCAAATACAATAGTCAAGATGCCATGCTACAGTTATAAAAAATATTGTTCAGGCCACAAATGGAGTATTTTATGCAGTTCTAGTCTCCACACTATAGGAGGGATATCATTAAGATACAGAGGAGACAGAAAAGGTTGGCAAAGATGTCACCTGGATTATAGAGCTTAGATCTATGTTTGGAGCATTTGGCTAGGTAAAGTTTGACAGTGAAGGGAATTGAGAGGTGATGTGATAGATGTCTATAAAATTGATTATAAGAGGCATAGATACGGTAGATAGCCATTGTCTGTAGCCATGACAGAGATTTCAAAAACTAGAGGGCATAGGTTCAAGGTAACAGCGAAGTGAGCTTGACGGGACTTAAAGGAGATATAGTATGTGCGGCAAAAATTTCACATAAAGTGTAGTTGGTAACTGAAATTATATGTTTTATCCTACAATAACATTTGTTTGAAAGTAACCTTACTTGTAAATGTATTATTCATGATTTCACTGATTTATTACTGTTATTCACTGATTTCTGATCACTGACCACTGGTCTCTGTCAAATTGAATTACTTAGATGTAAAAGGCTGATTTCTGCAATTAGATCACACACCCAGGCTATGAAGAGTCAATGAGTTTCCAGTTCCTGGGCTTGGTTTGATGCTTCTGTTTTAAAATTGCACCTGGTGTTCAAATAGGTGTATAGACCTCTACCATAAAGCAGCAGAGAAAATTCTACCAAAGAATCATTAATTTGCTGATAAGTGCTTTTACCTCAGCATAGTAATAATCTTATTTACTTGCACAGTAAGAGGACTAATTATAACTAACCAAAAATGGAGTGAAACTTCTTCCAAGCCAAAGCACTAATAAATTGTTTAGCACAAGTAAGATTCTATGGCCTTAATGTGGCTGATTTAGAAACAGGTGAGTTAACTATAATATTGCATCTCTGTTTACTGTATTAGTATTCAAAAGTAATTACTCAAGATTGATTAGGGAACAATCTATTTCTGATAGATTCCATTTGATCAGTCTGACTTTGTGCAGAGTCAATTTTGAGTTCTAATTCATAATAATTTTCACTCAGGGGCCACTTTATCAGATATCTCCTGTAGCCCATCCACTTCAAGGTTTGATGTATTGTGCATTCCCAGATGCTCTGCTGCACACTACTGTTGTAATGCATGGTTATTTGAGTTATTGTCACCTTCCTATCAGTTTGAACCAGTCTGACCATTCTCTTCTGACCTCTGTCAAAATCAGAAACAGAATCAGGATCAGGTTTATTATCACCAGCATATGTTGTAAAATTTGTTAACTTAGTAGCAGCAGTTCAATGCCATACATAATATAGAAGAAGAAGGAAAAAATAATAGTAATAAATAAATAAACCACAGTTTATGTATTTTGGATGTATCAAAAATCATGCAAAAACAGAAATAATATATATTTTAAAAGTGAGGTCGTGTTCATGTGTTTAATGTCCATTTAGGAATTGGATGTCAGAGGGGAAGAATCGCTTCCTGAATCGCTGAGTGTGCACCTTCAGGCCTCTATACCTCCTACCTGATGGTAATGGTGAGAAAAGCGTATGCCCTGGGTGCTGGAGGTCCTTAATAATGGATGCTGCCTTTCTGAAGGTGTCCTGGGTACTTTGTAGGCTGGAACCCGAGATAGAGGCAACCAAATTTACAAACCTCTGCATCTTCTTTCGTTCTTGTGTTGTAGCTCCCTACACCACCTGCCCCCTCCACCACCACCATCTCAGACAGAGACAGTGTTGCAGCCTGTCAGAATGTTTTCCATGGTACATCCAAACAAGAGAAAATCTGCAGGTGCTGGAAATCCAGTGCTGGAGGAACTCAGCAGGCCAGGCAGCATCAATGCTAAAAAGTACAGTTCGACATTTTGGGTCAAGACCCTTCATTAGCAAATTGTTTTTGTCCACAGAACTGCTAACCACTGGATGTTTTTTTTTTGTTTCTCGCACATTTCTCTGTAAACTCAAGAGATTGGTGTGCATGAAAATCCCAGGAGATCAGCAGTTTCTGAGATAGTCAAACCACCCTTTCTGCAACTAACAATCATCCCCACAATTAAAGCCACTTAGATTTAATTTCTTCCCCATTCTGACATTTGGTCTGAACAACAACTGAACCTCTTGACCATGTCTGTATGCTTTTATGCATTGAATTACTGACACGATTGGCTGATTAGGTACTTGCATTATCAAGCAAATGTACAGGAATCCTTAACAGAGTGGCCACTGATTATATATCATTTGGTCTAAATTGTTCACATTATATTTCATAAAATTGGATGCAGATACTGTATAAGTACAGACTTGAGCAAAAAAGAAGCTCCGCTCAGTCCTTCAGTGGATTCTGTTTATACTGCTCACTGCCTCAGCAAGGATGCCAGGATAATCAAAGACACTCTAGATATTCTCTCTTCTCCCATCAGGCAGAAAGTACAAAAGCTTGAAAGCATATTCAGATTCGCCATCACTACCTCCTCCCATAGATGCTGTCTGGCCTGCTGAGTTCTGCCAGCATTTTGTGTTTTTTTATTCAGATTCAGATTCGGTTTATTGTCATTTAGAAACCACAAATGCAATGCAGTTTAAAAATGAGACAACGTTCCTCCAGAATGATATCACAAAAGCATATGACAAAACAGACTACACCAGAAAATCCACATAATGTTTGGCAATCCCCACTCCATAGTCCAGACAGGCTGCTGCGTATTAATATCACGCTACCGTCCTAGCACGTTCCTCAGAAAGGAGCTCCAAATCCACCAGACAAACAAAACCAAAAACTAAAGCTACAAGACCTGCACAAAACCACATAGTTACAACAGTGCAAACAATAGCATAATTGATTAAAAAAAACAGAACATGGGCACAGTAAAAATAGCCCAAAGATGTTAAAGGACTATAAGTTCAAAAGAAATCACCACACAGTTTCCACGAGTCCCTAGGGTCCCGACAGACTCATCATCCCACACTGGCGGCAAAAGGGAATACCCCCCTATGGACTTCCATGGCACCGCATGACTCAGCCTCACAGGTGCAGCACACAATGGAAGCTCTGTCGAACCCAGCCTCGCAGACACAGCACACACCGAAAGCGACCTGACCGCAGTGGACTCCGAGTCCATCAAACCTCCGAGCCTCCGACCATCCCCTCCGGCACAGCTCCTCAGAGCACCATCCTCTGCCGAGCGTATTAAGACGGCCCTGCCAATGGCCATTGGCAACGTGACCCCAAGGACTGGGGGCAGAGTCCCGGACGTCACAGCAGCAGCAGCAACGAAGAAGGTTTTCCTGGAGATTTCCCGATGTTCCTCCGTGCTCCCACGTCTGTTTTCAATCGATTATGATTGCGCATGGCACCCCAATTCACAAGTAACAAATAATCAGCTGTGTCGCGCCGCCATCTTGGATCGTATATGCCACCAGGCTTAAGGGCAACTTTCATTCTGCTTTTAGCATACCCCTGAATGGATCTCCTATATGATAAGATGGGCTGTTGGCTTCACAATCCAATTTATTATGATTTTAGACTTTATTGTTTGCATGCACTGCTCTCGTTTGGTAGATTTTATACATGATTCTGCTTTGTTATTGTTTTAACTTATCTGCGCTCAATGCTTGATCCTTGTAAACAGTATGTAAGACAAGCTCTTCACTGTATCTTGGTACATATGACAAGAATTAACCAATATCAATACATGGAGAGAAATATAAAATATTATTCATGTTTAAAAGGAAATTAGTTTGTAATAGTTGTATAAACAGTAAAGAACCATATGTATTGGACATTGCTTCTGTGACGCGAGCTATTGGTGAGGAAGGTTTGTACCCAAATGCTGGAGCATCTGAGGCTAGGATTGAGACAAGGAATGAAGCTGGAGCAAGAACTAAGAATGATATCTCTGGTTGTCCTGACAATTGAGCACAGAAGCTCTATTCAGTTGCTCTTTAAGTAATCAATACTTGGTGAACAAAGCATGATTGCCATTTAGCAGGATGGTACAGAACCCTTAAAGGAGCTGCAACAGCTATCCATATACTCCAGAGAGTTAAAGCATCTAAACTCTGGAAGCTGGTGCAGTTGGCAGCCTCTCATAACAGGATCCCCTACCTCTCTGGTCGACTCCTGATGGCCCAAGCTGCTAATAGAGATGATGATGGTGATTGGGGATGAGAATGAGGTTCAAGTTGTCTCTTTCAGTATCCAGCACATTTCCTTGGGTCTGAATCCTTCTCAGTACTCTCAAACAGTATGTAAGTCCAAAAGCCATCTCAACATGAAGACCTGTACCTCATTGATAGCGACCGGTGTTGTGACTACTTCTTTTTATGCTGTGTATCATTGATTTAGATGATGGAATAGATGGCTCTGTTGCTAACTTTGCAGATGATACGTAGATTGGTGGAGGGGCAGGTAGTGTTGCAGAAACAGGTAGGCTGCAAAAGGACTTAGACACATTAGGAGAATGGACAAGAAATACAATGTTGGACAATGCATGGTCATGCACTTTGCTGGAAGAAATAAATGTACAGACTATTTTTTAATTCCAAAAAGATGCAAAAGGTACAGATTCAGTCAGTGGTGAGGAATGCCAATGCAATGTTAGCATTCATTTCAAGAGGTGTAGAATACAAGAGCAGGGATGTGATGCTGAGGCTTTATAGGGCACTGGTGAGGCCTCACCTTGAGTATTACAAACTATCTTGGACTCTTCATCTAAGAAAAGATGTGCTGGAATTGGAGAAGGTTCAGAGATGATTCTGGGAATGAAAGGATTATCATAGGAGGAATGTTTAATCGCTCCGGGTCTTTACTCACTGGAATTTAGAAGGATGAGGGAGGAATCTCATTGAAACCTTTTGAATGATGAAAGACCAAGACAGAGTAGATATGGAAAGGATAATTCGCATGGTAGGAGAGTCTTGGACAAGACGGCACACCCTCAGGATAGAGAGGCATCCATTCAAAACAGAGATGCTGAGAAATTTCTTTAGCCAGAGGGAGGTGAATTTGTGGAATTAGTTACCACTGGCAGCTAGGAGTTCAGGTATTGGGTACATTTAATGCAGAGATTGATAGGTTCTTGATTGGACATGGCATCAAAGGTTATGGGGAGAAGGATGGGGATGGGGGTGAGGTGGAGAGAAAAGAGTTAGCTATGATTGAAAGGCAGAGCAGCCTCGATGGGCAAATGGCCTAATTCTGCTCCTATGTCTTATGGTCTTAGAATAAACCCGGGTGGTGGCGGGGCCTTGGTGTCTTTCTTCCAGGTTGGGACCAGCAAAATCACTCTTGGTCTCCTGAATATCAGCAAGATTCTTGTGGTCTGTCCAAACAATATGAGGGTTCTTGGCCCCTTGAGCCAGTGACGCCATTCCTCGAAACTAACTTCACTGCAAGAAGGCCCTGATCCCCAATGTCATAATTTCTCTCTGCCGGGGATAGTCACCTGGAGATGAATGCACATGGGTGCAGCTTACCATCCGAAGGTGACTGTTGAAACAACACTGCACCCACTCTGATGTCTGTGGCATCCACTTCCACGATGAAGGGGTCTGAATTGGGAGAAACCATGATGGGAGCTGATGTAAACTATTGTTTAAGCTCTGTAAAATCAGCCCCTGTTACAGTAGTCCAGGCAAAAGGGCCTGTGGATTTCTTAGCACCATCAGCAGAGCTGACATCGAGCTGAAATTCCTGATGAGCTTTCAGTAAAAGTTTGCAAACCTCAGGAATCGTTGGACTTGTCTGACACTGGATGGTTGTGGCCAGTCTCTGTCTGCCTGGGTCTTGGCAGGGTCCATCTTGAGATTGCCATTGGAGATGATGAAACACAAAGTTGAAATGGTTTTCACGGGAAATCCGGACTTCTCCAGTTTGACATTAAGCCCATGGTTCAGAAGCCTTTTTAAAATGTCCCCGACATGAACGATGTGCGCCTTCATTGTGCTTTTTTTCTGGCCCTCAAAGCTCATACAATCAACCCCAGGTAGCAGGCAGCAGGTCTGTAGCACTGTCATAAGTGTGGGTCTGCAGAATCTGAGGCTAAGATCGAGACAGAAAATAAGGATGAATCAAGAACTGAGCACAAAACAAAATGTGAGGTGATATCTCTGATTGGCCTTATGATTGAGCACTGAAGCTCCATTCTGGTGCTCCTTAAATAATTCTTGTTACCCAAAACATGATTGCCAATTAGCAGGATGATCCTGAACCCTTTAAGGGGCTGTGTCAGTTATCTATAATACAGAGAGTTAGAGGGTCTGAACCACAGAAGGTGACACAGTTGGAAGTGTCTCATAACAACTTCTCCAATCACTATTTTGCTCTTTTTACTTGTCCAATATCATCCTCTTTCATATCATATTGTTATCATCCTTGCCATTTAATCCCTCTCTCCACAATCCATTGTATCCATGACCTTTCCTTTTTTCTTCTCCCTCTCTTCCCCCATTATATAAATGAACACAAATAAACTTCTGGGACTGTTCACTGAGCAGAGTTCATTCTTTTCGTGTTCTGGACACCATTGAACTATTAATTGACATTAACAAGACAGAATATTTGGTTTTTTATCTCATTTGCTGTTTAGTTGTTAAAATTTGTTGCTGTATTTGCCTATTAAATAATTACTATTCTTCCAAACTGGGCCATTGACAACCTGGACTCATCTTTCCCTATTCTTTATTTCAATCCTATAATACTTATGTAAATAAACTAGTAATCCAGAGGAATGGACTAATGGCCTGGCTATGAAAATATGTTTTATACTTCAGGAACTGGAAGATATTAATTGAGTTAATCAAACTTTCTGTAATTAAGAAGTTATTTTGATTGACATAATGAAATAGCAGAAAAATTCAAACAGAAATTCTTTAAGAAAAGAACTACACCATTCATACAACTGATCTATATATGACCTCAAACACTCAGAAAAGTGTTTGACTGATATCTAAAAGATTAAAGATTAGCTTTATTTGTCACATGCACACCAAAACCTCAAAATATTCAGTGAAAAACAGTGAATTGTTTGTGGTTCTCTGACTAGTGAACTCGCGGCAAAGCACAACTGTTGCATGCTTTCGGTGCGTGCCCAAAACTTAGCATCAAACCATAAGAAGAAAGTTTATTGTAACTAAAACCAAAGTCAACTTTGTTTAGCCCTGCAATATCCTCCTCGCTGACATTTGGCAATTTACCAAGATTGGGAGACATGATGTTAAAAATTGACAAGCAACAGTATGATATAGCCATATTCACGGCCAAAATGTCAATTTCCTTCATGATCATAATTAACTTCATACTGCCTCTTCACATGGGATGTTGCATTTTGATGAGGGGTAGGGATATGCATACATTTCAAACTCCTCTAAAGCTCATTAAACATGGTAATTAATACACAGTGATGAATGTTCCATGAGGGACCTTGTTTGAAAAATGGCCCAAGAGCAGCAAGGACATAGAATGTACTCTGGGAATGGGAAATTCAATGTGCAGCATAAATCCTGCTTTTTGCGGATGGAACAAAGGTTCTTGACAAAGTGGTCCCCCAATCTACATTGTGTCTTGCCAATGTAGTAGAGGCCACATTGGGTTTCCCAAAGGATTTCTCTCATCTATCAGCAAGTTGTTGGAAGATGTCAGTATTGTGCAATACTTTCTTTACTATTACACATTTGGTAATATTTAACTTGGGTGCCATATGGTTGTCCACATCTTATTACAACATTAATCTAATATCAGTATATGTAATGATTTACAGTCGTGAAGTATCTGACACAACATCCAGGCAGCAATTGATTGTGTTCAAGCAGGAACCAAGGAAGCTTAGTTGATGTGGATCAAGAAAAACACTTTTCAGTTGATGTAGACATGCTTAACTAGGAATCACTTTTGGTTATTAGAAATCAATCATGATTGCTGCAGGAGCTCTTCCAAGCAATGGCTAATAGCAACCCGATCTTTTCCTTCTTCATTACTGAACTCACATCGTTAAATGCTCTCTGGTGATTGCATAGAGTTCAGTTCCTTTCTCAGCTGCAAAGAAGTGATATCCCTTTATAAAATGCAAACTGGACAACAATCAGCCTTGGCTTGATAAGTGCCCCCTAATCCCCTCACAAATCAACCAATAACTGTCTCCAAAAAGGTTATAGCTATCCCCTCTTTCATATTCATTATCAGCCCCACCATCTAATATTGGGGTTACAATTGAAAAAGCAATGTAAAAAGATCCATCTGAAAAGCATTATTCAACAAGAGCAGGTCGGGTTAGTCTTGCATGGCTAGTTGCCCATTGTCTGCCTCTCTAAGTATTTGCTATCTCTAAACCTCAAACTGGGAAAGTGATATAAAGTTTACTCATTAATCTGATTGGTGCAATCCCAAGAGTACTCAAGGAACTACACACCAGTGAAGGCAAAGCTGCTCTTTATCAGCTCATTTTGTCAGATTTTTACCTGACTTCTTTAACATTCACTCACATCATTTTTTTTTAAACTGTGGCTGCAGTATATGCCACCCACAGGATACACAGCAGGATGCTTCTTTGAGAGAATTTCTCAAATCTATGCTCACCACCACCAAGAAAACAAGGTCAGCAGGCTCCTGGGATGTCTGGTGCTACTGAAAGTCACATATCACCCACATTCACACATCATTCCCAAGAGCAGCTACAGATGATAGTAAACTCCTTTGCAAATGCTCAGGAGTCATGAATAAGTAAGCACATCAACCTAATTTGAAAAAGATTGGTCTATGTTGGAAGCTGTTAATAGCCTCAAACACTTGCCAATTCACTTCCTGTAAAGTGGTTTGTAGTTGCTATTTATGTAGAGAGCCAGAAATATGTTTGTCAATTGCTTAACTCAGATTGCCTGACACATCAGAGTTATGATCAGAGTGCAGTTATCTGAGGTTTACCACAAAGAACGTCACCCTTTCACTGCAAGATTGTCGTCAGTGTGCTGAAGTACAGTAGGAAGTCTGATTCAAGTACCACTCTTATGAATTAAACTGGTCGCACCGTGGCAGTCCTGTTTAGTTAACAATAACTGTACCGTCACTTGAAATGTCAATCAGAAAAGGATTGCTTACAATGCATTACCCTCTCTAAATATTTTGATCAGTCAGGTAAGGTCTTCTTAATTCGTTGAAATGTGATTACCTGAATTTCCTGTATTTACTGATTACAAAGCTGCATTGATTTCCAGCAAACTCATGTCTTCTTGCAGCTTCAATCATCTCTTCACACTTTGTTTAAGTGTGATTGTCTTAGAGATGGGAATCTTTGTTTCATCTGAATCAATGCCAAAGCTGCTAGCAATTACAAGAGGCAGTTGGAAAGTGCAGACTTCAGACAAACTGCACAAATGTGATTGCTAAATGCTCACTCAAAGGTCTTCTAATTATGTACAAGGAAAATCATCCTTGCACCAGAGAACATTTGATAGGCTGAATGGCCAAATTATGCTCCTATATCTTAATATTATATTTGCATACAGCATTAATTCATGCTTACTGTGTTAATGCTAACATACTCATTGACAGCAGTGTGATACACAGTATATTTGACTAATTATTGAATCAACTTATCAACACAGGAGATTCTGCAGATGCTGGAAATGTTGAGGAACACACACAAAAATGCAAGAGGAATGCATCAGATCAGGCAGAATCTATGGAGAAGAATAAACAGCCAACATTTTGGGCCAAGACCCTTTATCAGGACTGGAGAGGAAGAGGAAGGAAGCCAGAGTAAGGTGGTGGGAGGAGGGGAACAAGTACAAGCTTGAAGGAGATAGGCTTCTTCCCCCTTCCATTCTAGTCCTGATGAAGAGTCTCAGCAAAAGCTTTGACTCTTTATTCTTCTCCACAGATGCTGCCTGACCTCATGGATGTTGAGCTCCCCCAGCTTTCTGTGTGTGTTACTCCGGACTTTCAGCATCTGCGGATTCACTTGTGTGTAGATGATAGGTGAAACCAGGTAAGGGGGAAGGTGGATGGGTGGGTGGGGGAGGGGAGACAAAGCAAGAAGCTGGGAGATGATAGGAGGAAGAGGTAAATGGCTAAAGAAGAAGGAATCTGATAGAAGAGGAAAGGGAAGGAGAAGAGGAACCAGAAGGAGGTGATGAGCAGGAGAGAAGAGAAAGGCTGTACAGGGAGCCAGAATGGGAAAAAGAGAAGGGGGCGAGGGAAAGAAATTACTGGAAGTTAAAGAAATCAATAATCATGTCATCAGTTTGGAGGCTACTCAGATGGAATATGAGGCGTTGCTCCTCCAACTTGAGTGTGGTTTCATTGTGGCAGTAGAGAAGACGATAGACCAACCTGTCCGAATGGGACTGGAAAATTGAATGGGAATGGAAGTGGGGCAGTGGAAGCTATGGAGAATGATTTGGAGCATATAGAGGTTTGAGGGGTGGATGTTAATCACAAGGGAACCCCTATCCCTGCCATGGTGATGAGAGAATGGAGTGAGAGCAGAGGTACAGGAAATGGAAGAGATGCTGATGAGAGCAGCACTGACAGTGGTAGAAGGCAAACCCTATTCTTTGAAGAAGAAGGACATCTCAGATGTTCTAGAATGGAAGCATCATGCTAAGAACAGACATAATGGAGATGCAGACTGAGAAATGGAAATAATTTATTCACAAATGACAAGGCGGGAAGAAGTGTACTCAAGATGACAGTGAGAGTCAGTATGCTTATAACAGATATTAGAAGACTGTCTGTCCCCTGAGACAGAAAGATCAAGAAATGGAAGAGAAGTGTCAGAGATGGAGCAAATATATTTTAGAGCTCATCGAGGCTGCAGGAAGTAGTACCAATGCAGTTGTTGAGATAACATAGAAAGTCTTGGGCAGTGTTACCAGTGTAGACTTGGATCACGTAGCTACTGAAAAGGCAGAAATGGCCTGGGACCCATGTGGATGCCCATGGCCACATGTTGTGTTTGGACAAAGTGAGAGTAGCCTAAAGACAAATTGTTGAGGTTGAGAACCAGTTCTGTCAGATGGATGTAAGCAAGCCCTTTGGCCCATCTCCTCTGTGGCAACAAGTTGCCTACATCAACTTGTCCTATCTGCCTGCATCTGCCCATATCCTGCTAAACTTCTTTTTATCAGTGTACCTGCCTAAATGTTTTTAAAATGTTGAACTGTACCTGCCTGTATCACTTCATCTGGAAGAATGTTTCAGAAGAAGATTACACCAGTACCAGGGCAACATCTTCCAGATGGTTCACAAAACTAGCTCTTTCACTTCTTTTACATCTTTTTATTTCAAATGTGGTTCTGCTACTATAGGAGCCTGTGACCAACAGTGTGATGGTGTGTTTCTGGGCTGATTGAGTGATCTGATGTTTTGCTGTCTCCAAGGGGATTCAGTGAGGTATTCAGCCCCGAGGCCCAGAAGCCCGGAGTTGGGGCACATGCCCATGATCAACTCAATTTCTCACCAATGTAGCCAATTAAAGTGAAATCATTGAGGTGAATGCAGATGGCAGGCAAGTGTTCAGTCCCAATAAGTCTCTTTCTTACTGGCAGCCAGAAGAAGGTGTCTGTGTGTGACAAACTCTCTCTCTCTCCCCTTCTCTCTCCCTCTTGCTTGTTGCTCCTGGATGAAGGTTTCTGCATTTGAATGGTCCCTTTTTTCCTCAATGCAATTGGAAGATGGTACCGGAGTCCACAGGCCTTGGGCAAGGTTTAATTGATGCAAATTCTGGACTGGAGTCTGTAGTTTATATTATGATGTGTTTCTGGTTTCTGATTTCTCCTTTTTATGTGCTAATTTGTGTGACTTTGAATTGGGCTGGCCTGCAGATAAGGAACACTGAGCTAAACTGAATATGCCTGGACTCTTTCAAATTTTGATTTTATATTCTGTGATTTTCACTCTTTTTGTTTGTTGATGTTTGCATGATTTGATTTTTTGTGTGTGGGGGAGAGGTTGGTACCTTCTTTGAATGGATTCCATGGTTTTCTTTGTTTTGTGGCTGTCTGTGGGCAAGATGAATCTCAGGGTTGTATACTGAACACATACTTTGATTATAAACGTAATTTGAGTCTTTGAATTTTCATCCAGAATCACATTTCATATATTAACCATCGTCTGTGTGACAAAGTTTCTCCTTTCACTCAAACCCTAAGGCCTCTAGTTTTTGAAACTACACTATCATGAAGGGCAAACATAAACAGACCATTCACCTTACCTATGCTTCTCATGGTCTTACACACCTCTGTAAAGTCACTTCTCATCCTCATATGCTCCATGGAAAAGGCCTCAACCTGAATAGTCTCTACTTGTAACTCAAGGTCTCCAGTGCAGGTAATATCCTGGTGAATTTTTCCAACATGACATTCTTCCTGAGCAGAAATGTATGCAATTCTCCAAGCAATCTGATCCCTTCCACCTTGCATTTCTCCACACAATTCAGATTTGGAGCAATGATACTTAGACCAGCATTCCGCCACACCCACTGAGAAGAATTGGTTGTATTCCAGTTCCTTATCATGGATAGTTTAATCTCTTCATGCAAAATTAACAGCAAATATTAATATAAACACAAGATTCTGCAGATGCTGGGAATCTTGAACAACACACACAAAATGCTAGTAGAACTCAGCAAATCAGGCAACATCTATGGAGGGGAATAACCAGTCAATGTTTCAGGACAAGGCACTGCTGAAGGTATGGTTACCAAAACAAAGAAACTTAAATACTGCCACAGGGCAACTGTAATAGGAGGAAACTCTTCATTCCCTTCAAAGTGCTTTATTCAATGCCTATATTTCAGAGGCTTGGCACATCAATTTCAAAGTTCAAAGGTCAAATTTTAGAATGCATTCATTACCAAAGTAGGCATACTACATACTGTACAACCTTGAGGTTTGTCTTCTTACAGGCAGCCGCATAACAAAGAGACCCAGTAGAAAACATGGAAAAAAGACCGTCAAACACTCAATATGCAAAAAAAATTTAGCAAACCATAAAAAGTAAACAAATGACAATCAGAACTAAAGTTGAGGAAAGTGAGTCTGCAGTCACAAAGCCAGTTTATTGCTGTAGCCAGTCCAAGAGCCCATTAGTTGCAGACTGCAGTCTCAGTTCAGCACAGAGACAAGTAAACCCCATGGAGCAGTGAGCTGAACATTGACCTGTCCTTCAGCACCGGCCCCGACCCTTATATTTCTCCAGAAGCCATTTGCCATTGTTTTCCTTTTGCTTGCTTTACCTTGCAACCTTAGATCTATTGATATTCTAGAAGCAATTATCTCTCCACATCTCAGATGGAATTGTTACATTGCAGAAACTTGCTTTCCTCCTTCAAGCCGAGCATTTGTTTTTCAAAGACTGTCAAATGGAAAAGCTAACGAAAAATACCTGAAATAGGAAGCCAGGTAGTATCTGTAGAGAGAGAAAAAGAATAAATGTTTCTGTGATCCATTGGACTATTGAATGTGGACATGAACTTTAGGCATGCTGATTTTATTTTGAATAAAGCAGAAGAAGTGATATGTTATCACATATTTCTTTTTTCTTTCTTCACTGGA
Source organism: Hypanus sabinus (assembly GCF_030144855.1). NCBI lineage: Eukaryota > Metazoa > Chordata > Chondrichthyes > Myliobatiformes > Dasyatidae > Hypanus > Hypanus sabinus. The sequence goes on along the minus strand of NC_082713.1, from coordinate 60,527,941 downwards.
GAAATGATTAACTTGCTTGTGATTAAACAAAAATCAGGAGATGGATGCTTGTGCCCAGGGCATTAAGCAGAACGTGGCAGTGTTCCCTGCTGCAATATATTGTAAATCCTGGGCACATTCTCAACATAATTAGGTTTGGACTTGAAATTGGGATTGCTTTATTAATGCCACATATACCAAGTACAGTGAAAAGCTTCTTCAAAGTTCAAATTCAATGTCAAGTTATTATCAAAGTACATATGTATAAGCACATACAATCCTGAGATTCATTTCTTGTGGACATATAGAATAATAGCCATAATGTAATCAAAGACCACACTACAGAGTAACATAATTGGGAGGAATGAACATAATTCACAACCACCGACATTGAGTATGGGCTTTCACTTTAAAAGCCTGGTCTGATGTGATGACATTGTTACATACAGATTTTTTAGTGTGCTTTTGTGTTTAGGTTTCAGAGTTCAATAAAATGTGTTTACAGGTTTCATTAGGCATAAAACGACTCACTTCACTTTATTTGTGATAACCCTCATTGGTGTCCCCGATGGTCTGGGACGAATCCAGAGTTATTGAATGTGTCGGCCAATGCAGTCACTTTGAAACTGCTGGAGTTTTGGGAGCAAAAAGCTGTTGCTTGGTTTGTTCAAGCTGAGGCACAGTTCCCTCTGTGAGAATTCACTGCTGAAGACACCAAATTCTACTGCGATGTAGCATTGCTCAGCAGCTCCATGGCTGTGAGATTGGTGAGTCTGCATGAGCACCTGCCTGTACATGATAAATACTGATTGTTGAAAACTCACCTTTAACAGACTTTTGGATTATCAGAGTCTGTGTGTGCCAAACAGTTGCTCTCCTTACTCGGTCTCGGCAGTACTAGGTCTTTGCATCTAATGGACCACGTGCTGACTCTCCGAGGAAATCAACACCCTTATTTTATTTTTAAGGAACTCTTCATGCAACAAATCCCTTATCAAGTTTGCATAGTTTTCACTGATGCAGCTGACCTGGCTAAAGTGGCTTGACCTCTGCAGATTTCCTGTGTGTCCAAGGACTGTTCATCAATCTTATTAATTGTGGGTATCAAGGACTTAGGATCATTATTCTATTTCCTCAGTAAGTTCTCCACAATGATTCATCAAGCATGTGCACCATCATATGTAAGTTTACTTGACTGCTGGGCAAATTCCCAGACCTCACCAACCCCGCATCCTCCACTGCGATCACAAAACATGGGGTCAAACACCACATTCCCACAACTGGCCTGCCAGTCCATGCTGACGTGCATAGACTGAGACCCAGAAAATCTGGCAACCGTGAAGGCCAAGACTGCCAATATAGAAAGAGTCAGCACTGCTCACTGACCAAATAGCCCCTGAGATTCACCCACTATTATGGACCCTAAGCCAATGGTGGTTGCCACCCATGTGGTGATTACTGATGCATTGGTGAGGCCAATCGTTACCTGGTACCACACATCCAAGACTTTTTGTCTCGTTTAGCTGGAAAGGTAATTTTTTTTTCCCAAAGTTGATCAAGTTAGGAGCTACCATCAGGTGCGTGTGTGCTTTGAGGACATTTGCAAAGCAGCTGTGATAACCCTTTTTTGAGTTTCTGCACATGCCATTTTGATTGAAAAATGCAACATAGACTTTCCAAAGGCTGATGAACTCTGTATTGAAAGATCTTGTTTTTGTTTACCTGGATGACATATATGTCACCAGTGCACCCCCAAAATCTGAACACATATCTCATCTCCACACACTGCTCGAGTGCTTAAGCTAACACGGGTTGATTATTAGCACTACTAAATGACAGCTTGGGTTGTCAACCATTGATTTTCTTAGCGATTGGATCTCCACAGAAGGTGCAAAACTCCTCCCATCAAAAGTAGTCACAATTATGGATTTCCCATCACCCTGTTCTATAAAAAAAAAACTATTTTAGGTATGGTAAATTTTTATCCCCACTTCATTTTGCAAGCTGCTGAACTAATGTACTCCCTGTATAGAGCACTTAAAGGTAATTCTCCTAATCTCGTGCTCGACTGGTCAGTGCATGTGACCAAGGCATTTGATAGTACCAAACCAGCTCTTTTCTAATGCAACCCAACTGTCACAACTGGTCCCCAATGCACCCAGCTGATGCCTTAAACGATGCTGTGAGAGCTCTGCATGAACAGCTGGACAGAGGGATGTGGCAGCTGCTTACTTCTTCCAGCAGCAGCTCTGTCCCCTGCCATCGCCCCCCCCCCCCCGCCAAAAGGAAATATGGCATGTTTGACCGATGGCTTCTCAGCCTCCATCTGACTATTCACCGTTTTCATTTAGAGGGTCACTATTTCACAGCTTTCATTGACTACAAACCCCACAGTGCATGGGATGGCCAAAATATCAGACCCTTGGTCTGCACCGGAGCAATACAACCAAGCCTACATCTTTGTGTTCACAACAGATATAACATAATAAGGGGGGAAATAATGCCTTGGCTGATTGCTTCTTACTGCTAGCCCAGGGGTCAGCAACCTTTACCACTGAAAGAGCCACTTGGACCCGTTTCCCACAGAAAAGAAAACACTGGGAGCCGCAAAACCCGTTTGACATTTAAAATGAAATAACACTGCATACAACGTTTTGTTTTGCCTTTATGCTATGTATAAACAAACTATAATGTGTTGCATTTATGAAATTGATGAACTCCTGCAGAGAAAACGAAATTACATTTCTGCATGCAACAAAAACATTTTGACCTCCGAAAAAAAAGACGTTGGGTTGAAGGTTACTTTTAAGTAAAATACTCAACGTCTATTTGAGTCCTTCTTGTATTTATGAAAAACGCCAAACTTAAATTTGCCGCCAGCAGCAAACCAAAAATAACGTCAGCCAGCTGTCAACCTGAAAAATAAAAGGACTATTTCACTGAACAATGAAAACATATGAATATACGTAAAATAATAGGCAATTAAAATATTTATCATACTTGGTCAGGTTGACTCACACCTGACAATGCAGTCGTATTCAGTAGGGATGGATCGATGCTTAGGGGAGTGACGGGGAAGGATAATGTGTTTTTTTTCCTCTCTGAACTCGCAGAAGCGTTTCCCAAACGATGTTTGCATTGCGATGATTGCAGAATGTAAATACTCCGAATTTATCATGTCGTGACCTTTTTTGAACTCTCTCAAATTGGGGAAGTGAGACAATGTGCCTTTCTGTAAATCTCTGGCAAGCACTGTCAACTTGCGCTTGAATGCCAAAACATCCTCCAACATGTGCAGGGCTGTACGTCCTTACCCCTGAAGAGCTGTGTTCAGCGTGTTCAGGTGCGCTGTCATGTCTACCATGAAGTGTAGCTTTTCCAGCCACTCTGGCTGTTCCAGCTCAGGAAAGGTGAGCCCTTTGCTGCCCAGGAAAGTTTTCACTTCTTCCAGACACGCGACAAAGCGTTTCAGCACCTCCCCTCTGGACAGCCAGCGATAAAAACACGTTGTAGCGGTGTGCTACACGCAGTCAGTAAACTGCAGTCAAAGATAGCTTTATTTGAACTAAACAGCCTTGCTTTTAAGCCTCCCTCAACCCGCCCCCCATGGGCGCGGATGCTGCAAAAGACACGTACTCACAAACCCCCGTAGGCTATCTCCCTTAGCCTGAACGCTGGCTAATTGTGAGCCGGTTCGGATGTGTCAGGAAATGGGTCGCCACAAAGTCTTATTTAGATTGTACAAGATCACCATAATCTTCAAATTTAGATTTACATTTCAAAAACTAACAAACTAACATAAAATACATTTTAATTAAATACTGACCATGTAGCGGTGTGCTACACGCAGCGCTAAAATTACGACACGGAGTCGGTAACTGCAGTCGAAGGAAAAAACTTTATTCGAAATCTTCAGCCTCACTTTTAAGCCTCCCTCAACCTGCCCCCCATGGCGCAGAGGCTCCAAAGCTCTGTGCTCGCAAACCCCCGTAGGCTATCTAATTGTGAGTCGGTTCGGATGTGCCAGGAAAAGGGTCGCCACAACCAATTATTTCCCAAAGCAACAGGGAGCCGCAGCACAGACGTAAAAGAGCCACATGCGGCTCCGGAGCCGCGGGTTGCCGACCCCCGGGCTAGCCAATGAGGCCCTACCATAGGGGTTGATGGTGAAACACGGCAACTGACTAAGTTGCTGACCCACAAGTCCAGGCTTACCAAACAGTAGTCATGAACCAGTGGTTGGCTAATATTAATTTCAGGGAAGTGAGGGTTTCTCTCCTGTGTGATGTCCCAACCTGTTACCCTCGCCCCATCGTGCCTGCGATCTGGAGACAAACTGTTTTCAACTCCATACATGGCCATTCACGTCCGAATTGGAAGACCTGCCAAGATGCTGATTTTTCACCAGCTTTGATTCGGCCTGCGGGAGTGGGGCTGTCAGCCAAGTTGAATACGACATTGGAGCTGTGTGTAGCCGCACAGTCATAAGTATAAAGGGAGTAGAGCAGAGGGGTTAAACACACAGCATTGTGGTGCACCTGTGGCGGTGGTGATTTTCTGCATGCAGGTCATTCAGGTATGAAAGGTAAAACAAAAACAGAATGCAAAATAAAGTTTAGAAGCTGCAGAAAAAGTGCAATGCATGTAAATAATGTGTAAAATCATAATGAGGTAGAATGTGAGGTCAAGAGTCCATCCTATAGTATTAGGGAACTATTCAATAAGCTTATAACAGAGAGATAGAAGCTGTCCTTGAATCTGGTAGTATGTATGTCCAAACTTTAAAATCTTCTGCCTGATAGAAGGGAAAAGAGAGACTATTGGGGCGGGTAGGATCTTGTTGGCTGATTTAAGGAAGCAGTGAAAAGTATAGAGAGAGTCCATGGAGGGGAGGCTGATATCTGTGATGTGCTGAGCTCTGTGCACAGGTCTCCCCAATTTGTCGTGGTCAGGGGCAGAGCAGATGTGACATCAAGCCATGATGCTTTCAGATCCAGGCAAGATGAGTCTGGCATAAGAATGGGTTTAAAAAATATATATATCAGCCATGATTGATTTGCAGAACAGATTTGATGGGCCAAATTGGAAACTGGAATTATAACTGGTTTATTATTGACACCTGTACCCGAATACAGTGGAAAGCTCATGTTGCATACTGTTCAAAGAGAGCAAATCATTACACCATGCATTGAGGCAGCATAAGGTAAATCACTAACGGTTATCAGAACAAAGTGAAACGGCTACAGAGAAAATGCAGTGCAGGTAAACAATAAAGTGGAAGATCATATCAATGCAGATTATCAGGTCAAGAGTCCATCTTATTGTATTAAAGAGCCATGTAATAGTCTTATAACAGTAGGATAGAAGTTGCCTTTGATCCTGGTAGTCCATGATTTCAGGCCTTTGTATTTTAGGCACTTTGGAAAAATGGGGAAGGGAAAATGTCTCTTTTCTTATTATACTGGCTGCTTAACTGTGGCACCAAGGAATATCGACAGAGTCCATGTAGGGGAGGCTGGATTCTATGATGCACTGGTCTGTGTCGTATTAAGTATTGAAGGGCCCAGATAGAGTGGACATGGAGAAGATGTTTACTATAGTGAGGGAGTCTCGGACCAGGGGGCACACCTCATAAAACAACAACACTCCTTTAAAACAGAGATGAGGAAGCATTTCTTTAGCCAGAGGGTGGTGAATCTATAAAATGTATTGTTACAAGTAGCTGTAGAGGCTAAGTCATTGGATATATTTAAAGTGGAGGTTGATAGGTTCTTGATCAGCAAGGTGTCAGAGATTACAGAAGGATGCAGGACAATTGGATTGAAAGGAATAATAAAGCAACCCTGATGGAATGGTGGAGCAGACTCAATGAGCTGAGTTCCTTAATTCTGCTCCTATGTGTTATGGTTTTTATGCTGGCCACTGCTCTCTGCAGTTCCTTGCAGTAATAAGAACAGCAATTGCCATACCAAACCATGATGCATCCATATGAGATGGTTTCTATGGTGCATTGATATAAGCAGGTGAGGGTCAACAGGGATATGCCAAATTACTTTAGCCTCCTGAGGAAGTAGAGGCAATGGCGAGCTTTCTTGGCCATGACACCTACGTGGATGGGCCAGAACAGGCTATTCTGATCTTCATTGCTAGGAACTTGAAGATCTCTGCTCTCAAACCCCACGCCCCCATGTCATTGTGAGTTGCACCTACGTTGAGTGTGGTATCCAGACAGTCAAAGCTATGTGTAAATGAGGTGAAAATAATGAGGGAGGGACAAAGTGAGTTAAATACAATTCAGCAGTTAGAGGCAGATGGTTGTAGATAAAAATAAACAGCTTGGTCATGAAGAAAATTTAAACAAATCTGCAATGTGTTTGGTGTCAGGTGAGCTGAGGTAAAATGTGGTAGAGAGAACATAAGGGAAGCATGTCGGTCGACTTGGCTATGCAGTCAAGTGGATGGATAGGATGAAAATTCTGATGAAATTTAAGACATTGGTTGGAGATGGAGGTAGAATTGATGATTGGAATACAGATTATGGCAGTGGGGACTGTTACGATCTAGCAACAATGAATATAGAATTGAGACAGGTTTTTATAAAAAAATAAAACATTTATTAAACACTGCTCAAAAAAAACCAAAATCAAACAAACGACTAACTTCACCAGAAGTGGACTGCTATACGGCAGCTCGAACAGTTCTTAAAAAGAGAAATGCAACCATAGTTCTTAAAAGTAGTAAATGTAAAAGTCCAAATGATTTACACAGTCAGTTAGGAGAGATTTTTCTAGAAGTAACGAATTCCTTGACGTCACGACGTTACTGTTGATCCCAGCTGAAATATGCCTTACGACAAAGTAAATAAAATGGCTTAAAGGCACTGACCTTTCCTTGGTGAAACCCTGCTCCAGTCCTTTCTGTTCTTTAACAGGGACTACCTTGGACTACAGGTTACTAATTCCTTCCGAATGAAGATTAAATAAGGTCGAACCTGTTTCACCGCCGACAACACCAACTTTTCTCGATCCTTCGGGTTTTCCGTACTCCAATAAATTCTTCACTCTCTGACTGGACTTTAACTGCCTGCGATTTTCAGAAATGCCGGCACAATGATTCTTACAGTAAAAATTAAAACTACACTTTTAAAACGAAACTGCATCATAAAATCAAATACGCAGCAGAATGGAGTCACTGACGACTTAAGCCACAAACTGACCTACATCACAGCGATGTTTTTATCCTTTTATCCCCTGTTGAAAGAGGCCATCACATGGCCTCTCACTGGCAGGAAAATTATATCACCCCACCATCACATCATACCCAGCAGAGCCTCAATTATGTCATGTGACAGTCACAAGATACCCTTGGGTACATAACACCTCCCCTCCAAGAAAAATCTTGATGTGTCATGAACAAAATTTTAACAATTAACTATTTACAAAAAGAAATACAAATGTATAAAATTTACACCATACACAGTATACATAGTATCATACAGTGCCTTACAAATTACTATACAGTAGGAGTGTTACAAATGTTAAAATATCACTCCATAAAAAAATTACATTGTACATTTAACTATTGAGATAGACAATCAGCAATCACATTATCTTTGCCTTTAATATGAGTTATCAAAATATTGTACTCCTGTAACATCAAACCTTTGTTGCTAAATTGGATTTTGATGTATTTCCTTAACCAAGCCCAGACCTACAACATAACTAAGGTAAGTCACTGTGGCATGCCGAAATTCACTTTCAGCTAAGTTAATAGTTAAGTTAGCTTTTGAAAGCCTTTCAGATAGTTTCTCCACCACAGTAGTATGTGGTCCCCAAGTATCATTTCCTGTGACTAAATCATCAATATAAGCATCTGTATCTTTCAACCCCCCCCCCCCCCCCAATCACAGAGTTAATCATCTGCTGGAAAGTACCTGGGGCATTCTTTATCCCGAATGGAAGAATGTTATACTCATATAACCCAGATGGAGTTACAAATGCAGAAATCTCTCTACTTCTATCTATATAGAACAGCCCAGTACCCTTTCAACAAATCAATCTTTGTAAGGAACTTCGCTTTTCCAACTTTATCTACACAATCATCTACTCTGGGAATTGGATATGCATCTGTTTTCATTACAGCATTCACCTTGCTGTAGTCCATACAAAACTTAACACTACCATCTGACTTAGGCACCATAGCACAAGGCGAACTCCAATTCGAGTTAGAAGGTCTAAAAATATTATTCTGTAACATAGAATAATAATAATAATTTCTATCTCAGCAAGTTCACATTTTTCCATGTTCATCCTATAAGGATGTTGTTTTATGGGTTTGGCATCTCTAACATCTACATCATGTGAAGCTACTGTGGTCCTCCTAGGAACATCTGGAAATAAATCCTTATATTTAAAAATTAATTGCTTCATCTGCTGCTTCTGCTCTGGCTGTAAATGAGCTAATTTCTCATCAATATTTTCCAGAATGGTTGAGTTTGGTAATCTGACGGAAACAATGTTGAGTTTGCAATGAGTTTCAGATGAATCATCCATTATGTTCCTAGTGAGATCAGACTCATTATTATTGACCTCAACAGTTATAGTAGCAGACTGTTTTTCATAATATAGTTTTATCATATTTATATGGCAAAGTTTTGTTGGCCTTCTATGATCTGGAATGTTTTATCACGTAATCCATATAATTAATTTTAGACATAATTCCATAAGGACCATTAAATTTAGCTTGTAAAGGATTCATTTGCACTGGGGAAAGAATCAGCACCTTATCTCCAGGCTTAAATGTCCTCATCATTTTCTCCTGAGCCAATTTTAAATTTTCCCTGACTAAGCTACAAGCTTTATGTGATCTGTCCTTATATTTTAAAACATAGCCCAGCAAATTAGTGTGTACCTCTTTATTATTCCATTGTTCTTTTAATAAGACCAAAGGTCCTCTAACTCTATGCCCAAATACAAGTTCAAATGGACAAAACATAATGATTCCTGTACCAACTCCCTTACTGCAAATAGAAGTATATACCCTCATCCCAATCATTTTCATTTTCCACACAATATGTCCTGATCATCGTCTTGAGGGTAGAATGAAACCTCTCCACCTTGCAATACTGGATGGTATGCAGATGAAGTCATCTGCTTAACTCACAATTTATAAACTATCTGTTGAAACAATCCAGACACAAAATTACTATCTTGATCAGATTGTATTTCCTTAGCCAACCCAAAATAAGTAAAGAAAGTTATAAGAGCCTTTGAAACAGTTTTAGTTGTTATATTCCTAACTGGTACTGCCTCTGGAAACCTAGACGCAGTGCACATGATAGTCGACAAATACTGACAGCCAGTTTTTGTTTTCGGTAATGGTCCTACACAATCTACAATAATTTTGGAAAACGGTTCACTGAATGTGGGAATAGGTTGCAGTGGGGCCTCTGGAGCAACTTGGTTAGATTTACCCACAATTTGGCAAGTATGGCACGTTCTGCAAAACGTCGCCACATCTTTTCTCAAACCAGTACAGTAAAAATGTTTTAAAATCTTTTCTACAGTTTTCCTCACCCCTTGCTGTCTACCCAAGGGCACACTATGGGCTAAAGTTAAAATCTCATTTCGATAAACTTTAGAAACAACTACCTGGTGAACAATATTCCATTCATCACTTGCAGTAATTGTAAGTGGTCTCCACTTCCTTCTTTTTCAATCGGAAACAGCTGGTTATTACGTGACCATGTTTCTTACATTAATTACAAATTGGACCAAACTCTCTTTCCTTCACAGGTTGTCCTTCCTCCTTATCTTTCTCACTAACTTCTGATTTAATTTCTGGTTTACCTTGATTCTCTGTGTTACTTTTCCTTTTAAAAGTTCTGCCCTGAGGAAATTTATTCTTATGGATTAAAGCATACTCATCAGCTAATTTAGCAGTCTCCTGCAATGTAGCAGTGTCCCTCTCATTGAAGTATGTCCTTACTTCAACAGGGATGATCCTTTTAAATTCCTCCATTAAAAATCAGCTCTTTTAATTTATTATAGCCCCATTTACATTTTTAGAGGAAACCCATCTCTCAAAACACACAGCTTTATTGTAGGCGAATTCCACATGTTTTTTTCCACAGACTTCTTCAAATTTCTGGATCTTTCTCTATATGCTTCCAGAACTAGCTCATATGCCTTTAATATATTCAGTTTCACAATATCATAATTAAGTGCTTGCTCAGCAGTTAAAGCTGTATAAACTTGCTGTGCTTTGCCTATAATTCCGCTCTGTAACAACACTGATCATTTCTCTTTCAGCCACTCTGAAATCAGAGCAACAGTTTCAAAACGTTGAAAATATTTCTCTACCTCTGTTTCATTAAACAGAGGGACCAATTTAATTTCCTGGCTATCAACAAACATTGCAATCCATTCAAAACTGTTGCTTCATTAGAATTAATAAACTAAAGTTTAGAAATCAAATTTAATACAGAGCTACGGAACAGAGGATGGATTTCTTATCAATCATCCAAGTGTAGAGACTACATAAGCAGAGGGGGATTGAGCCAAGTGCAGGAGAGTCATAAGACACTACAGCACTGAAACAGGCCCTTCTGTCCATCTAGTCTGTGCTGAACTGTTATTCTGCTTAGTCCCATCAACCTGCACCCAGACCATAGTCGTCCATACCATTCCATCCATGCACTTATATAAGGGGTAGTGTTTTGATTTGGTAATTCACAAGTGCTCACTAATCTTGGGTCTGTTTTATCTTGGAAGTAACATTCTGCTGGGAAACTCCAGAGAAATTATTGTGTAATTCCAGAGATTGTTTTCTCAGGTGGGAAGCAAAGACATCAAGCAGTTGATACCCGAAGGATGAAACTCAAAGTGAGTCATGAACTAGATCACAATACCGGATGTATACAAACTTCGTGAGCCTAGCTTGGAATGCTATCTTGTGTTCTGGTTATGTTTTAACAGGAGCAACATGCAAGTACAGGAAAAGATGTAGCAAAGGGCTGCCTGTCTCATACCTGAAACTCAAACACTTGGCCTGAAAGATGAAAACATGGGAAAGAAATGTGCTCACACAGGAATTTGATCCAACAGGTTGAGAGGCTGATTGATAAATTAGATGAGATTTTTCAAGCAAAAATTGAAGCTTTGAGGGTACATGGAGTTCAAAAACAGAGAGGCTGTGCTGAACACTGATTATGCCATAGCTGAAGCATGCTTCCGATTCTGATCACAACAAATTAACAGGGATGTTTGCTGGGAATAACAAAGATTTATTTGAACTGTCTAGGCAATAGTGGAGAAATTGGTGATGGTGGGCTTTGTCTGCTTGAAGCAAAGTAACTTAAAGGGAAAAATTATTGTTCAAAGATTCTTCCAGGTACTTAAAATATCAGATAATCCAAAGACCAAGGGGACATATATTTAAAACTCACAAAAAAGTTCTTATGATCCAGAACAATCAGCCTATTGGGCTGCAATAAATAGAATCAGTTAAGGGTTTCAAAAGAAAAATATATTGGCAATAACTTGCATAGCAGTGAGATAAAAAATGAAGAATGGGCTGATGGGAGTGCTCTTTCGGAGACCAGCTCTGAACCAATGATTCAGGCTCAGGAATGAACACATTTTCAGTCATTTTCCTGAAGTATCAGGTTATTTGCAAGCTCACTCTGGAGAATAATTTAAGATGATCCTCAAAGTGGATAATGAGGAGAAATATCATTAGGTTCAAAAGTTAAGAGATGAAGAAAGCAAATTTGATAAGAATGCTGATGAATATTTCAATAACCTATCCTGGAGTAAATAATTTATGACATTTTGAAGTACAATATATGCTCTCACTGGGAAAAACTTTTGAATCTTATTTTTTTTTAAATTATTTAGAGATATGGCATGTTAACAGGCAATTCTGGACCACAAACTTGTGCTGCCAAATTACACCCATGTGACCAATTAACCTACCAGACCATAAATTTTTGGAATGTGTGAGGAAACCAGCGCACCCAAAAGAAAACCACATGGCCACAGATTAAAGGCATATGCCTGCCACTTATTGCCTTCAGAAGGAAGAAAGTGGAAGATTGACTTTAGGAGACAGAAACGGGAGGTCAATGAGCTAGTCCTCATCGGGGGATCAGAGGTGAAGAAAGTCAGAAACTTTAAATTTCTGTGTGTAATCATTTCAGAGGATCTGTTCAGGGTCCAGCATATAAATGCCAGTATGAAGAAAGTACAGTAGTGCCTCTACTTCCTTAGAAGTTTGTGATGATTCAGCATTACATCCAATACTCTGACAAACTTCTACAGATGTGTGGTCAAGTGTATAAGTGTTGCATCATGGCCTGGTACAGAAACGCCAATGGCCTTGAAAGGAAGGTCCTACAAAAAGCAGTGGAAATAGCCTAGTCCATCACAGTTAAAGCCCTGTCCGCCACTGAGCACATCTTCACATAGTGCTGTTGCAGGAAAGCAGCATCCATCATCAAGGATCCCCACCATCCAGGTGATGCTCTGTTCTTGCTGCTGCCATCAAGAAAAATATACAGGAGCCTCAAGACCCATACCACCAGATTCAGGAACAATTATTCAGGATCTTGAACTATTGGGGATAACCTCACTCAACTTCATTTGCCCTATCATTGAACTCTTCCCATAACCTATAAGTTCACATTCAAGCTCTTCATCTCGTGCTCTCGATGTTTTTTTGCTTATTGATTTATTTTCTTTTGTATTTGTACAGCTTGTTGTCTTTTGCACATTGGTCATTTTTCCTGCCCTTTTGGCTGTGCACTTTCATTGGTTCTTGGATTTACTGTGTATACCCACAAATAAATGAATCTCAGGGTTGTATGGTAACATATGGGTACTTTGATAATAAATTTACTTTGAACTTCATGCACAGTTCAGGACAGATCTGTTTTGTCACTTAACATTCTGGTTTGTTGTACTTCAGGAAGTTATCCATCAACACTTTAACAATAGACATACTGTATAATTTGGTTTTTGAGATTGTGTCCAGAAGCTTTCAGACCACATGTTTAGATTCAAATTGTTAAGAGATTCTACAGATGCTGGAAATCCAGACCATCACACACAAAATATGGGTCAGGGAGCATCTATGGAGGAAAGTAAACAATCAACATTTTGGGCCAGACACTTCATTGGAATAGATAACTTCAAAATGTTAAATTTAAGTAGGTAATTATAGTAATTGAAACTGTAGTTAATGGTTTATTATGGTGTTTGTGTTCAAAATTTTAAAATACTGTATCAGGAAAGGTAAACTAGATTCTCAACACAATATCTGCTGGGTTGAGTAAAGACTTTTATATCACCTGCTTTAGTATCATTCCTGTGCCTGAGTCAATCACAACAGACCCAATGCTTTATTGGTATTTTCAAACTCTTAAAGCCATGTTGTTATGACCCTCTGTTTGTTGGGGTCAATCATGGATAATTTGTCCTAGCTGTCTATATGATATGCAAGGCACTACACAACCCAGGCATATCTGCAAAACATCATCAATCCTTGCTCGACTCTCCTTGCGGGTCTGGGAGAATCTGAAACTCGCTACAAAGACCATGACTGCCTTGTACAATGCATGTGTTATCAGCACACTCCTGTATGGTAGCGAGACTTGGACCATCTACTCCAAACAGGAGAGGAAACTCAATAGTTTTCACCTGCACAACCATTGCTGCATCCTCAGCATCACCTGGAGAGCTGAAGTCCCAAACTCAGAGTCCTCTCCCGTGCTGGACTTCCCACAATGTTCACGCCTTTAAGACAATGCAGACTGGGCTGGCTGGGCCACATCTATCATATGAAGGATGGCAGACTGCCAAAGGACATCCTCTACAGACAACTAACAACACGTAAGAGGAACATTAGTAGACCCCAGCTTCGCGTCAAAGACCTCTGCAAGTACGACATGAAAGCTTTAAAAATCAACACAGAGTGCTGGGAGGATACAGCAGATGACCATGACAAATGGCAAGGTACTCCTCAGAAACACCTGCAGCAAGGCATAAGAGTGATCCCGAGTCAGCTTGAGGAGCGGAGAGCTAAACGGAGGGCACAGAGAACAGCAGATAACAATTCCACGTGCAGCAATTCCAATTCCAATTGCACATGCAGCAACTGTGGCAGAGCCTGCCGTTCCAGGATTGGCCTCCATAGTCACAGTTGACGCTGCTTGACAAACCAGTGATTACCGGAGGCGCACTATCCATGGCCGACCACGACCGACATAGGCCACACACAACCCAGGGCAGGACAATATGGATCCCTTCAAACTAATCACTGAGCTCCAAGATCCCGGCCTTGATACCTCTCTGTTCAACTGGTTACTTGATTACCTGACTCATGAATGCCAGTCAGTATGGATTGACAACAACATCTCCTTCATGACCATCATTAGCACAGGTGCACCACAAGGTTATGTGGTTAGCACCCTATTCTACTCATATTACACCTCTGATTGTGTGAAGTTGCTAAGTGTGGGTATCAGTTCTACCACAAATTGGAGGCTGGTGGTGGAGAGGAACTGATTGGGTGTGTCATCAAGAAAGAAGCAGAGAGCCTTGAGGCCTTCTTAATGTGTAATAGGATTGTACAGAAATGGAACATCCAATGTGAAAGTAAGGTGCTCAGGGCTGGAAAACTGAAATGTGGTGAAGTGGTGGAGAGCATGCAAAACGTCATGGTATAGGTGGGAAGGCACTTAACTAAGGGGGACAGAATGAAGTCAAGATGAAGATACAAGTTCAATGGGACAGGAGCAGGTAGAAATAATGGGCCTACTGGACATTTAGGTTTGTATTTCTTGGGTAGAATTTAAAAACTGATAGTGCAGAGTTGGAAAACAATAAGGTTGGAAGCTGTAGAGGGGAAAACCCCCGAGTGATGAGGTTGGGGATGGGGTGGGACATATGCTTCTGAATGGGCTAAATAAGAGAACTACTGTCTGGCCTCTGCAAGGTAGAAGTCAATCCTCCATTCTTCGATTCAAGAGACAAAAGGGTCAATCCTTCAGGATTAAAATTGCTGGTCCCATATAAATATATAAATGTACATATAAACATATAAATATGTAAATGTTTATATCTTCTGTTATGCATCAATAAATTCCTAGTAACACACACAAAATGCTGATGGAACGCAGCAGGCCAGGCAGCATCTATAGGAAGAAGCACTGTCGATGTTTTGGGCCGAGACCCTTCGTCAGGACTCAATTAATTCCTAGTGTTTGATATTTTTAGATACGTGTTTTTTTTTTGGGTGGGGTGTTTGGACTTCCTTGCAATCAATTGTGAAAAGGCTTGATTGACCACTTTAATTTACAGTATTTCAGGTTTTGTGTTTTGTAGTAACAAATCAAACATTGCTCTAAAGGTAAAAACACGAAATACTGGCAGAACTCAGCAGGCCAGACAGCATCTATGGGAGGAGGTAGTGATGACATTTTGGGCCGAAACCCTTCATCAGGTAGTGATGAAGGGAACGTCGCCACTACCTCCTTTCCTGATGAATAGTTTTGGTCCAAAACGTCGTCACTACCTCCTCCCATAGATGCTGTCTTGCCTGCTGAGTTTTGCCAGAATTTTGTGTTTTTATTTATTTCCAGCATCTGCAGATTCACTCGTGTATTATTGCTCTAAAGGTCCTTTTTTGAATTAGATCATCCAGTTTATTGAATGTTGTTCCAATTATCCAAATTTTTCATGACACCATTTACTTTCACAAATATTAGAAACAGAGAACATAGAAAATCTACAGCACAATACAGGCCCTTCGACCCACAAAGTTGAGCTGAACAAGTCCTTGCCTTAGAAATTAGCTAGGGCTACCATAGCCCTCAATTTTTCTAAGTTCCATGTACCTATCTAGGAGTCTCTTAAAAGACCCTATCATATCCACCTCCAGAACCATCGCCAGCAACCCATTCTATGCATTCACCACTCTCTGAGCAAAAAAAACTTACCCCTGACATCTCCTCTGTACCTACTTCTAAGCACCCTAAAACAGTGCCCACGCGCACTAGCCATTTCAGCCCTGGGCAAAAGCCTGTAATTATCCATACAATCAATGCTTTTCATCATCTTATACACCTCTATCAGGTCACCTCTCATCCTCCATTGCTCCAAGGAGAAAAGGCCAAGTTCACTCAACCTATTCTCATAAGACATGCCCCCCAATCCAGGCAACAGCCTTGTAAATATCTGCACCCTTTCTATGGTTTCCGCATCCTTCCTGTAGTGAAGTGACTAGAACCGAGCACAGTACTCCTAGTGGGGTCTGAGCAGGGTCCTATATAACTGCAACATTACCTCTCAGCTCCAAAACTTAATCCCACAATTAATGAAGGCCAATGTTCCACATGCCTTCTTAACTACAAAATCAACCTGCGCAGCAGCTTTGAGTGTCCTATGGGGAGCTCAGAGAGATCTTGGGGTCCAAGGTGGTCTCGAGCCTTGGCTAGGAGGCTGGGGTCTCGAGCCTTGGTTCTTAAGACTAGGAATGCTGGGAGGATTGCCCCCTCGGCAGGCCGCTGAACTCCTGGTCAGGGCCCGGACCTCCCAGGCAGGGCACAGGGGCCTGGGCAGGTCGTGGGGCACAACCCATTGGAGGCGAGGGATAGGAAAGGGCTGAGTCCTCTGGGCAGGCCACAGAACTCCAAGGCAGGACCCGGACCTCCCAGGCAGAACACAGGGGCCTCGACAGGTCGCGGGGCTCCTGGGCAGGTCACGGGGCACAACCCATTGGAGGCGAGGGATAGGAAGGGGCTGAGACCTCTGGGGGGGGGGCACAGAACTCCAAGGCAGGACCCGGACCTCCCAGGCAGGACACAGGGGCCTGGGCAGGTCACGGGGCACAACCCATTGGAGGTGAGGGATAGGAACGGGCAGAGTCCCCTGCCGGGCAATGGCAATCTGGCCTGGCTTAACCAAGAGAGACAAGGGATAGGAAGGGGCAGAGCCCTCTGCCAGGCAACAGCAATCCAGCCTGGTTACCCAACAGAGGCAAGGGATAGCAAGGGAGCTCAGTCCAGGGTGACTTCAATACTCACTCAGGCGGGCTACAGAGCAGACCAGTCCATAACTCACTCACAGGAATCATCATTAACAGTGGCACTCCAAGCCAGAACAGACACGACACGACACGACACGACACGGCACGGCACGACACGGCACGGCACGGCACGGCACGGCACGGCACGGCACGGCACGGCACGGCACGACACGACACGACACAGCACGGCACGGCACAACACGACACACCCCCAAGTATACTCAATCCCAGAGCCCCTTATATTCACAACCAACCAATAGGCATCAGGTGCGCATCCTTGAGCCCAACCAAGCTAAGATGATCCTCAGGTGTGACTATTTGAGTTCAACGTGAAACGAGGGGCGGTCAAAGGACCCGGAGTCCGGAGTCCGCGGACCAGATTAAGAACCAGAATGCGGACCGGACCCGACCATAACAAGCCCAGGTTTGGATCCTATCAATGTCCCGCTATAACCTCTGACAGCGCTCCATACTATCCACAAGACCCCCAACATTTGCATCATTAGGAAATTTACTAACCCATCCCTCCACTTCCTCATCCAGGTCATTTAGAAAAATCATGAGAGCAAGGGTCCCAGAAAAGATCCCTGAGACACTCCACTGGTCACCGACGTCCATGCAGAATATGGCCCGTCTAAAACCACTCTTTGCCTTCTGTGGGCAAGCCAGTTCTGGATCCACAAAACAATGTCTCCTTGGGTCCCATGTCTCCTTACTTTCTCAATAAGCCTTGCATGGGGTATCTTATCAAATGCCTTGCTGAAATCCATATACACTACATCTACTGCTCTTCCTTCATCAATGTGTTTAGTCACATCCTCAAAAAATTCAATCAGGCTCCTAAGGCATGACCTGCCTTTCTCAAAGCCATGCTGACTATTCCTAATCATATTATGCCTCTCCAAATGTTCATTAATACTGCGTCTCATGATCTTTTCCATCATCTTATCAACCACTGAAATAAGACTCACCGGTCTACAATTTCCTGGGCTATCTCTACTCTCTTTCTTGAATAAGGGAACAATATCTGCAACCCTCCCATCCCCATTGATGATGCAAATATCATAACCAGAGTTTCTTTTCGTCTTGACTATATTTACCACAGCCTTTGTACACCACAGTTCCTGTACCCTACCATCTTTTCCCTGTCTCATTGAAATGTACCAATGCAGAACTGCTCACAAATATTCCATGAACATTTACTACATTTCTTCCATACATTTCCTTGAGAACACCTGTTCCCAATTTATGCTTCCAAGTTCCTGCCTGATAGCCTTATATTTCTCCTTACTCCAATTAAACGCTTTCCTAACTTGTCTGTTCATATCTCTCTCCAATACTATGGTAAAGGAGATAGAATTGTGATCACGATCTCCAAAATGCTCTCCCAAGGAGAAATCTGACACCTGACTAGGTTCATTTCCCAATATCAAATCAAGTACAGCCTCTCCTCTTGTAGGCTTATCTGCATAACGTGTCAAGAAACCTTCCTGAACACACCTAACGAACTCCACCCCATCTAAACCCCTTGCTCTAGGGAGGTGCCAAATAATATTTGGGAAATTAAAATCTCTCACTATGACAACCCTGTTATTATTACACTTTTCCAGAATCTGTCCCCCTATCTCCCTATCTGCTCCTCAATGTCCCTGTTACTATTTGGAGGTCTATAAAAAACACCCAGTAGAGTCATTGACCCCTTCCTGTTTCTAACCTCCACCCACAGAGACTCCGTAAACAATCCCTCCATGACTTCCTCCTTTTCCGCAGCCATGACACTATCTCTGATCAACGGTACCACACCCCCACCTCTTATGCCTCCCTCCCTGTCGTTTTTGAAACATCTAAAGCCTGGCACTCGAAGTAACCATTTCTGCCCCTGAACCATCCAAGTCTCAGTAATGGCCTCAACATCATAGTTCCAAGTACTGATCCATGCTTTAAGATCATCCACTTTGTTCATAATACTCCTTGCATTAAAATAGACACATCTCAAACCATCGGTCTGAGTGTATCCCTTCTCTATCTCTTGTCTATCCTCCCTCTTGCACTGTCTCCAAGCTTTCTGTATTTGTGAGCCAACTGCCTCTTCCTCTGTCCCTTCAGTTCAGTTCCCACCCCACAGCAATTCTAGTTTGAACTCTCCTCAATAGCCTTAGCAAACATCCCCACCAGGATATTGGTCCCCCTGAAATTCAACTGCAACCCATCCTTTTTGTATAAGTCACGCCTGCTCCAAAAGAGGCCCTAATGATCGGGAAATCAGAATTCCTGCCCCCTGCTCCAGTTCCTCAGCCACACAGTTATCCTCCACCTCATTCAATTCCTATTCTCACTGTCGCATGGCACAAGCAGTAATCCTGAGATTACTACCTTTGTGGTCCTTCTTCTCAACTTCCCTCCTAACTCCCTGTAGTCTGTTTTCAGGACCTCCTCCCTTTTCCTACTTACGTCATTGGTAGCAATATGTACCATGATCTCTGGCTGTTCTCCTTCCTATTGCAGGATATCGTGGACGTGATCAGAAACATCCTGGATCCTAGCACCTGTGTACTCAATAAGGAAATGTTCACAAATTTGGTATACATATCTTTAATAAATGCAATAAAATTGATCATGAAGAACAACCAGTGACAATGCATGTAATTTGAGCTCAGTCTCTGCCTTGTGTGTCTTATTGTGAGAGAGCGTGAGCAAACTATGTTCAAACCTGGCTTCTGGTGTTGTCTTTATGGAGTTTAAATGATTTCCCTGTGAACCTATTGATTGCCCCCAATGCTCTTTTTTATCTCACAATCCAAGACTCTGGGTTAATTACTCATTGTATTTGCCCCTAGAAAATAGATTAATGGTAGAAAAGGTGCTGGAAATACGGGGAGAATATTGTTGGATTAGTGTAAATGGATGGTTGATGGACAACATGAACTGTGTGTGCTAAAGTTGTATGCTGTATGACCATGATTCTATTAGTAACTACAGAAACTGCTCAAGTGCGTTGATGCACACTGGATTTATTGATCTTTATTCGTATGTTGCCATTTCAGTAAAACATTTTATCCATACTAACAATTTAAAATCTACTCCAGTTTGGCCACACCAGCTTTACTTTGTCTCTGTGACCTCAAGATTAATTACTCCATTATAATACTTCCTAATCTTCCAAAAGCTTAAATATCTAATCCTATATAAACCATCCAAAATAGGCTGAAGTCAGCATGGTTTCCTTAAGGGGAGATCCTGTTTGACAAGTCCACTGGAATTCTTTGAGGAAATAACACACAGGATAGACAAAGGAGAGTCATTAGACATTGTTTACTTGGATTTTTAGAAGGCGTTTGACAAGGTGTCACACATGAGCCTGCTAAGCAAGATAAGAGCCCATGGTATTATAGGAAAGATACTTGCATGGATAGACAATTGGCTCACTGACAGGAGAAAAAGAGTGGAAATTAAGGAGCATGTTTTGATTGGCTGTATGGGACCTGTGGTGTTCTGTAGTGATCGCCGTTGGAACAGCTTCTTTTCACATAATATGTCAAAGATTTAGATGACAGAGTTGATGGCTTTGTGGCCAAGTTTTCAGATGATGTAAAGATAGGTGGAGGGACAGGTAGTGTTGTGGGAGCAGGGAGTCTGCTGAAGAACTTTGGCAGATTGTGTGAATACACAAAGAAATGGCAAATGGAATACTGTGTCAGGAAGAGTTTGGTCATGCACTTTGGTAGAAGGAATAAAAGCAAAGACTATTTTATAAATGGGGTAAACATTCAAAAGTCAAGGGTGCACAGAGACTTGGGAGTCTTATACAGGATTCTCTGAAGGTTAACTTGCAGGTTAAGTCAGTGTTAGGGAAGGCAAATGCTATGTTTGTAGTCATTTCAAAATGACTCAAATAGAAAAGCAAGGATTTAATAATGAAGTTTTATAAAGCATTAGTTAGAGTGCATGGAGTATTGTGAGCAGTTTGGGACCCTTTAGTGAAGTAATATTGCACTGGTATTGGAGAGGGTCCGGAGGAGGTTCATGAGAATGATTCCAGGAATGTATGTGTTAATATATGAGGAGCGTTTGATGTCTCTAGGGCCTGAACATGCTGGAATTTAGAAGAATAAGGAGGGATTTCATTGAGAACTATAAACTATTGAAAGGCTTAGATTGAGTGGATGTGGAGAGGATATTTCCTATAGTAGGGGAGTCAAGAATCACAGGGCACAGCCTCAGAATAGATGGATGTCCATTTAAGCAGAAATGAGGAGGAATTTCTTTAGCCAGACAGTAGAGAATCTTTGGAATTCATTGCCACAGATGGCTAAGGTGACAGAGTCATTAGCTATATTTAAAGCAAGGCTGTTGATTTGACAGGCCCTCAGAAATTATTGGGAGAAGGCAAGAGAATGATGTTGAGACAAATAATAAATTAGCTATGATGGAATGGTGGAGCAGAGTTGATAGGCTGAATGGCCTAATTCTGCTCCCATGTCTTATGGTCTTATAGTCTTTGGAGATAGAACTGAACCAGACTGGGGTTGTGAAATGTATGGGGAAATGTGTTATTGAGCAGGTTAGTACTGTGTGGGTCTCTGTGGGGAAGCCCTATATTTTTCTGGGGACATGGAGGGGAGATCTGTCAGGGGTTCCGAACTTGTATGATCAAAACCAATATCAGAATCACAGATCAAGGCATATCAGAGCTGTGGTTATCAATTCATAAATACGTTGATCTGTATCAAAAATGACTTACTAAAAAATGAATCGGGAAATGAAAGTTAAAACACAAATAACATCTTGTAAGGATATCCTTAATCATGTCTCATTCCTTTTTTCAGTACAATATATTCCTATTAAACTGTGTGTTATATTGTAGGTCAGGAATTGCAAACTTCAAATCCAAGTTGGTAATGGAATGTTTATTGTATATTATATACCCAATGATGAGATTATCAAGTGTGTGAAATAAACTGAGGAGACCACCTCGAATTTCCAAATGGACATGACTTCAACAGCAAACACAAATAGAATTGTTGTTCTACCTGATTAATTCATAAATCAAGGTTACAAATATGTATGTCCAATTTCTGCACAATCATTCTGAAAATTACATGAGCTTCTTCTCTATACTGTTTAGGTTAAGACCAATGTAAGAAACCTGCAGATTTCTTTAGATAAGAGTACAATTAGATACAATCACTCTGCAGAGAAAGCTTAATTATAACTGTTTTCTAATTATTCCAATTTTCATAATTTAGAGAGATTATTGTTATATTGTTTACAAAATATTAATTCTATGTGCAACTCAAACTGAAAATTCTATGTATGCTATTAGAAATGTAATAATATTCTAGAATGATGAGATGTGTAATTTTAATGGCATCTTTCATTTGTAACCATAAAAACTTTGAATGTAAATGAAGTATGCATAGGGTTAAAATTTATGATTGAAACAACAGCAAAACTTAACATCCATCAGAATTACTGAAAGCTTTTGGCATCTGTATATGGATAGTTAAAAGTGTAAACTTGGAACCAGCCATCAGTGATACTTTGTTCTTCCAATATACAGTATATGCTGTTTCAATCTTTGCTAAGCAAGAGACATTCAGTGACCTTATCTGATATATATGCACAATGTGTTGTTGTAAAAGCAAATGAAAGTATTAACACAACTGATAATGAAATATAGTGCAACCGAATTTTTAAAAACAAAGACATACTAACTGCTCCACAACCTGTAAGACCTCAAAGTTGAGTTTATTGTCATCTGTACAAGCACATCTATGCACAGGTGTAATGAAAATTTTACTTGCAGCAGCAGCATCACAGGAACATTGAAGCATCTGAAGAATGTTCACAAGAAAAAGAAAATCAGATATAAATGATACATAACTTTAAAAAGAAAACACAATTAGAACAAAAAATATTGAGTCCATTTTAATGCAAAGTGGTCAAAGTGGTCATAGTGTTGCTAAACGATCATGATTAAGATTTTATCACTTGTTTCTAGAACAGAATGACTGAAAGAAGTAACTGTTCTTGAACCTAGTGTTCTAGGACTTCAGGTTTCTGTACCTCCTTGCCAATGGTGGCAATGAAAAGATGGCATTACCTGGATGATGGGGATTTTTGCTGATGGATGTTACCTTCTTGAGGCAGTAACTCCTGTCGATATTACCAACAGTAAGGAAGATGCACTCACCACTGTAGCTTCTCACCGCTCTCTGCCGCTTCTTACATTTGTGTACATTCAAATTGCAGTACCAGACCCATAACACAACTAATCAGGATACAACACTACATCTGCAAAGACTTGTTCGAGAGCTCCATGACAAGCTGAAACCCCTTGATATCACAGGAAAGGAAGGATGCTGGTATTGTTTCCTTGTTTGCATCTATGTGCTGGGCTCAGTTCAGGTCATCTGATATGTTAATACCTAGGAGTTTTAAATTGCTGATAAACCACCACTGTTTCCCCAATGTAGACGGCCGTGGGTTTGCCCTCATTCCCCTTCCTGAAGTCAACAATCAGCTCTTTAGTTTTACTGACATTGAGTGAAAAGTTGTTTTTTGCAGCACCATTCAACCACGTGACCTGTCTCACACCAGTAAGCTAACTCATCAACACCTATGATTGAAATAACTGTAGTGTCATCAGCAAATTTAAAATTGTCATGGGAGCTTTGCTTATCCGCACAATAATCTATGTTTAGGGAATAGATCAATAAGTACATAGCCTTGGAGTGTACCAGGTCAGTGAGGAGGAGACTTTGGGACCAGTCCTCACTGACTGAAGTCTGCTAATGAGGAAGTTAAGTATCCAGTTTCACAGGAAGGTATAGAGGCCCAGATCTTGAAGCTTGACTCTGTACCTCCTTCTGCAACTGGATATTAGTTTAATTGTGTTGAACACTGAGCTATAGCTGATGAACAGCAGCTTGACATATAACTTCCTGTTGTCCTGGTGGTCCAGAATAGAATGAAAAGCCAAAAGAATCACATCTGCTGCTGACTTGTTGGAGCAGTAGGCAAATTGCAGTGGATTTACTTTAACTCTGCAGCAAGAGTTGATATGTGCCATGATGTAAATGCCAACAGAGATAGTTACTGACTCAGGTCACCATGCTCTTCTTGGGCACCAATAAAATAGATGTCTTTCTGAAGCAGATGGGAAGCTCAGACCACAGAAGTTGAATACCCCAGCCAGTTGGCCCATACAGATCTTTAATGTGGTATGGCAGAAATGCTGTTTAGACCAGATGCCTTGCATGGATTCACCTTCTGGGAAGGAAGACATCGGCTGCAGAGACTGAAATTATTGGGTTATCTGGTAGCGTGGGAGTTTTGATGGCTTTGTCATAGTTCTCCCTATCAAAATAAAAATTAAAGGCATTGAGCTCATCCTGGAGTGATAGATCATTGCTATTTAAGTTATCCCATCTCACCTAACAGAAAGTTGTATTGTGCAATCCATCTGCGATTCCATTTTAGTCCAAAATTACCTTTCTGCACTCCCAAAAAGCTTCTGGACATAAACTCCAGACTTCTTAAATAACTAAGGCGTACCAGCACCAAGTGCCGCAGATCTGGCCTTCGACAGATTACGCACCTCCTGCGTCATGCATTGCTTCTAATTGGTGAAGACTCAGAATGTTTTTGTGAAAGGAATTCTGTGTGATGGATCATAACTTCAATTTCTTGATTTAAAAACTGCAGAATTTTTGAAAATAATAGAGCTTTCTTTCAAAACTTTGTATATGATAGCTTCAACTTTAATTTCGTGTTTAAGTTCTGATAGTTATTTAGCCTTCTGTAAACCTGATTTATAATTTGTGTTTTTTTTTAATTTCCAGGTTAGCTATTTTTGAGAATATTATAATTGCATCAAATAATTACACTAGTAGGTGTCAGATTTAATGTCACTTCAGAATAGAGTAAATCCACGATCTAAAACTTTTAAGCCACTGCAGCACCTTTAAGTCAGAGGTGTTGAAATTTGTTGCTCGCTCCAAAATCTGGCTGAGACCTTGAACCAAGATTAGTGTAGATGCAACAGACAACATTTTCCCAAGGTTTTATTTGAGTGTTTTCTGTAAAATGGCTTTGAAGTGAATAAATTCATGCTGAGATTTCAAAGAATTTCACCTCCATCTAATTCTGCCATTTCCCTGACGTTGTTCCTTCTTTGTCTTAACAACCACAGTAAAAGTGCAGGGAAACCTCTTTGATCCCAGAAACTGCAAGAGATTGATTCTATTCTCACAGTCAGCTGCCTGTTTTCATTTTGGTGGAATAAGTGACTGACATAAATCACTCTTACATTTACCTGACTGAACAGAATATAAAAATCAAGCATCATGACAGAAGCATTGTTTTCATTGTAGCTTGAACAGCAATATGTCAATCCGGAATGAAACAGAATCTGTTAGAGACTTCTGCAGCCCTGATCAAAGAACAGAAGAAATAGGAGTAGGACTAGGCCATCAAGCCATTCAAATGGCTCCAGTTCTTATTAAGATCATGACTGATCTAACTCAGCACCAATTACCAACTCTGTCCCCTTAACCCTTGATTCCTTTACCTTCCAGAAATCTATCAAATTGTGCATTGGATGAACATAGCAACTGAACAGATACCACAGCTTCAAAGATTCGAGGCACATTTATTATCAAAGTATGTAGGCTGTATACAACTCTGAGATTTATCTTCCCCACAGACAGCCACAAAACAAAGAAAACCATGGAACCCGTTCAAGGAAAAAACATTTAATTTCCCCTCTCCATCGTGAACAAAAAAAAAACAAATCGCATAAATGGCAACAGAAAAATTGAGCAAATAACACAGAATATAAAACATAAAAATGAAAGAGTTCAGGCATATTCAATTCAGCTTGGTGTTTGTTATCTGCAGTCTGCCCCAAATTAAAATAGCAAGAGAAAAAGGAGCAACTGGGAACCAGAAACATGTCATAACATAAACTAGTGTCCAATCCACAAACTACCTTGGTGAAATCTTGCCCAAAACCTGGGCCTCCAGTAACATCCTCTGACAGCATCAAGGGAGAGAGGGAGTGGCCGTCACACACAGATTCTCAGAGAACCACAAGTGAGAGACTGGTAGACAGCACTGAACACCTGCTTGCCTTCTTTGCTCGCTTCGATGATTTCCAATCTTCCTCGGTGCTTTAATCAGCAAGATCTATGAGAAATGGAGTCAATCATGGGCTCGCACCCTATCTCCAGGCTTCTTGGCCTTGAAGCTGTATACTTCCTCATGGAACACTGTTAGAGCCAACAAAGTGCCAGATAGCTCAATCTGCCTGAAATCACACCACCAAAATGTAGATCACTGGCTTCAACAGTAGCTGAGCCACATTTGAAAGAAAGAAAAAGATGTAAAAGAAGTGAAAGAGGTATTTTTGTGAACCATCTGGAGGGTGTTGCCCTTGGTCACATTGTTTGTCTGGGGTAAAATAAGTTTTACTACCTATTGAGTGAAGATCTTTCTCCTTACCTCAGTACAAAGTGCCCTATCTCTCACTTTCAAATTGTGCCCACTCGTGAAAGAAAAAGTCTCATCTGAATTTAACCTGTCAAACCTTTAAAGACTTTGTACGTTTTAGTAAAATCCTATCTCTCACCATTTAACAGATGCAGTTCTCCTGTTGTTTTTTTTTTTGCATCTCTGAACAGCTTTACAATTTCCATATTGAATCCTATTTGTCCATTCTTACTCATTCACCCACCCATTCAGTCATTCACTCACTCACGCAATCCATCCATATTTCTATAAAGTCCCTTTAATCCTCCCTACACAAAATACCACCTACTCTGGGGAATATAGCACTTACTCTCTCCCTTCAAATAAATCCTTGATATAGTTTGTGAAAAGCTGATGTTTAAATACCAGTCTGTGCAGAACCCAATTGTCACAGGTTGCTAACCTGAAAACAATCTAGTCTTTCCCAATATTTGCTTTTCTCTAGTCCATGTTAAGATATTATCCTCAACTCTATATCTTCTCAGCTTGTTTATAGTCCACCTGTGTTGCATCTTACCTAGTGATTTTTAAAATCCAAATACACCACAACTGTCAGACCTGCACAGGCAGGCACTTCCCAATCTCCAGCCAGATAACAGGGTCACCTGCCATTTGTTTCCAACTCATCACCTTCAGCCTATTAAAACTCTCACCCACAGTCCTTGTTCACCCAAAGAACCAGAGAGCTTCAACCAGTTGCCCCTAGCTATCAGTTACCTTGATGTGTTTAATTTGGTTCCCTTTTGTTCTGTGGTCCCTTGTGGCTTGTTATTTGGCTGTCAGAGTGGAATACACCACGGAATTTAGAATCATTGCAGTGGAGTGCAGCTGGAATGTAAGAGTGCTGCTAGCCCATTACCATCATGACCTCTCTGAGCACTTGATAGATGAGCTGTCTACTCAGGAGATGTCCACTGTTCTCAAACCTTATCATGCTGACCCTCTCAATAGACAAGACCTTTATGGAATAATCCTCTAGATTATCAGTTAGAACTCTAGTTCCTTTGCAGGCTGCAAGACTCATTAACACCTCCAGGGGCAACACAGTTAGGGAGAGCTCCCTGAAACTCCCTCCCAGCAGCGTAAGTGTCAGTGGAGAAAAAAACATGTACACTTAAAAACATAGAAAACCGACAGCAGAATACAGGCCCTATGGCCTACAATGCTGTGACAAACATGTATTTTAGAAATTACCTAGGGTTATCCATGACTCTCTATTTTTCTAAGCTCCAGGTACCTATCCAGGAGTCTCTGAAAAGACCCTATTGTATCCGCTTCCACAACAGTCACCGGCAGCCCATTCCATGCACTCCCACTCTCTGCGCAAAAAAACATCCCTGATATCCCCTCTGTACCTACTTCCAGGCACCTTAAAAATGTGCCCCCTCATGTTAGCTATTTCAGCCCTGGGGAAAAGCCTCTGATTGACCACATAATCAATGGCTCTGATCGTCTTATACACCTGTCACTTACTGCAGAGAAGTTAATTACCCATGCATCAAACTGCCCACTGCATCCAGGAAAGTGATACCACCAGATTGAGAAGAGGGGCCTTCTATCTGGAAAGCTCTTCCTTGCCCTTTGTTTCAGCACCATTGACCAATTCACACTCTCTGTCTTCCTCCACACCCTGACTGCAGTATGGATGTAGGGGTCCATGGTGGATTCCGGTGCTGCAGGCTACTTTTTGGACCAGGACCAGTACGTGGGTGTGTGTGTAGCTGGACTTCCTACTGGAGCCTGCTCTCATTCCTTCTGCATGACGGTCATTGATGGACATCCCTTGGGGTTTGAGTTGGTCTGAGCATGCACATGGACTGTGCACATAAGCATTGAGATTCCATCCAATTCCTTCTTATCAACTTGCCCAATGCAATCCTCATCTTGTGTTACCCTAGCTCTTCACTCATGACCCTCATTTCACCTGCTCATCAAGTTCACTGTTGAGTTGGGGACACACTTGCTTGCAACCTCAGCTGACTTCACCCCATAAGTCCATGCAAGCGGAGGAAATTCTCGATCTCACTAAACTCCCAAAGGAACACCATGATTTATTCGTCGACTTCAGTAAAGGGAAGCCAGCACACTGCTGCCTCACAAAGCACACCATTATGTGATTGACTTCCCGCTTGGGTCATCTGTTCTTTCTCTCCCCTCCTGAGACCCAAACCATGAATGAATACATCACCGAAGCCCGACAGCACAGCTTCTTTTAACAAACTCAGTCCGCATTCAGTGCAGGATTTTTTGTCGGAAGAAGTCTTTGTCCCTGCATTGTCCACCATGGACTCATAAAAAAATCATTATTAAGAACCACAGCCTTTCCTCTTGATGGATAACACTTTTGAAGCACTCTGTAGGACCCAGATCTTCACCAGACTGCAGATCTATATTCACTAGACGTATGAATGAAAAATGTTATTCATAACACCTAGTGGCCACTACAAATACCTAGCAATGCCTCTTGGACTTTCCACCCATCCAAACACTTTCCAAACCTTTGTCAACAAGAACCTCCGAGAAATGCTTCACATATATGTGTTTGGCTACGTTAATAACATGCTTATCTTCCCCAAGGACCACCATGGTAACATTTGTCACTTTTGTTCTGTCCGTTAGCATCTCTCTGAAAAACAACTCTACTGCAATGTGACACAGCACGAGGTTTATAAAGAGTTCAGGAGCTTTTGGGACTTTTCGGCAGGCTGCAATTATAATAATCAGTTAGGCACTTGGCAGGGGCCTGCAAAAAGAAGCAAGGTAGGAGTGGAATGTTAGAGTGTGTGTGTAAGTGGACAGTGTTGGAGTGGTCAGGCTTTGGTTCAACAGGTTTAAGAAAGCACAGGGAGAGGTTCCAGTATTGTTTTTCTGTTAGTGCATAGCTAACGCACTGAGAATGTGTTAGTGACATGCTCCCTGTGTGAGATGGAATATCTTAGGGAGATATCTCAGGATCCCTGATAATTGCATCTGCACAAAGTGCACTGAGCTGCAGCTCCATAGAGTTCATGTTAAGCAACTGGAACTGCAGCTCGATGACCTCTGGCTCATGCAGGAAAATGAGGAGGTGATAGATAGGAGCTACAGGAAGATAGTTACAGTAGGCAGTGTCTGATGGCAATACCAAGCCCTTCCTGATCTGTACTGACCACCAGAATCTTATATCCGTTCAATAGATCCACCAACTCAATCCACATCAGTCTCACTGGGCCCTCTTCTTCAAGCAATTCAACTTCAACATCTCCTACCAACCCAGCTCCAAGAACACAAAGGCAGATGCCCTGTCACAATCGTTTAGCTCAGCTGAAACAGCAATCGACCCTCAGCCCATTATTCCATACTTCCAAATCCTTGCCCTGATCACCTGAGACCTTGAGAACTAGATTCGCCAGGGCCTATTGGTCGTCACACCTGGAAACTATATGTATGTGCTGGAGGCCCTACCCTCTGAAGCACTCCAGTGGGCCCACTTCTCACTGCTCTCTGACAATCGAGGCACATGACGCACCCTGGATTTTCTGTGATGTTGTTTCTGATGGCCTGCCATGATCACACATATACATCAGTTTGTTGCTGCCTTCCCTCAATATTCCTAGTCCAATTCCTTCAACTCATGGCTCTCGGTGCTCCCATAGCCCCAGCCAGTCCCTTGGCATCAGTGTTTTCCACTTTGCCAAGGATTTCATCATGTGATTGGGGTCCACTTCATTGCTCTCCTTAAACTTCTGCCAGGTGCTGAGATATGAGACCTAGTTCTCCAACATGTAGATTGTTTCCATGACTCACCCCAGGACATTGCATTGGACTGGGACTCACAATCCATATGCCACAACTGCGCCCTCCTCAGCACCACAGTGAATGTGGTCTCTAGATATCATTTGTAGACTAAATGACAATCAGAAAGAGCTAATCAGCAAGTGGAGTTGTTTCTGCGATGTTTCTCTGTCTCTCACCATTTTATATGGAAGAAGTATCTGATCTAGACAGAGCTCTCCCACAATTTGCACACCACCTGTGCAGTGGGATATCAGCCTTTCAAGTGCTTCATGGCTACCAGCCCCTATTGTTCCCCATGGAGGAGCAAATGGTGTAGATTTTGTCCACCAGGAGCCTGGTTCACCACTGCCAGAATGCTTGGAAGCAAACGCAGCAAGCAATTCTAACTGCCAACTGCATCTACTACCTGCAGTTTAATTGCCGTAAGTCCCCAGCCAGACTACTTTGGCCTGAGAACAGTATCTGATGTGTCCACCTGAGATCCATCACTGCACATCAACTCCTGCAAGATCTCTCCCTGGTTCACTGGTCCCATTAATATTACCCATTGCATCAATCGTGTCACTGCCATCGTCCTTCAGGATCACACCTACCTTCCATTGTGCTGCCTCAAGCCTGCATTCTATGGACCACTCAACCCACCTGAGTCTGCACCTCTGGAATGTACATGGTTCACCAGTTGATGGATTCATGTTGCTGTCGATGGGGTGTCAGTAACAGGTCAACTGGGAAGTGTACAGCCCAGAGGAGAGGTCTTGAGCACAATCCATTTTCTTCTTGGTTCCATTGTTCTTCGAAGATCTCGCCTAGATCATCCTGGGCTGTAGGAGGGGGATCCTGTCAGGTTTGCATATGCTCACAGAATTCCAGTCTCCAGCCAGCTAACAGGAGTCAATGCTGTTCACTTCCAACTTATCACCTGCACCCTATTTAAACTCAGTTCTCAGTTCACAGTCCTTGTTCACTCAATGTACCCTTCCAGCCTCAATCAGTTGTTCCAAGCTTTCAGTTACCTTTCTGCATTGTCGAGGTAAGTATCTGGGTTTTATGGCCCCTTATGGTCTGCTATTTTGCAGTCTGATATTATCCATTTATCATTGAATCATCTCTGCTGCTTTGCTTTTGGGTTAAGCTTCCTCTACAGTTCCCAACAACAGCTATTAGTTTGTCCTCATTTATTCTACTAGTTACAACCTCAAAGATTTCCCACAAATCATCTACTGCTCCTTCTCTTTCATAAATCTGTGCTGACTCTGGTAGATTGTACTTTTCTTTTCAATATATTCTGTTCTTACATCCTTCAAATTCTATTTTTCCCTCCCACAAACATCAAATTAACATCAATCATTTCTTGTTTACTCTCTCCTTCATTATTAAATAATGGAGTCACATTTGCATTCCACAGAAAGAATACCAAAATCAATAGAAATTGAAGATGATAACCAAAATCTTCACATTTTCAAAGCCATATTCTTCAAAACGCTAGGATAAAAATCAATAGGGCCAAGGGACTTACTGATTTCCAAGTTTACCAACTTTCCTACTAATGTTTTCTGTGTGATTCTTAATTCCTTCAGTTCCTCATTCTTAGCCTCCTTACAATCAGTTTTAAGTTTTCACCAGGTTGCTCACCATTTTGGTTTTGTTGACTTCTAAAGGCTCTCTTTTCCTCAAGTCTGTTTCTATATTTGTCCATTTATATGCCTCTTCCTTTGATTTTACACCAGTCTTTATTTCTCCTGCCGGCCATAGATGAAGTTATTCTTCTTTTTTGTTTATAGTCAGTATACCTTAGTATTATTTTTAAAAACGACTCCTAGTCAACCAACATAACTTTTATTGCATTCTCAACCACAGTGATCTGTTTTTCCTTGTCTTTATAGCTTCTTTGATTAAAGTTCATGACCTAAACATTTTGTGAACCATACCGCTTTAAATCTTTAAGTTAAAATCTATCATACTATGAACACCATTCCCCAAAAGTCCTTGACAACAAGGTTATCAACTAACTACTTCTTATTGCAAAAAACAAATGCCAAGATAGATGTTTCCATAGCTGGTTCCCTGTTGGTGAAAATCTATATATAAATTATATGTATATGATGCATATATAGATCATATACATATATATCAATATATTAATCTAGAAAAGCATCTTGTATACTTTCATGAAGTTCACTTTTCATGTTGTTGCCACAACTTTGATACATTGAGTGCAGTTGATTGTGTAGCCAAGTTTCTATCGAACTCAATATATAAGTTTGCTGATGCCACCACAATTGTAGGCCATATCTTGGGTAATGATGAGTTTGAGTACAGAGAGGAAATTAAGAACCTGGTGGCATGGTGTGAAGACAATAACTTGTCCCTCAACGTCAGCAAGGCGAAGGAATTGGTTGTTGACTTCAGAGGGTGTAGCAAACTGCACGACCCCATCTACATCGGTGGTACACAGGTAGAACAGGTCAAAAGCTTTAATTTCCTTGGGGTCAATATCACAAATGACCTGACTTGGTCTAACCAAGCAGAGTCCACTGCCAAGAAGGCCCACCAGCGCTTTTACTTCCTGAGAAAGCTGAAGAAATTTGGCCTGTCCACTAAAACCATCACTAATTTTTACAGATGCACCGCAGAAAGCACTCTTCTAGGGTGCATCACAACCTAGTATGGAAGTTGTCCTGTCCAAGACCGGAAGAAGCTGCAGAAGATTGTGAACATAGCCCAGCACATCACACAAAATGATCTTCCATCCCTGGACTCACTTTACACCGCACCGCACACTGTCGGAGCAGTGCTGCCAGGATAATCAAGGACAAGACCCACTCAGCCAACAGACTTTTTGTCCCTCTTCCCTCCAGGAGAAGGTTCAGGAGCTTGAAGGCTCGTACGGTCAGATTTGGGAACAGTTTCTTTCCTACTGTGATAAGACTGCTGAATGGATCCTAACCGGAATCTGGGCCGTACCTTCCAAATATCCAGACCCGACTCTCATTTTTTTTACACTACCTTACTTCCCCTTTTTATTTTTTACTTATGATTTATAATTTAAATATTTATTATATTTTACTATTGATTTGTACTTCAGGGAGCACGAAGCGCAGAATCAAATATCATTGTGATGATTATATGCTCTAGTATCAATTGTTTGGTGACAATAAAGTAAAGCAATATGCAGTTTAGGTTAAAGACCTACATACAACAAGCTATTGTATTATCCCCTTGTCATATACACTCTAATTTCCTGATCATGGTGAACTGAATGTTATAAATAGATGTGGAAGCCTATAGAAAAAAAAACTCCTATCAAAGTTTAATACTTTTTGTCATTTTTAGCTCTATTCAAATTGAATCTGTTTCTAGTCAAGACAATTTCTTGTCACTGCACTGATCTCCTACATTGTTAATAGAATTGTGGCATCATCTTTTAGCTTTTGATAGTGCTGAGACTGTGAACTGAGTCATTTAGAAATTGTAGCTGGTTGATACACAAAGTTTTTATTCACCACAGAACAGGGCAACCAGAGAATCTATTTCTTCACTCCCAAAGTGCAGTGACATTTTGCAATTATAATTATACAGACAACAATAAATGAGTAAATACAGTTTAATTACTATAATTACCTACTTAGTTATAACATTTAGAAAGTAGATAGGTAACTCTTGCATGCTTGTAACATACTTACAATGGGAACATATCCCAAATGGAGGAACCCCTTTGAGTATTCAAATAAAGTTGATCCAAGAGTTTCTGAGCATGAGCTCTTCACATTCAAAATATACCTCTATTGTAATAGTCTTCAGTGATCACTCCATGAATAGATGAACAGGCAGAATATTAAGTGACAAAGCATCATGTCCTGAACTGTGAATTAAATAGAAAGGGGATGTCTGTAACAATATGTTAATACAGGAGATGTCTTTCCTGAACCCTGATCTTATCATAAGGGTTTCAATGAGGACTAGTTATCATGAATATTCATCTATTATTTTCCCTGCATAGTTAATATGGTTGCAGAATCAAAATGTCTGACACCTGATGATTGGTTTTGATGACCTTTAAAGGGTCAATCAAAGTTAAATGGTGAACAATTCTTCCTTAATGAAGATGGATTCTAATTTTAATTAATCCCTGCTATCTGATATAATTTTATAACTTCACAATAATCCCTAAAAGTTTGTCATTCCTAAATGTCAAATACCTTGGAATATTTAATTCCCAGCTTTGGATAGACTATAAACATATTTTTGTAACAATAGTTAACTTCTATTTATACTATTAATTCATTTACCAAGTTCTGAATGCTGTGAACATTTGGATACAGTGCCTTTAATTTCCACCTGCAGCTTTTATAACCAACTGCATCTTATGTGAAGTATGATTGAAATGGTTCAACTTAAGGACAAGGAATTGCTGGAGGGAAAGGAAAAATAGAAATTGACCAACTATTATGACAATGTTACTGGGAAAGAAAATGCTGGAATCTATTAAATAAGGAAGTAAGTGTCACCATGAGAATTCCCATAGGGACCCAGAAATCCTGAACTTGTTAGCTGAACTTCACTTGCAATAACCTGATTTCACTCCTACCCTGGATTCCTTACGGGTTCAAGAAGTGGAGCATACACCTGCTGAGATTCTTGTCTACTCTAAGTTCAATCAGTCAGAGGAATAGTGAGGCCTACTTTTCACTGTAGGCTAAGAGGGAGAATGTCAAATAAAATGTCTGTCATTTACATTTTTTGTATTAATCAAGTTGGCTTTGATGTTTTTAATTTGTTAAAATGGAACCTGATAGTTCAAATGATTTGTCCTAATTTTCAAATGAGTTAGTTTCTGGTCAGGTCTATGCCACAGTGGAACAACCGCAGCCTACATCCACAACCTGAAAATAAACATCTGTTGTTATGTAATTTGTGCAAGAGTAGTGGAAGGTTCTAGTGCAATATCTGAAACTGTAGATTTGCTCTTAACTTGATTCCATACCTTGCTTTAATTGGTATATGTAAGGAATTTCACATCAGATTGTCATTGGCAGGTGTAACATATCAGTAAGAAATTATTGTATTTTGGAAAAAAAACTATTATTCATTTGTCAGAGAAGGCATAGGGGAGTTATGAGAGAATGTAACCAACAACAAGATCAGGAAGAGTCAGTAACCATAAGGGTGAAGTTATTTTCCAATCAATGAAAGTTGAGATATGTACCAGGAATTGGCTGACATGGTGGTAGTCAGGTGAAGGAAGTTGTCTGCTCTTACTTGTAAAGTTGAAGGAAAATTAGTCACCAGTCTCACAATAATTTGCTCTTGAATGTTTTTTTCATAGATTTACTATTAAGGTTTAGCATTGGATTTTCAGATATTTTAATATTGTGTAGCTGAA
The DNA here is from genome assembly GCF_030144855.1 of Hypanus sabinus. Lineage (NCBI taxonomy): Eukaryota > Metazoa > Chordata > Chondrichthyes > Myliobatiformes > Dasyatidae > Hypanus > Hypanus sabinus. The sequence continues at coordinate 60,492,186 of NC_082713.1, read as the reverse complement.
ATAAAGGTTTTTAGAGACAGAAGTGTTTGTAATTGGTATTAATTAGCCTTCTCTAAAATGCTTAGATTTTGAAATTGCTTGATGCATTCACTATGTTAACTGATGTAAATTTTATTTTTTAATACTGTTGCATCTTTATGCTTATTTACATTGTAAATAAGCTACAACAATTTGCTCTCTATAAAGTAAGTAGATAAACTAGCTTAGAGCTAGCTTCTCTGAACATGCAAATATCCCGTTTGGTTGCCAATATGGATATAAATAAAACATGGAGAAGTTACCAGTCTCATCAGACAACAAATTCTGAAGATTGGATAATAATGGAGTATTCAATGGAAATAACATAACTTCGAACATGGAACAAAACAGCATTGCCCACAATGCCTGTGTCGATCAAAATTCTGAACTCAACTCATTCTCTTCTGGTTGCACACAATCTATATTCTTCACTTCCTGCAGATTCAAGTTTCTACCTAAAAGCCTTAAGCACCACTATGGGGTCTGTGTCCTTTATTCCCTCTGGCACCCAGTTCCAGAAACCGGTATGAAAAGCTTGCCCTATGCATCTTTAAACTTTCTGCTTCACACCTTAAATTCTTGTCCTCTAGGACCAGAGTTTTTACCCTGGGTAAAAGAACAAGTAGAAGTAATTGTTCTTCGCAGCAGAAGACTTAAGTTAATTCCATTACCACTTTCCAACAGAAAATTAAGTAGCAATGTAAGCAACTTTATTTTATCTATTTCAAGATATTTGGTAATATTTATTTAATTGTACAACTTACAAGGGGTGATTGATAAGTTCATGGCCTAAGGTAGAAAGAGTCTGGTTTAGAAAACCTAGCACATTTCATTTTCCTACATTTACACACTTAGTCTAGTGGTCGTGGAACATACGAATCCATTCTTTGTAGAAGTCTGCATCTTGGACCTCCAGAGGTGGTCCACAGCAGGGGTGATTGATAAGTTTGTGGCCTAAGGTAGAAGGAGATGAGTTATTAACTTCAAACTTCCTGCATAATTACTCAGAGTTGAACTGCAAGTGTATGTAACAAGAGCTATATAACTCATCTCCTTCTACCGCAGGCCACAAACTTATTAATCACCCCTGCTGTGGTCCACCTGAAGGTCCAAGATGCTCTCGTTACATGCACGTGCATTTCAACTCTTTGTGTGATAATGCAGAAAGTTTGAAGTTAATAACTCATCTCCTTCTACCTTAGGCCACAAACTTATCAATCATCCCTGTTGTGGACCTCTTCTACAACGAAGCGATCCGTATGTTCCACAACCACTGGACTAAGCGTGTGCATGTAGGAAGGGACTATGCTGAAAAATAAATGTGCTAGGTTTTCTAAAATTGACACCTTCTGCCTTGGGCCACCAACTTATCAATCACCCTCGTAAGCTTGAAAACTTAGTGCCAGTGGCATTCCAAAACTTTCAAATTAGCAAAATCATTATATCCAAATCCACTGAATCTTGTAATTCAAAACTTTCTACTATCTGATTTTGACATCTGCACCATCTGCATCCAATGAAGGGGAAGGAGGGTGGGTTGGGGAGGGGTTGATGTACAGATGGGAGGGGTTGGGATGTGATTTGTTGAAGAAAAAGCAATCTAATAGGTGAAGACAGTAGACCATAGAAGAAAGGAAAGGAGATGGCGAACCAGTGGCAGGTAATATGTATGTAGGCCTCTGTTAGTCTCAATAGACCATGGATTTGCACCTTGGAAAGTTTCCAAGCTTGGGCAAGTTTCTTTTATGGAAGTCTGGCTGTTGCCCAAACTGCAAGTCTCCCCGCTCCACACCACCAATGTTGTCTGAAGGGAAGGGCATTAGGATCTATACAGCTTGGCACCGGTGATATCACAGAGCAATGTGTGGTTAAGTGCCTTGCTCAAGGACACACACTCAAGCCTCAGCGAAGGCTTGAACTAGCAACCTTCAGATAACTAGACGAATGCCTTAACCACTTGGCCATGCGCCAACACGGCAGGTAATAAGTAGTCATAAGGGCTGGGGAGGCGAAGAGAAGAGATTAAAAGGAAAGGGGAATGTAAAAGAGAGGAGGAGAGTTAATAAAAGGGGGGAGTAATTACCAGAGGTTAGATAAATTGATATTCATGCCATCGTGTTGGAGGGTACCAGACAAAATAAGAAGTATGAATCCTCCAACCTGAGTTAGGCCTCATCTTAACAGTTAAGGATGCCATAGATACATATGTCAGTATGGAATGGGAAGTTGAAGTGAAATAAACAGCCACTTGGAGATGCAGGTTTTGGGTTGGACAGACTGAAAGTGTCAATGAAGTGGTCCCCCAGTCTGTTATGGGATGCATTAACCTCAGCCTCCCAGTCAACCTCTACCTACTGCAAACCACCTGCTGCCAAAGTAGGTTTATGGATTATGCCATCTCCCTGGCCTTACACTCAACTTGGTGTATCTGGATACTAAAGACATCTAAATTAGACCTTTGTTTATTGACTACAGCTCTGCCTTCAATAATATAATACCAAGCAAAACATATCAAAACTTCTTAACCTAGGACTCCACAGCTTTGTTGGCTTCCTGACTAATTGATCACAATCAGTAAAGATGGGCAGCAAAACTTCTGCTGTGATTATCCCCAATATTGGCGCCCCAGAAGGTGGCATGCTCAGCCCCCTATTCTACTCCTGATACACTCACAACTGTGCAGTGTAAAAGCAGTAGACTAGTTTGCAGATGATACAACCAAGGTGAGTTGTATCTCAAATGAGTCAGAATACAGAAGGGAGATGGAGAGGCTAGTGATATTATGTCGAGTCAACACCCTTCTCTCAATGTCAGCTAGATAAAGGAGCTAGTCATTGACTTCAAGAACAGGAATGGCGTATATGCTCCTTTTTGCACCAATGGTGCTGAGGTTGACAGGACTGGGAGTTTCAAGTTCCTGGAACATCACCAATTGCCTTTTCTGGTCCAACCTTGTTGACATCATGGCTAAAGAAGCTCATCAATGCCTCCATTCCTCAGGAGGCTAAAGAACTTTGGGATGTTCCTTTGACTCATACCAATTTTTGTCACTGCACCATCGAAAGCATCCTAATTGGATGCATCACAACTTGGTATGACAACTGTTCTGCCTGGGTCTGCAAGAAATCACAGTGATGTGGGCACATCCAAGCACACCATGGAAACTGTCTTCCCCTGCATGGACTCTGTCTACTCTTTGTGTTGCCTCAATATTGCAGCCAGCATAATCAATGACCCCATCTTCCATGGATATTCTTCTTTCTTCTCCTCCTCCCATTGGTCAGAAGATACAAAAGCCTGAAAACAAATAAAGTACTGCTAATTTTAGGGAGAGCATCTATCCCGCTGTTATAAGACTATTGAATGGTTCTTTGATATGAGAAGGTGGAGTTTTGCCTTTGTAATTTAACCCATTATGGCCTTGCATCTAATTGTCTACCCATACTGCACTTTCTCTCGAACTGTAACACTTTATTCTGCATGTTCGTATTGTTTTATTTCATGCTCCCCCAATGCAATATTGTAATGAATTGATCTTGATGAATAGTATACAAGACAGCTTGTTCATGAAACCTTGGTACATGGGGAAATAATAAACCTGTTTACCAATTTGCCTGTTTACTCTCATTTTGATTGTGACTTGGTTCATTTGCCTAGTGGACCATTCCCTGAACATCTATAGCATGACTTTGGATGGAAAGTTGTTGATGTATTAATACAGGGAATTCTCAGAGATTGGTTGTCTTGACTACCATATACTATTCATTCTGGCGATGCATACGGTACAGTGGGATTGGATTTCTAAATCAGTAGTGCAATGATTTATCAACTACAGTGACCTATTTCAATCCTAACTTCCAATGTTACCAATTGGAGTTTGGACTTTATCTGATTATTCTGGTTTCTACACCATCCCAAAAATGTGCAGTTTAGGAAGTTAATTGATCATTGTAAATTTCCATTAGTGCATAAATATGTTATAGAATTTCAGTGTGATTAACAGGAATGAGATAAAGTAAATAAAATGTATCTAGGTTAGGATTAGTAGGAATGAGTGTATGGTGGTTGGTATGGACTCAGTAGTCTGAAGACTTTATTGTTAAACTGTAAGATAGTTTTTCTATAACCCTGTGACTCTGATCCCAACCACTGCTGCTGCAAAACGAAAAAGACAGAAAGGAAATGTCATTTCAAATCCCAACACAGGTGCCTCGGTCTTGTTACAAAAGTATTATCTGGTCCAGGAACTTGGGGACTCTGACAATATTTACTTTATTACAAACTTATGATGGAAAAATTGCTGTATTTTCTATCAAATTTGAATCAACATAAAAGCATCATTTGAAGGCCAGCTTGGAGTGCACTGAACCTTTTAGTAATATGTAGTTTCATGCTCAGTTATGGTGCCATTTGCCAGTTTTCAGAAAGATATATTGCTGATTAGATAGAATAAAATTTTTAGAATATTTTTAATAAAAAGAGGTTGTAAAAGATAAGGCATATTATTCATTAGAGTTGTGTTGTTTGCATAGTACTTTAAATGAAATATGCAAGAGGAAAAGGTTTTTGCTTCATGAAGTTTAGCTAGAGCTTCTCATTACTGCAGAAATAAAGGTAAGTGAGGATGCACAGAAGCAATTACATGACAGCCAAATTGGATTTACATAAAAGTTTAATAAGAGATGATGAAAAAATCAATGTTGTATTGAGTTAGCCATATGTAACATGTCAAGAATTGGATGATTTGTGAAGCAAACTGCATTTGAAATACTGTCACCATATAAAAGAAAAATGACTTTTAACAGATTAGCTTTGACTGGGAAATAGTAGCAAGCATCACTTAATTACACCAGCCTGCTTGAACTATGAAGGCTTGAAGGTCTTATTATAGTTGATTTCAAAAATGGCACCATCATTTCCCAGAGTACAGAAGCTGAACATTTACTTCTGGCTCCAAATATATTCAGTAACATATGAACAAGTCTCTTTTGTTGCTCACAATTTGTAGTAATTGTTTTATTTCTAAACCTACCTATACATTAATGCTAAATGAATTATTTCAAGGATACTGAATATTACATTCTTTGCAAGATACCTAAGGATTTAATCAAACTTGACGTGATTATGCAATAATCAGTGCGGCGAAACAAACAGCTTAAAAATTTCAGATTGATAGGCAAAATATCCTGTAATGAGTTGGGGTACTTAGATGACACTGTATTTAAAGGCAATTTTCATGAGATTGACTGATCTTGACAGTGAAGTGATTCTTTTGTTTTAGTGAATGTATTATGGGGTAGAACCCCATAAAGAGGTGGAGGGTGATTGGCACTGAAGTAGAATACCACTATTTTCATGTTGAATCTCGAAACTGCTAGTGCAAACTGAATGTTCCAGATTTTTAGTGGCCTTATCACATTGCTGCAAAGCGGCATACCCCATCACTCATTTGTTCAATAAAGTTATAATATTAACACTCCTGCAGATGGATGGAACATTTAGTTTAAACAGTGCAATATGAACAATATATCAATAAACATATTTTTCTGACAATAGCTATAAATCTCATCTTATAACTTATTCATTTATTTAATGACACAGTGCACAGTAGGCCCTTCTGTCCCTTTGAGCCCTGCCTTCAGAGCAACCCCCGACAACCCTAATTTAATCATGGAACAATTAATAGTGACCAATTAACCTAGCCGGTATGTCCTTGATCTGTGGGAGGAAACTGGAGCACTTGCAGAAAACCAACATATTTCACAGCGTGCACGTACAGGCTCCTGACGGACAGTGCCAGAATTAAACGCGGAACTCCAATGTCCGAGCTGTCCCACTAACTTCTATGCAACCGTGACCCCCACTTTTTGCCTCTCTTGATGTTCTTAAAGATGTTGTTGCTAAGTTAACTTTTAGACTGCATGGTTTTTGGTTAGAAGGCAAATAAGGTTCTCATCTTTTTGAGAATTGTATGGATTTGGTACTTCACGTTACAAAGTTTTGATTCAACTTGGGCCCAATTCCATTACAGTGAAGCTCACAATCCAGACACTGGTTAGCTCTAACAAAAGTTATTTGATTTCCATAAGAATGTTAACTTTATCAGAAATTTAAAAAAATGTCTTGGCTCCACTCAGCCTATTATAATCTGTACTTCTCTCTGGTGTGAATATGATTTGCAAAGTGGGCTAAGAACATCAACCCACATATTTGCTTGACTTGTTTGTCTGAACAGTCCTTGGAACTTAAGTCTTGAATACACAGTTATACTCTAATATTTTCTTTATTTTGCTGTTATTACAGTAGGCATTAGTAATTGAATATCTAGTAGTGGCTTATGTTCTGTTACTGATGCAAAGATACCATACATGCATTCAGTCTTTAATGATAGAGTTTAGTTTCATTTTTCTCTTCATAATCAGTCAAGTGTGAGTGACATATTGTAAGTGACAAGATATTACTGATTAACGATAGATTTCTGGCATTCTTCATCCCAGATGACTTTTACAATAACTCTCAATTGTTGAATTATATGGGGTCAACTTACAAATGCATTGGGTTGTGTTGCCTAAACATCATCCAAACTTCCATTTGATTTTGCTCAGCAGAAAAACGTGTTGAAAGCAGAATATTCATCACCATGACATGTTCAAAGGACATTAAACTTACTGAAAAGTTATAGTTCTTCATTTGAAAATTGGTTATGTTTATTTTTAGACACTTCTCCCCCTCTTGGTCCATTTACCTACTGCTCACACAATTGTACCCACCAAATACTTTTCCTTTCCAGGTTCCCATGTGTGGCATGGTAGCTTAGTGTTAGCACAACGCTTTACAGTACCAGTGATCCAGATTCAATTCCCGCCACTGTCTGTAAAGAGTTTGAGCACTCTCCCCAGGACTGCGTGGTTCCCTCCCGATGCTCCGGTTTCCTCCCACAGTCCAAAGATGTACCGGTTAGTAAGTTAATTGGTCATTGTAAATTGTCCTGTGATTATGCTAGGGTTAAATCGTGTGATGCTGAGCAGTGTGACTCAAGGGGCCGGAAAGACCTAAATCGTGCTGTATCTTGATAGATAGATAAATAAATAAATAAATAGATAAATAGATAAATAAATAAATAAATAAATAAATAAATAGATAGATAGATAGATAGATAGCTAAATAGATAGATAGATAGATAGATAGATAGATAGATAGATAGATAGATAGATAGATAGATAGATAGATAGATAGATAGATAGATAGATAGATAGATAGATAGATAGATAAATAAATAAATAAATAAATAGATGGATAAATACATTTATACCCACAACACAAGATCCCATGTACCAACTTTAATTCAACACAATAAGGAGTAAAGAACTGACACTTTGATCTATCTATAAGAAGCATGGGTTCTTAAAATAATTCTCTCCTTTGCTGACACAAAACTGGAGAATATGCACCGACCCTCTTCCTGAAGTCAATGACCATCGGCTTTTTTGCTGACATTGAGAGAAAGGGTTTTGATATAACACCATATCACTAGGCTCTCTATCTCCTTCCCTTACTCTGATTCATCTTTATTTGTGATATGACCCATATGGTGGTATCATCTGCAGTTTTTTAGATGGATTTATAGCTGCCTACCTTTACTGATTGAGGTCTGTTCATCAAGAAGTCAAGGTTCCAGTTACAAAGGATGATGTTATTTCCAAGGTCTAGGAGGTTTGAGATGAGTTTGCTTGGTACAAAGTTTGTCAATAAACAGTAGCATAATGTAGGTGTCTTTACTGTCCAGATACTTCAAGCTGAATATTGTGCCAGGGAGATGGCATCAGCTAGAGACTTTATTTTGGCAGGAGGCAAATTATAGTGGGTGGAGGTAGTCTGGGAGACTGGAGATAATGTGTGCCATGATCAACCTCTCAAAGCACTTCATGATGGCAGACGTCAGAGCCACAATCAATAAGGCACAATCTGCTGGAGGAATGCAGGTGGTTGAGCAGCACCTATGGGGTAAAGGAACTGTTAATGTTCTGAGTTGAAACCCTGCAAGAAAGACTAAGGTAACTAAGGGGGGGGGGGCTTGAGAAGGATGTGACAGGGGCCAATAGGTGATTGGGGGTGCAAGGAGAGGTGAAAAATGATGGTTAGATGATGCCAGGTAGGGTGTGTGGGGAGAAAATAAAAAAAACATAAAGTGCAAGTGGAGCTAGGTGGAGGTGGAGGTGAATGTGGTGATAGCCATTGGATGGGTGACACGCAGGCTACAAATGCTAGATTCTCATAAGTAAGGTAGGTAATAATGGGCGTCATTATGGGAGAGGTCAAAGGCACAAGGGAACCAGGTCGGATTAGAGTTTGGTGGGTACAATTCTGTGGGCCGTAGGTCAATGGGCCAGGAGTGGGGATAAGTGTCTAAGAGTAAACATAATTGATTTGCTAATGAAGAACTAAATCCTGTCAGTAAGTTCTATGTCCTTCAAGTAAGTCAGGATAATGAAAATTCTGCTTTCAACGCATTTTACTTCAGCACAAAATCAAATGAACGGTTGGATGATGTTTAGGCAACACAACCCAATGCATTTGAAATTCGACCTTATATATTTCAACAAATGTGAATTATTATAAGAGGCAACTGGGATGAAGAAGGCTATTAATATATCAAGTTAATAGGTAATATTTTGTCAGCCACAGTATGTCACTCACATGGCTGATTATGAAGAGAAAGATGAAAGTTAAACTCTATCTTTAAGTACTGATTGCATGCATAGGTCCTTTACATTAGCAACAGAACATAAGTCACTACTTGTTACTCAGTTACCAATGCCAAAGCAATTCTGCGTTGGATATTATGTAATAAACCAGATTTGGTTATGAAGCTTATGTTAAAGGAACCCTTCGGAGACATTGATCATAATATGATTGAGTTCACCCTGCAGCTTGAGAGGGAAAAGATAAATCAGATGTATCAGTATTACAAGGGAGTAAAGGGAATTACAGGCCATTTTAGAGGAGCTGGGCAAAGTTGATTTGGAGAAGACACAAACAAGAGAAAATCTGCAGATGCTGGAAATTTGAGCAACACAAACAAAATGCTGGAAGAACTCAGCAGGCCAGGCAGCATCTAGGGAAAGAGTGCAATTAGGGTTTTGGCCTGAAACATCTACTGTACTCTTTTCGTAGATACTGCCTGGCCTGCTGAGTTCCTCCAGCATTTCAAGAAGAAGACTCAAGCAGGGATAATGGCAGAAGATTAATGGCCGGAGTTTCTGGGTGCAATTTAGAAGGCATAGGCTGGATGCATCCAAAAGATAAAAAAGTATTCTAAAGGGGGGGGGGAGCGGGTGAGACATCAGTGGCTGACAAGGGAAGTCAAAGACAGCACAAAAGCAAAAGAGCAAAAACTATATAACTATAGCAATATAGTTTTGTTATATAACATAGCAAAAACTAATGGAAAGTTAGAGGATTGGGAGATTTTAAGAACAAACAGAAAACAACTAAAAAGCCAAAAGCAGAAAAAAGATGAAATATGACAGGTTACAAGAAAATAAAGCTATAGATATAATAATTGGGGACAAAGAAACGGCAGATGAGCTAAATACATATTTTGCATCGGTCTTCACTGTGGAAGCCCAGCTGTGATCCAGAAATTCAAGAATGTCATGAGGGGAAGCAGGAAGAAGGTGCTTGGGAAGCTGAAAGCTCTGACGGTAGTTAAGACTCTTGCACAAGTTGGACTGTACCCAAGGGTTCTAAAAGATATAGCTGAAGAGATTATGGAGACATTAGTAATGTTCCTTCAAGAATCACTAGATTCTGGAATGGTTCTGGAAGACTGGAAAACTGCAAATATCACTCCATACTGAAAGAAGGTGGGGAGTCAGAAGAAAAGAAACTATAGGCCAGTTAACTTGATTTAGTTGTTGGGAGGTTTTTGGAGTGCATTATTAAGGATGTGGTTTCGGGGTACTTGGAGGCACATGATAAAATAGACCAAAGTCAGTGTGGTTTGCTTAAGGGGAAATCTTGCCTGATAAAACTGGTGGAATTCTTTAAGGAAATAAGAAGCAGGATGGACAAAAGAAGAGTCACTGGAAGTTGTGAGTGGAAGGCCTTTGACAAGGTGCCACACATGAAGCTACTTAACAAGATAAGAGTCCATGGTATTACAGGAACAATACTAGCATGGAAAGAAGATTAGGTGACAGGCAAAAGGCAAAGAGTGGGGATGAAGGGTCCTTTTCTGGTGACTAGTGGTGTTCCACAGGGGTCAATATTGTGATTATTTCTTTTCATGTTATATGCCAATGGTTTGGATGAAGAAATTGATGGTGTTGCAGACAGGTTTGCAGATGATACGAAGATAGGTGGAAAGGCAGGTGGTGTTGAGGAAGTAGGAAGTATGCCAAAGGGCTTAGACAGGTTGGGAGAATGGGCAAACAAGTGGCAGATGGAATATAATGTAGGAAAGTGTATAGTCACATACTTTAAAGAGGAATAAAGGAGAAAGCTTATTTCTAAACAGGAAAACATTCACAAATTAGAGGTGCAAAGGTACTTGGGTGCTCTTGTGCAAAATTCCCCAAAGGTTAACTTGTAGGTTGAGTTGGTATGCAGGATGGTATATATAGTGTTAGCAGTCTTTTCCAAATGACAAGAATACAAGAGCAAGGATGGAATGCTGAGGCTTTGTAATGTATTAGTCAGACTGCCCTTGGAGGAATATGAGCAGTTTTGGGCCCCTAGTGTAAGAATTCATATGCTGGCATTGGTGAAGGTCCAGAGGAGGTTCATGAGAATGATTCCCGGAATGAAAAGGTTAATGTATGAGTAGTGTTTGATGGCTCTGGTTATGTAGTTACTGGGGTTTGCGAAAAATGAGGCGTAACCTCATTGAAATCTAGCACATATTGAAAGGCCTAGATAGAGTGCCCTTAAAGTTGCTATGGCTGGGGTGATGAGCCCCCACTTCCTATTAAAAGCTCTGAATAGCATGAATCTCAAAATAGCCTCTGACAACCAAGACCAGCTCCTGGCCTTCATGTGTAGCTTAGCTTCCAAGCCTGGTGAAACTATTTCAACTGACAGGAAAAGGGGCAAAGACAGTTACTGGTGCCTTAAAACAAGTCACTTTGAGCAGATGGGGCCCATCAGCTTTCACTGGCAGCTCATTTAGGAGAAAGAAAATTCTGATCTCAAACCTCCACTGCCTTGTGGATATACACACTCAGTGGAAGGCTTCAGGATTACACCTTGAGGAAAATTCGGAGACAGAGTACCTAAGGCAGTCTGACATTGAGTTCAATTCTAACTGAACCCCTGTGATGCTGCTGTGTCTAAACTGTATTAGTTTCTGCCATTCCTTTGGATTTATCAGCTACATGGAGAGGAAAATCCTGCTACATGATCATAGTTTGCTCTCCATATCATGCTGTCCTGGCTTGTGTATCATGCAGATGGCAGAGGCACAACATCCATGGTCAATAGAAGGCCTCCAGATGTCTAGGATCTGAGGGCACAGCCTCAGAATAGAGGGATGTCCATTCAGAACAAAGATGACTAGAAATTTTTTCAGTCAGAGCGTAATGAATCTGTGGAATTCATTGCCATGGATGGAGGGGCAGGCCAAGTCATTGAGTGTATTTAAAAAGGAGTTTGGTATGTGCTTGATTAGCCTGGTGTCAAATGTTACTGGGAGATGGGAGGAATGCCATTGAGAGGGATAATAAATCTGTGATGATGGAGTGGTGGAGCAGACTCAAGGGGCCAAATGATCTAATTCTGCTCCAATTTCTTACAGTCTTATGGTCTAATGTTGTGTCCCTTTTGAGCTGCAAAACATACAGTATTTTTTACATTGAACTTTCCTTTTTCAGATTGCCTGTGTTCTGTTTTGATGGTACAGATAATTTGTGATATAGTTTACTCTATTCCCAGGTCCAGGATATTTATATGGCTGTAATAAATCAAAGCAACTCCAACACCAGCCTCCCGTGTGCACAACTGTGAGACTAATAGATTTACACCACCCAGCCCTCACATAATCTGAGAACATTATGCCTTTTGGTTAGAAATGATGAGCTTTGAAGGTCATAGAGAACAACAGTGGAACTTCCCACAACTCACTTGATTGTGTTTGCTCAAGGGGATCCAATATGACAAGTGTATTTATCCTTAAGACTGGTAGAATGCAAGAGATGACCACATACACCGATATGACCAGCATAGTGTGTGATCTGCTGGAAAGGGAGTCTTGGCCAGTGGTTTGCAGCATTTGCAGAAAGAGAGAAAAAAATAATCCTTCAACTTTGGGACTTTTTCTCTTTCCAAAGATATTGTAAGATCTTCTGAGTGTTTCTGGCATTTTCTGTAGATTTGCAGCACCTCTGAGTTTTTGGCTTCCATTGGTAGCTGTTGATTATTTCTCAAAGTTTCTGCCAAACAGTACACATCATGGTTGTTACTTTCAGTTACAAAGCCTTTGAGTAGTTAATAACACTTTGTCGGTCCTCACAGCTTCTCTCCCCAGAATCACTGTTAAAATTGGAATATCCAACAGCTAATGCCACAGGTTATCATTCTTCCAGGATGCATGGCGACCAGACCAATGCAATTGCTGACTGATCATTGATCCAGTGATCTTCCAACCACTCATTCCCTGTTCCATCAGATGCCACTGAGAACTTGAAAGCCTCTTCCAGCCTCTAATTCAGTAGACGACACCTGAGAGGCCTCTAGCTGAGTGAAAGCATCATGGTCTTTGATTCCAACTGTGAATAGAAGGGGAAGATGGGTGGCAGTACAAAAGAATTATATCAGAAGAGAAAGCAGACCCGGTGCAGGGAAAACACACAACTTCTTGAAACATTCCATTTATTTTTATATTTAAATCAGAGGTTGCTAGGTTCTTGATAGTAACTGTGTCTGTTCCTAATAATTCTCCTCCCTTGTGTTATGGTCTTATGGACTAAAATACTGGAAGCAAGCTGTTGGCTAGGGAGAGATTGTAGAAAGGGGAACTGAGTTGATGTTTCAAAATTAACATTTTGACTTGAAATTTCCAACATCTGTGGATTTTTCATTTTCATTTGCAACTACTGTATATGCCAAGGCTACCTTGATAAGAGGAAGATGTTTTTCTCCTTTCACAGATCAACAATCTACTATTTAATTGTCAATTTAATTTCTGGCAATCAAAGATAGGTTATGTTTTGCAAATCATAAAAATATCTGTTCCATTTATTTACATTCAGTGCCAGTGCAAGAATAGTAAATATTACCCTACGATTATTTATTTGTTTAGAGCTAAATCAATGAGAATCACTTGTTAGAGTTGATTGGAATGCAATCAGTGGTGTTCATGCATTTATTATCATTCACTTTATGAATAAAATCAGGGGTTTGGTATGTAATGACTCCCATAATATTTGGTGCCTTATATGTAAACTTCCCACGAGTACATTTCTGATCTATGCATCCTTCAAATTTACACTGACTAGTTCAGCTGATTTTCAGCAACTGAACTAGTAAGTGTTCAATGAGCAGCGACATCCTGTCTGAGTGATGTGACTCATGCAGATGCATCAGTAAAATCAGCCATTTTTCTTTCCATTTAACAAATGTATCTGCTGTTAATATAAATCCCCCAGCCATCTCCAAATAGCCACCAGCTAGTTCTATACTCCCATTACTTTCAGTCTTATCATGATTCCTTGCAATTTCAATGTCTTGTAGACTCTCCAGCAAGTGAACAGAATGTCAGTAATAAATGAGATTGAATTATTTTTGCAGCTAATAAACCTAACAGGAAACTATTTCAGAATTGAAGGATAAAGGAAGATGGTACTAGATATATATGAATAAATTGACTCAGCTACAATGTCAAATGATCTCCTGTTCTGTGTTCTTTAATTCACATGAAAATAATTACAGCTCAATATTTTGACATCTTGTTGGAAACAGAAATTGCAAGTAACTGACTAGCTACATAGAAATTAAAACTGTTCATATTTGAAAGTAAAATAATGGCATCTTGACCAGAGACACTGAATTTGAATTACTGCAATTGCCCTAAATCCTAGCTTATTGAGATTTCTTCCAATTCTAAAAATGTCCATTTCAAGGGAATGATTTGACTGATGCTGAAGGAGAAAATCTGTGTCTGATTTCTATGTCAGTTATCCCAAACTCTGCGGAAATATCCCAATTGGAACTAAAATTGCTGGAGAAAATTCTTAGGGGTAAGATATATGAGCATTTGTTAACGCATGGCCTAATCAGCATAGCTTTGTGCAAGGCAGGTCATGCCTTACAAACTTGACTGAGTTTCTTGACAAATTGACAATCAGACTAATGAACATAGGGCAGTTAATGTTGTCTACATGGACTTTAGAAAGGCATTTGACAAAATCCCTCATGGAGTCTAATCCAGAAGATTAAGATACAATGGGGTCCCCAGTGAATTGTCTGTAAAGATTCAGAATTGACTTGGGCATAGAAGACAGAGGGTTGTGATTGAAGGAATTACTCAAACTTGAGGTCTGTAATTAGTGGCGTCCGGCAGGGATCTTTTCTGAGACCTCTGCTGTTTGTGATGTCCTGGATGAAAATGTAGATGGGAGGGTTAGTAAATTTGTGGATGATATCAAGATTGGTGGAGTTGTGGATAGTGTAGAAGACTGGCAGAGAATAAAGCATGATAAAGATCAGTTGCAGATATGGGCTGAGAAATGGCAGATGGAGTTTAATCCAGGTAAATGTGAGGTGTTGCACCACAGTAGGGCAAATGCAAGGAGACAGTACACAGGTAAGGACAAGATGCTTAACAATATTGCTGTGCGGAGATCTTGGGATCCAAGTTTATAGCTCCTTGATATTGGCTATACAAGTCAATAAAATGGTTAAGAAGGCCTATGGAATGCTGAGTTCAAAAGTCAGGAGGTTTGGTTGCAACTTTATAAAACTCTGGTTAGGCTACATCTGGATTATGGTGCACATTTCCAGTTATCTCACTATAGGAAGTTGCTGAGGCTTCAGAGTGTGCAGAAGAGGCTTACCAGGATGCTGCATGGTTTAAGGGGCTGGCGGTGTAGTGGCAGCACCACTGGACTTCAAGACAGATGGCCCCACGTTCAAACCCAGCTGGGTCCAAACCTGGAAAGCAGCAGTATCTGTGTAGAAGAAAAGCCTGGCAATCTACTTCCATGAGGTCACGAGGAGTCAGACTCGACTAAATGACTGAACAACAACAAGCTATCAAGAGAGGCTAGACAAACTTTGTTGATTTTTTTTCTAGTGAGTCGGAGGCTGAGGGGTGATCTGGTAGAGGTATACAAGATTATGAAAGGCATAGGCAGAGTGAACAGGGTGTAACATTTTCCCCAAGGTTGAATGTCTAGAACTAGAGGGCAGCATTGAAGGTGAGAGGAGATAGGTTCAAGGGGATGTGAGGGTGTCAAAGTGTTATGAATGCTTGGAATGTGCTGCCTGGTATGGTGGTGGAGGCAAACACATTAGAGGATTTTAAGAGATGTTTGGATATGTGCATGGATGTAAGGAAAGTAGATGGATGTAGACATGATGTAGGTAGAAAGGATTAGTGTTTGGGTGTTTTTGATTTGCTTTTTCGCTGGTTCAGCACAACATTGTGGGCCAAATGGCCAGTGCTTGTTCTGTACTGTTCTATGTTATCAACTACCTTTAACAAGAACTTTTTAAACCCACCTGTGATCTGCCGAAACTGAAGATGATGGAATTTTCCTCTCTGAAATTTGTCTGCAATATATCTCATGAAGCATGTTAGTATAGAAGATACAGAGGAGGTTGATTGATTGTAAAGAATTCATTTCAGCAAATTCTCGGATCTTTAACTAAAAACCAATAATTTCTTGGAAGCTCATAAAGCTGCAGAAAGCCAGAAGTCAATGAGGGAATACAGAAAGAGGTAAATATGCTTAGAATCCGCTTTGTTTGTTCCTCCATTTTCAGTCATCACAGGTGTAGTCAGATCTATGTGCTCCTTTTTTTTGCAAGGTACATAAATGTCAGCTAATACTGAAATTTGCAAGTGTACTTTATAAATTATAAGCTCTTATGCAACTAAAATTACATGCATTATTCATTAATATTTAATGGTGATTTAAAATGAAAATGAAATTGGAAACGGAATCCACATCTCCCTTCCTTGAGATTCCAAGAGATGTTAAAGAATGCATGACATTTTTCGAGGTGTTGTGAAAGCTTCTGGTGCCTTTTCCCCAATTGTTGTCTCAATCAATGCCATCAAAAACAGTTCGGGATGAAATATAATGCTGACAGTAGATTGATTTTCTTTCCATTCACTGATATTAATCAAATTATTTGAGCTACTTAGCCATATTCTCACTTATCTCTTTCAAGCAACATTAACCAACAGTTCCCAATCCCATCACATGACAAGAAATGCTTCCTAGCAGAATCCAAGGAAAAATAATCTGTAAAACAAAAGTGAACAGAGAAAGAAGGATGAGCTACGAGAGAGAAAGAGTGTATGTGTGTGTGTGTGTGTGTGTGTGTGTGTGTGTGTGTGTGTGTGTGTGAGAGAGAGAGAGAGAGAGAGAGAAAAGAAAGTACAGAGTTTTGAAGTGAAATGTTAAAAGTCTCAGCTGAGATTAAGAATAATGATAATGAAAGAGAGACAGTAAGAGTGAGGAATATTGCAAATAAAACATTCAATGGTGGAGGCTAAATATAGAAATGTGATTTAAATAAAATAATGACAACAAAATACATGCTGAAGAGAGAAAAATGTGGCAGGAAGGGTCATGATAAATGTTTCTTTTGCCAAGTTGTCTGATTTCTATCAAAAACATTGTCACTGATACATGGTAATGGAAGATAAATATATAGCTCCAGTAGGTTATGCAGGTAAAATGAGATGTACCTTGAAAAAAGGAGAATAAAAATGGAGGTTCTACGCCAGCACACACTAGTAGGTACAATTAGCTTGTTTCTCTGTGATGGTATTTTGAATCTTGATAACAAAGACACTTACATCTTAGTTGTTTGCTGTATGATTAATATATCATCAACAAATACAGATTTCTATGGGCTATGAAATCAATGTCAATAGAATTCACAGTATATGATTATTTACTCAGTGTTTGGCTCTATCTATGTTATTTATATAATGTAGTTTTATGTTTAAAAGATTTTTCTTTGATTTACTTGATGCATCTGTCCAGACACTACAAGGGGTTAAGGGTCCATAAGGGCATGGCATCTAAAGAAGGTTGGGAGCACCCTCTACAGGTCTTTGTTAGGAGTTCAATTTATTGATAAACTGTAGAGATTTTGCAGAAGCTGGAATCTCGTGCACCACACTCAAAATGCTGCTGAAGGAGTTCAGCAAGTCAGGCAGCATTTGATGTTTCAGGCCAAAATCATTTTATTGATATCTGCTCTAATTAACAATGAGCAATATCTATTTCTTTCAACTTAGAGCAACTTCCCTTGGGGAAGAAACAAAGCATTTACATAAAAAATTATAATTGTAATAACATTGTGTTAGGTATGTGTTTTAATCCACATATATCTAATAATCTGAAAAGATATCTCCCTTAAAGGCAAAATATAATGTTAAGTCCCAACTTTATATGTTGCACCTGTTCAAATTTATTTTTCTGGTTCACCATCAGATACAATAACATCTTTACCAGCAGCCGTTTCATTTTTATTCATTATGATTTCTAACAGCCAGAAGTAACTGAGGGAAAGGCAGGCAAGTAATTAATACACATATACATTTAATTATGGATAATGGCTTTCTTCAGGAATTGCCATTAGTATGAATAGATTTTTAAGAGAAAAAGAATAAATTGTTAGTTAGTAAAGTGAAACGATGTTAAATATCAGCCATGACACTATTGAACAGCAAGTCAGCTTGCCACTACTACTTATGTTCAAAGCAAAAATAACAAAGCTGGATATATGAAATAAAACAGAAACACAACATTCAAAAATACTCATCATGTCAGGCGGCAACAGTGGAGAGAGAAAAGCAATTGACATTTCAGGTCAATGACATTTCAATCAGAACAAGAAAAGGAAGGAAACAATAACATGTTCTAAGATTGGAGAATGGGGAAGGGAATATCTGTAACAGAATAGAGGCCAAATATTTGCAGCATTTTCTGTTTTTGTACTAATGACTTAAGTGTGCATGATTTTCTTTATACTTCAGGCATCATATCAACAGAACAGATAAATCAACACATGCATAAAAGAACATTTCACACTGCTTCAGTCACTTGTTAAAAAAATTTAATACATTTGCAATGTACTCCAGTAATTAATTAGTCAAGTTTTTTTTTCCTTGAGAGCATGAAATTAAACATGAGCAATGAGAAAATCTAGTATAACTGAACAAAAAGAAGAAAAGCTGTAAATCCTAAAGATCCTAAGTAAAACCAGGAAACAGGAAATTAGGTTTAATGGATGATTGCATTTGAATTTTATCATTTGCAAATCATGTTTCATTTAAAAGAGAACCTGTTTAAAATATATGGCTTTTATATTTCTGAATACAAATGATTAAGGCAGAGACATTATGTCCATTAAAATTTAACTGGTAAATTAGCATGTGTTTAATAATTTCATATTCCTATTTTAATTATTAAGACAATAGATTATTTGATAGCAAATCAGGAAAAAAGATTTATTGACACAGATCTATAAATTTTCCAATTAAATAAAGTAATGAAAGAGATTAGGTACACAAATGTGTGAATTTAACAATTTATTATTGCTTTTAACAATATAATCTACTAAGTGTTCTCAAACTCTTCAGTAATTCTGAATGCTTGCCTAATAATCTCAGATGTAGTTTTTGATAGGTGCATTTTATTTGAGTGGAAACCTTTTTTAATTGCAACTTTATGAATAATTAGGTTATAAGTGGAATTTACACTTCTAGATTAAAACAACAGCTGTTAATCAAATTTTTAATAGGTCATATCCAGCCTTTGAAATTTAGTCAATGCTTGATTATTATTCTAAAAACCAATTTATAGCATGGTTCTGTCCAGGTAGTTTGTACATACTCACAAAGACATATGCACACACCGAATACATAGCGCACATAATGGCTATCTATGTCTGTGCTCACGCAATAAATAATTATCACTTCACTTGTGAAACAATCGAGCTGAATATCTGAATAAAACGTATTCAGATAATACCTTGGTGTAAACAACTTCCAGTAAAAAACAGGTTTAGGCAGTTGGGACAAAGCCTTCACATGTCATATTTAAAGGAAAGAATGCAGCAAAAAGAGATCTCTATGGATATGTTCTCAAGATTGGGTCTTACACCTCTTGGGTTCATATGAGAATCGCTACTCCACTATTCCAGCACACAATAGTAAGTTAGTCTGGGAATGAGCCAGTAAGACCTAGTCACCATTGGGATTTGGGATAAATAAATCACTCCTGTCCCACATGGTAAGTAGCATCAGCATAAAATAGGTATTTCTCAATTTCCCTTTCACCTTCAACAGTATTCTATCACAAATTTTACACAAAGGCAGCAACCTGACAAATCATCGTTGCTCAGAAAATAAGCAGAACCAGAAAATCAATTACTGTAGCTGCAAGAACATATCAATAACTGCATATGTAGTAGTAAATGACTCAACTCTCAGAGCCAATTACCATCTGAAAGGCTAATCAGAGGTGCAATTCTCCTGTGACAAAGAATGGCATCTCCTGGTTTTGTGAATGAGGATTCAAAAAGCATTGAACAGTGTTTTATGTCATTCAGCACAAAGCAGCTTGCTGTATTCCCTGTCCCATTGACCACACTGACTTCTCATTGCAATTGAACACGTGCTTGGAGTGTATGCCATTCTCTAATTGGATGGCAGCAACTTGTAAAATTTCATCTGCAGAAAATGCCTCAACTTGAACGTGCAAACAAAAAATCATAATTTGCCGCTTTATTATCACATTAACAACTGCAAGTTGGATTCCATGAAACCAAAACACTTGCTTGGAAATAGTTCTTGTCTTATTCCATTGTAGAATAATTTGGTGTTGGCCCCACAACAGCAATGTTTCCTCTAGAGGGGTAATTCAGAAACCAATAAATTGTATGAATCAAAGGGATCATTCAAGACTGAGATGACATTGAATTTTCTTCTTTCAGGAGTTTGTGTATATTTAAAGTTTTTATTCCAAAGAGGTCTGCATGGTGAGCAATTGTGTACTTAAGGCCATCATAGAAAGGTCAGACAAAAGGTCTATTTACCCTCCACAGATGTTGCCTGACAGACAGAGTTCCTCCAGCATTTTGTTTTTGGCTCCATCATAAATAGATATTTTTTTGTCAACAAGTGTTAAGAAGATTGGGCAGGACAGCCAAGCTACCAAAGGTCAGATCAGTTGGGATCTTGTTTAGTGGTGATACTGGATTGATGGTTACTCCTGTTCCAAATACCAAAGTTACAAGTCTATACATCCCCCATTATAATCTCAAAAGCGGTATCAATGAAACAGTCTGCTCTTTCGATATGTGTACTACCATCATCCCCAAGCTGCAAAATGACTTCCATTAGAGGCTGGACTAAGTGCTCAATTCTCCTTTAAAATATAGGTAAAATGTGAATTTTAGCAGCAGCATTGACATATTCAAATAATTATTTCGTATCTGCCATTGAGAAAAATATTTTGAGATTGACACCCATAACATTACTGATCCTCTATATATTTATTTTAGCATGTATTCTCAGAAAAGTAAATTGCTAGTCCTCAAACTTAATGCAATTTTATGCCAATCTTCATTATCTTAATGGAGGTGTGATTCCAATGATTTAAACTGATGTTAAAAAGCTGATGGTAGATTATTATGCAGCCACATCAATTGTTTGTGGATAAGTCATGATGAAGGGTCTTAACCCCAAAACATTAGCTCTTTATTCATCTCCATAGCTACTATCTGACTTCCTCCAGCATTCTGTGTGTGTTACTCTGGATTTTCAACATCTGCAGAATATCTTGTGTTGATATCAGTTGTTTGTCCACTAACGTTATCATGGAAACTTTCAAGGCCTTTATGTAAAATGAAAATGTGCCAAAAAAGAACATTAAACATTAATAACACAAACAAGAGTAAATCTGCAAATGCTGGAAATCCAAGCAACACATACAAAATGCTGGAGGAACTCAGCAAGCCAGGCAGCATCTATGAAAAAAAAGTACAGTCAACATTTTGGACCAAAACCCTTTGGCAGGACTGACCAGAAACGTCGGCTGTACATTTTTCCATTGATACTACCTGTCCTGCTGAATCGCTCCAGCATTTTGTGTGTGTTGATAAAACATTGAGACTTTGTGCAACTAAACATATATGGTTATTACTAACAATAATTTATTTACAAAATTAGACTTTTTGTTCATTGTAACTGTAGCAGAACATGTTTTTTTTTAATTTAAGAGGATCCTTAAGATTACCCTCAGATGGTCTCTGTGGCTATAATTTTGTTTAAGGTAAAGTTGAGTCTAAACCATAAACACTCTTATCTACTTGGACATCAAACATGCTCCAGACAATAGAAGCACATCAGTGTTTCAGAATAATGCTACAGATGTTTCTTTCAAAAAAGTGTCTTCTTGTATTTAATCAGGAATTGGCAGATGGTATGTCTTTACTCAATAAAATCATACTTTTGGCTGACATCCCTTTCTTTTCTCTTTTCATTTTGTAGCCAGTTTTGCTGAACATGTTCTTGTTGATCAAACTTATAATCTTGGGGACACATCATCAGACAAAGGAGCTTAACTTCCTCTGAACTGACACATTATCTCAACCTATCAAAGAAGTTTGATCTGTGCAGTCAAAGGCCTCCCACCTTCTCTGCTGCCTAGATGAATATATTTCTACTCTTTCAGTTCTGAAAATTGTTGCCGAACAGAAATATTAACAGGTTCTCTTTCCACAGGTGCTATCTGACCTGTTTTTTTTTTGTCTTCCAGCATGTTCTCTTTTTATTTCCAGCATGTCCAGCATCTGCAGTGCTTTGGGATTTTCAGACTCTCTACAATTAGCTCGATGCTTCTGTTAAATCCAACATCAGGACTAAACTGCATCCATCTGGCAAACAATAATCCACAAGCCTCTCACTGATGCAACACTAATGCACAACACTGGGAGCCATTTGTGCTGCCAGTAACACGTGGGCACTCATGGAATGTATGCTTAGAGTAAAGGGTGTCCAGCAATGAAACTAATTTTAATTTTCATGACGTGTAAAGCAACTTAAAGGACTTCTGTCTCAAAATAACTAATTGGAGTGCAGGAAGAAGATGCCACCAGCAAAGAATGCGACCAAGGACGTCATCCTCCAGACAGTTGAAAAAACTACTTCTTTCACTTCTTTTACATCTCCTTCTTATTTCCAATGTGGTTCTACTACTTTAGGATCAACATTCTGGTTGTGTGCTTTCAGGTCAATTGAGCGATTTGGCGATTTGCTGTCTCCAAAGGTGTTCTATGAGACTTCGAGCAAAGTTTGCGGCCCTGAGGCCAAGAAACCTGGAGTTGGGGCGCAAGCCCATGAACGACTCAATTTTTCGCTGATCGCACTGATTAAAGCACCGAGTAAGATTGAAATCATCGAGGCGAGTGCGTAAGGCAAGTGGGTGTTCAGCCTCTTGCTTGCTGCTGCCAGAGGAAAGTGAATGCCTATGATGGTCTACTTGCCCTCTCACTCGCTGCTCCTAAGGAAGGTCCCTGCTTCTGAATAATCTCTCTCTCTCTTGATGCTGTTAGAGCATGGTGCTGGAGTTCTGGGTCTTGGGTAAAGTTTAATTGATGTGGTTTATGGCTTGGACTCTGTAGTTCATGATATGGCACTAAATGGCAACTCCTTTGCTTGCATCTTTGGAATCAGCTCTAATTCCATCTTTAATATCTTTGTTTTTCTCTTTTAGGGTTCTTTTGAAGACCCTGACCTGGAGTTACATGCTGACTATGATTCTTTGCAGGAACGGGACCTGCTCTCAGAGTTTCAGAACTGGCCGTTGTTCGGCACACCGGGGGCTCGGCCTAAAGGTCCGGCTCAGCTTTGGAGACCTAAGATCTCGGGGCTCTGGAGACGGGCGAAGCAAAGGTCGGTGTCACGGCAGGAGACCAGTGTGTTGTCAGGGGAGTCAGAATATTTGTGGCTGTGTGCCCAGAACTCAAGATCTTTGGGCACAGAACTTGAAAAAAGTGACATAATGGACTTGTAACATCATAAACCAATGAGTTGTGTGTTATGTCTCCCCACTCGCTGTAAAAATGGAGACATCTCTTTCTTCCTTATTAGAGAGAGAGACGTGTGGTATGTTGAATACTGGTTGAACATTGTAGTGTTTGGTGTAACTGCAAGTCTGTGTTTTTGCTTTTGCTTTGCTCATGCTTCAGTGCTTGGTGGCTGGTGCCGATGCTTTTTTTTGCTGGTGGGGGGGAGGGGTTTGTTGTTGCTTTTTGCCGCTTACATACAGGAGGGAGGGAAGCTGGGGGGTGGACTTTGGGGTTCTAACGTTTAACTGCCATTCATTCTTTGGGGCACTCCACTATTTCCATGGATGGATGTGAAGAAAAAACATTTCAGGATGTATTTTGTATGCATTTCTCTGATATTAAATGTACCTTTGAAACATTTGAAACCTTTGATACACATGTTTCTGGTTTCTGGTCACTCCTTTTCTCTTGCTATTTTGAGCAATTTTGAATCGAGCAGACTGTAGATGATGAACACTGAGCTGAACTGAATGTGCCTGGACTCTCTTCATTTTGTGTTTTGAGGGCTGGTTGCTCTTTTTTTGTTGCTGTTTATGCAATTTGGTTTTTTATGTGCCTAAGAGAGAGTTTGATGTTTTCCTTTGAATGGCTTCCAGGGTTTTCTTTGCTGCATGGCATGTGGGGAAGATGAATCTCAGTGTTATCTACTGCATACATACTATGATAATAAATGTACTTTGAATCTTTGGAGCTAACAGCGTAAAATTACTGCAAAGCTCCTGTTACTTTTACCTTGAGGATCCAAAAATTAGCATTAATTTCTATTCTGAATCAGTATCCCATTTGTTACAGGTGTGTGCACTTGGGGACTGAGTCTGCCTATGACTCCATCCTTGCTTCCCCACCCTACCTACCAGTCAAAAGTTCAATTAGATTAAGTCTGATTTCAGAGTTAATTGGGCATGGGTGATTGCAAGTCATCTTAAACAACTCACTTCATAGCCTAGTTAATAGCATCTTAAAGTTAAATTTCTCCACTATTGATTCCTTCTTGTGGTTAACCTCCATCAGTCTAGAGTGGAAGCTATCTTATCTTTCTTTACAGTAAATCAAGTAACAAGCATACAGCTTTGAACCAAGTATCCTTTATTGAAGGTCAACAACACTTCACTAACACAAGTGACTGATTCAGCATTGTATCAAATTACATGGTACACCAAATTCTTCAAATCATATTTTCTTCTTGGAAAACTTTCACAATGAAGGTTGACTTACCACTACTCCAGTTCTGAGGGTGCTGAGGAGACTGATAAAGCCAACATGAGGATGCTAGACCCTTTCAACATGGGGACAGATGATGGACAACATGGCAGCTGGTAGATAGCTTATGAGATGGTATATTCATAATTTTTATGGATTTTCTCTGTGTATTCCTGATGCGTAGCCTTGAGGTTCTCAATACCATTCTGAATGTTCCTCTTTGAGTGGTGATGGGTCAGAGATTCCATGAAGTCATCTTAACACTAGTGACTGATTCAGCATTGTATCAACTTACATGGTACACTGAATTCTTCAAATCATATTTTATTCTTCTTGGAAAACTCTCACAATGAAGGTTGACTTACCACTACTCCAGTTCATATTTTAAAGAGAGCTTGAGCTTTTATTCTTTGTCTGACTGGTAATATTATCCCATGGCAGAGTTTGGATATGTATATACCAAAGTACCTGAGAAATACTTCTAGATTTTTTTCTGTTATCCAAGCACATAATTACACTGTACCACAAATCACCTTCACAGAGATATTAACAGAATCAGACCTGTGCATGTAAATCTGCTGTTAATTCACTAAATTTTAGAAACTCTCAGTCAGTCTCCAATATTCACCACAATAATTCTGTTTCAGGTACAAAAATCAACAAGTTAAAGTTTCCTTTCACTTACAGTGACCTTTTTTTTTAATTACATGTTGTTAAGCAGCTCAGAAACAAGAAACATCCTAAAGAAAGCTTGCCTCCAGCAATTCGGTCCAATACTTTTAGAATTATAAATGTGCTTACTTTTTGTTGACAAGGTATCAATACACTTATAATTCGGAGAAGGGAACTGGTTTTTATCTGCCCTTCATTTGAAATGCGGCCTTCTACCTGAAACAAACTAACTGAAAAGGGAATCTATCTCCTCAAGAGTATAGGAAGAGCCCAAAAGATACAGAAAGTATAAACTAAGGCCTACAATGTTTATTTTCTTTCTGGGAACAAGTATTGCACTGAAGTTGGTCATTTTCAGCAAAACATGGTATTATAAAGTATTCCTTTTGACGTCAGGTACTACAATTCCCGTATTACACAAAATTGAAGTGTGTAGAACCTTGTCAGATTAAGAGATGCTTGGATGGCAGGTTAGAAGTGACAGATATATGGATGATGGTTCTTTGAATTATTTTTTTTGTAATCCATATTGAGATATTTTGCAGAACTAATTCACAAAGGTAGAATGTGCAGTTGTTGCTGCTCTAATAACATGCCTTAGCATTCTGACAGAAACCTGATCCTTTGTCAATAAACTTGATCAATACACAAGCTGGTTTTCCATGAGGACACTGTGGTTTGAAAATACAAGATTTTTTTTTAACATTCTCTGGTTTATTTACATGTTAAGGGGGAATCTAAATGTTAAGGATGTCATGTAAATGGTGTCTGTAATTGGATTTAATCTACCATATGCAGTCTAAGTAACGCTGGAGCCTGTGACATTTAATGTTATCTGCAAACTGAAGAGTAACTTTGGGTGAGGATCAAGAATGGATATGCACATATTGCTGTTGCTTTGCCCTGTGGCTTTGTTAAAATGGCCTCTTCCAGGCTGCTTCACATTTGGAATGTATTATATGACAAAGATGTTGTATTTATGCAGTCTGCCAAGGCAAAGTATGTTTCCTTAATTTAAACCTAAGTACACCTACAAAAATGTGAAGTGCTCATTTTCGCAGTTCGGTAAATGTTAGATTTTTCTTCAAACAATTTTTTTTAGGATCTGCAAGGACAGCTTTTATTTCCATTCCTTAATTGAAAAGGTGACTAGGGCCACCTTGATCTCATGTAATCTTTCCCCTGTGGGTCAGAGATTCCAGGATATTGACAGAATAACATTGAATGTCTGGCATTATCTATCCAAGTCAGGATGGTGCATGAATTGGAGGGAAAGTTCCCATGGACCTGTTACCCTCCATCCTTCTCAGTGGTAAATGCTGCAGGTTCTGGAAGAGCTATTGGAAAGAAAAGGGTGAGAAACTGCAGTGTATTTTCTAAATAGCACACTCTGCAGTTACTATGGACCAGTGATAGAGAGAATGGCTATTGGTTGACAGAATGCTGATCTGGCAGTTGTGTTGACCTGGGTGATGTCAAACATCTTGAAATTTGCAAGTTGCGGCATTTACTCAGACAAGTGAAGAGTATTCTGTCACTCCCCTGATTTATACCTTAGGGTGTTCGGAGGAAAATTACTCCTAACAGGATTTTAACCTTCTCTTGTTGCAACAGTATTTATGTGGTTGGACCAATTCACTATTTGCTCCATGATGTCACTAGAATTGAATCACAATTATACTGTACATGGTTAGATTTTCTGATGTTTCAACCCCATCAACAAATTTGCCAACAATGCAATTTTTGTTGGCCAAATCATAGTTGGTAATAATTTAATGTATACAATTGAGATATATTTAAAGTAGCTTTCTATGGAACCAGATATTCCTTGACAATTTTCCACATTGTTGGATAGGTGCCAGTGTTTTAACTGTACTGGAATGGCCTGGCTTGAGGCACAATGAATTCTGAGTGCAAACCTTCAGAACTACATCTGGGATATTGTCTGAAGTCTTCACCTTTACTATATCCAGTATTCTCAGACTTTCCTTGTTATTACTTTGTGTGAATCTAATTGGCAAGTGACAGACTAGTCTGATGGTTAGGATGTCAGGAGGAAACCAAGCTGGATCATCTGTTCAGCACATCTGGCTAAAATAGTTCTGACTGTTGAAGCTTTTTTTTTATTTCCTGGATTCTGATTATTCCTTGTAATGGAATTTTTGTATGATTTTAACACTTACCTTTATATTTTTGTTTCTTTTTTAATGCAATCTTTCTTTCCTTTAAGAATTGAGAATTATATAGACTAGAAACATAAATGGAATTGTGATATTCATTTATAGAAACATCTGGCATTATGCATTTAAGGATTATGGCCTTGGCTCATTATTATATTTGCGATATTCTGCTAGTTCAAACTGCATAATTTATAGTCTTTATGTATGTAATGTAACATTAAATAATGAATACTTAAGGTGGATATATCCTTTGGCTAAGGGTTTTCCATCCATTCTCCTCTTTCACTTTCCAATAGCTTGTGCAGCTCAGTGTGAACTAGTTCATTCTCCCATTACATGCGATGTTAGCTGAAATGTACTGCAATAGATAAATGGCATTGTTGTTAAATCCATTTTGATGCTGACCAACACCATGTGTATTTGGCAGGTAGTGAATAAGCTAATGCCTCTAGTATACCTATTTGTGTATTATTGTATGTAATTCTTCAGGATAGGAGAATCATGCTACCCCACAGAGTCTTTCGAGATATTATAGGGAGCTTGCTGATGAGCAGTGTACTTGAGGGTCATAGGTGATCTTCACTAAAATATGCAAAATGCAATGGAAAACCTTCTTTCATGCTCACCTGCCTGGAGTTCTCTCTTTGGCCAAGATTACGTTGACTCTCAACTCTCTCCTGCCAGGACCTTTTCAAGCAGCCAGAACAGATCTCTGCAATGTCTCCCAATACACAGCATACCAAAGTCACCCAGGAGTTATATTGATGGAGAAGTCAGTTGCATAATTTGAAGCTAGTGATGACCAGTTTGTATTTTGTGCCCTAACAATGCCAGTTATCATCCATGAATGCAGGCAGCCTTCATCTGCACCCATGCACCCAGGATCTCCCACTTGTAGCCTGAGCCTTTTCCTCAGCCAAAAAGTTTACCACACCAACAAAGTTCTGTAAGATAAAATGAATTATCCTTAAAGAGAATTAATCCTGAAGAAGAATTTCTTCATGCTGAATCCCATGTTTCAGTTAGCTTCATTCTCATGAACAGAGCTGCTGGACATTTCAGCATTGCCTTAAGCAATGTATAAGTTAATGCCTGTGGTATAGCTGTTTCTATCTCTTGAGTACAGAATAAAGTGTCAGGATTGCACACAAACAAATGCCTTTCACTGTATCTCATTACATACAACAAAAAATAATCCAATTGCAATTTTGATTTTGAGAATAAAGCACATTTATGCTGTTCTAAATGTATGTTTTTGTGGGATATCCATTTGAGTATTAGCACTAAACATATCACAGATTTTAGAAGCCAAAAAAAAGCAAAAAAAAAATCATTATCTAGGTAGGAGACAGAAGAGACCATAGATGCTAGAATCTGCAGTAAAACAAACACACACTGCTGGAAGAACTTGATAGGCTCATTGTCAGTTTGTTTTCTGTTCCAATATCAAGGCATGTATTTCATAATAAGTTTGTGAAGCTATTGCAAATTAGTAACGAGGATAGGAACTAAGGTAATTTTTTTTCAGATTGCCAAATGTTATTGATAACTGTTCCTTGGCAGGTTGTCAATAAACTTCTTGCACCAAAACTAATTTTCACAGGAGTTTACCACTGCAGTTCAGATGGAGTCTCACTTGCTGAAGCTTTCCATTTGTAATGACAATAATGGATAATGCAGTGGCAAGTAACAACAACATTAACCTATGTTTGGACTATCCTATGCACCAGGTTTAGTTGTGTGAATTTGTTTGTAATAATTGGGTGGCAGGATGGAGTTATGTCTCCACCAAAGGATATTGCAACTCCTAGTTATGCAAACACTGATGCTAGGCAGACAATCATCCCAGAAATAGACAACGACAACCACTCCTGCAGAAAAATTGCCAAGCAGAATCTTGAACATGGAATGACCATGATTACATGGTCTTGGCATGTATAGCAAAGCTCAAGACCGATTGAAAAAAATCTTGGAATCTGAAGTTAAAGGAGATAGTATAATTCATCTTCTGGTCAAGATGATGCCAGTGTACAACATTCCTCAGTCAACACCTTCCAGATAGCTCACAAAAAAGTCTATTTTACTTCTTTTATGTATTTTTGGGACTGTTAGAGACTATGATTTTCAGTTTCAGGTTGACTGAGTCATTCAGAAATTTGTGGTTTCAGAGAAGGTTCTAGGAAGCGAATGCGTACTTGGATGGCCTTGATGCAAAGAAACTTCAAGATGGGGCATGAGCCGATGTTCGACTCAATTTCACAATTAAAACCTTCGTGAATCACCGATTAAAGCATCCAGGATGATTGAGACCTTGAGGCGAATGTGGAAGGCAAGCTGGAGTTCAGTGCCTACTGTCTTCCTTTTGATAGCGGCCAGAGAAGGGGGTTGTGAGCGGCCAATCACTGTGTGGATCACTGTGGCAGGCAGGTAGGCCTCTGCCTTGTGTGATGTCTCTCTCTTCAACGAATGTCTGTGATATCATAGGATGGAATCTTGGTTCTGCGTTTCTGGATTGGCCTATTGCGCTAATGGACTGTGGACTTTTTCAAGCACGGCTTTTATATTCTATGTTTTTTAAATCACCCTTTCCTTTTCTGATTTATTGTGCGAGGAGAGGGGGTTTGGGTATTGTTCTGTTGTGTTCTATTAGTATTTTTTGTGCAGGAGGAGAAGTTATTTGGGAGTCGATGTACTTGTTTCAGTTTGTGTGAAGGGAGGGGTTTGGGGGGTTGATTATGTCATTTGTTTTTGTGCCAGGAACTGTGGGTTTGATATTTCTCTGAACGACTTTCATGTTTTTTCTTTGTTTTGTGACTATCTGGAGAAGATGAATTTCAGAGTTGTATATGGATTTATGCTTTGATAATAAATGAACCATTGAACCTTTGAGCTATTAAAATGACATCAGTTTTAAATGAGCAAAATTGATAATTTTGATGGAGATTGGGATAAAATCGTTTGGCACACTAAAAAACCTTTGCATGCACAAAAGGCAAAAGATATCTTGTGTAAATATATTGAGTAAAAACTCAATTATCAGCTGAATAAGAGAAAAATAAGAGTGGGGCAAGGAGATAGTAGCAGAATGAGACAAGATAATTTCTTCACTAGCGAACTTGTCATCACATTGCAATTTTGACAAACAGACACAAAATGATGGAGGAATGCAGTAGGTCTGGTGGTATTTATGGAGGAAAATAATCAGTCAAATTTTCAGGCTCAGACCCTTCATCAAGTCTGGAAATAATTGCAGAAGCCAGAATAAAGGAGGAGGGAAATTAGGAGGAAGCGATGAAGGGAGGATAGGTGAGAGGTGAGTGCTAGCAAAAAGGGAAAGGCAGATAGGTAGTGGTTCAAGTGGGAATGACGTGAAAAGCTGAGAGGTGATAGGCAGAAGAGAATAATGGCTAAAGAGGATGGAATTTGATATGGAGCGCTAGAAGACCAGGACATAAAGGGAAGGATGTGGAGAAACAGGGGGATGAAGATTTGGGTGCTGAGTAGGTTATCAGCATGAGAGAAGGGAAACAGAAAGAGTAAAGGGGCTAGACAAATGAAGGCAACAAAGTGGGTGTCAGAGAGAAGTAGTAACCAGAACTTGGAGAAATCAATGTTAATACCTTCAGACTGGAGTCTACCAAAACAGAATAGGAGGTGTCCTTTCTGTTGTTCCACAAAGTTCTAAATACAAAAGAAGTCCTTAAGCCCTATTGAATGTAAGCAGCCATGAGTATTCTCACTAAAGGGAGATTATATTGTAACGACCGAATCTTCCAAAGCTAGTTTAGTCCCCTGTTTATTCTCCATGGTGAGTTTAGCTGTATCAAGGGAAAGATACTTGCAGCTAACAGAATAGATTGAAACACAGTTCATTTATTTTCAGTTATACACACTTAAAACCAAACAACGCTATGAAAACACATTTAAAACTCAGAAGACTTCTATCTTAAACAATTCCAAATTACAAACCATTTTTAAAACACAAAGGATAAATGATGAAGCATAAAGCATAAAGTACAAATGATTTCTTAAACACAAAGGATTTCCAAAATAGAGATACAATTCCTATAAACTAAGAAGTACCAAAATGGTGCAGTTGATCAAAATATCTATTGCAGAAACTGAAGCTGGAGGAATGGATTCTAGTTCACCTTGTGCTTCTTCCATGTTTCTGGATGTTCCTTATCACATTCTGAGTTAAGTCTGAACTGCTCTATACATTTATACTGTACTTACTTTCTCCATTTGGGTGACTTCACAAGCATGTGGTAGTTCCTCAGATATCCTTTTAACACAAAAAAGGATTTTGGAGATACAGTTCTCAGCTTAATGTACACAGTTCACAATTAATGTTGTAAAGCCAAGTGCATAAACTGTCCAACTATAAACACATCTATCAGTTATTGATCTGCTGAATGATATCATTCATCTGGTCTGCAATCTTCCAAGAACCACGCAACATAACAGTCAGATTGTCTGATTGAAACAACCTGAATTAAACAGCCTGTAGTCTTATATTGCATCTTGAGCAGCAATAAAGCAAGAGCAGTGAGCTTGCAACACACATAAAATGCTGGAGGAGCTCAGCAAGCCAGGCAGTATTTATGGAAAAGTTTTTGATGTTTTTGACCTTCATCGGGACCCTGATTAGTGCTTGCCATTTAGATTTTAAGAACAGAAAGATAGCTTCCATTTACAACCAGAAACTACACACAAATCTCATTGGAAGTCTAATTTCAATTGTTAATGATCTTGCAAGTGACCGCTGCTGTGCTTGGAAAGCCAAGATTAGCAAACATGAGAAGTCCTGTTCCTGGACAGTGAATATTCATCATTTTCTGCTCTTGTTAAGCTTGATTTCCAACCCAGATTATTTCTATAGTTATCAGCTTCGAGATCAAGAGTCCTTTTGGAAACAGCCTACCACTCCTCCATCCATTCCAGCAGGTTATCAGTGCTAGAAAGGCTCTCTTTACTCTGATGCTCAAAGTACTCATTGAGTACTTCCCAGTGTAGCATTTTTACATGTTCTGTTCTCTTCAAGTGCTCACTTCCTCGACCTCAGCTGCACACGTTTTCCAAACTTCAAAAGAATATTACCATTATAATTTTCCATAAGCACGTGCTAACATCACATCATTGTCCATTTTATAAGTCTATATTAGTCCATCTTTAAGATTTTCTTCACCACAAACAATTCTTGCCATTTCCTTGATGCAATGTTCAAGTCACTGCCATTAGTTCATAATGTCCAAAGACAATTTAGCTCTTTCACAGGAGTGTTTGCATGACTTTATGACTCAGTGCATAACCTCACTCATGTTTTCTGAAAACAAATCCTGTAAACAAGTTACTGATTGTGTATTGCTGTCTTTGTTTACCTGAGGATTAGTAATCTCACATTTTAGTTACAGTAAATTATATCTATCAGCTACATGAATTCACAATATTATGATATAAATATAAGTTCAAATATCTACAAAAGTAAGGAAGAGTACAGTTCTTCTGTCATCAATTCAGTATATACCTTTAATTCTAGCCTCCCTGAAAAAGATGTCAGGAGTTGGTTATCTCCCTCCCATGAGAGTGAACACCCATTGGTATTCTGATACCAACAATCTGCGTAAGTTTCTTCCCATCTTGTTGATTCTGGACAGTGGGTGTAATTGTTCAGGTCTTCTCCCTTTACATTGTTAAGGATTGGACATAACTGAGAAGAAATGACACATCTTCCCAACTTTTGTGTATCCCAGAAAACATTAAATAAGCAAGGATACTTAGTCTGTTCTACAACATGGGATTTTATCAACCAAAAACAGAACTTGTTCTAGTAATGTTAAATATAACGTAAATAGCAGTATTGCTAGGCCTATTGGTTCTACTTGTTGTATCGAAGGGGTACCGTATATACAATATATGTTTATACCTTAATAGTAGGTAAAACACATTCATATAGTTTTACCTTTTGACAATATAACACTTTGCAGACCTCAGAGGCCCTAAGAGTATGTCACTGTTTCAGAATAAGTAAAAAGGTTATATAAGGAGTGTTGCATTTCTTAGGAGTTTTTCTCTTCCAGTTAAGTCATTTACCATTGTACAATATAACAGAAAAAAATATAATAAACCATGATTATATAATGCGCAACACACCTACAAAGTACATTATTTAAAATATTAAGAAGCATATATAAAAGGTTACCCATGATATAAAGTAAATATGCAACTTCCAAATGGTTAAGTAAAAAGAATTTTTTTGTTTGACTCATCCTTCCATGTCATCGTGTTATTAGATCAATTCTTCACAACAAACACATCTCAGCCCTGCCGCCCATCCCCTCCCCCCCCCCCCCCCCCCCACCAAGATGTTGTGAGAATCTTGCATGCAGATATGCAATGTTAGTAATGAGGACCAGCAAAAACGGTAATAGGTTCAGGGCATCCCTTTTCTTCATTCTTCCAGGGTTAAAGATGAACCATATGAATTGGTAAAGAGGCAAGTACGAGCCAGTGTAGAGTAAAGCAGTCATGCAAAAGATAACAATGGTAATGCAGGGTCAGGGATGGGAGTTAACAGAGTCTTAGGAGTAGGGCCATCATACAAATACAAAAGTCAAGCTGCTGTCCTTGCACACTTTAATGTTTTAACAGAAAGATCGCTACAAAAAATAATCCCAATGGCTAGAGGAATTGTCCATTGAAAAATGAAAAAATGTATCTTCGTTCAATTTAGAAAGGTCCCAATCCACCTGGAAACCATAATTCACTGCTGTGAAAGCTAAGTTTACAACAGCTGCAAAAGTCTTAGATCTTCTTTCAGCTGGAAAGTTAAGCCAGTAAGAGGCTTCATATGAGTCTGCAAAGGAAACTTGTAAAGGAAGTCCCTCACTTATCTGATTATGTCAGTTCAGTTGCTCTCATAATGTATAGAGAACTATTCATTTAATTTGACTGAGTTCCTGCTGGCCATTGTTGACAACTATCAAGTCATTCTAGAATAGTGTTTGTTGTATCCATCATAAATTGTTCCTTAATTTTTATCTTCAGATATCCAATATAGATTAAATTACTTTGAGTCATTTCTTTTTGGTGAAACTAGAACTAGGGGACATTGCCTCAAGAATCAGGGGAGAAGATTCAGAATGGAGTTGAGGAGAAACTGTTTTTCCCAGAGTGTAGTGAATTTGGCTTAACTTTCCAGCTGAAACAAGATCTAAGACTTCTGCAGCTGTTGTCAATTTAGCTTTCACAGCAGTGAATATGGTTTCCGGGTAGATTGGCACTTTACTAAATTGGACAAAGATATGTTTCTTCATTTTTCGATGGACAATTCCTCTAGCCATTGGAATTCTCTGCCCAGGGAAGCAGTCGAGACTTCTTCACTAAGTATATTTAAGATGTAGTTAGATAGATTTTTACATTGTAAGCGAACTAAGGGTTATGGGGAAAAGGCAAGTAGATGGAGCTGAGTTTATGGACAGATCAGCCATGACCTTATTAAGTGGCGGGGCAGGCTCGATGGGCCGGATGGCCTACTTCTGCTCCTATTTCTTTTGTTCTTATGTTCTTTTCTGAACCTAAAAGATAGGTGATCCTTTGACAGCAATATGTCTGAACAAATTTTGTCATCAGAAATTGCTACTCTCCAAGTGAACCAAAGGTTCACATCAGTGTTATTATGAGAGTAAGCATCGTCAAAGCATGGCTATACAGGGAGTATTTTTTTCTAACATCCTTTTCTAAAAAAAAATCATGAAAAATTTTTTTGGGCCAAATTGTTATTTTTTTCAGCCGGATGATGATAACACCCTGTGACTGAATAGAACGCAATAATTAAAGGGTTGTCAGTGTATGTAACATAGTCTGTTTGGGTAGTAATGTTATCTTTGTAACCCCAAAATTTAGCAGTATCATTTGGTCTCCAACACAAAAATTTGTTATAGGCATGATTCCCCATATCCCTATTTGTAGTCAAAGTCTATCTGAAAAATCACCAATAACTCCAAAGTAATTTTTGTTGTAAAGTATTATTTGCACCACCACAAACTAGTTATGACTGTTTGATTACTGTCAAACAAAAAATCTAGGTATATGGGACTAAAATCTGTGAAAAGATTATTGGATCTATGAATTTCAGTTCATCAGGTATGAAAACATCTTTGTTTCATCTGAGTCATGGAGTGATAGAGCACTACAAACAAGAAACAAACCCTTGGGCCCATCTAGTCTATGCTGCACCATTAATCTGTCTAGTTCCATCTAGGCTCAGGCATCAATTTGTTAGCAAAATTTAGTGTAAGTGGTATCTTGCTATCGATTCACACTGCAATCTGGCACCTAAGAAATACTTCAAAGCAAGAAATTCAGTATGATGATCGGAGACTAGGAAGGAACCCATTGTGAAACAGGTGTGTGCAGCAGATCCCTGAACGTTCATTGGGTTGCTACTACCATAAGAAACTGGGTCGCACATTACCTGTTGTAACACTGGTAGTATCATGCTTTAGATTCAATAAGCTTATACTGTAACAGTAAACACTCATGCTACTTCTGTGTTCAACAGATACATTGGTTAATTCGATTCTCAACTAGACCAGTATAGAAACATGAAAATATGCTGCATATGATGACAAATTGTTGTGATCCTACAAACATTAACTATATATCTCTATTATTTTGTGCTTGAGAATGATATTGATTAATTGGATGAATGAGTTCCCATATTTTTCAGCAATAACTAAGTCTGTCAGACATTTGCAAGAGATAACACCTTCAGCCAAAGGTGCTAAGTAAACAAATCTCTTTCACCTTTTCCTAATGTCTGCATTATCACAAATATCAGAGTTCATCCATTTCAATTCACTCTAAGTGTCAGTGAGAGAAAAAAAAAGGCTAATTGTATTAACAAAAAGCCAGACTAATAAATGAAGGACCAATATTTCTGCACAGGTGCTGTATAATGCAGCATGGGCTTTAACTGATCACGTACGAGATAACCGACCTACAACCACTGAATAGATCCGACTGAGACTATTATCACCCCATGATTCTCCACTCACTCAGCTGTACACTACTTGCAGGAATATAAATAACCTTCATATCAGGCCTATGACTTAACAATATAATCCTATAGGACAGATTACCAGAGGAAGAACATTAAAGAGAGAACATCTATTTAAATTCAATATCAGGAAACACGAGGAATAAACAGGCTAATTTTAAACACACGATATTTTATTCTGTAGGAAATCTTGAGCAACACAATCTTTAGCCTGGAATTTAATGACAATTTACAACATTTCTGTATGGAACCACCAGCACTTGCTCACAGAACTATAAGGAAATGTAAGACTCCAGATCCAGTATGTGAGAATGCATGAAACCAAACATCCCAAAAGGTCCTCTGAAGTCTTATTCCAACCACACTCATTCCTGCAGAACCCCAGTTCTTCAGCAGTGTGCCCAGCAGACAACCTTGCTGCATGTTCAATAAATCCTTTCATAAGGGAGGAGATAAGATTTTTTAATTAATTGAGTTTACAAATACATATAATTATTTCCTTCTGATGTAATTTAATATTTAATAGGTTGTGGAGGCAGATGTCGGTAAGACCTCAGACAAAGTTAGGAATCAGAAAGTTGAGCATGGTGCGACTGGTGTCTTGAACTGCATATGCTTCAATGCAAGAAGTGTGAACACTGGCAGGGATGCTCTGCAGAGCAGCAATGGCTGGAGTTTTTGGAGCTATTTGGAAGGAAGAGGATATATACATCCCAAAGAGGAAAAGTACTCTAAAGGAAAGATGACACAACTGTTGGCTAAAAAGAGAAATCAAAGCCAACAT
This sequence comes from Hypanus sabinus, assembly GCF_030144855.1. NCBI lineage: Eukaryota > Metazoa > Chordata > Chondrichthyes > Myliobatiformes > Dasyatidae > Hypanus > Hypanus sabinus. Next base: position 60,454,958 of record NC_082713.1, on the reverse strand, counting down.
AAAAGCCAAAGAGAAGGGATATAGTAAAGCAAAAATTAGTAGGAAGTTACAAGATTGGGAAGCTTTTAAAGAAAACAACAGAAGGCAACTTAAAAAGTCATTAAGAAGGTAAAGATAGACTATTATCAAATAGGATATCAGATGTTTCTTCTGATACATGAATTGCAAAAAGAGAGACGAGTGTGGATATCGGACCAGTGGTGGTAATTGGTGACAACAAAATGGCGGATGAATGGAATATGTAATTTGCATCAGTCTTCACAGTAGAGGCACTAGCAGTAAGTATAGTGGAAGTTCCAAGTGTCAGGTTCATGAAGTGTGTGAATCTACAATAACTAGAGAGATTTTTAGAAAACTAAAAGGTCTAAAGGTAAATAAGTCGCCTGGACCAGATGGCGTGTATCCCAGAGTTCTGAAGGTGATGACTGAAGAAATCATAGAGATATTAATACTGATATTTTAAGAATCACTAGATTCTGGAATGGTTCTGGACGTCTGGAAAATTGTAAATGTCACTCCACTCTTCGGGAAGGGAGAGGGGCAGAAACAGGGAAACTACAGGCCAGTTATTCTGACCTCAGTAGCTGGGAAGATGTTGGAGTTGATTATCAAGAATGAGGTCTCAGGGTACATGGAGGCACACGATAAACAAGGTCATAGTCAGCATGGTTTCCTTAAGGGAAATTCTTGTCCGGCAATTCTGTTGGCTTTATTTGAAGAGATAACAAGCAGGTGAATCAGTTGATTCTGTGCACTTGGATTTTCAGAAGGCCTTTGACAAGGTACCACACATGAGGCTGCTTAACAAGCTATGACCCCATGGTAGTACAGGAAAGATTGAAGCATAGATTAAGCAGTGGCTGTTTGGCAGGAGTCATAGAGTGGGAATAAAGGAAGCCTTTTCTAGATGGCTGATGGTGACTAGTGGTGTTCTGTAGGGGTCTGTGTTGGGACCGATAGTCTTTACATTATATGTCAATGAATTTGATGATGCATTTGACAGCTTTGTTGTAAAGTTTTAGACAGTATGAAGATAGGTTGAGTGCAGATAGTTCTGAGGAAGTAGAGAGGCTACAGAAAGACTTAGACAGATTAGGAGAATGGACAAAGAAATGACAGTTGGAATACAGTGTTGGAAAGTGTAGAGTCATGCATTTTGGTAGAAGAAATTTTCAAAATGGAGAGAAAATACAAAAAACAGAGGTGCAAAAGGTGCACCTGAAGGTGGAATCTCATGTGGATACAGTGGTGAAGAAAGCTTTTGGTATGTTGGCCTTTATAAATCAGAGCATTGAGTATAGGAGTTGGGATGTAAAGTTAAAATTGTACAAGGCATTGGTAAGGCCGAATTTGGAGTGTTGTGTACAGTTCTGGTCACCGAATTATAGGAAAGATGTCAACAAAATAGAAAGAGTACGGTGAAGATTTACTAGAATGTTACCTGGGTTTCAGCACCTAAGTTACAGAGAAAGATTGAACAAGTTAGGTCTTTATTCTTTGGAGCATAGAAGGTTGAGGGGGGACTTGATAGAGGTATTTAAAATTATGAGTGGGATAGATAGAGTTGATGTGGATAGGCTTTTTTCTATTGAGAGTAGGGGAGATTCAACCAAGAGGACATGAGTTGAGAGTTAGCGGGCAAAAGTTTAAGGGTAACATGAGGGGGAATTTCTTTACTCAGAGAGTGGTAGCTATGTGGAATGAGCTTCCAGTAGAAGTGGTAGAGGCAGGTTCAGTATTGTCATTTAAAGTAAAATTGGATAGCTATATGGACAGGAAAGGAATGGAGGGTTATGGGCTGAGTGCGGGTCAGTGGGACTATGTGAGAGTAAGCATTCGGCATGGACTAGAAAGGCTGAGATGGCCTGTTTCCGTGCTGTAATTGTTGTATGGTTAAAAGCATTGGGAGTCCTTGAACAGGATTCCCTAAAGGTTAACTTGCAGGCTGATTATGTGGTGAAGAGGACAAATGCAATGTTAGCATTCCTTTCTAGAGGACCAGAATATAAAGGCAAGGGTGTCATTTTAAAACTTTATAAAGCACTGATGAGGCCTCATTTGGAGTACTGTGAGCAGTTTTGGGCCCCTTAACAAGGATGTGCTGAAACTGAAGATGGTTCAAAAGTGGTCAACAAAAATGATTCCAGGTTTGAATGACTTGTCATAAGAAGAACGTTTGATGGTTCTGGGCCTGTAATCACTGGAACTCAGAAGAATGAGGGGTGATTTCATTGAAACGTATCGAATGTTTAAGAGCCTTGATAGAGTGGATGTGGAGAGGATGATTCCTGCTGGGAGAGTCTAAAACCAGAAGAAACCACCTCAGACAGAGGGGTATCCTTTTAGAACAGAGATGAAGAGGAATTTCTCTGGCCAGAGAGTGGTGAATGTGTAGAATTCTTTGCTGCAGGCAACTGAGGAGGCCAACTCTTTATGTACAAATGTACATTTAAGGTAGAGATTGATAAATTCTTGACTGGTCAGGATATGAAGGGATACAGGGAGAAGGCAGGAGACTGGGGCAGAGAAGAAAATTGAATCAGCCATGATGAAATGGCAGAGCAGATTTCATGGGCTAAATGGCCTAATTCTGCACCTATATCTTACGGTCATTTTATTCTAACTTTTCAATATTGAAAAAAGTGAGAATCATGTCAGAGTAGAAAGAGAAAGGATATAAAAATTGATCAACTTAAGACAAGCAGATTGGAGTGATAGTCAGAATAGAAAAGAAACACTTAACTACGATAACAGAGGCCAGCTGTGGAAGAAAGACTACAAAATAACTGGTTGGAACCAGGTATACATGTTGATAATGTGGAGGAAAGACAGAATGGAAAAATACAGGAGGAAAAATGTTTCAATAGGTTTCAATAGCTACATTTAATGTCAGAGAAATATATACAATATGCATAATGAAATTCTTCTTCTTTGCAAACATCCATGAAAACCGATGAGTGCCTCAAAGAATGAATGACAGTTAAATGTGTGAAGAGCAAACCAAGCTGAGATGGGGTCCAGAGCTGATCCCCCGTGAACTATTGAACTATGCTGCTAATGAGAGAGGGAGAAGAAGAGGGGGGAGGCATCCTGCTGCAGATGAGAGAGAGAGAGAGAGAGAGAGAGAGAGATGATTTAATATTATGGATTTGGCTGATTGTTTACCTTTGCTCCAAGGACACTCTCTTCACCTGCTTGTGAAGATTCTTGCTGAAACAGCAAGGTGGGACCAGGTGATGGATGACTGGTGTCCTGCAAGGTCTGCAAAGACACAAGCAACACACCATGGGACATTAAAAGAGCATTGTGCACCCAAATGAAGGTGGGGGTTTGGAGGATCGATTCAGGGGAATCGATCAGAGGCTCACAGTGTGTGAAGGTGCGACCGATAGGGGCTTGTTTGTGTGCCCACCCTTGCCTGGTTGACAGGCATACCACGGAAGAACGGTCGTGATGGTATGGTCACAGTCGGTGACTGTAACAGGAAGACAACAGGAAGATCGACAGTAACGGCATCACCTCTCCCTCTCTCTCTCTCTCTGCAACGGGACACCAGCAACTACCTCAACCTAAACTGAACTGAACTGAACTCTGCATCATCGTAAGACTATTCATTTACCCCTAGACTTTGAAAGAGATAAGCTTTTGATTCCTATTTCCACACTTCTGTATATATCATTGCTAACCTGTTCTATATATATTTGCATTTTATAGTACTGTGTTACTTAGTTTACTAATACACACTATTAGTTACAGTAATACCAGACTCCAACATATATTCCATTTCTGCTGGTTCGGTAACCTGGTCACAGGGTATGTGTCAAATGTTAGAACCCCAAAATGTCCCCCAACTCACCTTCCCATGCACAAGCAGCAGCAAGCAATGAGCTCCCCCTCCCTCACCAGATAAAAAGCATCTGCACCATCCACCCAAGTGTGCAGCAAAGCATCAATAAAGACACAGACCTGCAGTACCCCAAACACTACTCGTTCATCTGGTATTCATCATACCACAGGTTCTCTCTCTCTCACTATTGAGGGAAAAAGAGGTTCCACGTTCCACAGCGAGAGGGGAGACATATCAGAGCAACTCACAGATTTATAGTGTTAAACATCTGTTGTGTCACTTTTTTCAAGCTCTGTGCCCAAAGAACGCGGGTCTCTGGCCACACAGCTGGCATTCAGCTCACTGCCTCCAATCTTCTGTCTCCCATGATGCATCATTCGGCAGCACCAGCCTCGAATGTTTAGGAACTTCAGAAACATAAAATGAAGGAGACAATAAAGCAGTTGAAGGGTCCCTGATCAGTATAACTAGATCATCGCATTCCCCTCAGGTCCTATTTCATTATTAGCATTCACTCATGTGTACCAGCCTCCTGCTAATTTCTCATGTATCATTAACGTATTCGTGAGTACCAAACTGGCACTTTCCTTGCAAGTGTTTGCCATATTTCACAACTATTTTCAAAATCTTTCTTTTACAAACCTTCAGAATGTCACACATTTCTACATATTGAGCACATTAGTCTGTTTCTGCCAACAGAGTACCTGTCCTTGCTCTCAGCACTTTCTCATGTAATATATACTTGAACAAATCCTATTGTAGAATCACAGAACACTATAGCACGGAAGCAGGCCCTTGAGCCCGTCTAGTCTATGCCAAGCCATTATTCTGCCTAGACCCATCAACCTACACTTGGTCCATACCATTCTCATCTATGCACCTATCCAAATTCCTGTTAAATATTAAAATCTAACCCACATCCACCACTTACACTGGCAGATCACTACACTCTAAGTGAGGAAGTTCATCCTCATGTTCCCTTAAACATTTCCACTTTCACATTTAATCCATGATCTCTAGTTGTATCCAACCTCAATGGAAAAAAAGCCTGCTTATATTTACCCAATCTATATCACTCATAGTTTTGTATGCCTCTATTAAATTTTCCCTCCATTTTCTACATTCTAAGGACAAAAGTCCCAACCTTTTCAACCTTTCCAGCTCAGGTACACAAATCCCAGAAATGTCATTGTAAATTTTCTCTGCACTCTTTCAATCTTTCAGCTTTTCTGTAGGAAGTTGACTAAAACTGGAAACTGGGCACAGTACTTGAATTTAGGCCTCACTGATGACTTATATAATTTCAATGTAACATTGCAAATCCTGTATACTTATTTCTGAAGACAAATACTCTTAAAGCTTCCCTGCATTAAATTCCATCTGCCATTTCTCAGCCCATTTTTCCAACTGGTCCAAATCATGCTGAAGCTCTGTGAGTTTTCTTTGCTGTCTACTGCAACCCCAATCTTGGTGACATCTGCAAATTTGCAGATCCTATTTACCACATTATCATCCAGACCATTGTTATAGATGACAAATAACAGCAGATCCAGCACTGCTTCCTGTGGCATACCACTAGTCACAGTCTTCCAGTTAGATAGGCAGACATCTAGTACCACTCTCTGGCTTCGTCCGCAAAGCCAATGTCTAATCCAATTCACTACCTCATCTTGAATGCCAAGCAAATGAACTTTCTTGACCAACCTCCAATGCGGTACCCTGTCAAAGGCCTTGTAGACAATATCCATTGCTTTACCTTTATCAATTTTCCAAGTAAGTTCTTTGAAAAACTCTATAAGTTTGGCTAGGCATGAACTAACAAACACAAAACCATGTTGACCATTCATTATCAGTCCTTGTCTATCCAAATATTTATATGTCCGGTCTATTGGAATACCTTCCAATAACTTTCCCATTGCTAATGTCAGATTTACTTACCTATAATGTCCTGGCTTATTCTTAGAGCCTTTTTTAAACAATGGAACATTAGCTATCCTGCAATCCTCCAGAACATCACCCATGGATAAGGAAGTTTTAAATATCATAGCTAGGCCCCTTCAATTTCTACACTAGCCTCCCACAGGGTCCAAAGAACACTTTGTCAGGCTCTGGAGATTGACCCACCCGAATTTGCCTCAGTCCAGCAAACTCCTCCTCTCTCATCTGTATAGTGTCCATGACCTTGCTACTGCTTTGCCTCCCTTTTACAGATTCTGTGTCTTCCTCCCAAGCAAATGCAGATGCAAAAGTTCCATTTAAGATCCTCCCTGTCTCTTTCAGCTCCACATATTGATTACCACTCCCATCTTGCAGAGGAACTATTCTGTCTCTTGCTCGCCTTTTGCTCCTAATATATCAGTAGAAACTTTAGGATTCTTCTTCATTTTGTCAGCTAGAGCAACATCATACCTTTTTTAGCTCTCTTGATTTACTTCTCCTTCATTCCATTCTCTTCCATTTCTCATACTCATCAAGTACATTATTTGTTCCTACTTGCCTATACCTGCCATGCACTTCCTTCTTTATCTTAACCAGGGCCACAATATCTCTCAAAATCAAAGGTTCCTTGTGCCTGTTATCCCCAGCTTTTATTCTGACAGGAACACACAAATCCTGTGCTCTCAAAATTTCACTTTTGAAGGCCTCGCACTTACTATGTAACCTTTGCCAGAAAACAATCTGCTCCAATCCACACATGCCAAATCCTTCCTGATACCATTAACGTTGGACATTGTTCAATTTAGAATCTCAATCTGAGGACCAGACCTATTCTTTTCAATAATTATATTGAAACTAATGGCATTATGATCGCTCGATGATAAATGCTCCCCTACATGAACTCCTGTCACCAGCTTTGCTCAGTCCCTAATATAAGATCTAGTATTGCATTCTCCCTAGTGGTGACTTCTATGAACTGATTAAGGAAACTTTCCTGAACACAATTGACAAACTCTTTTTCATTCTGTCCTTTTACAATATGCGAATCCCAGTCAACATGTGGAAAGTTAAGATCTCCTACTGTCACAGCCTTATGTTTCTTGCAAATCAGTCTGTGATCTCTGTACAATTGTTTTCCTCTAAATCTTGCTGACTGTTGGGTGGTAATATATCACGTTAACGTGGTTATTCAATTCTTATTGCTCAATTCTACTCCTAAAACCTCACTAGGTGAGCTCTCAGGTCTGTCCTGGCTGAGCACTGCTGCGACGTTTTCCTTGACTAGTAATGCCTCAGCTCCCCTTTAATCCCTCACACTCTATCACTTCTAAAACCAGCAGAACCCTTGAACATTGTGCTGCCAGTCCTTCTCATTCTGCAATCAAATACTTTGCTTCAGTATTTGCCAAGGAAAAGGAAATGAAGGACCAGGAGATCAGTGCTGAATGTATAAATACAGTTCTGATCACCCCACTATAAGAAGGATGTTGAGGCATTGGAGAGGGTGCAAAAGTGATTTACCAGGATGCTGACTGACTTAGAGGGCATGTCCTGAGAGGCTGGATAAACTTGGGTGGTTTTCCCTGTAACAGCAGAGGCTGAAGGGAGGTCTGACATGTTTATAAGATTATGAGAGGCTTAGATAGTGTCACAACCATGGATTTGGTTGTGTAGTAGATGCAGCAATTGCGCTTGTGAATTTGCATGTGTCAGGTAAATATTACTTAGTATTTAACTCCATTCTTGTTGTCATAGTGCTTGTTGAGACTTGGACAGAGCATAGCAATGCTTTGCTGCTGTTTTGCATTCGGCCTTCCCTGAGAAATTGGACTTCCAAGTCAACTAATTCTGAGGACTAGCATATTTGTTTAATGTTTAGATGTTCTTTTCAGCTGCAGTGTGGGCTTCATTTTCCTTTTGAGAGTCTTAGATAACGGCTTTGTTTGGCCTGGCATTTATTGTTTTATTTTCCCTTTAACACCATTCATATTAAAGTCTGTGAGCTATTGACCTGCTTCAATGTCTCTCACTCCATACTTGACCATATCCAAACACAGTAACAGATAGAGTAGACAGGCAGTATCTATTTCAAAGGGTTGACATGTCTAATACCACAGGGCACACATTTAAATTTCAAGTGGGATGTGAGGAGTAAGATTTTTATTCAGAGAGTCAGGGATGCCTTGAATGAGCTGCCTGGTATGGTGGTAGAGGCAAACATATTGGAGGATTTTAAGAGAAGTTTGGATAGACACATGGATGTAAGGAAGATGGAGGGATATTGATATTGTGTGGGTAGGTTGGATTAGTGCTTAGGTGATTTTGATTTGCATTTTAAATGATTCAGCACAATGTTGTGGGCTGAATGGTCTTTTCCTATACTGTTCAGTTCTATGTTCTATGTTCTACATCTCAATAATAACTACCATGTTATAATTTCACTCAGCTTTTGCTTGTGTATCATTCCATCTTACTATATTTACAATAAAATATAACCCAGAAAGGCAGAGAATTGTCATGTTACCTTGACATTTAACAATGGAGTGAAATAGTGGCCATAATTGGAGAAATGGAAATGTCCAGCATCATTGTAGTAAGTATGTTGGCCATAAAGGGAAATTGAAATTTCTGTCTAATGTAGAATTTGTCATTAAGAAAATAGGGGTTTTTTTCCACAATGTTCTAGTCTATTGGCTTTAATGTCATAATATTAAATGACATTTCGGTGTCTATACTTTTCTTCAAGTGTAGAGGGATTTGCCCATTACTTTACATTTGATATTTAGTCTGGAATCTTTCAGTTTTGTTAGGGTAATGTTAATAATATTTTCAGGTGATTTGCTTGCCTTCCCATGAATCCATGTTTATTTCATCTGTAATGTGGTCAGAATAAATGCTTAAGTGCACATGAACAATCAATTTACCGGAGGCAAGGATTAATAGTTCCAGAACATTAGTTCACATATGACCAAGAGGTAAGGGCCTTTTAATGATATTTAAATTAGAACTTTCATTGCTTGCAGATCCCTTAATCTAATATTCTCTGAATCATTAAGTCTTAGGGGTGTCCAAGTTAGATGAGACAATTTCCATAGCAAATGGCAAGTAAAGCAGTACTGAACAATATTATTATCAGCACAGATATTAAAAGTAACATACAACAAAAACACTTCTTCCTGGAATCTGAGATTGTCTTACTCAGGAAGAAAAGCAAAATATTTTGGATGTATTATCCCTCGGCAATATACCTGGATCTAGTATCAGGTATCTGTGATCTTCCTCAATTGAACAGAATTTTATTTTCTTCTTTTCAAAACTAAATGTCCATTTCCAATACAACTCAGCTCTATCTCTCTTCCCATCAGAGTGTAGGTGTTCCCTGGGGTCCCATGTGCTGGCTAATATAAGGGTTTCACTCATTCTGGGGGGGGATAAATCCTGCTGAGGTAGGTTTGATGTTATCTACGGAGACAGTTTTACTTATAGCCTTGTTTCCTTCCTGATCTCAATTCCCACAGTCCTACCTGTAACAAGACAGGTAACTAAGATGGAAACTAGGGTCAGAATTATTTTTATGGATTTTCTTTTTTGGACCCAGTTCCCCTTTTGTGATCACCAAACTGTCTTGTCATGTTCTGCTTTCTCTTGAATTCCCATAAACTCTCTCAATTCCTTGAGGCAATTTATATTGGGTGTAGGTGATGAGAAACATTGCTTAACATCAAATTATCGAGAAACAATTTAATATATTATACACTGTATTTATATAGATATATAATATGATATTTACCCAAATCAACCGATATTCTACTCCTTCCCCAACTTAGTTCACAAGCACTTACTACAACTGGCATTTATCTTCAACCACACCTAAGGAATACATTAAGGACTATTTTGTACTTCTAGCTTCATTCATTTGCATATACTACATCAGGAAAAATCAATTAATTGATACACAAGAGAATTATTATCTACTTCATAATATATCATGTGAGGTTTTGCTCTAGTATGCATAATACCTGCCGGAAAGCACTGCCTCAGTTTTAACGAGATGTACCTGGAAATGCCAAACCACAAGCAAATGAACAAGTAAACAGACCAATGGAGTGCTCAAAAAACAACAAATGTAAAACAAAAAAATAATTTATATATTAACACTCTTACTTTCTCTTCTCTGGAGATGTTTATATCTGTTACTTCGAGGTTGTGAAATTATTTCATTGCTGTCCAAAGACAGTGACAGAGCCTTCTGTCACACTTAGTCTATTACTTTTGAGAATCGGGCATGAGAAAAAAGACATTAGCAAGGTCTCTGCAAGATTCACAAACAAGAGAAAATCTGCAGGTGCTGGAAATACAAGCAACACACTAAAAATGTGGAGGAACTCTACAGGCCAGGCAACATCTATGGAAATGAGTATAGTCGATGTTTTGGGCTGAGACCCTTCATCAAGACTGGAAAAAAGAGATGAGGAATTAAAGGAAGAAAGTGGGGGGAGGGGAGAAAGAGCCACAAGATGATAGGTGAAACCAGAAGGGGGAAAGGTTAAGTAAAGAGCTGGGAAGTTGAGTGGTGAAAGAGATAGAGGGCTGGAGAAGGGGAAATCTGATATAAGAGGAGAGAAAGCTATGGAAGAATGAAAAGAGGGAGCAGCACCAGGAGGAGGTAATAGGCAGGTGAGGACGTAAGGTGAAACAAGGAAATGGGAATGGGGAATAGTGAAGGAGTGAAGGCAGAAATTACCGGAAGATCGAGAAATCGATGTTCATACCATCAGCTTGGAGGCTACCCAGATGGAATATAAGGTGTTAATCCTCCAATCTGAGCTTGGCCCCATTCTGACAGTAGAGGAGGCCATGGACTGACACGTTGGCAAGGAGATGTAAACTGGAGTTAAAATGGGTGGCCAATGGGAGATCCTGTTTTACTCCTGGATGGAGTGTGGCTGTTCAGCAAAGCAGTCTCCCAATCTACATCTGGTTTCATCGACGTACAGGAGGCCATGCCAGGAGCACTGAATACAGTAGGTGACACCAACAGGCTCACAGTATCACCTCACCTCAAAGGACTATTTAGGGCCCTGAATTGTAGTGAGAGAGGAGGTGTAGGGGCAGGTGTGGCACTTGTTCTGCTTGCAAGGATAAGTGCAAGAAGTGAGATCAGTGGGGAGGGACGAATGGACAAAGGAGTCGAGTAGGGTGAGATCCTTGTGGAAAGCAGAAAGTGAGGGGAGAGGGAAATATGTGTTTGGTAGTGGGATCCCACTGGAGATGGCTTAAGTTATGGAGAATTATGTGCTGGACACGAAGGCTGCTGGGGTGGTAGGTGAGGACATGAGGAACCTATCCCTTGTTGGGTGGCAGGAAAATGGGGTGAAGGCAGATCTGCATGAAATGGATGAGATGCTGTTGGGGCACAATTGATGGCCGAGGGGGGTAAGCCCCTTTATTTAAGAAGGAGGCTATCTCCTTTGTTCTGGAATGAAAAGCCTCCTCCTGAGAGCAAACTCAACCTTGATGGAGGACTTATGTGAAGGGAAGAAGGGGATCGTGTTTTTACAAGTAACAGAGTTTCCATTCCGCATGGCAGATTGTGGAAAGCTATGCAGATATGTAAGGCAGTTGGGAAATACAATATCACCTGCAGGCCAAAACAGAAACAAATCCAGGCGTATCCGTACCCAGATTGGGTGGTGCTCTGTTCTCCATGTTATGAGCAGCTGAAACCAAACCTCCTGTACAGTAGGTATAAAAAGCAAGAAACTTTCACTTTAGTAGTGGAGAGATGTCTACAGAATACAGCGATATGGCTGGAGCCTGGAGATCACCAGGGCATGTCAGGAGCTTGCGCTGGGCATGACAGTAAGTGAACTGCTAGTGGTGCACTGCTGAATAGGTGGACAGGCTCTGGGAAACCCAAAAGAGATACAGCTTGCATTCAAAGAAGCCCATTAACACTGTGACTGCTTCAGCTGATTCTCAGGAAAGCAGTCCACTTACAAATGAGACCAATCAAGCAGTTAAGGGAAGAAAGACACACATGAAATAGTCACTAGAAGTAATCACATTCATAATGCGCGTATATTATCAAGTAACAAAACTTGTGACTGATGTGATAGCATACAGGGACAAACTTCATCAACAGTTTATAGCACAATATTCCTTCATACAAGCAAATACACTATGAATAGTGTTTCAACATAGTGATAACAAAATATAACTTAATACCAATAGCCATATTAAATCAAATAAAACATGAAGTTGCACAAGAGCTAGAAAGAGACCAACCTAAAGACCACTACAATGCTATACAAGAAAATAATGAAGATACCAGCCTCGAAGCACTGATGAAAATTTAATTAATTTAAGAATTGCTCCACAACCTGATGGTTATAGCAGCGGCACAGATGTAGAGCTTCTGCAGAAGGCAGATGACAAAGCTGAGCTTACAGACAAAATTATCCTAACATTTAACATCACACTCACAGAATACCTAGGTACTCACCCAACCAATAGATCCTACATATCAAAACAAAACACATAAGGAAAATTAGCAAAAATTGTTATTACTCTCAAAGATATTACATTACCTCAGTATTTAGGAATACTTGGAACATTTGAAGAGCTGCTCACAATAACATGCTACAAAGCATTAATAGCAGTGCAGTGCATTGGCTCCAAAATAAAGGCAATCATTAATAGAAACCCAAAGCTGATTAATGAAATGAGAACACTGAAATGGCAGAAGAGATTAAGAAACAAAATTGAAACCATAAGAGCAGAAATAGTCCACTTAATGGAGTATAAAATGAATAACCCAAGCAAGAAATTTAAAATAAGAGGAAAGGAAATATTAAGGAAATATAATGTTCATACAAGATACAATTAACCAAGAAAGGCATTTTAGAATTTATAGATACACTAAAACAAAAGCAGGGCCAGACTAAACCGGTACAGGAAATGCACCAAAGAAAACAGAATTATCAGTTCAGAAACAACAAAAAAGATTTATACAGGACACTATATTTGCTGTATCAAAATGTTAGCAAGCCAAACACAGAATTACCAACAAACACAAAGATAATAAACTTTTGGTCTACTACCTATTCAAAAGGGGTGATGCACAATCAAGAAGCAAGCTGTTTTACGGAGGGAAAAAATGCACTCACCCAGTTGGAGACATGCAAATGCCTGAAGTTGCAATGGATATGCTAAAAGCAGTTATAAAAAAAACATACAACTGGAAAAGAGCTGGCAGTGATATTATTCATAATTATTGGTATAAACATTTACTTGCCTTTATCCGTACCTATTAATACATAACAGCAATTTTCTAAAAATCCTGAAAAAGTGCCCAAGTTTTCGACAGTAGGTAAAACATATCTTTTACCTAAAGAGAAAATTAGAAATGACCCATCAAAATATCATCCTGTTACTTGTTTGCAAGCTATGTATATAAATTACACCTAATACGTGAAATTCCTACATCATCTGATGAAGTGTTGGCATACTATAATCACCCTATCTATTAACAACCAAAAATGAATGAACAACCATTGTTATTGAAACAAAACAAGGCATTTTGCAGCATGACTCTCTAAATCCCCTATTGTTTTATCTATCTTTCAACCCACACTAATTTACTGAGTCGGATAAAAATAGAGTAACAAATCAGAAATAAGCAAACGAATTATACCTTGACTCATATTCTATACATGGATAATTTGAAATGATACGCTCATTCATCAGGAAAGCTAAAGCAATTAATTCAAATAGTAGAACTATTTTCTAAAGATACAGACATCATCTTTGGACTAGACAATGCAGAACATTAAACATAAAGAAAGGTGCAATGGAGCTAGCAGAATATAAACCAGTGCAGCAGGATACAATACAGCCAATGAGAATATGAAACATATAAGTATTTGGGATATCAACAAGCAAAGAAAATTGACCATGCTGTGATATAGCAAAATCTTTTGATAGGCCTTGCTTCAAGGCTTAAGAAAATCTGCTTAACATAGCTCAACAGTAAAAATATAACAAAGGAAATAAACACTTTCCTATACGTATTCTGAAATATTTTTTGGCATAATATTTTGGTCTGAAACTGATCTGGAATACTTACAAAGAAAAATAAGAGCTGAAATAACAAATTTTAAAGAACACTATGTTCACTTGAACATATGTAGAGTAACACTGCTTTGGACAGGAGGAAGAAGAATAGCAGACAAAAAAATAACACAATAGTCAGGAAAAACTTCTAAGGATATATTTTCATCAACAAAATCAGGATCCAGCACTCCACTGGAGAATATACAATTCTGATAAGAAGTACATGCCACTAAATTCAAATGAAATCATAACCCAGAAAAATGAAGAAGTTATCTTTATAGAAGAATAAATTAACCAATGGAAGAGCATGACCCTTCATGGAAGATGTCCCCACAATTTGATTTTAGCAAAGAATCATGAACGCCAATCTCAGAGTTGGATATCTCTTCCCAGAAACAAAGGTGTTCCTTGAAGCAATGCGGGACCAGGTGGTTAGCACAAAAAATATATCAAACATACATAATAAATGACCAACAAATTCAAGACGATAAATGCAGAAAATGCTAAGAGAAACCAATAACAGTCCAACACATTACAGGACTCTGCAGCAGTTTAACTCAATCTAATTTCTTACACAAGCACAATCAAGTGGCAAAAACAATTCATCAAAATCTTACTTTAAAATAGAAACTCATAAAAGATATAATACTGTAAATACAAAACTGATCCAGTTTTGCAGTCAGATTCCTATAAAATATATTATTACAGACAGGACCATCCATAATAACCATCCAGATACAATATTACAGGATAAACAAGCAAGTACAACTTACATAAAAAAACATACAGAAATCAATAGGTGAAAACCATCAGAGATATGCCGAATTAAAAAATAAAAATTAAAGACTATGGAATATGAACAGGGTGCACATTGTCCCAATAGTTATGCCTACAGTTAGTATCATCTCAAAGTCACTACACAATAACCCTAAACAATTAGCCCTACACAGCAATATTTATGTAAATCTCCAGAAAGTTACAATATTAAGCACCACTAGAATGGTCTGAAGGCTCCTAGCAATTGAGAAATGAGTGAGCTTGGCTTTCCCTGTACCTAAGGTTTTAGCAGCTTCAGCTTGGAAAAAATAAAAACACAACATCAATCAATCAATCAATCAATCCATAAATAAATAAAAAGTAAGAAACATCAAGAACATGAGATGAAAGGTCATTGAAAATGAGTTAATAAGTTGTGGGTACTGTTCAGTGTTGGGGTAAGTGAAGTTATCACCTCTGGTTTAAGAGCCTGATGGTTGAGGGGTAATGACTTTTCCTGATCAAGGTGGTGTGGGTCCTGAGTCAAATATACCTTCTTCCTGATGGCAGCAGTAAAAAGAGGACATCACCTGGAAGTTGTGGGTATTTGATAATGGATGCTGCTTTCCTGCAACCATGCGCTATCAGTGCACAGAGGAATGTAAAGTTGCTGACACTCTCCACCTCTGATTCCCCTTATGAGGACTGGATCATAAACCTCTGGTTTCCTTCTCATGAAGTCAATAATCAGCTCCTCAGTCTTGCTGACATTAAGCAAGAGGATGTTGTTGTGGCACCACTCAACCAGATTTTCAATCTCCATTCTATACATTGATCCTTCTACATCTTTGATTTGGTCAACAACAGTGTTGTCATCAACAAACTTAAATATAGCATTAGAATTGTGTTTAGTCTGTCAGTCATATGAATAAGTTGAGTAGAGCATAGGCTAAGCACACAGCTTTGGGGTGGATTTTACATTTTTCAATAATATCTGTATAATTTTTATGGGGCATTTGAATGTTTCCTCTGTCCTGGAATGAGTATTTTGCTCTAAGAATTCCTTCCACAAAAAAATGGGTGAAGCTACAGGTTGTGCTAGTGCCTAGCCACCTAGGTTATGTGTAAAAAACTCTTCCTAAGGCAACAGGTCAAAAGGGAACTTATTTGGTTTGCTGATTACATCTTTCCTGCTGAGGAGTTGGTGTAAGAGAACACAATGAATGGATCAATCTGAGGAATAAGGTGGTTTGATTATTTTGTTACTGACCCTAAATATCCTTGAGAGAGAGAAAAGGTGAGGATTCTGTGCCAGCACTTAGTTGCCTTTATTTGGGAACAAGTGGTAATCCTACTAACTCCACGTGGGTGTGCAGGATCTCGCCAACAGCCTGAAATCTTTCTTGTATTGGATGTTCATCCTGTGCATCATGCAGTAGCCTTCCTGAGGATAAAGGGTTAAAGTTATAGAATGAACAATGTCCTGGTCTGTCCTTGTCATCTGTTCTCTGACCTTATAAGCTGTTATTAAGCCCTGACTATTGACTATTTTACTCAATACAGTACTAAATCCTCTGCAGACATCTTCACTATTTATTTGTTTATAAATAATCTAATATTTTATCTAATATAGATTTCCACACTCATATGGAGGTGGTACCAACCCTATGGGAAATAACGTTAATAAGATTTGCTCAATATGTTGGGGAGTATAACTGGCTCAGAAGGGCTGTAACCTCCTGGCATTCTGAAGTAGCCACTTCAAAGCTCCTGCAGCATCAGCTAGAGGTGTGGTGCATACAGTCTGAAATCTCTGGAATAGTGAAAGGTCAAAAAACTTAATGGGAAATTTGTATTGGGGAAGTTGCAGAAGCTCCCTGTATAGGGAGCTGTCTATGTATTCTTCTTTTATTGGTTGTAGTCAAACTTTTTAGTAGTTCTAGTGCATGTTCCCAAGCATCTATTTTCCAGGCTTCATTAAGGTTTATTGATGTGGGTACAATCTCATGTGTGCCTAGAAGGAATACACCATATCCTCATGAATAGGGATTAAAATATGGGTACCAGGTTCTAAAATATAATCATTTCAACCCTACCTGTATGCTTGGTTTCTCTCTGAAAAGGGGCCAATTTGTTGTCTCGAGAAATGAATTATTGCTACACTGTTGGTATCACTGTGTTATAACTGTGTACATACTTTGATAATAAATAAACTTTGAATCTTTTAATTTGGTACAAATTGTGATGGTTTGAGTCAAGCAGGTCATACAATGGAGTTTGCTCTGTCTAATCAGCATCCTATTTGATGTTTTATTCCTTCATCTTTCTGGTCTCTGACTTGAATAATAAAATATTCATCAAGTTCAATTTGTGGAGCGGTCAGCGTGGTATCCTATATTTCTGCAATATTTTCAACAATTTCATAATATGTACCAGCGTTTGCCTACACAACTGCTGGATATCAGGATGTCAGACATTTTATAGTACAGATGGTGTGCTGTAGCACTTGTTGAGACCTCTTTGAGTTCCATTACAACTAAATAATAATTCTTTCTCAAATAATACTTTAGGCATAAAGTGACCAGGTCAGCCACCAACTGTGATGGTATTAGTTTGATGACTGCAAAGGTTTAACTCAAATGAGACCTTAGGCCCTATCAGATAATAATAGCCATCACTACTCTCTCTGAAGGGAGATTACACTGTAAATACCCAAGCTTCAAAATCTAGTTTACTTCTCTGTTTATCTGCATGGAGAGTTTAGTTGCCAATACCCACTATTTGAGTAGTGGATCCTCTCTCCCTACCAACGATAAGATACTTCCAACTGACAAAGTAATTTAAAACACAGTTCATTGATTTTCAGTTATTCACAATTAAAATTCACGAAAAGCAACACTCTTAAAGCCTATTAAAAACTCACAGAGTATTTGCAGCTTCAACATTTTCAATTTACTAATCATTTACAAAACACAAATGGTAAAATACTATTCACAAAGCAAAAGGCACAAAGGGTTTCTTAAATTCAAAGTAATTCCAAAATACAGGTGCAATTCCTAAAAAGACGTACCAAAATATTGCAGTTGATCAAATCATCCGTTGCAGAAACCAGAGCTGGAAGAATGGATTCTAGTTCACTTCGTGTTTCTTCCATATTTCTGTATGTTTTTTAACCTGTTCCTAATCGGTTTGAACTGCTCTTTAATACTCTTTTTCTCCACTTGATTGACTTCACAAGCATGTGATACCCTTTTAACACAAATGGTCGAAAAGCAGCTTTTGGAAACACATATCTCAGCTTAATGTTCACAGTTCATTATTAAAGCTGCAAAGCTAACTTCGTTAAGTACACAAACTGTCCAACTATAAACATGTCAGATATTAATCTGAAGAATGATATTATCTAGTCTGCAAGCTTCCCTGAACCAAGCATTGTAAGAGTCAGCTTGTCTTTTTGAAACAACCTACATTAAACAACCTATTGACTTATACTGTATCTAATGATTTTACAAGTGGCAGGTGCCATGTTTAGAAAGCCAAGATTAGCAAACATGAGACTCCTGTCCCAGGACAGTGAACATCCATCACACTTTAATCTGCATCTAGCCTCAATGTGGTGTTAGAGGAGGTCATAGATAGACATGTCAACGAAGAATGGGAAGTGGAATTAAAATGGCTAGCAATTTGGAGATCTTGGCTGTTATGGCAGATGGAGCAAACGTGTTATTTTCATGCTACTTACAGTGCCTATAAAAAGTATTCACCCCCCCCCCCCCGGAAAGTTTCTTGTTTTATTGTTTTACAACATTGAATTACAGTGGGTTTAATTTAGCTCTTTTTAACACTGATCGATGGAAAAAGACTTGTGTCAAAGTGAAACAGATCTCTATAAGGTGATCTACATTAATTACAAATATAAAACACAAAATAATTGATTGCTTATGTATTCATCCCTTTAATATGACACCAAATCATCACTGGTGCAGCCAATTGGTTTTAAAAGTCACATAAGTCGTTAAATGGAGATCTGTGCATAAGCAAGATGTATCTGGAAGGCCCTGTGGTAACTTCTACTTTATAAAAAGACCACTCAACAACTTGATGGCCAAAAGAGCATCTTCATCTGGGATGGCAAATGATATTTACAACACAGAGGCTTCCCAGTACCTCGTGCGGCATGGGTGGAGGAACTATATACAATGCATACTAGGAGTAAAAAGAGCAGAAGTAAACACTCTGCCAACCCCGGATCCCGCCTCTTGCTAACAGCTCCCCGATTAGTATTAACTTCCTTTTAATAATACTCATATTACAATAGGTCCAACTGCTGGTGAGTCAGTAGCCTGGCAAAAACTACACCATGAAGACAAAAGAGCACTCCAAGCACATGAAAAGGTCATTGAAAGCTCAAGGCAGGAGACAGATACAAGAAAATTTCCATGTCATTGAATATCCCTTGAAGTACAGTTAAGTCAATCATCAAAAAATGAAAAGAATATGGCACAGCTGTAAATCTGCTTACAGTAGGCTGTCTTCAAACACTGAGTGACGATGCAAGAAGGGGACCAGTTAAGGAGGCCACCAAGAGACTTATGACAACTCTGGAGGAGTTCCAATCTTCAGTGGCTGAGATGAGAGACACTGCACAGACAACAACTGCTGCCCAGGTGCTTCACCAGTCACAACTTTATGGAAGAGTGGAAAAGGGAAAACCATTGTTGAAAAATACTCACATGAAATCTATGGTTTGCCAGAAGGCACGTGAGAGGCTCTGAAGTCAGCTGGAAGTACATTCTGTGGTCTGATGAAACTAAAATTGGGCTTTTTGGCCATCAGACTGCTATGTTTGACGTAAGCCAAATACTGCACATCATCAAAAACACACCATCCCTACTGTGAAGCATGGTGGTGGCTGCATCATGTTGTGGGGATGTTTCACTGCAGCAGCCCTTGAAAAGCTTGTGAAGGTAGAGGGTAAAATGAATGCAGCAAAATACAGGGAAATTCTGGAGGAAAACCTGTTGCAGTCCACAAGAGATCTGTGACTTAGGAGAAGATCTGTTCTCCAGCGAGACAATGACCCTAAGCATAATGCCAAAGCTACACAGGAATAGCTTAAATCAACACTGTTAATGCCCTGGAGTGGACAAGTCAGAGTTAAACCCTCAATCCAATTGAAAATTTGTTGTTGGACTTGAAAAAGGCTGCTCACTCATGATGCCCATGCAATCTGACTGAGTTTGAGCAGTTTTATAGAAGAATGGGAAAAAGTGATAGTGTTCAGATGTGCAAAGCTAATGGAGACCTATCCACACAGACTCAAGGCTGTAATTGCTGCCCAAGGTGCATCTACTAAACATTGATGAAGGGAGTGAGTAATTATGCAATTAATTATTTTCTGTTTAATAATTGTAATATTTTTTAAACCAGTTTGTAGAAATTTGTTTTCACTTTGATGTGAAAGAGATTTTTTTCTCTGGATTGGTATCAAAAATTGAAATTAAATCCATTGTGAGTCAATGTTGTAAAGCAATAAAACATGGCAACTTCCAAGGGGGGGGGGGGGTGATTACTTTTTATAGGCACTGTAGGATCACTCCTCACACAATCGGCTTGTGTGTGCACTGGTAAATGAGCAACTTCAGTAAAACATGTTGAGTACACAAAATGCTGGAGGAACTGAAAAATTCAGGCAGCATCTATGGAGGGGAATAAACAATCAATGGTTCAGGCCAAGTCATTGCATCAGGACTGGGAAGGAAGACAGCAAAAGTCAGAATAAAGAAGGTGGGAGTAAGAGGAAGGAATAAAAGTTGGCAGGTTATAGGTGAGACGAGGTGAGAGGGAAGGTGGGTGGGTGCCATGGTATACTCTCCACTCCAATCAGATTCTATCTTCTTCAGCCCTTTACTTCTCAACTTGTCATGTCATTCCCTACCTATCTATCTTCCCACTCTTACCAGAACTCACCAATTATTTAAGATATTGCACTCCTCCTCCTTATTTTGACTTCTGACCCCTTCCCTTCTTATCCTGATAAGCCCATAAGACTGTAAGACATAGGAGGAAAATTGGGCCTTTCAACCCAGCGAGTCTGTTCTGTTATTACATCATGGCTGATCTTGGATCCCATTCAACCCCATACCCCTGACTTCTCACCATAACCTTTGAAGCCTAGACCAATCAGGAAACTATCAATTTTCACTTTAAGTATACCAATGGTCTTAGCCTTCACAGCTGTCTGTGGCAAAGCATTCCACAGATTCACCATTCTCTGGCTAAAGAAATTCCTTCATACCTCTGTTGTAAAGGGTCACCCTCAAATTTGAGGCTGTGCCCTCGAATTCTGGACATCACCACTATAGGAAACAACCTGTCCACATCCACTTTACCCAGTCCTTTCAACATTTGTTAGGTTTCAATGAGATTCCCCACCCCACATTCTTCTAAATTCCAGTGAATACAGGCCCACAGCTGCTAAATCGCCTCATCTGTTAACCCCTTCCTTCTCAGAATTGCCCTTGTGAACCTCCTCTGAACTTTTTCAATGACAACACACGCTTTCTGAGATATGGAGCCCAGAACTGTTGACAATACACCAAGTGCGGCCTGAACAATATCTTATAAAGCCTCAGCATTATCTCCTTTTTTTAATATTCTATTGTCCTCAAAATGAATGTGAACAATACTGATCCCTGAGGAGTCATCCCAATTATCCAACTACCCGTTCACTTTTTCTATATGATATGCCCTTTCCTTGACTTTTATAAACTTAACTTCCCTTATCAACTATGGTTGCCTACCATAGTATAGCTTCATCTTTATAGTAGAGGAGGCCATGGATAGACATATCAGAATGGAAATGGGACATGGAATTAAAATGTGTGGCCACTGGGAGATCCTGCTTTCTCTGGCAGACAGAGCGTAGGTGTTCAGCGAAATGGCCTCCCAGTCTGTGTCGGGTCTCACCAATATATTAAGGGCCACACCGGGAGCCCCGACACAGTATATCACACCAACTGACTCACAGATGAAGTGTCGCCTCACCTGGAAGGACTGTCTGAGGCCCTGAATGGTGGTGAGGGAGGAAGTGTAAGGGCAGGTGTAGCACTTGTTCTGCTTACAAGGGTAAGTGCCAGGAGGGAGATCAGTGGGAAGGGATGGGGGGGACGAATGGACAAGGGAGTCACGTAGGGAGCAATCCCTGCGGAAAGCAGAAAGTGGGGGGGAGGGAAAGCTGTGCTTGGTAGTGGGATCCCGTTGGAGGTGGCGGAAGTTATGGAGCCGGAACCGGAGGCTGGTGGGGTGGTAGGTGAGGACAAGGGGAACCCTATCCCGAGCAGGGTGGTGAGCAGATGGGTTGAGGGCAGATGTGCGGGAAATGGGAGAGATGCGTTTGAGAGCACAGTTGACGGTGGAAGAAGGGAGGCCCCTTTGTTTAAAAAAAGGAAGGCATCTTCTTCGTCCTGGAATGAAAGACCTCATCCTGAGAGCAGATGTGGCGGAGATGGAGGAATTGTGAGAAGGGGATAGCATTTTTGCAAGAGACAGGGTTGAAAGAGGAATAGTCCAGGTAGCTGTGAGAGTCCGTAGGCTTATAGTAGATATCAGTAGATAAGCTGTCTCCAGAGATGGAGACAGAAAGATCAAGAAAGGGGAGGGAGGTGTCAGAAATGGAGCAGGTAAATTTGAGGGCAGGGTGAAAGTTGGAGGCAAAGTTAATGAAGTCAATGAGCTCAGCATGTGTGCAGGAGGCAGCGCCAATGCAGTCGTCGATGTAACAAAGGAAAAGAGGGATACCCATATAGGCTTGGAACATGAACTGTTCCACAAAGCCAACAAAAAGGCATGCATAACTGGGACCCATAAGTATTTATTACCCTCCATAGATGCCGACTGAATTTTCCAGCATTTTTTTGTGTTTTCAAGATTTCCAGCAGGCAATAGGCAACTAAAACAATGTCATTAGCAGTTTGAAACAACAATGGGAAGGATGATCTCACAGTTTGGAAGTTTGTTCAGGCAATAAGAAACTAGAATTCTATTTATGCCATCAGCAGTGACAGCTGCGAATAGACATATTTTTGTTTAAAGTTGCTCTTTAACTATTGTTGCACTGACATGCAAATTGATTTGATTACAAGCTGTTTAACTTGATTCCCGGAGATTTCACAAGTCGAATGATGAGAACTTTCAGTTGAATGTTTATCACTGAACAACACCATGAGTACATCTGCCCTGTTGCTGGGATAAGAAGCATTCAGGAATGAGGATGAAACACTTTGGAATTCTGTTTGATGGATAGGATTCTTACTATTAAACTATTAGCTACAGATGATTTAATCTATAAAATAACTCAGTCAGCAAACTACAACCTGTTAGCTTGTTGCCTTTCAGATTTGATTGATCTAACGTTATACAAGATCTTTTTCAACACCACTTGTTTTCGTTATGTGAAAGTGTCATTATGGATGCTCATATGGGCCAAAGCCATGTGTTATGCTTTGTGGGATACTTAGAAAGGTTCTGTACTCATACTGAAGTTGAAAGATTCATCAATTTTGTTGTCATTTTCCCTACTGCCTTTGCCTTTATATGGTCCTCCTCTGACTTCTTGTGTGTTTCCCAACATTTTCAGCTTATCTTTCAGATTTGCAGTATCAGTAGTTGTTTTCTTGATTCACATTGATTAGTCTATAATTGCTATTCCTTATCCTAATGTAACAACTGGCTGTAATTGC
This sequence comes from Hypanus sabinus, assembly GCF_030144855.1. Taxonomy (NCBI): domain Eukaryota; kingdom Metazoa; phylum Chordata; class Chondrichthyes; order Myliobatiformes; family Dasyatidae; genus Hypanus; species Hypanus sabinus. Next base: position 60,431,561 of record NC_082713.1, on the reverse strand, counting down.
TAATTGTTTCACTTGGTTCTCTTACTTTATGCTTCACAAGTGAGTGGCCACCACTGATACCAACAAGATGTATCACGCATAAATGCTATTGCACACTGCCACATTCATTAAACAATGGGTTTCACAACAATCAGGAGTTTCCATTATTGATTTATGGTGCCAAAATTCTAAACCAAAGAAACTGTTTTGATACCAAGTCAAAGTGCTTTAAAATCAATGTTTTTGGTTTAACGGTTGTTGTAAAACACTAAGTGCATATCAATAGAATGTTACATTTTATAGATTTTATAGTACAAAATTGCTTACCAAATTACTGAAAAAGGTGCCATTTTAAGTATAGCTACAAAATGTGCAAAAAAAAGCAAACCATATCCATCCTATTTAATTCTGAGCACTGTTTAACATCAATTCTCAATTTGGATAGACATACTTAGTTCAAATGTGAAAAAATAATTTCCTATTGGAAGGAAAATGTCTCCATTATTGTTTAAAAATGTGGAGATAAAGAAAATAATTCAACCCATTCATCTCTCTGTCATACCTATTCTATTTCAGGAGCTGACCATTTTTCATTATTTCCTGCTCTAATCTCATGCCTCTTCTTTCCTGAATCAGAAATTTACTAGGTCCCTTTTGAATGCTTTCTGAGTCAGTAATTACTTCAAATGTATTTTACAAGCTGATGAATTTAAATCTGAAGTTATTCATTAAATTAAAATTAGCATGTGATTTCTTTCCATTATGTCCTTTCCTCAAATAATATGGCTTTTAGGTAGGTGAGAACAGATATCCACAGTTTTCCTACTGGTTCATACGGCCATAGTACATTGTGAGCACAGGACATAATCTTCAAATTCTAGACCAGACAGTGTGCTTGTTGTTTGCAATTATCAAAGGTTGGCTGTCAGAGTGCTGAAAACACAATATAGTTAAGGCAAGCTGCTTGGTGCAGTCTTTTGAGTTTTTAGCTATTTATACTAAAGTTTATAGTAAAGTTAAAGGATGTTCAGATAGCAATTTCAGATCAGAAAGGATGACACAGTCCAATGTAATAATCAAATTTCACTGTTCCATTATATGTAAGAGGTGAACATTTTGAGGCTAATTAAGTACTTTACTAACTATTTTAACACATACTGAAGCTTGTGAATCTAAATACTATACTTCATTGGGATTCAGGCTTTAAACTCCTGGCAAAAGACTAAAAGAAAAAAAAAAATCAGCCAGACATCTCTCCAGTGTCTGATAATAAATACAGTGTAAGGGCAGTAAAAGCAGTAGCCCATTTTCTATTGGGTGTAAAATAATTCACCATGGGATCTATTTGTATTAAGATTGTCAGCTTTAGAGTGTTCTTTATTCCTGCCATCCCTGATTTTCTCCATTTAGATGGTAATAATCCTTGGATCCTAATTGCACCAAGTATTCAATAATGAAGTTATGCATAGAATCACTCTAATGCAATAGCCACTGCATTTATTAGAGTCCGCTGGCAGCCTTGATGTGGGTTAAGGTTATGTGCCTGCACGGCAGACACGATGTCCTTTGTGACTTGCTATTACATTTTATTCATTGTGTGTCATCACTCTTGTTCATGATTTCTTTCTTTTTAGTATTCAACCTTAAGGTCTTCAGGCTTGAAGTCATTGTGATTACTGATCATGCCTTAGTATGAGCACAGTAAAAAAACACAGATGATTAAAGTTCCATGATGCCAAGGTTGAATGGATTTTTTTGCTACCAGTTCCAGAAGTTAAACAACTAATTTCAGCGGGCTATTTAAATATCGGCAATTTGATGCATATTTCATTAAATTAAGGCAAGAGTTTTCTGGAGAAAGATTAAAAACCAAAGTTAAACTGCCATTATTGCACCTGCAGTGCAAAATTACATGAAAGCAGATGGACGAGTAAAATTCAACTAAACACTTTTTCCTACGTTTGCTTTTCTAAACCAGTTACTTATGCAACAAAGAGACAAAATATTTTAAATATTAATTCAAAATGAATATGTATTTAAATTCTTATCAAGGTCCAACATTTTGAATTCTGCCTCTCTGATCCAAAATGTGAGCATGATAATAGTGAATCAAATAGCTTGTACCTGAAACTCCAAGTGAAGACAGTGCATTCCCAATAGACCCATCTAAAAAGCAATGCATTCTTAACTCCACAGCATGTGAGATTAAATATACATCTGTTCTTTTACACTTAAAGTTGGAATGTGGACACACTGAACCACTAAAACTCTCTGAAAGCAAAATGTTACATAGAAACATCGAAAACCTACAGCACAATACCAGCCCTTCGGCCCACAAGGTTGTGCCAAACATGACCCTACCCTAGAAATTACTGGGCTTACATACAGCCCTCTATTTTTCTAAGCTCCATGTACCTAGCCAAAAGTCTCTTAAAAGACCCTATCGTATGTGCCTCCACCACCGTTGCCGGCAGCCCATTCCATGCACTCACCACTCTGAGTAAAAAAATTTATCCCTTACATCTCCTCTGTACTTACTCCCAAGCACCTTAAACCTGTGTTCTCTTGTGGCAACCATTTCAGCTCTGGGAAAAAGGTCTCTGACTATCCACATGATCAATGCCTCTCAACATCTTATACAGCTCTATAAGATCACCTCTCATCCTTCATTGCTCTAAGGAGAAAAGGCCAAGTTCATTCAACCTATCCTCATAAGACATGCTCCCTAATCCAGGCAACATCCTTGTAAATCTCCTCTGCACCTTTTCTATGGCTTCCACATCCTTCCTGTAGTGAGGCGACCAAAACTGAGCACAGTATTCCAAGTGTGGTCTGACCAAAGTCCTATATCGCTGCAACTTTACCTCTCGGCTCCTAAATTTGATTCCACAATTGATGAAGGCCAATACACTGTACGCCTTCAGAGTCAACCTGAGCAGCTGCTTTGAGCATCCTATGGACTCGGGCCCCAAGATCCCTCTGATCCTCCACACTGCCAAGAGTCATACTATTAATACTATATTCTGCCATCATATTTGAACTACCAAAATGAACCACTTCACATTTATCTGGGTGGATCTCCATCTGCCACTTCTAAGCCCAGTTTTGCATCTAAATAATGTCCTGCTGTAATCTCTGACAGCCCTCCACACTGTCCACAACATCTCCAACCTTTGTGTCATCAGCAAACTTACTAACCCATCCCCACTTCCTCATCCAGGTCATTTATAAAAATCTCAAAGAATAAGGGTCCCAGAACGGATCCATATAACCATATAACAATTACAGCATGGAAACAGGCCATCTCGGCCATTCTAGTCTGTTCCGAACGCTTACTCTCACCTAGTCCCACCGACCTGCACGCAGCCCATAACCCCGCATTCCATTCCTGTCCATATACCTATCCAATATTTTTCTGAGGCACACCACTGGTCACCAACCTTCATGCAAAATATGACCCATCTACAACCACTCTTTGCCTTCTGTGGGCAAGCCAGTTCTCGATCCACAAAGCAATGTCCCTTTGGATCCCATGCCTCCTTACTTTCTCAATAAGACTTGCATGGGGTACCGTATCAAATGCCTTGCTGAAATCCATATACACTACATCTACTACTCTTCCTTCATCAAAATGTTTAATCACATCCTCAAAAAAATCAATCAGTCTCGTAAGGCACGATCTGCCCTTGACAAAACCATGCTAACTATTCCTAATCATATTATACCTCTCCAAATGTTCATAAATCCTGCGTCTCAGGATCTTCTCCATCAACTTACCAACTACTGAAGTAAGACTCACTGGTATATAATTTCCTGTTTTGTCTCTACTCACTTTCTCGAATAAAGGAACAACATTAGCAACCCTCCAATCCTCTGGAACCTCTCCCGTCGTTATTGATAATTCAAAAATAATTGCCAGAGGCTCATCAATCTCTTCTCTCACCTCCCACTGTAGCCTGGGGTGCATCTCATCTGGGCCTGGTGACTTATCCATCTTGATGCTTTCCAAAAGCTCCAGCACATCCTCTTTCTTAATATCTACATGCTCAAGCTTTTCAATCTTCTGCAAGTTGTCACTATTATCACCAAGAACCTTTTCCATAGTGAATACTGAAGTAAAGCATTCATTTAGTACCTTTCACAAAATGCTGGTGGAACGCAGCAGGCCAGACAGCATCTATAGGGAGAAGCGACGTTTCATCAGACGTTTCATCAAACGTTGTCGACGTTTCGGGCTAAGACCCTTCATCAGGACTAACTGAAAGGAAACACAAATACACCGCAGATGCTGTGGTCAAATCAAGATGTACAAAAAGGCTGGATGAACTCAGCAAGTCTGGCAGCATCCGTTGAGTGGAGCAGTCAACGTTTCGGGTCGAGACCCTTTGTCAGGACTAAAGAAGGAGGGGGCAGGGGCCCTATAAAGAAGGTGGGGAGAGAGTGGAATGTGCAAGGTGAAAAACCAATCAGAGGAAAGATCAAGGGGTGGGGGAGGGGAAGCAGGGAGGGGATAGTCAGGAGAGGTGAAGAAGGAATCTAAGGGGAAAGCACTATGGGTAGTAGAAGAAGGCAGAGTCATGAGAGAGGTGATAGGTAGCTAGAAGAGGAGACAGAGTGAAGGTGGGATGGCAGAAGGGAGAGGGAGGGAATTACCAGAAGTTGGAGAATATGATGTTCATACCAAGGGACTGGAGACTACCCAGACGGTATATGAGATGTTGTTTCTCCAACCAAAGTTTGGCCTCATCATGGCAGTAGAGGAGGCCATGTATGGACATATCCGAATGGGAATGTGAAGCAGAGTTGAAGTGCGTGGCAACCAGGAGATCTTGTCTGTTGTGGCGGACGGAGTGGAGGTGCTCGACGAAGCAAGCATTCCTCAAATCTGCATCGGGTCTCGCTGATGTAGAGGAGCCACACCGGGAGCACCAGATGCAATAGATGACCCCAACAGACTCACAAGTGAAGTGTTGCCTCACCTGGAAGGACAGTTTGGGGCCCTGAATGGTGGTAAGAGATGAGGTGTAGGGACAGGTGTAGCACTTACGCTTGCAGGGATCAGTGCCAGTGCCATTCTTTAAGAATCAGCCATCATCAATGATGCCCTCTCCTGCATCTCCTCCATTTCCCGCACTTCGGCCCTCACCCCATCCTCCCGTCACCAAAACAGGGACCGTGTTCCCCTTGTCCTCATCTATCACCCCACCAGCCCCCGGATCTAGCATATTATCCTCCGCAACTTCTGCCACCTTCAACAGGACCCCACCACTAAGCACATCTTTCCCTCTCTACCCGTCTCTGTTTCTCGCAGGGATCGTTCCCTCCGTGACTGCTTAGTCCACATGTCCCTCCCCACAGATCTCCCACCTGGTACTTATCCCTGCAAGCGTAAGTGCTACACCTGTCCCTAGACCTCCTCTCTTACCACCATTCAGGGCCCCAAACAGTCCTTCCAGGTGAGGCAACACTTCACTTGTGAGTCTGTTGGGGTCATCTATTGCACCTGGTGCTCTCAGTGCGGCCTCCTCTACATCAGTGAGACCCGATGCAGATTTGAAAAATGCTTGCTTCCTGACAAAGGGTCTCGGCCTGAAATATTGACTGCTCCTCTCAACAGTTGCTGCCCAACCTGCTGAGTTCATCCAGCCTTTTTGTATGTCTTAACTGAAAGGAAAGATAGTAAGAGATTTGAAAGTAGAGGGGGGAGGGGAAAATGCAAAATGATAGGAGAAGACCGGAGGGGGTGGGGTGAAGCTGAGAGCCAGACAGGTGATTGGCAAAAGGGATACAGAGGTAGAGAAGGGAAAGGATCATGGGATGGGTGGCCTACGGAGAAAGAAAGGAGGAGGGGGAGGAGCACCAGAGGGAGATGGAGAACAGGCAGGGTGATGGGTAGAGAGAGAAAAAAACAAACAACTAAATATGTCAGGGATGGGATAGGAAGGGGAGTGGCATTAACGGAAGTTAGAGAAGTCATGCCATCAGGTTGGAGGCTACCCAGCCGGTATATAAGGTGTTGTTCCTCCAACCTGAATGTGGCTTCATCTTGACAGTAGAGGAGGCCATGGATAGACGTATCAGAATGGGAAACGGATGTGGAATTAAAATGTGTGGCCACTGGGAGATCCTGCTTTCTCTGGCGGACAGAGCATAGGTGTTCAGCGAAACAGTCTCCCAGTCTGCGTTAGGTCTCAGCAATATATAAGAGGCCACACCGGGGGCACCGGACGCAGTATACCACACCAGCCGATTCACAGGTGAAGTGTCGCCTCACCTGGAAGGACTGTCTGGGGCCCTGAGTGGTGGTGAGGGAGGAAGTGTAAGGGCAGGTGTAGCACTTGTTCCGCTTTCAAGGATAAGTGCCAGGAGGGAGATCGGTGGGAAGGGATGGTGGGATGAATGGACAAGGGAGTCACCTAGAGAGCGACCCCTGTGGAAAGCAGAAGGGGGGGGGGGGGAAGATGTGCTTGGTAGTTGGATTCCGTTGGAGGTGGTGGAAGTTACAGATAATTATACGTTGGATCCAGAGGCTGGTGGGGTGGTAGGTGAGGACAAGGCCCTATCCTGAGTATTAAGTACCTCTGCTATTTCCTTCGGTTCCATGCACACTTTCCCACTGTCACATTTGATAGGTCCTATTTTTTCACATATTATCCTCCTGCTCTTCACGTAGTTATAGAATGCCCTGGGGTTTTCCTTAATCCTGCCCGCAAAGGCATTCTCATGGCCGCTTCTGGCTCTCCTAATGTCCTTCTTAAGCTCCTTCCTATTAGCATTATAATCTTCCAGATCTCTAACATTACCTAGCTGTGTGAAACCTTTTGTAAGCTTTTCTTTTCTTCTTGACCAGATATATTACAGCCTTTGTACACCACGGTTCCTGCACCCCACCATAACTTCCCTGTCTCAATGGAACTTCACACAAATTTTCGCTGAACATTTGCCACATTTCTTCTGTACTTTTCCTTGAGAACATCTGTTTCCAGTTTCCTGCCTGTTAGCTTCATAATTCCCCTTACTCTAATTAAACGCTTTTCTAACTTGTATGTTCCTATCTCTCTCCAATGCTATGGTAATGGAAATAGAACTATCTCCAAAATGCTCTCCCACTGAGAGATCTGACACCTGACCAGGTTCATTTCCCAATACCAAATCAAGTACAGCCTCTCCTCTTGTAGGCTTATTTACTTGTTGTTTCAAGAAGCCTTCCTGAACACATCTAACAAACTCCACTCCATCTGAACCCCTTGCACTAGGGAGATGCCAATCTATATTTGGAAATTAAAATCTCCCATCACGACAACCCTGTGATTATTACACCTTTCCAGGATCTGTTTCCCTATCTGGTCCTCGATATCCCTGTTACTATTGGGCAGCCTATAAAAAACACCCAGTAATGTTATTGACCCCTTCCTGTTCCTAATCTCCACCCACAGAGAATCCATAGATAATCCCTCCATGATGTCCACCCTTTCTGCAGCTGTGACACTATCTCTGATCAACAGTGCAAAGCCCCCACCTCTTTTGTCTCCCTCCCTGTCCTTTCTGAAGCATCTAAAACCCAGCACTTGAAGTAACCATTCCTGTCCCTGAGCCATTCAAGTCTCTGTAATGGCCACCATATCACATCTCCAAGTACTGATCCACGCTCTAAGATCATCTGCTTTGTTCACAACACTCCTTGCATTATAATAGATACAGCTCATACCTTTAGTCTGAGAATGTCCCTTATCTATCACCTGCTTCTCTTCCCTCGCACACTGTCTCCTATCTTTCTCTATTTGAGTGGCAGATGCCTCTTCCCCAGTCTCTTCAGTTTGGCACCAAGGAATAGTTCTATCACATACAAACCTTTGACTTCTATCCACACAAGCAGTTCTCGCATGACCTTTATCCTCCTCCACCTCACCATCTGCTCTAACACTCTGGTTCCCCTCCCCCTGCAAATCTAGTTTAAATGCCCCGGAGCAGCACTAGCTAACCTACCTGCAAGGATGTTAGTCCCCTTCCAGTTCAGGTGCAAACTGTCCTGTTAGAACAGGTCCCACCTTTCCTGGAACAAAGCCCAATTGTCCAGAAACATGAAGCCCTCCCTCCTGCACCATCTCCTCAGCCACGTATTTAGCTGCATTATCTTCCTATTTCTAGCCTCACTAGCACGTGGCATGGGGAGTAATCCTGAGGTTGCAATCCTGGAGTTCCTGTCCTTCAATTTTGCACCTAGCTCCCTAAACTCTCTTTGCAGGAGCTCCTCCTCCTTCCTATCCACGTCATTAGTCCCTATGTGGACCATGACATCTGGCTGCTCACCCTCCCTGCTGAGAATGCCAAGAACTTGATCCAAGATATCATGGACCCTGGCACTAGGGAGGCAACAGACCATCTGAGATTCTCGATCGCTCCCACAGAACCTCTTATCTGTCCCCCTAACTATCAAATCCCCTATCGCTACTGCTCTCCTATTTTCCCTACTTCTTTTCTGAGCTGACAGTCCAATCTCGGCGTCAGAGACACGACCACTACAACTTGTCCCTGGTAGCTCGTCCCCACCAGCAGTATCCAAAATGGTATACTTATTGTTGATGGGAACAACCACAGGTGTGCTCTGCTCTTCCTGTCTATTCCCCTTCCCTCTCCTGACAGTCACCCAGCTACCTGCCTCCTGACTTTTAGTGGTAACTATCTCCATGAAACTCCTGTCTGTTTCTGCCTCTGCCTCATGAATGATCCGAAGTTCATCCAGCTCCAGCTCCATTTCCCTAACTCAGTTTGTCAGAAGCTGAAGCTGGATGTACTTTTTACAGGTGTAGTCATCAGGGACAATTGTGCTGTCCCTGACTTCCCACATCCTGCATACAGAGCACTCGACTGCCCTAACTGCTGCCTCCATTACCTACTCCTAAGTGAATTAAATTAATTATAGGAACTTGCCCGGCCTTACCTCACTTGATGCAAGCTTGTACTCAACCTCTGCTTGCCGAAGCCTCTCGAGCCAAAGCCTCAAAACTCCACTCCTACCCTGAGCCACTCACACCACTGGTTGATATGAAATCAACTGAAAGGTTCAAAGGTTCAAAGGTCCAATTTAATGTCAGAGAAATATGACATCCACAAATACAGAGAAGTGCCCTAAAGATTGAACGACAGCTAAACATGAGAACCCCAAAGTTCCCCCAGCTCCTCCTCCCACCCGTATGTAGCAGCAAGCAACAATCCCCCCCTCTCCCTACCAGCAATAAAAAGGTGCATCGGTACCATCACTGAGCCCAGGCATGTGCTTGATAATCTACTGATTATCTCCTGCTTATCTACCAATAAAAAGCTGTATGTTCTTTCACAAGGTTGGCAGCAGAAACAATGCATTCTTTGCAACTAAGCGGTCATAATGTTTCATCACAGCCTCTGTGCTGGGAACATAGTTCAGTGCAGAGCACTTAGATTGCACTATTCTTCCTCACTCTTGCCACTGTAACTGGTGTTGATTTCATTTCTAATATACAGTTTTAGTACAACATACAATTAGTATACTATCAGCAAACACAGTAAATTATGTCAGTGCTCATTCTAATCTCATTTAATGCAGATTTTTTCAAAGAAGAATATCTGCTGTATGTTGTATAGTTAGATATTCTTAGTTCATCACTAGATGTGGTTGGGTTTTTTTTTGTCTGTTTCTAAGTTCCTTTAATATGTGGCTAGAAGGCAGTTAAGAACCAACTCTGAAATAGCATACAATGCAAACCAGGTAACAATGGCTAATAGCTTTCCAAAAGGACTTGCATTCATAAAATCGCAGAGTCAAATAGCATGGAAACTGGCAGATCAGACACATGATTGTCTAATTCTCAACTTATAGGACTTTGCCCATAGTTTTATCTGCCTAGGCGGTTCAACTGCCCATTAATATATTCATCATAAGCTGTCAGTGACTCTGCTTCTGCTACTTTCTCAGGCAGTGTATTCTGGTGATCATCCTTCGATCTCTTGTCATTTAGTCTAAATCTATGTCTTAAAGTTTTACTGTATTCTGATATGGGGAAAAGTTTCCTGCAGTCTTCTCTACCTGTACCTCTCATAGTTCCATTCACCACAATCATGTCCCCTCTTAACATTTACTCTTTTAGGGAAAACAGAACCATCTTCTTCAGTTTCCCCCATAAGTGATTTGTTTCATCCCAGGCATTATCCTAATTAATCTCCTTGATGCTTTTCCACAATAATTCATTAATATCCTGGTCACCATTATTATTTGATTTTGATCTGGCTGAATAGATGAAACAATGGTATATAAACTCACATCTCTGGGTCTCTCACATCTCTCGACTTGGGACACCAGTAAGGTATAAAAGCTATAAAGCTCCCATTTCTATATCAGTTCTTCCTTGACTCTATATATGGTTCTCAAGATCTCATAGACCTTGAATTTTCATTTACTATTGGATTCTTCTCAGCTTGACTGCAAGAGAAGGAAACCAAGGGTCCATGAGCTAGTCTTCATTAAGGAGTCAGAGGAGGAGAGTTTCAGCAACTTTACATTACTCCAAGTTAACATTTCAAAGGATCTGTTCTGGATCCAGCATGTAACTACCATTGCGAAGAAGGCACAGCAGCACCTCTACTTTATTGGAAGTTTGTGAATATTCGGCATGTCATTTAAATTTGACACATGCCTATTGATGCGTTTTGGAGAGTATATTGACTGGTTGCATTACGAACTGGTATGGAAACACCAATGCCTTTGAATGGAAAAGCGGACTAAAAGTAATGGATACGGACCAGTCCATCATGGGTAAAGCCCTCCCCAGCGTTAAGGAATACTGTTGCAGGAAAGCAGCATGCATCATCAAGGACCCTCACCTTCCAGGTCATGCTCCCTTCTCACTGCTGTCATCAGGTTGGAGGTACAGGAGCCTCAGGACCCACACCACCAAGTTCAGGAACTATTATTTCCCTTCAATCATCAGGCTCTTGAACCAGCAGGGATAATTATTTCACTCAACATAACACACAACACTGAACTGATTCCACAATCAGTGCACTCTGTTTCAAAGATTTGACAACTCATGTTTTTGATATTTATTGCTTATTTATTTATTATTACTATTTAGGTTTGTTTTTTTTATCTCCTTTTGTATTTGCACAGTTTGTTGTCTTTAGTACCTTGTTTGTTTGCCCATCTTTGTTGTCTGCCATTTTTCATTTATTCTATTCTGTTTCCTTGTATTTACTGTGAATGCCGACATGAAAATTGTTCTCTCTATAGTACAGTACAGGGTGACATAAATGCAGATAGATAATAAACTTGCTTTGAACTTTGATCCTGGTATGTTGTAATCTGTCTTGTCCACTTTGGTATCAATGAGCTATAGAAGTTCTCTTATCAAATCCACTGCTATTCTGTCAGAGAGCACCAGATTTTGTGAACCAAATGGACACCTCCAAACATAACAAGTTTTTATGAGAATCTCAAGAGGGTTTATTCCCTAAAATATCCAGATTGTATGTAACAAATATTTTAATGGAAAATGCAAAGCATTCAAGTTGCTCAGACTGTTTGTTGATCTGGTAGAACCTTGAATTCTACCAGTTCAATGAGTCAATACATATGTTCTTGTCCATGCAAGTTTGCTGTTGATGAAACCGATTGTACGCAATCCCTCAGTGTATGCTGCAATGTATTAAGTTGATGTGCTTACCAGAAGCTGTGAAGTGAGTGTGAAGTTTTGACTATTAGATAGTACTTCAGTGTAAGGTGGAACACATGGAAACAAGAAAATCTGCAGATACTGAAAATTCAGAACAACACGTATAAAAAATGCTGGAGAAACTCAGCAAGTCAGACAACATCCATGGTGAGGAAGAAATAGTCAACATTTCTGGGCCAGACCCTTTTTCAGGACTGGAAAGTCCATCTTTAGAAATGACTGGAAAAGATAGGAAGGAGAAAGTGGGTTGTGAAAATTCAGGTTATCACTGGCGACATGTGGCATTCTGCAGCTTGTAATTTCTCTTTCAGAAATATACTTTTGCACCACCTAAATACACTAGCAATTTTACAATCCCTGGAAGGAATCAGCAAATTTAAATCACAGGAATGCAGGTATGGCACTTTGAAGTATACAAAGGTTGGCCATCGCTGGGAGAGATAGCACCAGGGGAGACTTCAAGCCAGACTGAAGTGCCAGAGAATGCAAATGCCTCTTCCTGGCATATTATTAGCTCATGTACAGTCACTGGAAGACCTAAGTGCAAGATTGCTATATTGGAGGGAGATGAGAGATTGCTGCATTCACTGTTTCACTGAGACATGACTCACCTCAAATACCCAGACACTGTGCTCCAGCCTGAGTAGTTCTGAATCCATGAGATGTTTGAACTGCAGATTCATGGAGGAGAGTTGTATTTCATGGTAAACTCATTGAGGTGGTCAGACGTAGTGGTCTTGTCACACTCTTGTATTCTCAACCTGGAACGTTTAAAGATTAAGTGCTGTCTGTTCTCTGCCATGATGACAAGAAAGCACCTGACATCTTTCACACCCTTTCCAAGTCTTCAACCAGGGTTGCTTGAAGAAATCACTCTCCATCTACCATCAGCACATCTCCAGCAGCACTAGGGGACCCATCACACTCAATGACTGTTACACCACCATTGAGTACCCTACTGTTTCATCCATAAACCACGTTTTGAGAAATCTGATCATCTGGCTTTTCCCCTTCTATCTGAATACAGGCAGATGCTAAGGAGCAATAACCCAGAGATAAGGACAGGGGGTGGTCATGGGAGGCCTCAGGATTGCTTTGTGGCAGTGGACTGGGTCATGATCAAACACTCATCAAAGGGCCTGAATGAATACACCACAATTATCACTCGCTGCATAAGACACTCATAGATGAGTGTGTTCCCATAAAATAATTCCAGAACTTCCCCAACCAGAAGTCTTGGGTAAACTGAAATTTCCACAAACTTCTGAAGGCTAGATTGGTTGTGTTCTGGACTGGGAACCCAAGAAAATGGAGGAGGTTCAGATATGACCTCCAGAAAGCCATCTCACTTGTGAAGAGGCAATTCTAGTCTAAACTTGAATCACAAAAGGATGCATGGCAGCTGTTGTAGGGTTTGAAGGCTACCATCTTCTACAAAGCAAAACCAAGCAGCATACGTGACAACAAAGCTTCACTCCCAGATGGGTTCAATATCTTTTATGTTCACTTTGACCAACAAAACATGGAGGTATCTTTCCAAACTCTCACAGTCCTCAATGACTCCGGGATTTCAAAATCTGAGTCAGCATGAGACCATCCGACATCAGGGTGAACACAGGGAAAGTATCTGGCTCACACAGCGTGTCTAACCAAGTACTGAAAACTTGAGGTAATCAACTGGCTGGTTGCATTTACTGACATCTTTAACCTTTTGATTTGGCAGTCTGGGGTTCAAACAGGCTTCAATCATGCCATTGCCCAAGAAGAATGTGGTAACCTGCCTCAACGACTATCATCAAGTGGCATTTACATCACTGAGATTAAGGGCCTTAAGAGTTTAATGATGTAATACATCTATTCCCACCAGAGAAGCGATTAAGGTCTGCTCCAATTTGCCTACCATCACAAAAGGTCAACAGCAAATGCCGTTACAGTAGCTCAATACTCAGTGAAGATTAATACATCAGGGTGCTCTTCACTGACTATAGCTCAGCATTCAACATTATCATCCCCTGTAAACCAATCAATAAGATCCAAGACCAAGGCCATGCCATATCCTTGTGCAACTGCATTCTCAATTTCATCACTTGCAGACCCCTGTGAATATGTGGTTAATATTGACAGCAACATCTCCTCCACAACCAGGAACAGCATAGGCACATCACAACGTTGTGAGCTTAACCCCCTACTCTATTCACTTTTTACTTGCAACAATGAGGCTAAGCACCGTTCTAATGCTATACTTAATTTTGCTGGCAACATCACTGTTGTTGGCCGAGTCATAGTGGTGACCAAACACATATGGGAGTGAGAGTGAAAATCTGGTTGAGTGGTGACATTACAATGATCTATTACTCAAAATTAGCAAAATCAGAGAGCTGTTATTGTCTAGAGGATGAAGAAGCAAGAGGTCTGTAAGCCACTCCTCATTGGGGGATGAGAGGTGGAGAGGGTCAGTAACTTTAAATTCCTTATCATAGTAGAGGATTTGTCCTGGGACTAGCACATAGGTGTCATTACAAAGGAAGTATGGCAATGCCTCTATTTTCTTAGAAGTTTGCACAGATTCAGCACATCATCTAATACTAACAAACTTAAATAGCTGCATAATGCAGCGCACCTTGAGTGATTGCTTCACAGCCTTGCATGGGAAACCAATGCCCAAGAATGGCAAAGCCTGCTAAAAGTAATAGGTACACTCTAGTCCATCACAGGAAAAGCTCTCCCCATAATTGTGCACATCTAAAAAGAGCATCCATCTTCAAGAACCCCTCTCACCCCACCATCCAGGCAGGGTTCTCTTCTCACTGTCGCCTTTGAGAAGGAGGTACAGGAGCCTTAGGTCCCACTCCATCAGGTTCAAGAACAGTTATTACTTTTCATTCATTAGGTTCCTGAATCAGCATGGTTCACTCATCTCAACTCTGAAGCAATTCCACAAGCTCTGATCTCATTTTCAAGGACTCTACAACATGTTCTCAGTATCATATTTTGCTTCTTTTTTTTGCTTGTTATTATTTTTTGTGTTTTTGTGTGCAGTTTGTCATCTTCTGCATATTTGTTGTGTTGCCGGTTTAGTTTTTCATTGATTCTAAAGTAGTTATTTGTTCAACTGTGAATACCCGCAAGAAAATGAATCTCAGGGTAGTATATAGTGACCAAAACAGACCATACTTCGATAATATATTTTCCTTGAACTTTGATGCCAGAATAAAAAGGTGACAGGAAGAAGTACAAGTTGGTAAGTTTTAGGTGAAACCAGGTGGAGGGGAAGTTCGGTGGATAGGGGCTGCTGCTGAAGTGAGGAGCTGGGATGTGAAGGCCGGGAAAGGTAAAGGGCTGAAAAAGAAGAAATGTGATAGGAGAGGTGAGTGTATCATGGGAGAAAAGGAAGAAGGAGAGGCAGCAGAAGGATTTGATTGGCATGTAAGGAGAAGAGAAAGGGTAAGAGGAGAGCCAGAATGGGAATGGAGAAGGAGATAATTGTAAAGGAGGAGAAATTACCAAAAGTTAGAGAAATCAAGTTGGAGGCTTCCTAGATGGAATGCGAGGTGTTGCACCTCCGACCTGAGAATGGCCGCATTGAATACATGAATATTAGATAGTTGTCCTGATTGAATAAAAATGTTGCATCAAGGCCTTGTTGTCTAATACTTTGGCAGACTTATGGGAATGTCAGATGAGAATAGTGATTTCAGCTGCATAGCTATTCAAGTTGGAATTCATACATATCAATTTTCTTTTGGAATGGGTTAAACTCTGATAAATATTCTTGTCTCAAAATTTGCAAATTGAATCAGCAAACAGAAATTGGAGCTGATAGAATTCAACTTAAGTTGCTCTCCTTATTGTTCGAGTAGTTGAGTCATTTAGTATCATATTCAAACTAAGCTTTCATTAGTCTGAGCACTGTATCTTCCTGCTCACATCTCTGAAGTCCTTTCATTTTTACTTTCAACATTAGCTCAAGAGCTACTCGAAGAGGTATCTATGTATGTTGCATATAGAAAATTAATTGATGCCACTAACAATTGGAGGAAAGCTATATTTAAATTATAGAGTTGTTAGCCTGTGTCTGGCTTTTACTGAAGATCACTTCCTGTACATAACTAACTGCAAAGTTTTATAAATGATCTGGAGTGTGTTGTCAGCAATATGTAGGAATATCCACATGCAGCTAAAGTGTAATAAATGTCAGCATAAATTTTAATGAGTTTTAAAGCTTGTCTGAAATTCCTAATGAGCATTGTGTGTGGCCCATTATTTCAAACTAGAGAATAACTGTCAACGAAATGTTCGTGTAATGTCATAGGTTTCATTAAAATATGGCTGGAGGCTGAGGGCTGGCTGACTGTAGTGTTAAAACGCAGCTTGTTTTACTTATATGGATCACACTTTGACAAACGACACCCACTTAACCAGCTTTTTCTATTACCTTATTCACCTACTTTAATGAATAATTTAACTTACATTACTTGTGGTCTCATTATCACCCTTGCTATTCCAGTGAGTGATAGTTATAGCATAGTAATTTCTGGCTACTATCAGCTGTACAGCTCGAATTCCAAGAATATTAATCAATGATTTTGAGTTATGCAACCATATATCTGTGGAAGATGGAAACTGCCCTGAGGCAAATTAGCCTTTCTCTCAGGTCACAAAGTTTTAATCTATTTTTACTAGATTAGAACAGTTTTATTTTTTTTTCCTGAAAGATCCTTATTCTCTGGAATTTTCCGTCATGACTGTAAATGTTACACGTGGGCGAGGTATTAAAATTTGAGTCTGCAAGTAATTCCAATTTTCAGAGAAAGCTTTTCATTGACAGAAGATCAAAACATTCCTCCAAATATTCCTCCCTTGTGTAGTGATTCCAATCAAATGAACAAAATAATTTAGAAACATGTAAAGAAGTAAATTGAATAAAAGTGACTGGCACCTATTAAAAAATAAGTCATCAAGTTGCACTGAATGTCTGTAGGAGACTGCAGAACCCCAGAGAAATTGATGTTGCTGGCCAAACACACCATCTCTCCAGTGGTCTCCTTGGAAGCTACTTGTGGAGATATTGGCAAGCATGTATCATTTTACAGCAAAATATACTATAGTTAAAATAAATCCAGTGAATAGTTCTCTGCTTAGTAATAAATCTAGTTTTAGAGAACTGCAATTATTGTGACTTCAGCAATTTCACAACTTGGGATCTTGCTTTGTTTGGCTCTTAGATTAACTTTGAATGCTTAATCCAACACCAAGGCAACCAGTTTCTTATTGATAGTCCAGCAGAGAGTTAACATGAGTATTCTAACCATAAAATACTAGTCAGCACAAAAGACTTCAGAAATTTGATCTATTGCATCTCCAATTGTAAAGATAGTCTTCATCCAAAGTTTTAATTAAACTACCACTTCTTTAATGTTATTGATCGTTTTTAAAATTACACATCAGTGAAGCAGCTTGGAATATTTTTTCTAAACTTTTAGGTTCAATAAATGTTACAATAATTTCCATCTATGTTGCCTGGACTTTTCCAATTAACCAGTCCAGAGTCATTATTAGAAGTATCTTGATTGTGTTCCCTTTTTTAAAAATACAAGAGGATTAAAGGAAAACTGTTTATAGGTTTGGTTCATTCAGCTCACTGAATCTGAGTAGAAGTGCACCTGGATCAATAAGAGGCATGCATTTACCAATTACTTTGGGAGTAGAAGGAATTTTTTGGAGATACACGTGATTGAATTTCAACTCTTTTCATGTCTTTTAGTGATATTGATTCAGCAAAATATTTGAATTGAAGTAAGTTAAATGCTGACAATGTTTCTTGTATCCGTTCCACATTTTGAGTAAATGTTTGATTTTTTTTCTTTGGTTTATACTCAGACTGTGGTCGTTGACAAAAGCCATTTCCAATTTCTAGTTGCCCAAATGGCGGAGAACATTTTGATAAAGCTTAGGTAAAGGCTTGACTGTTTGAATGTTAAGAACAATCTATTCTCAATTATTTACTTTTTTCCCTTTCAATGTCTCACCTTTGACAAACACACAATTCTTGATTGAGCAATGGATGAGATCAGTTTCATTCATTTGCAGAATAACTAACCATACAAAGCATAGCATTTCACAGATAATATATACAATTAATTTGTTCCTGAATCCTTAAAAACACAACCTATTTACATAGCAACACACAAAATGCTGGAGGAATTCTGTAGGCAAAGACTTGTTCTATGGAAAAGAATAAACAGTCAATGTTTCAGGTCAAGATCCTTCATCGGGGCTGAAAGGAAGGGGAGAAGTCAGAGTAAGAAGGTGGGGGCAGGGGAAGAAGAAGTACAAGGTGGCATGTGATAGGTGAGACTGTGAAAGGGGAGGGGTGAAGAAAAAAGCTGGGAAGTTGATTGGTGAAAGAAGTAAAGGACTGGAGAAAAGGGGGAATGGGTGTCTGATAGGTGACGACAGAGGACTATGGAAGAAAAGGAAAGGGAAGAGCATCAGACGGAGGTGATGGACAGGTAAGGAGATGAGGTAAGAGGGAAACAAGAATGGAATGGGGAATGGTGAAGGAGGGGCAACTATAACAATTTCAAGAAATTGATGTTCATGACATCAGGTTGGAGGCTATGGAGATGGAATATAAGGAGTTGCTCCTCCAACCTGAATGTGGCCTCATCATGGCAGTAGAGGAAGCCGTGGACTGACATTTACTGACCTATTTACATAGTTGGCTTGAATTGTGTACTTCAGTGATACTCTGATGTACCTTTTACTGAAGACTAGTCTAATAGTTAATTTGTCTTCCTTAACATCTACTCTATACCATTGTTAATTGGTCTTTCTCCCTATGTCTACTACACTATTTACAAAGTTAAAGACTAATTCTTCATGGTCAAAGTCAACCATATTTTGTTTCCTTGCTCAGGCAACCCTTGTCAAAAATAAATGGACAACTGGAACAGAATATTAATTTTCCAATGCTAATAAGGTGAATTATTAACTCATAGCTCTTCAAGACATTCAAATTTATAGGACTGAAGTCATATCAGACTGAGCCAGAAAAGGATAAAATTAATTGAACAGAGTCCATTAGTGTGTCAGTATGCATTTTGTGTAACAGTGGTGCACTTTCATGATCACAGAAAGAACATCGGAAATAGAAGCAGGAGTTGGCAATTCAGCCCTCGTGCATGTTGCATCATTCAGTAACCTTGAGATTTCATGAGTTGTTGCTTGTGCTGAGTGACCACACGATTTAAAAACTGAGCAGGGTCTTTTGGGATTTTTGGTGGACCTTAAGATCATTGGATAACTTGGCAAAGGCCAAAAAAAGAAGTTAGGTG
The DNA here is from genome assembly GCF_030144855.1 of Hypanus sabinus. Lineage (NCBI taxonomy): Eukaryota > Metazoa > Chordata > Chondrichthyes > Myliobatiformes > Dasyatidae > Hypanus > Hypanus sabinus. The sequence continues at coordinate 60,412,540 of NC_082713.1, read as the reverse complement.
CCGTCATTGTGGGAGCAGCCATGGTGTGAGTGGGCTATTGTTAGAGGAAGGAGCTGAGGCTCTAACTTTGGTGAGAAGAGGCAGAGATTAAACTAAGGTTCTAGTAAGTTCTTCCTTACCTATTGTACATATACAACAATGGGAAGAACATTCAGGGCAGTCATGTGCTCCTCTTGTGGGATGTGGGAAGACAGGGAGACCTCCAGTATTACTAGCAGTGTATACCTGCTGGAAGTCAACCTAGCTGCATCCTATTAGAGGTTCATGTTAAGAAATTGAAGCTGGAGCTGGATGAGCTCTGAATCATTAGGGAGACCGTGGATTGATAGACTGGGCATACAGGGAGGTAGTTACACCTAAGTTGCAGGACACAAGTAAATGGGGAATATCATGAGAGAGAAAGGGGATAGCAGCCAGTGCAGGATACTCCCTCTGGTGATTCCCCTCAATAACAAGTATAACGTGTTCAGGAATGTTCCCTTAATCAATATATGTAGACTCAGTGTAAGAGAGTCTGATACTGGATCTCATATTAGGAAACAAGACAGAGCTGGTGATAGAATTGTATGTAGGGGAACACTTTGCAGCTAGTAATCATAATTCCATTAGATTCAAAATATTTATGGAGAGGACAGGACTGGTCCTCGGACTGAGATCCTAAGTTGGAGAAAGGCCAATTTTGATGGCATTAGAAATGATCTGGCATGTGTGGATAAGGTTATGTTGTGTTCTGGCAAACTGATGCTTGGTAAGTGGGAAGCCTTCAAAAGTGAACTATTGATAATACACAGTTTGTATGTTCCTGTAAGGATGGAATGCAAAGCTAACAAGGAAGCTTGGTTTTTGATGTGTATTGAATCCCTGGTAAAGAAGAAGAAGCAGGTGCAGAGCAAGCATAGGCAGCAAGGGAGAAATGAGACACTTGAAGAGTATAAGTGAAGCCCCCTCACTGGGCTTGCATGGAAATGACTTTTCGCCAGCCACATTAACAGCCATGGGACTCAGCGGTGAGAAGGCCACCTTTCATAAACAATAGCCTCTAGGGTCGGCATGATTTGGGGCTCAATGAAACAGGAACGTTGTACTGTTCTGATTAAAGGAACCTTGATTTGATCAAATGCTGCATAAATGCTGCTCATAGACAATTAATGATCGGCAAGAAATAAATCGTACACCATATAAAATTATAAAGAAAGTATACTTACAAATATCAGCTTTATCGAACAGTTAATACGAAAAAGAAAAGGGAAAAAAAATTAAAAGGCACATTACAGTTAACCCAGTCCAAAAGAGCACATGAAGTTACAGCTCATACTGGCGTCATCTTTAACTCACGTGTCGGACGCACAACCTGCGTGAAAGCACACACCACATCCCAAACATTACTCAAAGTCCATATCCAACAAATTGGTGGTCTCTCAGGAATATTGGTCATTCTTCCTTGGACTCATTCACCTGCACAAAGCATTTCTTGCTACATGGACACTCCTTCCATTGGCATCCTTAGTCATCTTCCCTCCCGTCATCTCTGCAGCTCCTGTCAAATAAAGACCGTGAACCACATTGTCTGTCACAGATCTCTCACTTGAAATATCCACCTTCTCCACAGTTGTGACAGATAATACCAGTTGTCTCTGTGGTCAAGAGACCCATTCTAGCAGCAGTCCACTGCATTGTAAGTCCTACAGGTGGGACTGGTTTCCCAATGAATGTATCACGTTTAGGTGAAACATTTGCAGACATCCATCGTATCAGCTCAGCTCGAAGGGTTTCCCCCTCATTCCCCAAAAGCTCTATCTCCATATCATCAGGGACCACTTTAACAACAGAGGCTACCACTGAAGATACTACTCGGCTTTTGGAAATGTCCCACTTCTCAGTCATGTTTCCTCCTCCCTAACTTCTCTGAGTAACTTGGTAAAAGATGGAGAAGGGTGCATCTTTTGGGTTATTCGAATAAGTGGAGCAATCACATCACGTGACAGCATGCCCTTCAACTTGCTCCATCCTCCCTTTAGGAACCTCACCATGGCAGCATTCAGACCCTTTAAATTCTCGACCAGTCTCTAATTTTTCACATTATCTGAGCACTGCCATTCATCCAGTAACAGATGTCTTCTCAGCCCAGAGCTCATATTCTTCCTCCCCATCGGGTGGTGGGCTTCAGCCCAGAGAACACTCCCAGCCCACAATTACTTTTTAATGAGCCAGTGATGGAATCGCCAAAACCATCTCACAATTTCTGTCACCCACTGAAGGACACATTAGACTTTTCCCTCACTTTGCAGAAACAAGAACAACTTGTCTTTAAAGTCTTCATCCTCAGCTACATACCTCCCTTCTCAAAAAATATAGCCCCACGTCTCCAGGTGTCCATATCCTATTAGGCAGTCCAACTTCAGTCACGCCACTGCTAGTCTGGACTAACATGACATCTTTACCCACCGATTGATCAAACCCCGACTCAACCATCATAACTTTCCCCCATACTTTCACAGAACTTGGCACTCTAATCAGCAATTCATCAGGACGGCAGTTATACACTCAACTCAGAATACAAGCATTATTTGTAGGTAAACATTTTGAATTACACCAAAACTTCGTCCCTGCAGCATCCATAATAAAATACCTTAATCACTTCCCTCAACACTAATTTAAATATAGGCTTAAACACACAAACCGCTTAATCAATTCTTATTAGCAATTACAGAGCACTTAGTGAATCCTGGATGAGCCCCAAAATGTAGCCCCCTCACTGGGCTTGTACGGAAACTTGGCTTGTTGCAAGTGAGAAGTCCACCTTTCATAAACAATAGGCGTCAAGGGTCGATATGATTTGGGGTACAACCAAACAGGAATGTTGCGATGTTCCAATTAAAGGAACCTCGATTTGAGCAAATGCTGTGTAAAATACTGCTCATACACAATTATCTGTCAGCAATAATAACAAATTGTACACTGCATAAAATGATAACAAAAGTATATTTACAAATTTCTGTTTTATTGAGCAGTTAGTAGGAAAAAGAAAGGGAAAAAAAGATAAAAGGGCCCATTACAGTTAACTCAGTCCAAATGTGTGCATAAGTTTGGAGTTCATTCTGGAGTTGTCTTTAACTCACGTGCTGGACCCACGGTCTGAGTGGAAGCACACACCATATGTTGCTCGAAATTCATCTCCAACAAATGGGCACTCTCTCAGGAGTATTGGCCTTTCCTCCTTGCAGCCATTCATCCGCACAAAGCATTTCATGGTACAGGGATGCTCCTTCCCAATGAGTCCTCAGCCACCCTCCCTCCTGTCCTCTCTGCAGCTCCTGACAAAAAGAAACACGAACCATGCTGTCCACCAGAAATCCCTCTCACCCCACTCTCGTGAATCTTCTCCCTTTTCCACCATCCGGAATGGCAGACATAGCATCCCTAAATGAACATAATAACCCCTCATCTTTTTGCAGAAACTAAAAACAGAACACACTGCTTTTACAGAACTGCTAAAATGAAATACCTACTGCATAGCTGTAAAAATCTTAACCTGGGCATCACATAAGAAATGAAAGAGAACATGTGGAGAAAACAGAAGGACTAAAAGAAGATGTAAAATTGTTCTGGCAGACATGGTGAAGGAGAATCTCAAGGTTTTCTACAGATATATTAAAAGAAACAGGATAGTGAGGAACAAAATTGGTCCACTCAAAGATCAGTGTGGAGCCGAAAGAGATGAGGCAGATTTTAAATGGATTTTTTTTTACGTCTGTATTTGGTTGGGAGATGAACACAAATTCTATAGAACTAAGGCAATGCAGATTACAAAAGAGGAGATGCTTGATGTAATGTGGCAAATTAGGGTGAATAAGTCACCTGGGTCAGACAAGGTGGCCCCTTGGACCTTGTGAGTTGCTAGTGCCAAAATTGCAACAGTCCTCACTGAGGTATTGAAAATATCCTTTGCCATAGGTGAGCTGCCAGTGGACTATAGCAGATAGTTGGTATTATTTCTTTATTATAGAAAGGCTCTAAAAATAAGTCTGGATATTATGGATTTTATGGTGAAATCATGGTGAGTCTGACATCAGTAGTGAGTAAATTATTGGAAGGTATTCAAAGAGACAGTGTATAAAATTATTTGTATAGGCAGGGCCCAATTAGGGATGTCTTGTTGAAGTTGTATTGGTGATCCAAATTTGGATTATTGTTTGCAGTTCTGGTCACCTTCCAATGAGAAAGATATTACTAAGATTGAAAGAGTACAGAAAAAAAAATTCAAGGATGTTGCAGTGACTTGAACACCTGATTTATAGGGAAATATTGTGTAGGTTAGGACTTTTATCCCAGGAGTGTAGGAAAATGAGGGAAGATTTAATAGAGGTATACAAAAATATGAGGGTATAAATAGGGTAAATGCAAGCAGCATTTAGCCACTGAGGTTGGATGAGACTAGAATTAGAGGTTATAGCTTAAGTGTGAAAGGTGAATTATATAAGGAGAGCCTGAGGGAGATCTTCTTTACTCAGAGGGTGATGTAGGTGTGGAACGATCTGCCAACAGAAGTGATGGATGTAGATTTGATTGCAATATTTAAAGAGAATCTTAGATAGGTACATGGATTGGAGAGGTATGGAGGGCTATGGTCCAGGAGTAGGTCGATGGGACTAGGCAGAATAACAATTTGGCATAGGCTAGATGGAACAAGAGGAGTGCTCTCTGACTCTTTGCTCCATGACTCAATGACTCTAAGATTGTGGCTGATCTTTTTCTTCACCATAACATTTTTGTGTTTGAATCATATCGCTTGAATCCCTTAACATTCAAAACTTAGTATTGAATATACTGAGCTGTGTGACACTACAATGTGCTGGATAGTTAATTCTAGAGATTCTATGAACTCTGAATGAAGACATTTTTTCCACTTCCACTAGCCTATTCATTTTTGCAAGAATTTGACAACAGGCAGAGAAAACAGGAACTCTGCAATTACCCTATCACCCCATAAGGATTTTGTACTATTCAATGTGATCACTTCTCATAATTCTAACCTCCAGAGAGTCTTTTAATATATTTTCAAGTTCTATTCCAGAAGTTATACAGGTGAGCCTTTACTGCACTCTCCTTCCTTGTGTCGAAAACTGGGAAACATGTCATATATCATCAGAATATTTATGTTTGGACTCAAAAAACCCATGCAATAAAGACCAACCTATGCATTGCATTTCTAGTAAAGCCACACTTGAGGTATGTTCAGTTTGGGGACACCTTGCTATGGGAAAGCTATCATTAAGCAGGAAAAGTTCAGAGAAGGATGCTGCCATGACTTGAGGGACTAGGGTATAGGGAAAGGTTGGGCTGGCTAGAACAGAGCCAGCCTTGGAACAGAGTAGAGACAGGGGTGATCTTTTAGGGGTGACTAAGTTATTGAAAGACTTATTTACAGTGAATGAAAAAGCTGGTGCATTAATAACATGAATAGGAATGGTTTAAAGGGATGTGAATCAAAAGTGGGAAAACTGGACAAGTTTAGTCGGGTATCTTGGGTGTCATGGATGAGCTTAGCTGAAGAGTTTGTTTCCATGCTGTATAACTCTATGACCCTAATTGCTTGTTGTATTTGCATGTCAACTCAGAATGATTTATGTATAAGAATTACTTATGCTATCACCTTTCAATATGATATTATTGAAAATTTCATCTATTTTCTAATTTTACAAGATAGACAATTTCCACTTTCTATTTTATGTTCCATCTGCTTTGCACTTGAGCTTCAATTTAACCTGTCCATATGCCTCAAATCCTTCCTGTGTTCTCCTCTACACTGCTAAGCAGTTTTATCAATAGTTTTAACAAAGTTAACTTACTCTTTCATTTTTCTCTAAATTAACTTCAATTTTTAAGCCACAATAGCAAGGTATAACTTTATATTATTGGTTTAGACTAGTTTAGACTTGGGAATGCTTGTGTAGAAATATGATCACTAGATTACAATAGCCCTTACTTAACAGGACTTAATTACAAGAGCATGAGATTTTCTTAATATCTCATTTAACAATGAACACCTCTTCAACTATGGCTGGTTATTTAAATTATTTGAATGAAGTAAAACATCACAGACTATAAGGTTACTCTGGGAATTTTTAAACCTCTGAATACCATTTATATAATGGAATAACAGCTCTAAAGATTTTGGAATCTGAAATGATTAAGTCTATAGACTTCAAATATTGTATAAAATAGATGAATGTCCATATGTGAAATAACTAATGAGGAGTTATTTAAGGGAATGGAAGTGTCAGAAAGATTTAAAGCTTATGAAAATACTTAAAGGGAGAAAAAACACAGCTGACATGAGAAAAGGGGGCTGAAAAGATTGAAGAAATTTAAGGGAACAATGATGTTCAACATTTGAGCAATGTGTCAAGAGAGATTAATTCTTTTTTTTTATCATACATGTATATTCCAAAAGAGATAAACAACAGAGATTATGTTATTCATATAAATGTATGTGTCCTTTGAGCTCAAAACAATTTGATTCATCAAAACAAAGCTGTAAAAAATAGGAAATGGATCTGTTCATTCTGAAAGACATGTTCTGCATAACATCATAATGAGCACTTCAAAAAGAAAGATATGTTATGGTAAATCCTAATTCTATTTCATATGGCATTAATAGTTTTGAGGCTATTTTGAGCAATATAATATAACTAGGATGAAAAAGTTAGTTGCCTTACACACATGGTTGCAGAGTTTGTGAGCGAAAGGAAGAACATTGTATGATGAGATAAAGGTTCAGCAATGGTGGTCTATATTTATAAGTCTGAAGACCATAACTTTGAGCATTAATGGATGTAAAACTACTGAAAAAGGTTGTAACACTAAATATGATGAACTATCAGAAAGTTATTAGAAGATTAATTATATAAGTATCGTATTGGGGTTAAGATTTTAAGATGTAAGAAATAATAAAAAATTGGCTCAAAAAGTGATCATAATTCCATCAATCTGAATATCTTATTTCTCATAATTTACATAAAGTCTAAGTTTTTATATGGTTGTATTATCAAATGAATCAAGTGATATTTTCAATAATGAAGACTTTGAAAGCAACTAGGAATCCAAAAAAAAAGATGTTCTACGCAGGGCCAAAGCTGCAGTATTGAGCTTCAAAACAGTAGTGCTTGTCACAACCCACATTACACCATGAAAGCTGTCATAATCTGTGAAACCTGTATATCTGCACCTGTTAACATCTTTTCATAGGTCATACATGGTAAATTTTGCTTGATTTTGTGTCTCAGCTCAAGAGCTTGAACAAGTTCAGCATCAACAGTATCTGAAAAGCATGTAGCAAAAGCATGTGAGCTGAATGTTTCATAAAGGCATAAAAGCCTTAAAGTTCCATTGTGTAATGTTACAGTTTAAGAAGCATGCAATAGAATTTTGACACAGTGCTGATTTCTAGATATGATTATGAGTCCAATGCTTGCGGTATTGGAAAGATATCATCCTTACTGTGCACTGTATACAGCAAGAAAACTGAGTGTGCAATCCATGATTAATGTCATTCTCGCTATTTTCTGGTAGAAATAATGCTCAAAGTGGCATATCTTACAGGACTGTATTAAATCTGATAACTAAAGGAGTGATCTCACAGTTTTAAATATATGAAAGAAGTAGTATCTTTATATTTGATAAAAAATTATGGATGTAGAGAAAGCAAGTATTAATAAGACTCTGGATTTTGGTGTGAGTAGGATTTTGTGTGAGTTGGATGGGGATTGAGGCTTTAGTTCATCAAGATTTCAGAAAGGAGAGACATAGGCTGTAGGTAGATATGTTTTATAATTTATTATTTCTTTTGTTCTTATCATACATTTAGAACAAAAGGGATGCCAGAAAGAATAGTGGATTGCTCCTGTTGTCGGATTTCGGAAGGCAGGGAGACCTCCAGTGTCTCTGACAACTACGTCTGTGCATCCATGTTAAGGAGTTGGAATCAGAACCGGATGAACTCCAGGTCATTTGGGAAGCAGAGGGTTTGTTGGACAGGGAGCAAGTTACACCCAAGGTGCAGGACACAATGGCAGTTCTCCTCAGCAACAGCTATATCACTTTGGATATTACTGTGGGGGGCGGGAGGTAGGAATGATGTAGCAGAGAAAAATCGTAGTCATTAGATTTCTGGCATTGAGTCTGACTCTGTGGTTCAGTAGGAAAAGGGGGTAAGAAGAGGCTAGTTGTAGTGATTGGGGATTCATTAATTAGGGGAACAGAAAAGGGTGGATGAGAATGAGAATCTGAGATAGTCTGTAACCTCCTGGGTGCCAGGGTTAGGGACATCTCAGATCGATTCCACAGCAGTCCTGAGTGTAAGGGTGAGCAGCCAGAGGGTGTGGTCAACATTGGTACCAATGAAATATGTAGGATGGATGATAAAGTTTTGCAAAGTGAGTTCAGGATATTAGGTGCTTAGTTAAAGGACAGGACCTCCAATGTTGTGATCACAGGATTTCTAAGGTCGGAATTTGGAAATTCAAGTAGTTTAATATGTGACTAAGGAGAAGATGCATAAGGAAGGGCTTCGGATTTTTAGGCCATGAAGTTCTCTTCTAGAGAAGGTGGGACCTGTTTAGAAGGGATGGATTGAACTGAAGAGAGACTAATATCCAAGTGGGAAGGTTTGCTGTGCTGCATGGGGGGAGGGGAATGAGAATCAGAGTGCCAGAACAGATAGTGGAGAGGATGTGGAGAAAAATGCTGTTAAACCTACATACAAAGTCAGCAATCAAAAGGTTCAAGCATGGTGGGACTAATGTTCTGTGTTGGATATATATTTCAATGCAAGGACTAATGTAGGAAAGGCCGGTCAAGTCAAGTCAAGTCAAGTCAAATCACTTCTTATTGTCATTTCGACCAAAACTGCTGGTACAGTACACAGTAAAAATGAGACAATGTTTTTCAGGACCATGATGCTGCATGAAACAATACAAAAACTACACTGAAACTATGTAAAACAACACAAAAACTACACTACACTACAGACCTACAAAGGGCTGCATACAGTACACAAAACAGTGCAGGCAGTACAATAAATAATAGGTAATACAATAAAGACAATAGGCAGAGTAGGGGGCAATAAGTTGGTGTTAGTCCAGGCTCTGGGTATTGAGGAGTCTGATAGCTTGGAGGAAGGAACTGTTACATAGTCTGGTCGTGAGAGCCTGAATGCTTCAGTGCCTTTTCCCAGACGGCAGGAGGGAGAAGAGTTTGTATGAGGGATGTGTGGGTCCTTCATTTGCTTTACGGATGCAGCATGTGGTGTAAATGCCTGTAATGGTGGGAAGAGAGACACCAATGATCTTCTCAGCTGACCTCACTATCCACTGCAGGGTCTTGCAATCCGAGATGGTGCAATTTCTGAATAGGGCAGTGATACAGCTGTTTGGGATGAGCTTAGAGCATGGATCAGCATGTGGAATTATAACATATAACTATTAGTGAGACTCAGTAGCATGAGGGCCAGGAATGGCAACTCAATATTCCAGGGATTCGTTATCTTCCACTGCCAAACTGTTCACAGTGTTTTCAACCATCCAACCTGATCATAATGTCTGATCAATATCTATTCAGACCCCAGAAGTGTATATAAACTGGCATACTGAGGAGACAATGCCATCAGCTGCGCAGTGATCATGGCTTCTCGATTGGAGCCAAAACATCTGCAAACCCTTTGTCAAGCTCAGTGATCAGCCAAACTTCCAAACAACAGAGATAATTGAGGAATATAAGAAGAGCAAGACAACAGTTAAGATGGAAAACAGGAGGGATAAAAGAAAATATGAGATTGCTCTAGCAGACAAGGAGTATCCTAAGGACCTCTACAGAAATACTTAGATTAAAAGGAAATCAAAGGACAAAACTGGTCCTTTGAAAGATCAGAATGATAATCTACAGTATGTGTGGAGCTGAAAGAGATGGGGAGATCTTAAGTGGATTTTTTGCTTCTCAAGTTACTCTGGAGACAAACACAATCTATAGCAATCAGGCAAAGTAGCAACAAGGCCATGGACCCTATACAGATTACAGAGGAGGAGGTTTCTGCTGTCTTGAGGATGCACAGAGTTGGGGGTGATTTATTAGCAGGGATAGAGGATTGATTAACTAATAGAAAGCAGAAAGTTGAGATACATGGCTGTTACTCTGGTTGGCAATCAGTGATGAGCGGTGTGCTGCAGCAGTCAGTGTGGGCCTGTAACTGTTCACGATATACGTTAACGATCTGGAAAAGTGGACCAAGTGTAGTGTATGTAAGTTTGCTGATGATACTAAATTGAGTGGAAAAGCTAATTGTGCCAAAGATGCAGAGTCTGCAGAGAGATATAGATAGGTTAGGTGAGTGGGAAGGGTCTGGGAGATGGAGTACAATGTTGGTAGATGTGAGGTCATCCATTTAGGAATGAAAACTGGAAGAGCAGATTTTTATTTAAACAGTAAATAATTGCAGCATGCTGCTGTCCAGAGGGACTTGGGAGTGCTTATGCATCAATTGCAAAAGGTTGGTTTGCAGGAGCACCAGGCTGCCAAGAAAGCAAATGGAATGTTGGCCTTCATTGATAGAGGGATTGAATTTAAGAGCAGAGTGCTTATGCTGCAACTGTGCAGGATGAGGCTACACCTGGAGTACCGTGTGCAGTTCTGGTCTCCGTACCAGAGGAAGGATAGACTGGCTTTAGGTGGCAGTGCAGAGAAGTTCACCAGGTTTATTTCAGAGATGAGAGGGTGAAACTATGAGGAAAGATTGAATTACCAGGGTCTGTACTTGCTGGAATTCAGAAGAATGAGAGGAGATCATATAGCATTATGAAAGGGATAGATAAGATTATGAAATTATGACAGGGATAGAGGCAGGGAAGTTGCTTTCACTGGTGGGGGAAACTAGAACTAGGGGATATAGCTTCAAGATTCGGGGGACTAGATTTAGGATGAGGATGAGAAGGAACTGCTTTTCCCAGAGAGTGGTGAATCTGTTGAATTCTCTACCTAATGAAGCCATGGTGCCTACCTCAGTAAATATATTTAAGATAAGGTTGGATAGATTTCTGGGTATTAGAGGAATTAAGGGTTATGGGGAAAAGGCAAGTAAGTGGAGAGGAGTCTGTAGCAAGATCAGCCACCATCATATTGAATGGCACAGCAGGCTCAAAGGGGTAGATGGCTTATTCCTGTTCCTATTTCTTATGTTTTTATGTTCATATGTTGAGGCAAATTATGATGGATTAATTCCTAGGGTCTGGCAAGATATTCCCTTGGATTCTGTGGGAGGTTAAGGCAGAAATTGCATGACTCCATCAGAAATTCTTAAAACATCCTTAGCCCTGAGGATTTGAAGATAGCTAATGTTGTTCCGTTGAATTAGGAATGCTCTAATAGTAAGCCAGGAAATCATAGACCAGTAAGCATGACATCAGTAGTGGGAAAGGTACTGGAAGGAATTCTAAGGGATCTGAAATATAAGTATTTGGACAAGGACTAATGAGGGATAGTCAACGTTTTCTTATGTGTGTTAAATCATATCTAACCAGTCTTATAAAGTTTTTTCAAAGAAGTTACCAGGAAAGTTGATGAAGGCCAGGAAATGGATGTTGTCTACATGGACTTTAGCAAGGCATTTGACAATTCCAAATGGGAGGATGGTCAAGAAGGTTCAGTACCTTGGCTTTCAAAATGAGGTAGTAAATTGGATTAAACTTTGGCTACATGGAAGAAACCAGAGAGTAATAATAGAATTTTGCCTATCTGACTGGAAGCCTTTGACTACTGTTCTGCCACAGGGATCAGTGTTGGGTCTATTGTTGATTGTTAACTATCTCAATTATCTGAAAGATAATGTTGTAAAATAGATCAACAAATTTGTGGATAACACAAAGAATGGGGTGTAGTGGACAGCAGGGATTTACAAAGTGAGCAATAGGGTACCAAAGAGAAGGATCTGGGAATAAAGATCCATAATTCCTTGAAAGTGATAACCCAGGTAGATCGGGTCATAAAGAAAGCTTTTGGTACATTGGCATTACGATGTTATATTGAAATTTTATAAGATGATGATGAGGCCTAATATGGAGTGCTGTGTCTAGTTTTGGTCACCTACTACAGGAAAGATTTAAAAAAGATTGAATAAACTGTAGTCTGCAGAGAAAACAGCCAAAGTGCCTCTTTCTACACCGTAGTGTTTCATGACTCTATGTTTCTGACAGGGTTTGATCATATGTAGACATTGCATAACAGACTGTCGATAGCAAGGCTAAGTACTCTGGTGACAGAGGTAGAATATAGTATTCAATTTGGAGAACTGTCTGACATTTGGAAAGTTTGAGAAAGAAAAATTTTCCAAATTGTTATGAAATATGGCAAGCACTGCAAGGGAAGTGTCAGGTTGGTATTCACTGATATGTTAATGATACATGAGAAATTGGTAGGAGGTTGGTATAGATGGATAGATGTTAACAATAAAATAGTTGCATAGGATCTGAGGGGAATGGGATGTTCTAGTTATATTGATTGGGGTAAGCCCTCTTTAACTGCTATGTTGTTTCCTTCACTTTATGCTTTTGAAGTTCTTAAATTTTTCCCCCCTTGTGCCTTTCATTCACATTATCCCAACTGATATCTTTCCCATTGTTCCAGCCAGTTATTACCTGGTCCTTCTTCCACTGCTGGCCTTTGTTATTGTTTTTAAGTGGTTCTTTTCTATTCTGACCATCACTCCAAACTCCTTATCTGAAGTTGATCAATTTTCACATCCTTTCTCTTTCTATCCTGACTTGATTCTCACAGTTTTTATTAATATTAAAAAGTTATTTAAAATTTATATTTCAAATTACACCAGAACAAAATAGTTTTAACAATTATACTGTATATATTTATTAACTTAATTAGTTAAAATACATATCTCCTCCCTTTATGAAAGGTATAATTGAACATGTAACAGGGTAGTCTGGTGGGCACACTGCTGAAAAACTGGGGTTCTGCAGGAATGAGGGTGATGAGGACTTCTAAGGAAGCTTGAAGCTTGAGGTTTAATGCTTTCTCACATGCTTGACCTGGAATCCCACATTTCCTAATAAATTTGTGAGCAAGTGCTGGCAGTTCCATGCAGAAATGTAGCAAATTGTCATTCAATTCCAGGTTATAGATTGTGTTGCTCAAGATTTCCAGCATCTGCAGAATATCTTGAGTTTAAAATTAGCCTGGTTATTCCTTATGTTTCCTGATATTGAATTTAAATGGATGTTCTCTCTCCTCCTCTGGTAATCTGTTGTATATTCAAATAAGCAGAGGTATGAAGCAGCATTATATTGTATGGTGATTGGTGATTTGGACCTGATATCAAGATTATTTGTACTCCTGCAAGTAGTGAACAGTTGAGTGACTGGAGAATCATGGGTCTTTTCGGTAGTTGTAGATTGGTTATCTCATATGTTCTCAGTTAAAGCTAGTGCAACACTATACAGCACTACTATACTATGCAGAAATGTCAGTCCTTGATATAATGACCAGGCTTTTTGTTAATATGATTAGCCATTTTTTCTCTCACTGACACTTGGAGTGAATTGAATTGGAATGACTCTGGTATTTGTGATAATGGAGCTATCAGGAAATGATAAAAGAGATTTGTTTACTTAACACCTTTTGCTAAAGGTGTTATCTCTTGTAAATATCTGCCAGACATAGTTATTGCTGAAAAATATGGTAACATATGTGTCTAATTAACCAATATCATAAAAAAAATTGAGCTACATAGTTAATGTTTTTAGGATCACCTCAAATTGTCATCCACTGCAAAATGTTTTGAATGTTTCTCTACCACTCCTATTGAGAAATATTTTAACTAATATATATGTTGAACGCAGAAGGAACACAAACATTTATTGTGGCAGTATCAGCCTATTGAACCTAAAGCTTGATACTATCACTGTTACAGCAGGTAACATGAGACATAGTTTCAACTTCAAAGAGAATTTATCATCAAAGTACATATATGTCACCATATACAATCCTGAGATTGACTTACTTGCAGTCATTATCATGATAGAATAACAAATAATACAGAATCAGTAAAAGATCGGACTAACTGGACAATAAACCACTATGCAAAAGTCAGTAAACTGTGCAAATACAAAAGAAAGATGATAATAATAATAATAATAAATAAGCAATAACTATTGAAAACATGAGATGAAGATCTCTTGATAGGTTGTAGGACATTTCAATGATGGGACAAGTAAAGTTGAGTGATGTTACCCCATTCGGTTCAATCGTCTGTTGCTTGAGGGGTAATACCTATCCCTGAACCTGATGATGTGAGTACCTTCTTCCTGGTGGGCAGTAATGAGAACAGATCATGCCCTGGGCGGTAGGTGATGCTCCTTTTCTGTGACAACGTTTCACGAGATGTGCTTATGACAGGGCCATATTCACTAAGTTTTGCAGAATTTTCCATTCAAGGGCACTCATATTTCCATACCAGGCTTTGATGCAACTAACCAATAGACCATACACTATACATCTATAGAAATTGTTAAAATTTTAGATGTCATGCCGAATCTTCACAAACTTCTAAGAAAGTAGAGAGGCACTAACCTGCTTTCTTTGTAACTGCACTTGCGTGTTGGTCCCAAAGCTGATGAATTTAAATTTGATGACCCTCTCCACCTCTGATTCTCTGATGAGGACAGACTCATGGACCTCTGGTTTCCTCCTGCTGAAGTCCATAATCATCTCTTGTCTTGCTGACATTGAGTAATAGGTTGTTGTTATGGCACTACTCAACCAGATTTTTAGCCTCCACTAGTTAATGCTGATTCATCACCGCCTTTGATATGGCCTATGACAGTGGTGTTATCTGCAGACTTGAATATGGAAGTGTAACTGTGCATAGCCGTACAGTCATTAGCGTAAAGCAAATAAAATAGGAATGCTGAGCACACAGCCCTGTGGTGCACCTGTGATGGAGGAGATTGTGGAGGAGATGTTGTTGCCAATCTGAATTGCCTGGGGTCTGCAAGTGAGGAAATTAAGCATCCAATTACACAAGAATGTATTGAGGTCAAGGTATTGAAGCTGATAGATTAGTTTTGATGGGATGATGGTATTTTGTTATGGTAGTAGTAATCCAATTTACATTTGGAGAGGGACTGCACTCACCTGCTTCATAATGGGTTCCTCCCTGGTCTCAGAGCATAGTGTTGAACTTCCGGCTTTACAGTATTTCGTAGGTGCTGAATTGCAGTGTAAAATTTTCAGCCAGATTGTCAGCAAGACATCAGTTACACTAAATCGTGCCAACAAGTTGAAACCTGAGCCTAGTTCATCTAATTGTACACTTTCTTTCAATCACTGATCACTGCATTTCCTTCTTCAGCATTTTTGCCCTGAGCCTTTTCAAATGTTCTTGTCTTTGAAGAACAACCATTCAAAGTAAATTTTAAATGCTTCATGCATTCTGTCATATTTAGTGAGTTTCCAGATGTATCCTGTTTCTGTCATAGCTGCTATCTCACATTTTATATTAACACATTTTCTCATATTTTCTTAGACTATAGACGGAAACTTTTCAGCCCATCTAATCTACATGGGTTCTCAAAACAATGTCAGCTGTCTTATTTCCCCACCTGTTTCCCTGTAGCTTGTTCTCAAAAACTCAACGGGCCCCGCTCTCCATCCACCCGTACTAGGAGTCATTTAGAGTAGCCAATGTGCATGCTGCTGTATCTTTACAATTTGGAGAGAGACTGGAATTCCAAAGAAAGAATCACATGGTAACAGGAAAATATGTTTAAACTCTTCAAGAGCAACACACTAAACTGGGATTGAACCCATTATAGTTAAGTATGGTATCATCGATAACTGCTGTGCTATTGTGTTTTTACTCCTATCACCCTGACCACTTTTTATCCATGTTACTTCCTGCAGAGAAAACTCCTGTATTTTGATGTGTCTCATTCTAAATCACACAATCACCAATTTCAACCTAGCAACAAAGAGACCCACTGTAGATATCCAGTCCTCTTTCTTAGTGCAGAATTGCACATCACTATGGTTAACATGGTGTTTTTACAGCTCAGGGTATCAAAGTTTGGAGTTCAATCCAGCGGAGTCTGAAAGGAGTTTGTACATTTTCCCCATGACCATGTGTGCTTTCTCTGAGTGCTCCAGTATCCTCCCATAGTTTCAAAGATGTACCAGCAAGCAGGTTAATAAGTTATTGCAAATTGTTCTGTGATCAGGCCATTGTTAAAGAGGCTGCAAGAGCCTGTTCAGCATTGGCTCCCTAAATAAATAAGTAAAATAAATAAATATATGGCTGAAGGAGTTGATTTTGCAAATTTTTTGGGGCTTAGCCATGGGTGATTTTTATGATGGATCCTCTCTCCACTAGTAGACTGAATAACCACCAAGATTCTTTGTAGATATCATAAAACCACAAAGCCATTCACTATGGGATCATCTTGCACTTGTGACATTTTTAAGCTAATGACAATGACTTTAAAGTCACAAATAGGAGAAAATCTGCAGATGCTGGAAATCCAACACAAAATGCCAAAGGATTTCAGCAGGCCAGGAAGCATTTATGGAAAAGAGTACAGTTGACGGTTCTGGCTGGGTCCTTTCATCAGGACTGGGAAAGGAGGCGAGCAGTCAGAGTAAGAAAGTGGGGAGAGGAATGGAAGAACAACCAGAAGTTGATAGGTGAAACTTGGGTTGGAGGGAGGGGGGCTGAAGTAAAGAACCAGTAAGTTGATTGGTGAAAGAGATACAGGGCAAGAGAAGGGAGATAGGAGAGGACAGAAGGCAATGGAAGAAAGTAAAGGGGGAGGAGCACCAGAGGGGGGTGATAGGCAGGTAAAGATATAAGGTGAGGGAGGGAAACAGGGAACGGAGAAGAAGTGGGAGGGGCATTAATCGGAAGTTCAAGGAATCAATGTTCATGCCATCAAGTTGGAGGCTAACCAGAAGGAATACAAGGTGTTGCTTCTCGACCTGAGTGTGGCCTCCTAGCAACAGTAGAAGAAGCCTTGGACTGACAGGTTGGATTGGGAATGAGACATGGAATTAAAATGGGTGACTACTGGGAGATCCCGCTTTTTCTGGCGGTCAGAATGTGGGTGCTCAACGAAGCAGTCTCCCAATCTGAATTAGGTCTCATGGGTATACAGGAGGCCACACCGGGAGCACCCTATACAGTACCAACCAGTGCTAAGTGTCCCCTCACCTGGAAGGAATGTTGGGGACTCTGAATGGTAGTCACTGAGGAGATGTAGGGCCAGGTGTAACACTTGTTTCACTTGCAAGGATAAATGCCAGGTGGGAGATCAGGGGGAGAGACAATGGACAAGGGAGTCACGTAGGGAGCGATCCCTGTGGAAAGCAGAAAGTGGTGGGGAAGCAAAGATGTGGTTGGTGGTGGGATCCTGCTGGAGAGGGTGAAAGTTGTGGAGCATTACGTGCTGGACCCGGAGGCTGGTGGGGTGGTAGGTGGGGACAAGACGAACTCTATCTCTGGTGGGGTGGCAGGAGGATAGGATGACGGCAGATGTGCGCAAAATAGAAGAGTTGCGGTTGAGAGCAACATTGAAGATGGAGGAAGGGAAGTCCCATTCTTTGAAGAAGGAGAACATCTCCTTAGTTCTAGAATGAAAAGGAATTGAGGGGGATTGCATTTTTACAGGTAACAGGGTGGGGAGAGTTATAGTTCAGATAGCTGTAAGAGTCAATGGTTTTATAACAGACATCAGTAGATAAGCTGTCCCCAGAGATAGAGACAGAGAGATCAAGAAAGGGAAGGGAAGTGTAGGAAATGGACCAGGTAAATTTGAGGGTGGGGTGGAAGTTGGAGCAAAGTTAGTCAATGAAGTCAATGAGTTCCATATGGGTGTAGGGAGCAGCACCAATGCAGTTGTCGATGTAACAGAGGAAAATTTGGGGAGTGATACCAGTGTAGGCCTGGAACATAGACTGGTCCACATAGCCAACAAACAGTAGGCATAGCTTGGACCAATGCAAGTGCTCATGGCTATACGTTTTGTTTGTAGGGAGAGGAAGGAGCTGAAGGAGAGATTATGTAAAGTGAGGACAAGTTCTGCCAGATGGAGGAGCATGGTGGTGGAGGGAACTCATTGGGTCTGGTGTTCAGAAAGAAATGGAGAGCTTTTAAGCCTTCTTGGTAGTGGATGAAGGTGTATACGGACTGGATATCCATAGTGAAGATAAGATGATTGGGGCCAGGGAACTTGAGATCATTGAAAAAAATCAAGAGTGTGTGAAGTGTCACAGATGCAGGTAGGAAGGGACGGAACTAGGGGGGGATAAAACTGATTTGAGTTATCCAGATGTAATTTCTGTGGGGCTGGGACAATGGGACTACCTGGACAGGCAATTTTGTGGATTTTGGATAGGAGATAGAAACGAGTGGTGCACGGTGAGAGATCTATGAGGTTTGTGGCAGTGGATGGGTGATCCCGAAAGCTAATAAGAATGGCCTGATGGTCCTTAGTGGGGTCCTACTAAAATAACAATTAAAACTGATGGATATGCAACACGTAGGTTTAACTTATGAGTTAACAGCACTGGTCCTTCAATATCATTTGATTGAAATCATGGGACTTTCTACTGTAACAGCCATGAAAGTTCCTTCACTATATGACAGCTAAATTTGAAAAAGATGACATTCCACAGTCATCTTAAGACAAAACTCAATCAATTATACAATTAAAAATAAGTAAAAGAAATGTTTTAAACACAAAATGTATAAAGACAAGAAAAGAACTTAAAACCTTCCATTGCCAGCAGAGTTCACATTCTGAGGAAAACAAAGCATCAGTGTTATAATAGGAATGTCACTATATTTCAAAGGGTAATAAGCCTAAAGCCAGACTGGTTCCAGTTCAATGGAAAAAATGTTGAAAAGTAAACATTATTCGAATATTAGCGTTAATTAGAGGAATAAGGAGAAGTAATGTAAGCACAGATAGGATATGAGAACAACATGACATTAAAATATCCTAAAGAAGCTGTGAGCCAAACATAACTGTAAAAAAATACTACTTCACACTAACAGTATAAGGTATTAACTCAAGGAATAAATTGTTACCTAGCAATGAAATGTTGACACTCTTGGGAAACAAGCAATAGGGAATAGAGAGATTCTGCAAGAAGAATGCAAATTTAGGTTTGGGAATGAGTGAAAGATACAACATAGGTTGCAGCTGATAAAATGTCATTTTGACATTGTACAAGTTTTAATGATCTCCATACAATTTGTATTCAAGACAAATGATGCAATTTCAGCAAAGTAGAATTAGTGAACACTTTATTAGAGTTTTGTAGCTGTGTTTTGCATAAGTACACATTTGACTAATTAACAGAATAAAGTTCATCCCTACCCTATGGCATTTACTGAGGAAGAAGACACTCTGCACAGCACTTCACCAAGGAATGACTCAATGTCTGTCATTTTTGTTAAGTCTTTATTTCCTGAAGGAACAGTTTATTGTACTTTGTTGTTTCAATATGCATAAAATGTAAGTGCATACTTTGCTTATTTACAAACTAAAGCTCTAACAGTTTACCCTGCAGCATGAACATATTAGGGAAGAAGTCTATTAGGGAAGAAGTCTGATAAACGGTGAACATTTTAAAATATTGGACATTTTGTGGAAGTCACATTTCTATTAACAAATTTGAGACATCATAATACTTTGAATTTCAGCTATTTATTTTTATGTGACTCAAATATTTCTCTGGTAACTCTGACAGCAAGTCTTTTAATGAAACCAAACACTTAAATAAAATTGAAATGAAATAATTTTTAATGTTATAGTTTTGCAATGAAGCCATCAGTAGAAACTTCTTAGCTTATCTAGAGCCAGCTTTCCAAGTTGTCAGTTACAATTTTATGCAAGTATGGTAATGATAATGATTATTGTATTATTGAATAGCTGTCTTTCAAAATTATTTAGGCTGAGAGTTAATGACAAAACAGAAAAGAAATATTCTTGGTTGTCATATGAAGAAATGCAGAGAACATTGACTTACATTCACTTTACTAAGCTGTGAAGTACAGGAAAGTGATAAAAGATTCCACTCATCCACAATGCAGGATGGAATTTCCTGTGGGAGTGTAAATGTAATCTTACATCTGAATTTACAGCTAGCATCTGAATTACTGTGCCCATTTTGTTGGTAGCAGTTCATGTTCATATTTCCTGCCAATCATATATACCTGGATGCAGTAACTGCTGCAGGTAAATGTAAAGCTGCTTAAGTAATTAAGGTCAGTAAATAATGTGGAATGCACACCATGCAATAAAAACAAGGCATTTGAAGGCATTTAAATCATTACGTATGTATGCACATTAAGTATGAGCTACATATGAGATAATTAAAGAGACATCGAGCAATACCATACCATACAGAAACAGCCCAACTCTCCCATGCCAAACAAAATGCCCATCTAATCTAGACCCAGTTGCCTCCAATAGGCCCATATACTCTCTAAACTCCCCAATCCAGGTATTCCGTCAAAGTGTCTGCCTCAACTACTTTTTCTAGCAGCTTGTTCCATATACAAATCACATTCTGTGTATAAAACTTGCCTTTGATTTTCTTTTCCTGGGAATAAAAAAAAAACTATATGCCCCTTTCTATGTCCCTCATAATTTAATACGCCTCCATTAGGTCATCCCTCTGTCTCCAACACTTAAAGGAAAAAAATCCTAGTCTACACACCATCATTCTATCATTCAGGCCTGCAGACCCTAGACACACTCTCATAAATCTTCTTTGCATTCTGTCCAGCCTAATGTTCTGTTTCCTATAACTATGTAACCAAAACTAACTACAATATTACCGCTACAGATTCATCAACATCTTGTAAAATCACACTTGTACTTTCAATTGCTTGCAATTACAACTGCACATCTTAACTTTATACTCAATGAATGGACGATCGAGGGCCTGTGTGCCAAATGCATTTGGAACCAAGCCACTTTCAGAAAACTTAGAACTTGCATTTCTCGCTCCCTCTGCTCTACAGAGCTCCCCAGTGCCTTACACTGGTTTGACTTCCAAATCTGAAGCAACTTGAATTTATCTGGGTTAAATGTAATTCGTCATTTCTTGGCCAGCTACCCAGCTGATCAAACTTCCTTTGTAATTTTTTAAAAACCTTCTTCACTGTCTATGATAGAACCTATTTTAGTATCCTTCATCATTCTGAGGAAAATTGTGTAGGAAACTGGAGACTCTTTGCATGTGGCTCCCATGGGAATCATCAAATATTCCCATTTAGGACTACTACAGCTGAAATCCACAATCACAACCCAAATCCCCAATCCCAATCTTCAGTAAGCAACATTGTTTTAAGAAATTTAAAAAAATCTATCAATCCTAAAAATCAGTGCAATCGAACTACAGACTTAGATCCTCAGTGCAGTTTCCCTTTAAGAAAAAAAGAAATAGCAAGCTGCAAGTAAGATTGAAATGCAGGGTCCCAAAATCCTCAATTCCTAGCATCCTGCTGGCTAATGTACAGTTTCTGTAAAATAATATTGAAGATTTCAGTACCAAAGGGACATCAAGGACCACGCTGTCTGTATTTTGCATCACAGAGACATTGCTTAGCCCCAGTATTCTGAACACAGTAATGCAGCCCAGGGCTTCACCCTCCACCACATGGACAAGAAAAGCAAAGTCTCTTAAAGGTAGAGTGGGCAGAATTTCTTCAAGATTAACTGATTGTGGTGCTCAGATATAGCAATTCTGTCTCAGTCCCACTCCCATGACCTGGAACATCAAGTGGTCAAGTGTTGTCCATTTTATCAGTCAAGGGAGATTTCCACCATCATCCTGGTAGCATTGTGCATTCTACTCCTGGGTAACATCAGGCAGGCAGTAGAGGAGCTGAGCACTGTGATGAGCAGTCATGAAGCAGCCTTGTTGATCCTTGTGGGGATTCCACCAGGTCAATTTGAAGAACTGTCTGACCAGCTACTACCTTGCAAGGCATCAGATCTCAATGGTCTACTTATATGGCACTAAAAGCTAAACAACTAGCCAAGGTGTTCATGGACATCTTCAATCTCTCACTGCTGCAGTCAGAGGTTCCCACCTGCTTCAAAAGGGCATCAATCATACCAGTGCCCAAGAACTGGGTGAGCTGTCTGAATGACTATTGCCCAGTTGCACTCCCATTTACTGGGATGAAGTGCTTTGAGAGGTTTGTCATGGCCAGAATTAACTCCTGCCTAACCAAGAAGCTGGACCCACTGCAATTTGTGTATCTCCACAATAGGTCTACAACAGATGCAATCTCATTGGCTCTCCACTCAGCCTTGGACCACCTGGACCTGATGAAGGTGGTCCCAAAACGTTGAATATACTTCTTCCTGTAGATGCTGCCTGGCCGGCTGCATTCCACCAGCATTTTATGTGTGTTGCTTAACAGTAATACCTATGTCTGCTGCTTATTGATTAGAGCTTCATATTTAACACCGTCATCCCCTCAGTACTAATCAGCAAACTTCAAAGCCTGGTTTCTCTGTACCTCCCTCTGCAACTGGATTCTTGACTTCCTCATTGGAAAGCCATAGTCATGTGAATCAGAAATAGCATCTCCTCGCTGATAATTAGCACCAGCACACCTCAAGGATGCATGATCCATGATTAGCCTACTCTCTCTACAACCATGACTGCGTCATTAAGCACAGCTCAAATGTCATCTATAAATTTATCACTGACACAACTGTTGTTAGCAGAATTTCTGATGGTGATGGGGCTGGATCTGGTGTGAGATTGATCAGCTGGTTGAGTGGTGTTGCAACAACAACCTTGTACTCAAAGTCAGTGAGACCAGGGAATTGATTGTAGAGTTCAGAAAGGGGAATTTGAGGGAACACAAGCCCGTCGTAATCGAGGGGTCAGCAGTGGGAAGGATGAGCAGCTTTAAGTTCCTGGGTATCAACATCTGTGAAGATCAGTCCTAGGCCCAACATATTGATGCATGCACAAAGAAAGCATGCAAGTGGCTTTATTTCATTCAGAATTTGAGATTTGGTATATCACCAAAATCTCTAGCAAATTTCTACAGATGTACCATGGGGTGAATTCTAACTGGTTGCATAACTAACTGGTGTGGAGAGGCCATCTCACAGGATTAAAACAAAACTGTAGAAGTTTGCAAGTTCAGCTAGTTCCACCATGGGCACTGGACTCCCCAACACTGAGAACATCTTCAAAGTGCAATGCCTCAAAAGTAGATATCTATCATTATGGATGTCCCATCACTCAAGATGTGCTCTCTTCTTATAACTACCATCAGGGAGGAGGTACAGAAATCTGAAGACACACTTAACATTTTAAGAACAGTCTCTACCCCTCCACCATCAGATTTCTGAATGGATAATGAACCAGTCCATGAACACTATCTGACTATTTTCACTCTCTTTTTTGCACTACTTACTTTAATTATTTTTAAAATATATATGTCTTATCAAAATTTATAGTATTTTTATGTATTGTACTGCAGTGCACCCTCAAAACAAATTTTGAGCTATATGTATGTGATATTAAGCTTTCCAATTTTAATATGATTTATGCCATTAAAGTGCTTCCAAAGAAGCAGATACTATGAAATAGGTTTCAGTAATCATTACTTGAAAAAAATTTGCATATTGTTACAGTATGCTAGAAAATAGTAAAAAATATTCAGACAGTACCTAAAGCTCTAAGTATTGTAGATCATTTATGCAGATGACTTATTGGTCTTTGGAATGATGATTATCATCAATATAAAGCTCAGGAGCAATGATCAATAGCCAGGATAGAAGATTGGGAAAAGTCATGCACAGCATAATTAATCTTTTTCCACCTTTTCTCTATTTCTAACAACAGACATTTGACTATGTCCTGTTTATCCTGCCAATGCACACAAATGTGCAGGGAGTTCCAATATTCTTTCAGAATGTTTTCTCTTTAATAAAGAAAATGATATTTAATCAAGAGTTGAACATTATCAGACACAAGGTACCCTGCTTTCAATTAACATTATTTGTCACATTGAAGAAACAGATCTGATTTTAGAAGTTAAGCTATCCACAGTAATGGTAAATGAGTAGCAATGGATTAGCTGCCATTACTTCCTGATTTTTTAATGCCTACTTTCTATCCTCACCAGGTTAATAAAATCAGATTTGTTAACATCAAAAGGAGATATTGATAAAATATCTATGTCTTTGATATGTTGGAAGTTGTAGTTAAAATGTGTATGAACAGATTATTTAATTTGATGTGTGGCTGTAAGTTTTCAGGATAGTAATACAAAGATCAGATGTCTCAGAGTAGCAAATGAACAACACTTCTTTCTTCACATAGGGTCAATTACATAGCATAGATTTTGATCAAAGTCAGTGAATATTATTAGTTAGCTCATTTAAAAATAGATCTGAGATGATCAAATATTCACTGGAGTTGATATTGGCAATGGTTTATTATTGTCTCATGTACCAAGATAGAATGAAATGCTTATCTTGCATACTGTTCATACAGATCATATCATTACACAATGCATTTTGCAGCGTAATACTAAAACAAGGTTTTAGTATTATTATGACAATTAAAACAGTGTTTAAAACATGCAACCTGTCAGATAAAGATTTATGCAATATTTTACCAGGAGATAAACAAAAAATATATAGTTTGGTGTTTGAAAAATAGTACAAAGCTCCTTTTCTTTACTCTTTGCAAAATCTATGGTACAGTTGTTCATTCAGCACGTTAAGATGATTCTGTAGTTTATTATAAGTTCACATCTAAAAGTACTAAATGAACTCAAAGGGCATAACATTGTTTTGTCATTACTCATGTCATTTAGGCATTTTATTCATCTGAATTTGAGCAGGTGAGGGATTCTGTAATATTCATTTTGTGTTCATTGATCGTATTTTCCATAATTGGTAATGTTGGTCATATTTCAACATTTACTAATGCAAATTTTAACTGTGGTAAACCTATTGTTTACACTTTCAGTTAAGTTGGATTGATAACTGGGAAGGTAAGTGCAATGCTGGCTTTTAATCCAAGGGGTTGGAGTAGCAAAGCCTTGTAACTATTGTTCAAGGTGTGGAAAAATGGCCAATAGGAAAATATTGAACAGGTTGGCTCTGTGCTCATTGGCTTTTAAGTAAAAAGATCAGCCTTCTTGAAATAAAAGGGTTTATCAGGGTAAATATTGGGAAGATTTTTCCCTCATAGGTCAACATAGCACTGTAGGATATGCTCTTAGACTGATGTGTGACCATTTAAATCTGCAATGAAAAAGAATTCCTTCTCTCAAAGTGTTGTAGGGGTGTTTGCTAATGATTGCACAATGTTCAGCTCCATTTGTGAATCCTCAGAAAATAAAGCTGTGCACATCCAAATGCAATAAGACTTGGGAAATATACAGACCGAGGAGATCATATCATAATATCAGCTCCTGTCTAAATGATTGCTTGGATCTGCTGCAATTCATCTACTTAAGTTATCTTGTTGGCTCTTCACACAGCCGTGGATATCTTGACAGTGAAGATGTATACATCAGGATGCTCCTTATTGATTACAGCTCACTATTTAACACCATCATCCCATCAAAACTAATCATTAAACTCCTACACCTGGGCCTCAATACACCTTGTTCAACTGATTCCTCAACTTTCTCACTTGTAGACCCCAGTCAGTTTGAAGTGGCAAAAATGTCTCCTTCACAATCTCCATCAGCACAAGAGAACTACTAGGTCGTGTGCTTAGCCCCCTCCTCTACTTGCTTTATACCTATAACTGTGTGGATAAATATAGCTCCAACACCATATAGACAACTGTTGGGGGGTGTATCAAATGGTGTGGTGTATCAACATACAGGAGGGAGATTGAAAGTTTGTCCAAGTTATGTAATAACAAAACCATTCACTCAATGTCACTAAGTCCAATGAGTTGATTGTAGACTTCCGGCGAAGGAAACCAGAGGTCCATGAGCTAGTATGCATTGGAAGAACAGAGGTGGCTAGGGTCAGTAACTTTAAATTCCTGAGTGCCACAATCTCATAGGACCTGTCCTGGACCCATCATATAAATATTTTTGTGAAGACAGCATGACAGCTCCTCTACTTCCTCAGGAGTCGGCAGAGGTTTAGCATGTCATCACAAATCTTGGCAAACTTCTTTTTTGTAATTTTTTTTATTGAAGTTCATCATCAAACATTTCCATAAGATGTATTTCAGACATTGTACATATATATCACAAATCTCAGCAAAGTATTTATCTGAGGTATAGACTTATAGAGTGGAAAGAAAAAAAGCAAGCAAAAAGAAAGAACTATGTACAAGTAGGGAATGATTTGTTTTTTTTTGTTTTTAGCAACAGATTCATTGATTTGTGAGAATAAAATCAGGCCTATGAAGCATTATGTAGTTAATCCATTTTTCCCCAGTATGAATCAAATTGTTCCAGCTTATGGTCAACAGATGCTGTTATCTTCTCCATTTTGTAAATGTCCATTGTAATTTCCATCCATGTAGTTAAAGGTGGGCTCTCTTGTGATAACCATTTCCTAGTAAGAGTCTTTTTACCAGCCACCAACAATATATTCATTAAATATTTCTCTTTTCAACCATTTTTGAGGTATATATCCAAAATATATAGTCTTACTCTCCAAGGGTATTTCACATTTAAAGATGTCTTGTAGGGCATTGTGTATCCCCCTCCAATAGTTTTTGATAACAGGACAGTCCCAAAAGATATGATGATTTGCATTTTGATTTCCACAATTTCTCCAGCAAACAGGGAAGTTACTATCATAATGGGATTTCTGAGAGGGTGTAATAAAATATCTTACCAAATTTTTCCATTTCTGTGAACTGGTACACTTCCATTGATATCTCCATATTGTTGTCCATTCTTCCTCATAATTATCCCTCCTTCCTTCTCCCATTTTGTTTTAGTGTATGAAGTCAAATGTGTTTTAAGATTTGACAACCCCTTATACATGCTTGAAATGATTCTACTACCATTATCTGAATTGTATGCTTTTCTAAAGAGCTCTATCAAGCACATATTTGCCTTGGTTACATTTTTAAACATCTTATTAACATATTGTTGCATCTGTAAATACTGATAAAAGTCTTGTTTTTCTAATAAGTTTCTCTTTAAGCATTTCAAAACTGAACAGTGTTCCTTCTTTCATTATGTTGCAAATAACTTACTCCTTTAGCTGTCCAACTATAGCTGTGCGGTGGGAAGAGTGCTGACTGGCTGTATTATGACCTGGTATGGGAAACCAATGCTGTTTGAGCAGAAAATCCTACAAAAGGTAATGGATTCAGCCTAGTACATCATTGATAAAACCCTCCCACCATTAAGCACATCTACACAAAATATGGGCATAGAAAAACAGCTTCCATCAAAGATCTTCACCACACAGGTACCCTCTTTTCTCACTGCTGGCATTAAGCAGAAGGTACAGGTGCCACAGGATTTGCACCACCAAGTTCATGAACAGTTACCAACCCTCAACCATCAGGCTCTTGATCAAAAGGGGACAGCTACACTCATTTAAGTTCTGATGTATTGTTATCACATGTTCATTATTTCTTGCTACTCATTTATATCTGAGTGTGCACAGTTTATAGTTACTGTTCTACAGATTTGCTAAGTATGCCCGCAGAAAAAGAATCTCAGGGTTGTAGGGAGTGTCATGTGTGTACTAGGACAATAAATTTCACTTTGAACTCTGAATAGGTAGTAAAGTCACATTCACATTTCCCAAGTGCCATGCAATGATTATATCCAACAAAAACAAATAGTTGTCATCTATTGCTGTTCAGCATTACCATCATTGAATCCCCCCGTTATCAACATCCAGAGCTTATCATTGATGAGAACATGAATTGGATTGGCCATATAAGCAATGTGCAGATCAGAGACTAGGAATCCTGTGGTAAACAACTCACTTCATAACTACCCAAACCCTTAGCATGAGCTGCAAGACAAGTTTGGTGGAGATCACTCCACTTTTCTGAATGAATGCATTTTCAAAAAACTCAAAAAGCTCAAGTCCTTTCAGGACAGAACAGCCTGCTTGATAGGCACCCTATTCATAGCCATTCTCTTACTCCACCACTGGCTCACAGATACTGCAGTTTGTACCATCTACATCAACACAAAATGCTGGAGGAACTCAGCAGGCCAGGCAGCATCTACGGAGAAGAGCAACCAGCCAGCATTTTGGGCAGAGTCCCTTCATCAGGACTGCTGTTCCTTCATTATTGCTGGGTCAAAATCCTGGAGCTTCCTCCTCTACAACTTTGTAGCAATACATACATCTCAAGCACTGCACTGGTTTTGAGAATGCAGCTCACTACCTCTTTCACAAGGACAATGAAATGCTTCCTCGGCTTGCAAGCTCACAATCACTGAATACTGTAAGAAAGAAACAGACTTTGGAATTGCTTGATCATAAAGTTGTCAAGGTTAAATCACTGAATAGACTCAAAACAGGTAGGTATGTCTTCATTCAGTAAGGCAATCAAGGGTAATGAAAAAGAGCAAAATTAGACCAAGGTCTTACTCTATTCAGGGGCAGAATGAGGCTGCCTGACACAATCCTGTTATAATTTATTTGGTTACAATCTAAAATCATAGATTTATCCTCACATTAATAATGGTACAATTGTACTTCAATTTGTATGAATTTCCTTGGACTGTTTTATAATCGGAATACAAGAACAGGAGTTGATCAATCAGCCTTTGAAGGTTGCTTTGTCAATCAACTCAATCCACATCCTGCAGCCACCTGAATTTCATCTCCCTTGACACCTTTACCCAAGAGAGTCTATGAAACAGTCAAAAAATTAATTCTCCCAATGTTATACAAAGTAAAGATATATCCTCCATCTATGCACATCACAAATGTTGCCATTTCCCAATTGTGAATCCTTAAGACCATGAGATATAGGAGCAAAAATAGGCCATATGGCCCATTGATCTGCTCTAACATTTCATCATGGCTGATCCAGTTTTACTCTCTGCCGCAACCTCCTGACTTTTCCCTGTATTCCTTCATGCCCTGGCCAATCAAGAATCTATCAACCTCTGTCTTAAATATACATAAAGACTTTGTGGTGAACAACATGTACCTGTCTGGACACGCCACCTGCTGACAGCTCCTGTGGCTCCTCCCACAGACCCCCATATAAAGGCGATTGAGGTCTGAGCCCAGCCTCAGTCTCCAGGATGTAGTATGGTGGTCTACCACTGCTTGTTCTTTCTTCCAGTCAATAAAAGCCGATATCTCAAGGCTCTGAAATTCGGCACTCCGTGGTGGAGAAAGAAGCCCAGGCCATAGTGGAAGCTATTAGGCACTGGAGGCACCATCTCGCCGGCAAAAAGTTCACCTTGCTGACTGACCAGCGCCCGGTTGCATTCACGTTCAGCAACCAACAGCAGGGCAAAATCAAAAATGATAAAATTTTGCGGTGGAGAATAGAACTCTCCACCTACAACTATGATATCCTGTACCAGACTGGAAGACTCAATGTGCCCCCTGATGCCCTATCGCGGGGAGCATGTGCCAGCACACAACTTGCCCAGCTATACACCATCCATGCACATCTTTGCCATCCGGGGGTCACCCAATTTTACCATTTCGTGAAAGCCCGGAACCTGCCTTACTCACTGGAGGACATCAGGACGATGACCAGGAACTGCCAAGTCTGTGCTGAGTGCAAACCGCACTTCTACCGTCCTGAAAAGGCGCAACTGATCAAGGCCACCTGCCCCTTTGAGCGACTGAGTGTTGACTTTAAGGGTCCCCTTCCCTCCACCGCCCACAATGTCTACTTTCTCAACATTATCAATGAGTACTCGCGGTTCCCCTTTGCCATTCCCTGCCCCGACACCACCACCACGTCAGTCATAAAAGCCCTGGACCAGCTCTTCACTCTGTTCGGATATCCCTGCTATATCCACAGTGATAGAGGGTCCTCCTTTATGAGTGACAAGCTGCGCCAGTTCCTGCTAGCTAGAGGCATTGCTACTAGTCGGACTACGAGTTATAATCCCCGGGGAAATGGACAGGTGGAGAGGGAGAATGCCACAGTGTGGAAGGCCACACTTCTAGCCCTCAAGTCAAAAGGGTTGCGGGTCTCTCGATGGCAGGAGGTCCTCTCTGAGGCACTCCACTCTATCCGCTCCCTGTTATGTACGTCCACCAATGCCACCCCTTATGAGCACCTATTCTCTTTTCCCAGGAAGTCTGCCACTGGGACCACCCTACCAGCTTGGCTGACGTCCCCAGGGCCAGTGCTGCTCCGGAAACATGTGAGGAGTAATAAATACTCCCTGCTGGTCGAGAGGGTTCACCTTCTACATGCGAACCCCCAGTATGCCTACGTGGTCTTACCTGATGGGTGGGAAGACACTGTCTCCGTCCGTGACCAGGCACTCGCAGGAGCAGCAGACCACTACCCTGAACACTCCACGGTAACTATGAACCCTGTACCCAAGGTGACACCGCGCACACCAAGCCCTACAGACTCCTCACGACACTCCTATACCGGGTGTCTCGCACGCGTATATACCAGGCACCTCGCACACACGTGAGGGATCACTGACGCTTAGTGGGCTGACACCTCCAGTTAGGCCACAACCACCGTCTCCAGCACCTGTGCAATCACAGCCGGTGCTACAAAGATTGCAGCGACAGATTTGACCACCTGATAGACTTAACCTGTAAATATACTTGTAAGAAACTTCGCCCCATGGGGACTCTCTTTTAGTACAAAGGGCGGGTGAACGTGGTGAACTACATATACCTGTCTGGACACACCCCGTGCTGACTGCTCCTGTGGCTCCTCCCACAGACCCCAGTATAAAGGTGATTGAGGTCTGAGCCCAGCTTCAGTCTCCAGGATGTAATATGGTGGTCACTCACTGCTTGTTTCTTCTTCCAGTCAATAAAAGCCAATATCTCGCCTTTACGTCTCAGAGAGAGTTATTGATGGTGCATCAGACTTGGCCTCCACAGCTGCCTGTGACAAAGAATTCCAGATTCACCAGCCTCTGGCAGAAGAAATTCCTCTTCATCTCCATTCTAAAAGGACACCCCTTTATTCTAAGGCTATGTCCTCTGGTCTTGGACTCTTCCACCATAGGAAATATCCTCTCCACATCCACTCTATCAAGGCCTTTCACCATTCAATAGGTTTCAAAAAGGTAACCCCTCATTTTTCTGAATCCCTGCAAATACAGGCCCAAGACCATTAAACATTTTTCATATAATAAACCATTCAATTCAGGAATCACTTTCATGAAACTCCTTTGAACCCTTTCCAGTTTCAGCACATTCTTTTTAAGGGGCCCAAAACTGCTCATAATACTCCAAATGAGGCCTCACCAGTGTTGTATAGTCTTGGCATTACATCATTGCTTTTATATTCTAGTTCTCACAAAAAGAATGCTAACATTACATTTGTCTTCATCAGCCTGCAACATAACCTTTAGAGAATCCTACACAAGGACACCCAAATTGCTTTGCACTTCAGCTTTTGTATTTTATCTCTATTAAGAAAATAGTCAACACTTTCATTTCTTTTACTGAAGTACATAACCATACACTTCCCAACACTGGATCTGTCATAAGTCAAGTATCAAAGACCCAACTGCAGGACACAGACACTGGAGTCCCAGAAACAGGACAAAACAGAACCCAAGGATGAGACAGGATGTAGTCTAGGCAGGGGAAGCTGGACCAGGACAACGACTAGAAACAAGGAGCCTGGAGTGGACTCCAAGCCCAAGATTAGACAAGGACCCAGTATCTAGGTCTTGCCTCAGGCTCAGACCCCCAAACCCAGGCAAGGACATGACAAGGCTTGGCTAGGGACTTGGGAATTGAGGTTGGAGCTTGGGGCAGACTAGGAACTGTACATCAACATGGAGCCAGAACTTATCCTCTGACAAGCCAGGACTCATCTATAACTCCACACCAAGGTAGGGCAGGACCATGCATCAGGTAACAGCAGAACAGCCTGACCTATCTAACAGAGGTCAAGACAGATCCCCCACACAGGGCAACAGCAGAACAGCCTGACTTACCCCACAGGGGGCAAGGACAGGAAGAGACAAACACCAAGGAACAACAGATAGTTCCACCTCTGCATTGGGATAGCTTCAAGTAGCCATTACAACCAGCAGCCTTGGCTGGCTACAGAAACAACCAGATCCCTACCTAGCTCAGAGTGGCTGACAGCCACCCAGCTGGCCCAGGAAGCAGCTGAATCCATACCACAATGACAGCAAGGCTCCCAGAGGCCATGGTTTTTCAACACAGCCCCAAAGATGGCAATAGTCCATTCTAGCCTTCTACCAACTATCTGCACCTTGACAAGACAGCCCCCAACTACACTCAATACCAGGGCCACTTATATTCCCAGTTCCAATATGAGCCTCAGGTGTTTCTAGTTAAGTCCAATCACAGCAAGGGACTGCCAGAAAACCTGGAGTCCAGATTCCACGGACTGGACCACGGAATTTGTACTGATCTACCACAGGATCCCATCTGCCATTACTTTGCCATTCTCCTAATCTGTCTAAGCCCTTCAGTAGCCTCTCTACTTCCTCAAAACTATCAGCCCCTCCACCTATCTTCATATCATCCACAAATTTTACAACAAAGCCATCAATTCCATCATCCAAATCATCGACATGCAATGTAAAAAGAATCAGTATCAACACAAATTCCTTTGGAACACCAGAAGTCACCAGCAGCCAGCCAGAATTTTATTCCCACTCCCTTTATTCCCACTCTTTGCCTCCTGCCAATCAGCCACTGCTTCACCCATGCTAGAATCTTTCCTGCAACACCATGGGCTCATAGCTTGTTAAGAAGCTTCAGGTGTTGCACTTTGTCAAAGGCGTTTTGAAAATCCAAGTAGATCATTTCAAACAATTCTCCTTTGTCTATCCAGCTTGTTATTTCTTGAAAGAATTTCTACAGATCTGTCACGCAAGATTTCCCCTTGAGGAAACCATGCTGAGTATGGCCTATTTTATCAAGTGCCTCCAAGTAACCTGAAAGTACATCCTTAATAATTGACTCCAACATCATCCCAATCACTGAAGACAGCCTAGTTGGCCTAGAGTCTCCTTTCTTCTACCGGTCACCCTTCTTGAAGAGTGAAGTGACATTTGCAATTTTCCGGTCTTCCAGAACCATTTCAGAACCTAATTATTATTAAAAGGTCATTACTAATGCTTCCATGATCTCTTTAGCCACCTCTTTCAGAACTCTAGGGTATATACCATCTGGTTTAGGTGCCTTATCTACCTTAAACCTTCCAGTTTCCCAATAACCTTCTGTCTAGTTATGGTAACCTCACACACTTTATGACGCCTGATATTTGGAGCTTCCACCATACTGCTAGTGTCTTCCATTGTGAAGACTGATGCAAAATCCTTATTCAGTTCATCTGCCATTTTGTTGTCCCTCATTACTACCTCTCTAGCATCATTTTCCAGTGAGTTGATATCCACTCTTCTGCAGAAACTCTTGGTATCCTCGTTTATACTTTATGTATCTGAAAAGATTTTTGGTATCCTCTTTTACACTTGATGTATTTGAGAAAAATTTTGGAATCCTGTGGGAAGTAGTAAAACTTCAAAAGCTATAATTTAAATTGGATCTGTATTTTTTAAAATCTAAATCATAGTGCTTAAATAAGAAGCAAATACATAACTTAAATTAGAGCCAGATTAACTCTGTGCAAGTTATTTGTCTTTCTCATGTGGTAGAGACAATACCTCTTTTCCAAACCACTTCATTTAAAGATTTGACTTCTGATGTACAGAGAAATCTATTTTTTAATATGAAATAATTGTAATAAATTTTCTGACATGTTAGCTGTGACAAATCTGGATTGGTCTAGATATAGCTAAATATTTAATGATCACACTTGGGGGATATGTTGCTAAAGATATTAATTTGATACTTTACTTTCTATTGTTTGATATTAGAAATCATATTCTGGAGGCATTGTAATTTATAACCTTTTGGCTTAATTTTCTAAATCAATGCAGTGCGCTAAAACTTTCATCAAATATGTCAAGTGAAATGATGTACCCTTTGGATAGGATCCCTCTGAGACATCACCTGTGGCATTACTGTGATGAAAATTGATTCAGTTCATACTATGACAACTATACTGGCATGTCATCCAGTAATAGAGATTTGTCCATATGCTAACCTGTTAATTTCTAAACCAGACTGGTAATCAATATTGATTGTCATGTGAATGTGATCCAACCTAGAAGTGGCACGATTCCTAGAAGTAAATTATAAAGTATTTCTCCAGCAATTAGCATTGATTATTTCATAGAAGAATTCCTTTCATCTGCTCACGTGTATCAAAGTAAATTGAATGAGAGTTTGTACTGCAATATATGAGACAAAACAAAGTCTCACCAGGCCTCCAAAATGGAAAATAGGATAAGGATAAGGATGAACAAGTATTAGGGTATCCTGTTTGAAGAATAAGCCAAGACACAAGTTAGAAAACAATGCTATTTACAGGTATTCTGGTGTTATCAGCTATAAAATGAAAGCAAAGTGAATGGAGTAAAATCTTACAATATTGTGAAGAAACAATCGCATCTTTAGTGGGGTTTGTGACCTATGTTACAGGTGCCATTTTAGCCCTCATATATATAAAAAAAGATTTCCCATAAGATTTCATGTCATTGTATAAGTAACTTATTGTAAAGAGGTTGCTACACTGCTATATTATTTATTCATTTGACATTCAGCTAGTTTCATTTTTTGTTTATCTGAAGCAAAGTTGAAGCTATATTCTGCTGCCTTTCTACTAATGAAGAGGAGTCCATTTCTGATGCGCCTGCTGCTGATGCTGGTTATCTCCAATCTGTAGTTCAATTCATCTTGAAATTCTGCCCTTTGATGCTTAAACTTTAAAGTGCAAAATGCACTGGAGATCAGATGTAACCTCAAATAGTCCAGAAGAAGAACAACCGCGAAGAGAAGGTGTCTTACCCAGCACTTCAGATATCCACCAAAACTGCCTGTTATGGTGACTTGACCCCATTCATGTTGCTAACCTGGCAGAAAACATTAAGTAAACATATGTGGAATATTAAGTGATTTTTTAAACTTTTACTAAGAATTTAAGGTATTATTCATTAAATATAAACAAATTACATCTATGACAACAGTTTTCAAGTACCACTGACAGAGACGACTAAATGTTCTATCACAAACATGAGAAAATCTGCAGACACTGGAAACCCAAGCAACACACACAAAATGCTAGAGGAACTCAGCAAGTCAGACAGCATCTGTGGAAAAGAGTAAACAGTTGATGTTTTGAGAAGAGACCCTTCATTAGGAACCCCAAAAAATACTCTACTTTGCGGTTAGGGAACACTTGGAGAGAAATGGACAGTCGATGTTTCATGCCAAGATGCTTCATCTGGATCAAAAGATAAAGGGGAGATAGCCAGTATCTAAAGGTGAAAGGAAGGAATGGAGAAAGAGCAGCAAATGGGTGAAGGGAGAGTGACTTTCTGTGGAGTTCTGCACAGGTACATTCCAATGAGACAGGAAAGTTATGGTAGGGTACAGGAACCATGGTGTACAAATACTGTAATAAATCTAGTCAAGAAGAAAAGAAAAGCTTACAAAAGGTTCAGAGAGCTAAGTAATGTTAGAGATCTAAAAGATTATAAGGCTAATAGGAAAGAGCTTAAGAAGGAAATTAGGAGAGCCAGAAAGGGCCATGAGAAGGCTTTGGCAGGCAGGATTACAGAAAACCCCAAGGCATTCTACAAGTACATGAAGAGCAAGAGGATAAGACGTGACAGAATAAGAGCTATCAAGTATGATAGTGGTGTATGGAACTGGAGGAAATAGCAGAGATACGTAATGAGTACTTCACTTCAGTATTCACTATGAAAAAGGATCTGAGTGATTGTAGTGATGACTTGAAGCAGACTGAGAAACTTGAGCATGTAGACATTAAGAAAGAGGATGTGCTGGAGCTTTTGGAAAGCATCAAGTTGGATAAGTCACCAGGACAGGATGAGATGTACCCCAGGCTATTGTAGGAGGCGAGGGAGGAGATGGCTGAGCCTCAGGTATTGATCTTCGCATCATCAATGGGGATGGGAGAGGTTCCAGAGGATTGGAGGGTTGCAGGTGTTGTTCTTTTATTCAAGAAAGGGAGTAGAGATAGCCCAAGAAATTATAGACCAGTGAGTCTAACTTCAGTGGTTGTTAAGTTAAGGGAGAAGATCCTAAGAAGCAGGATTTATGAACATTTGGAGAGGTATAATATGATTATGAATAGTTGGCATAGCTTTGTCAAGGGCAGGTTGTGCCTTACGAGCCTGATTGAATTTTTTGAAGATTTGACTAAACACATTGATGAAGGAAGAGTAGTAGATGTAGTGTATATGGATTTCAGCAAAGTATTTGATAAGGTAGCCGATGCAAGGCTTATTGACAAATTAATGAGGCACGGGATCCAAGGGGGCATTGCTTTGTCGATCCAGAACTGGCTTGCCCACAGAAGACAAAGTGTGGTTGTAGACAGGTCATATTCTGCATGGAGGTCGATCACCAGTGGAGTGCTTCAGTGAGCTGTTCTGGGACCCTAACTCTTCGTGATTTTTATAAGTGATCTGGATGAGGAAGTGGAGGGATGGGTTAGTAAGTTTGCTGATGACACAAAGGCTGGAGATGTTATGGATAGTGTGGAGGGCTGTCAGAGGTTACAGCAGGACATTGATAGGATGCCAAACTGGACTGAGAAGTGGCAGATGGAGTTCAGTGTGAAGTGGTTCATTTTGGTAGGTCAAATATGATGGCAGAATTTAGTATTAATGGTAAAACTCTTGGCAGTGTGGAGGATCAGAGGGATCTTGGGGTTCAAGTCCACAAGACGCCCAAAGCATCTGTGCAGGTTGACTCTGTTGTTTAGAAGACGTAGGGTGTATTGGCCTCATCAATCATGGAATTGAATTTAGGAACTGAGAGGTAACGTTGCAGCTATATAGGATTCTGGTCAGACCCCACTTGGAGTACTGTGCTCGGTTTTGGTCGCCTCACTACAGGAAGGATGTGGAAGCCATAGAAAGGGTGGAGAAGAGATTTACAAGGATATTGCCTGGATTGGGGAGCAAGTCTTATGAGGATAGGTTGAGTGAACACAGCCTTTTCTCCTGGGAGCAACGGAGGATGATAGGTGACCTGGTAGAGCTGTATAAGATGATAAGAGGCATTGATCATGTGGATAGTCAGAGGCTTTTTCCCAGGGCTGAAATGGTTGCCACAAGAGGACACAGATTTAAGATGCTGGGGAGTAGGTACAGAGCAGATGTCAGGGGTAAATTTTTTACTCAGAGAGTGGTAAGTGAGTGGAATGAGCTGTCGGCAACGGTGGTAGAGGCGGATACAATAGGATCTTCTAAGAGACTTTTGGATAGGTACGTGGAGCTTAGAAAAATAGAGGACTATAGGTAAGCCTGGTAATTCTAAGGTAGGGATATGTTGAGCACAACTTTGTGACCGAAGGGCCTGTATTGTGCTGTAGGTTTTCTGTGTTTCTATGACAATAGTGCCCAAAACTTGAAAATGATAGTCAGAAATGGCAAGGCGCCGAAGATGATGGATTCTGATAGGAAAAGGAGGTGGGGCATGGGCTAAAGGGAAGGAAGTAGGAGGGGTAGGTGAAAGGCTTTGTGGATAATGAACAGAGTGAGCAGGTGGAGGAAGGAAAGAGAATGTTGAGAGTAGATTACTTCAAGGGGAATAGTGGGTGTGTCTTTTTACTGCAAGTTAGAGAATTCAGAATCAATGCCACCAAGCTGTATACAATCCAGTCAAGTTATAAGGAGCCATTCTCTTTCTTAGTAGTAGAGAAGGTCAAGGACTGACGGGGCAATGTGGGAATGGGGAAAAGAATTTAAATGGCCTGTAATGGGATATTGAAATAGCCAATGCAGACAAAGTGCAGTTGCCCAGTCTTCATTCCATCTCATTAATATACAGGAGGTTACACCAGGAGAACTGAATGCAATAAGTAATGTCAGAGTTTATACATTATGTGAAAGACTGCCTCACCTGGAAAGGCTGCTTTGGACCCTAAACAATAATGGTGAAGGAGGCTCAGTGATTTTTTTTCAGTTACAGGGGAGTCCATCTGTGGAGAGAGGGAATGAATGGGGAGGGATAACCAGACCAGAGTGTCATGGAGTGCAGAGAGGAAGATGAGATTGGTTGGTGGGATCATATTGTAGTGAACAATGATATGTTGGAAGAGTAAACTGGTGGGTATAGATGAGCACTGGGGAACTCCATTCCTGATTCTGCCTATAGGGGTGAGGAATGGGTAAAGGCAGAATCATATACAGTATATAAAAAAAAGAGATGCAGGTGAGGGATCCATCAGTAACAATGGGTGAGGCCTTTTTCACCTCCCTTTTTGTTTTCTTAAAAAGGGAGGCCATATTGGATGGCCTAGATTGGAAGACCTTAGCTTGGGAACAGATGGAGTGGAGGTTGAGGAACTGAATAAGGTAATGGCATGACTTCAAGTGACAGATGTAGTCAAAGTCACTGTGGGGATCACTGTAATTGTAATAATTATTGTTTGAAAATCTGTGTCCTTAGATGGAGGCACAGAGATCAAGAAAGAAAAGAGAAGCATCAGGGATGGAACTGGTGAATTTGAGGGTGAAGTGGAAGTCAGTAACTCTGTGAGTAAAACTGATGAGTTGCATACAGGTGCAGGAAAAGGCACCAATATAGTCATCAGTGTACCAGTGATAGAGTGGGGGTTGGTGCACCATTTGCTTTGGAATATGGACTACTGTACAGAGCCAATGAAAATCCAGGCATACCTGGAGCTCCTTGAACCTGGAACAAATTAGCAAAGGAAGGCAGGTGTCCCAGGTTGGAAATGTGAGCAAGGGGTATGGGTCCATATTGAGTTAGTCTTTTGTGAAAGAATAATGCTTCTGTGCATTGAGTTATCCCATGATATACAAACTTCTCTCCTTTAAACAGATTTTCAGAGGAATATATGAAAGATAGAATGGAGGAAGCAATCCCACAGATACCTTCTTTCCAGCTGAGTACTTCCAACATTCTCTTTTTATTTTATATTTGACGTTTCAGATCTGCAATGATTCTCCCTGTAAGCGATGACTTCCTAATTCTAAATCAAGGTACTTTTTAAAAAATAGATCAATAAAGATAAGAAATTTGAAAATCTGAAGTACCACATAGCCGCTTTATTTAGAAATCTACCAGTGCAGCATTTCATCTGCTTTGGTGAAGAGTGAGTGAGTGCAGTTCTATTCTATAACTGAACCAGTTTTCTTTCATTTTGTTGACATCTTGCATTGTAATTTCATTCGTAATATTTACAGATCCTGAGAAGGGGGAGGAAGGTAGATACCGTTAGCTGTAAAAACACTTCCAGAGAAGTATAAGGGATCACAATAATCAGGAAGGCAGTTCATCATTATTGTCTCCTAATCGATTATCAATGACTATAAATGAGATGCCCACAAGCCATAAACAAATCCCATTTATTTGTATAAGATATCTAAAATAAATGTACCTCCCTGTTGGAGGCAGTCATGCAAGATAGATTTCTGTCCAATTGAGATTGTTTCACTGATAGCAGTAATTGTATAATAAAGGATGGAAGAAAACTTTCAGAGCAGCACAGCAGGTCTGGAAGGAGAGTGAATAGCTAGAAGCTAAATACATTGGTACATATTGGTACCAATGACGTAGGCAGGAAAGGCGAGGGGGTCCTGAAGAGGGATTTTAGGGAGCTAGATAGCAAGCTGTAAAGCAGAACCACCAGGGTAGAAATCTCTGGATTGCTGCCTATTCCATGCACCAGTGAGGGTAAGGATTTGAACATTTGGCAGATAAATATATAGCTGAGGAACTGGTGCTGGGGGCAGGTGTTCATACAGTATTTCCGGATTATTGGGAACTCCTCTGGAGAAGGTATGACTTTCACAAAAGGGATGGGTTACACCTAAACCAGAAATGAACCAATCTCCTTTCAGGCAAGTTTGCTACAGCTGTTCAGGAGGGTTTAAACTAATTCGGCAGGAGGATGGGAATTGAAGTAATAGGGCTGAGGATAGGGCAGTTGGTTTTCAAACAGAGGTAGTGAAACTGCTAGTCAGTGGGATAAGTTGCAATGTGAAGTGGGGACAGAATCGGAAAGAGTGATGAATACAGGACTAAAGGCATTATATTTCAATGCACACTGTATATGGAATAAGGTAAATGAACCTGTAGCACTGCTAGAGATTGGCAGGAATGATGTTGTGGGTATTGTTGAATCATGGCTGAAAACAGATGGCTGGGAGCAAAACATCCAAGGATACATATTGAATCGAAAGGGCAGACAAGTAGGCAGAGAGGGTGGGTGACTCTGTTGGTAAAACATGAAATCAAATCTTTAGAAAGAGGTGACATGGGATCAGAAGATCAGTAGAGCTAAGAAACTGCAAAGGTAAAAAGACCTTATTGAGAATTATATACAAGCCTCTGACCAGTAGCAAAGATGTGGGCTACAAATTACAATGGGAGATAGGGAATGCATGTCTTAAAAGGCAATGTTACAAAGTCATGGGGGATTTCAATATGCAGGTAGATTGGGAAAATTAAGTTGGTGCTGGATCTCAAGAGGGAGGAATTTGTAGAATGCCTACAAAATGGCTTTATAGAACAGCTTGCAGTTGAGCCCATTAGGAGATCAGCTACTCTGGATTGGATGTTGTGCAATGAACCAGAATTGATTAGAGGGCTTAACGTAAAGGCATGGATGCAATGCTGAGGTTGTATAAAGCACTGGTGTTGTCTCATTTAGAGTACTGTGAGCAGTTATCGTAAGAACAGTGATTAAAAACCCTGAGCCCGTACCTGCTAAAATTTAGAAGAATGAGGAATAATTTCATTTAAAACCTATTGAATGTTGAAAGGGTAAGATTGAGTGGGTGTGAGGAGAGAGTTTCCTTTGGTCAGGGGATTCTACAACAAGAGTCTCAAAATAGGTGGTGAAAGGTTTATGGGAGAAGGTAGGAGAACAGGGTTAAGAGGAAAATGGCTGGGCCATGATGAAGTAGTGGAGCAGAATCGAAGGGCCTGATTCTGCTCCAATATCTTATTCTCTTATGGTAAGGGAACTCTTAGGAGGCTCTGATCATAATATGATAGAATTCAGCTTGCAAGCTGAGAGGGAGAAGCTAAAGTCAGATGTATCGGTATTATAGTGGAGTAAAAGGAATTACTGAGGCATGAGAGAAGAACTGACCAAAATTGATTGGACACTAGCAGGGATGACAGCAGAGCAGCAATGGCTGCAATTCCTGGGAACAATTCAAAAGGTGCAGGACAGATACTGTAGTGTTCTCATTCAGGTGTAAGAACGCTGAGCTAAACACCGAGGTTAACGGTAGTCAATGAAGACAGGATCGCAGTAAGATTAACCGTTTACTGTTCACTCTTCCACATTAATGTGTGGTGAAAACTGTTGATAAAACAATACAAAATATATACAGTATTTGTTTCCTTCTTGACATCACATTTACATCATAAATACTTGCAAAAGTAAAACTACAACAAACTATATTACATTAAAGTACAACACACAGTCAGAATCTACCTATGCCATCAACTGGCTTTAAATACATTTCAACACAAACTATCCGGCAACTCTTTCAATAGCATTAGAAAATAAACTTAATCAACCGTCATTACTTTTAACAGAATCAGCAATAACATTTTTACTTCAACATATCGATTATCTTATGAACTTACGGCATTTCTTCTATGATATTCCCAGTGTGTAGAATGAAAACTTTTCGCACGCTGATCCTGCACACACAAGCTCCCTCCTTCCTGTTTCTCCAAACTGTTATTTTCCCACAAGACATGGCGAAACTGGGTGTGACATACTCGCATGCCGCGATAAATCACAGACAACAAATTTACTTTCAACAACCTTAACTTTAACTAGAAAATAATTACAAATGAATTACTAAAGTGAAAATGTAATGAACTAAATGAATGCCTTAAAGGCAACACAGATACATCCCAAAGACAAAGATTCTAAAGGCAGGATGACACAACCATACCTGACAAAGGAAGTCAAAGCCAACATAAAACCCAAAGAGAGGGCATATAATAGATCAAAAATTCATTGTATTTAGAGAATTTGGAAGTTTCCAAAAACACCAGAAAGTAACTAAAAATGTCATCAGGAAGGAAAAGATGGAATACAAAGGCAAGCTTTGCTTTGGTAATGAAACAAGCATATCGTAAGAAACAAATTCCCTCTTTGAGTTACCCGACAAGAATGAAAGTTTTTCCTCCCAATTCTTCTCCATGTACTTTCTTTGACCCAAAAACCTCACTGGATTTTGTTCAGGCTATACCCGTGACCGTCACTGACGTTACTACCAAATGAACTACCTGAAAAGCTGTTTGATTATCTGTATATTATTCACATTTCAAGAAGAAGATATATGAAAGCTATTTGGATATTTCTTTGAGAGATTAATAAAAGAAGGAAAGAAAATCTGCTCATCATTACATCCTATTGGATTTTTCTTTTTGGAAAAAAGATTTAAGGTTCAAGTTTGACTGTTTAAATGGCTAATTAGGTATTTGATTGAGAAAAGAGGATAAAATGATTTTTTCCTTTAATCTAATATTTGGTTTGATGTTTCTTTTATTTACTTCTTAATTTACTAATTGGTCATTTTTTCTTACTACTATGGTTTCTTTTTATATATATTTCTGGGAGGGTATAGTTACTTATGATATTACTAATTAATATTTTTGTAAATTTAGTTCAGTTAAATATACTATTAACCTTTTTTTATCTGTTTTATTATATAAACCATATAACAATCACAGCACGGAAACAGGCCATCTCGGCCCTTCTAGTCCATGCCGAACTCTTTATCTCACCTAGTCCCACCTACCCGCACTCAGCCCATAACCCTCCACTCCTTTCCTGTCCATATACCTATCCAATTTTACCTTAAATGACACAACTGAACTGGCCTCTACTACTTCTACAGGAAGCTCATTCCACGCAGTTATCACTCTCTGAGTAAAGAAATATCCCCTTGTGTTTCCCTTAAACTTCTGCCCCTAACTCTCAAATCATGTCCTCTCGTTTGAATCTCCCCTACTCTCAATGGAAACAGCTTATTCACGTCAACTCTATCTATCCCTCTCAAAATTTTAAATACCTCGATCAATTCCCCCCTCAATCTTCTACACTCCAATGAATAGAGACCTAACTTGTTCAACCTTTCTCTGTAACTTAAGTGCTGAAACCCAGATAACATCCTAGTAAATCGTCTCTGCACTCTCTCTAATTTATTGATATCTTTCCTATAATTTGGTGACCAGAACTGTACACAATATTCCAAATTTGGCCTTACCAATGCCTTGTACAATTTTAACATTACATCCCAACTTCTGTACTCAATGCTTTGATTTATAAAGGCCAGCATTCCAAAAGCCTTCTTCACCACCCTATTTACATGAGACTCCACCTTCAGG
The DNA here is from genome assembly GCF_030144855.1 of Hypanus sabinus. Taxonomy (NCBI): domain Eukaryota; kingdom Metazoa; phylum Chordata; class Chondrichthyes; order Myliobatiformes; family Dasyatidae; genus Hypanus; species Hypanus sabinus. Next base: position 60,368,843 of record NC_082713.1, on the reverse strand, counting down.
GAACTATGCACTGTTATTCCTAGATCTCTCTGTTCCACTGCATTCCTCAATGCCCTACCATTTACCCTGTATGTTCTATTTGGATTATTCCTGCCAAAATGTAGAACCTCACACTTCTCAGCATTAAACTCCATCTGCCAACATTCAGCCCATTCTTCTAACCGGCATAAATCTCCCTGCAAGCTTTGAAAACCCACCTCATTATCCACAACACCTCCTACCTTAGTATCATCGGCATACTTACTAATCCAATTTACCAGCCCGTCATCCGGATCAGTTATGTATATTACAAACAACATTGGACCCAAAACAGATCCCTGAGGCACCCTGCTAGTCACCGGCCTCCATCCCGATAAACAATTATCCACCACTACTCTCTGGCATCTCCCATCTAGCACCTGTTGAATCCATTTTATTACTCCAGCATTAATACCTAACAACTGAACCTTCTTAACTAACCTTCCTTGTGGAACTTTGTCAAAGGCTTTGCTGAAGTCCATATAGACTACATCCACTGCCTTACCCTCGTCAACATTCCTCGTAACTTCTTCAAAAAATTCAATAAGGTTTGTCAAACATGACCTTCCACGCACAAATCCATGCTGGCTACTCCTAATCAGATCCTGTCTATCCAGATAATTATTAATACTATCTCTAAGAATATTTTCCATTAATTTACCCACCACTGATGTCAAACTGACAGGTTTATAATTGCTAGGCTTACTTCTAGAACCCTTTTTAAACAATGGAACCACATGAGCAATACGCCAATCCTCCGGCACAATCCCCGTTTCTAATGACATCTTAAAGATCTCCGTCAGAGCTCCTGCTATTTCTACACAAACTTCCCGCAAGGTCCTGGGGAATATCCTGTCAGGACCAGGAGATTTATCCTCTTTTAAATTTCTTTAAAGCGCCAGTACTTCCACCTCTTTAATTGTCATAGGTTCCATAACTTCCTTACGTGTTTCCCACACCTTACACAATTCAATATCCTTCTCCTTAGTGAAAACCGAAGAGAAGAAATTGTTCAAAATCTCTCCCATCTCCCTCGGCTCCACACATAGCTGACCACTCTGATTCTCTAAGGGGCCAATTTTATCCCTCACTATCCTCTTGCTTTTAATATAACTGTAGAAACCTTTCGGATTTACTTTCACCTTATTTGCTAAACCATCCTCGTATCTTCTTTTAGCTTTTCTAATCTCTTTCTTAAGATACCTTTTACATTCTTTATATTCCTCGAGCAATTCCTTTACTCCATGCTGCCTATATCTATTGTAGACATCCCTCTTTTTCCGAACCAAATTTCTAATATCCCTTGAAAACCATGGTGCTTTCAAACCTTTAACTTTTCCTTTCAACCTATAGTGTCCTATAACCAAATTTAAACTTTTCTTAGAGATTTAAAACTAAACTTAAGATGGTGCTGGATTTTTCTCTCTAAGAAATTATATTATTTTGATTCTTTTTTTGTTTAATATATAATGGAATGTAAACACTCTCTTTTGTTGAAAGGTTACTGTCTTTCTTGCAAGGTCATTTTATTTTTTTGTGAACTCGCTGGGGGGAGGGAGAGACAAAACCGACAGAGCGGCCCATGACTTTGTATTCTAAGGTTGGCTTGCCTTTTCTTCAGGCTTTTGGGAGGGTGGGTGGGTTGAGAGTTAGGAGTTTTTTCCCATTGGGTGGTTCCGGAGCATGTGTGTTTTCTATATGGTTGTATTCTTCATCGCCGCCATCTTTGATATTCCTGTATTGGTATGTGTTCTGCACATGTATAAAGTAAATTACAATAAAATTATAGTATGGGAGTTAAATGGATTAATGTAATAAGTTGGAATGCACGTGGTTGGAATCATCCTATTAAATGAAAAAAGACTTTTAAAATTATTAATCAATTCCAACCTGATATAATTTTTGCTCAGGAGACACATATCAGGGCGGGAGATCAAAACAGGTTTTTTGGATGGTGGAATAAATTACAGCTCCATGCTTCTTCTCAGAGTAAAACTAAAGGCGTATCTATCTTTATTATATCTAATATATTTACTGAAGAGGATATTGAATCAGATTCTAATGGTAGATTTTTAATTGTTAAAAGGAGTGATTTGTAATAGAAAGGTTGTTTTGGTCAATTTGTATGGTCCTAATTTAGATGATCCTACTTTTTTAAAAAAACATTTGCTTTATTGCCAGATTTAAATGAATATATGTTGATAATGAGTGGGGATTTTAACTGTTGTTTAAATCCTATGATTGACAAGAGCTCAACTAATCAGCAAATTCCAAATAGTTTTGCATCAGTTATTAACTCCTTCTTGACCGATTTTGGGTTGATCGAATTATGGAGCCGTTTGCACCCTGATAACAGAGAATATTCCTTTTTTTGCATGTCTATAAAAAACTATTCGAGGATTGATCATATTATAATTGATCCCCGCCTTTTGCCTAATGTTAAAAACTGTGAAAATGTTGCTATTGCTATATCTGATCATACACCTTTGAGTCTATCCTTTGAATTTGATTATGTCATTTTTGCCCATCCACCATGGTGCATGTCTCAGACTTTATTGCAAAACTCTGATTTTATCAGTTTAATTGAAAGCCAGATAAAAGAACTTTTTCTTTTTAATGATATAGGAGTTATGTCCACATTAATTATATGGGATACATTCAAAGCATTTTTATGTGGTCAGATTATTTCTTATTCAGCTAAGCTTAAAAAGTGGACTGAAGCAGAATTAGATAAAATTTGAAAACAAATTAAAGATTTAGATAATATCTATGCGACTTCCCCTAATATTGATTTATTTTAATAAGGGTGGAACTTCAATCATAATATAACCTATTATTAACTCATCCAATTGAAGGTTATCTACTTAAGTTAAAGAGTCAATTTTATATGTTTGGAGATAAAAATATTAAACTACATGCATCTCAATTAAAATCGGCTGGAGCCAAAAGACAGATTTTGAAAATTTGTAGAAAGGATGGTACCCTGGCTCAGGAATATGAATAAATTAATAAGATTTTTCAAGATTTTTATACTGAACTTTATAATCTCAATGTCCAGTAGATTCTTCTGAAATGAATGTTTTCTTTTATGAAAGATTGCTTTTCCTAACATTTCTGCTGAGGATCAAAGAAACTTTTGATGCCCTCATTACTGAATCTGAAATTCATGAAGCTATTTTTCTAATGCAACCTGGTAAGGCCCCAGGACTTGATGGCTGTCCTGTAGAATTTTATAAAAAATTTGGAAAATTGCTTTCTCCGTATACGTTGGAGATGTTTAAAGATTCTTTTGTGAAAAATGATATACCCTCTACTTTTTAAGAGGCTTCTGTTTCTTTAATTCTCAAAAAGGATAAAGACCCTACTGATTGTGCCTCATACAGACCTATTTCATTACTGAATGTTGATGCTAAGATTCTCTCAAAGATGATGGCCAATCGGTTGGAGAGTCGTTTGGGTGAAATCATTTTTAAAGATCAAACAGGCTTTATAAAGGGTCATTATGCTTTTTCAAAAGTTGGGAGACTATTTAACGTTAGATATTCACCCTCTTCTAAAACTCCACAATGCATTGTATCTTTGGGTGCTGAAAAAGTTTTGATCAAATTGAATGGAAATATTTATTTAATGTTTTAGAAAAATTTTATTTTGGTATTAATTTTAATAATTGGATTAAAATGATATATAAAGCACCTATTGCTACTGTTGTCACTAATAACTGTACATCTCCTTTTTTTCAGCTATCTCAGGGTACAAGACAAGGTTGTCTATTTAGTCTTTTGTTATTTAACTTAATATTAGAACGCCTGGCTATCTTTCTTCATGAAGCCAAAAATATTCATGAGATTTTTGTCAATAAGACCATGCACAAGATCTCTCTTTATGCTTATGATTTATTGGTATATATATCTAAGCCTGAAGAAACTATTCCTGCTTTGCTAAAAGTATTTGACAAATTTGGAGCTTTTTCAGGATATAAAATAAATTTTAGTAAAAATAAATTACTTCCTTTAAATGAATTTATCTTTATATATGATAATATTCCTTTTACAGTTATGTATTCTTTTAGATTTTAGGTGTCATAATTACTAAAAAATATAAGGATCTTTATAAAGCCAATTTCCCTCCTTTAGAGGACTCTATGAAGTATTCATTTAGTTGATGGAGCCAACTTACAATTTCACTAGTTGGTCATATTCATTTAGTTAAAATAGTGATTTTACCAAATTTTTTATATTTATTTCAGAATATTTCTGGGTTTTTTTGACTAAGAAGTTTGTGATTGGATTGATTGTATTATTCTATCTTTTATTTGGGATTTAAAAAAAGACCAAGAATTAATAAATGTCATTTACAAAAGTTGAAAAAGGATGGAGGTCTCGCTTTGCCTAATCTAAGAATGTACTATTGGGCTGTTAATTTGTGATATATGTCCTTTTTGTTCATACTTGGGTGATAGGAATGATCAGCCAATTTGAGTAGACCTGGAACTGAGAGCTGTAAAACAGTTTTATTTAACTTCATTATTAGGAGTTGCTCTACCTATACTATTAGCTAAAGTTGCTAATTTAAACCTATATCTTGTGGTTAAGCACTCTTTACAAATTTGGCTCCAGTTCTTCAATTTTTTTAATCTTAAAAAATTTAAACTTTGTAGTATAATTTATCATAGTTACTTTTTTAAACCTTCTTAGAGTGATCCAATTTTTTTACTTGGGAAAAATAAAGGTATTAATTCTTTTTGGATTTATTTAAAGAAGGCAGACTGATATCTTTTGAACAATTAGTCGATAAATATTCTCTCTCATATTCACACTTTTTACAATATCAAGTTAGACATTTTTTACAAAAATATTTAAGTAATTTTCCTTACGTATTAGAGGCTGACTTGTTAGATACTATTATGAATATGAACCCTTCGATAAAAGGTTCTATTGGAAGAATTTATAATTCATTCTTACAATGGGATTAGCATTCTTTACTTAAGATTAAACAGGATTGAGAGAAAGAATTCGATTTGACTTTTATATGGGAAGATTGGATGCAGATTCTGAAGCTGGTTAACTCTTCTTCGATCTGCGCTAGTCATTCACAGATTCAATTTAAAATTGTACATCGTTACCTTTTGATGAAGGAGAGACTTTCTAAAATATTTCCCAATATTGACAAATATTGTGATAGATGTAAAACTGAGATAGCTACACTGACACATATGTTCTGGTCATGTTCTATATTAAAACAGTTTTGGAAGTTAATCTTTTCGACAATTTCTAAAGCACTCAGAATCAACTTACAATCTAATAAATTGACTGTGCTTTTTGGAATAATTCCTCAAAATATCCATAGTACTTCTGTGTCTGACCAACATGTTATTGTGTTTGTTACATTGATAGCTAGGAGGGCCATCTTGTTGAAATAGAAGGATATATCAGTTCCTACCTTGTCACAATGGTTCTCTCAAGTGATGCTTTGTCTTAGCTGGGAGAAAATTAGAAGTCGAATCTTTGAACCTTTATTTGATTTTGAGAAGAGATGGAGCTCATTTGTTTGTTATTATCATTTCAGTTAACTGATAGATTTCCTCCAAGATCTAAGTGTAATTTTCTTTTTCTGGATATATCTTTCTTTCTTGTTGGTGGCTTGATGTTTATTTTCAGAAGCTTTTTGTATGACGCATGGCTCAGGGGTTGTACCACAATGGGTTTCTTTTTTTTTCTCACATTTCTTGCTTAGTAAGGTTTTTTTTTACTCACAAAAAATTTCAATCTTTAAAATAATTTCTTTTTTTTGAGGCAATATAAGTGTTGTTACTTCGATGTACCTGTGTTATTTTTGAATAATAATAATAAAAAGATTTGAAAAGAAAAAGAAAAAGAGAAGAAAAGAAAATGGATAAGCCATGATGAAGTAGTGGAGCAGAATCGATGGGCCTTATTCTGCTCCAATATCTTATTCTCTTATGGTAAGGGAACTCTTAGGAGGTTCTGATCATAATATGATAGAATTCAGCTTGTGAGTTCAGAGGGAGAAGCTAAAGTCAGATGTATCAGTATTATAGTTGAGTAAGGGGAATTACAGAGGTGTGAGAGAGGAACTGACCAAAATTGATTGGACAGCAGCAGGGATGACAGCAGAGCAGCAATGGCTGCAATTTCTGGGAACAATTCAAAAGGTGCAGGATAGATACATCCCAAAGACAAAGATTCTAAAGGTAGGATGACACAACCATACCTAACAAAGGAAGTCAAAGCCAACATAAAACCCAAAGAGAGGGCATATAATAGATCAAAAATAAATGAGTATTTAGAGAATTTAGAAGTTTTTAAAAACACCAGAAGGAAACTAAAAATGTCATTAAGAAGGAAAAGATTGAATACAAAGGCAAGCTAGCCAGTAGTGTTAAACAGGATATCAGAAGGAGGAGGAGCTTAGGAGAATTAACAGCACCTAATAGTGACTCCTTTGCTTGCATCTTTGGAAGCAGCTCTATTTGCAGCTTTAATATCATTGTTTTTCCTTTTCAGGGTTCTTTTGAAGGCTCTGACCTGGAGTTACATGCTGAACATGGTTCTTTGCAGGAATGGGACCTGCTCTCAAGGTTTCATGACTGACCATTATTTGGCACGCCAAAGTCTCAGCCTAAGAGCTCAGCTTGCCATTGGAGGGCCAAGATCTCATGGCTCTGGAGACAGATGAATCGAAGGTCGGTGTCTGGGCAGATCGGTGTGTTGTGGGAGATGGTAGATCTAAGGCTGTGCGCCCAGAGACCTGAGATCTTTGGGCACAGATTTCTTAAAAAGCAATGCAACGGACTTTTAACATTGTAAACCAGTGAGTTGTTTGTTATGTCTCCCCTCTCGCTGTGAAATGGAGACATCTCTTTCTCCCTTATTAGGGAGAGAGACTGTGGTACGTCAAATACCAGGAGAACAAGTAGTCTTTGGAGTACTGCAAATTTGTGCCTTTGCTGTTGCTTTGTTCATGCTTGAGTGCTCGGTGGTGGGTGCCAATGTTTTTCTTTGCTGGTGGGGTGGGGGAGGGGAGAGCTGGTTGCTTGCTGCTGCTTGCGTGCAGGAGGGAGGGGAGCTGGAAGGAATTGGGGCTCAAGCATTTAACTGTCATTCATTCTTTGGGGGCACTCCTCTGTTTTTGTAGATGGTTGTGAAGAAAAACCATTTCAGGATGTATATTGTATGTATTTCTCTGACATTAAATGTACATTTGAAACCTCTGAAATTTCTACAGATATATAAGAGTAAAAGAGAGGTGAGAGTAGTTATCGAACCACTGGAAAGTGATGCTGGAGAGATAGTAATAGGGGACAAGGAAATGGTTGATGACCTGAGTAATTATTTTCAAATTTTCATAGGTTCAAAGGTCCACTTTATTGTCAAACTATGCTGGTACAATATAACTCTTATATTTGTCTTCTCCAGGCAGCCATGAAATACAGAAAGACCATAAAGTTGATGAAAGAAAAACCTACACCCCAAAGTGACAATAGCATCAAAACCCCCATCCCTGCAGAAAAAAAACACAGTAACAATCTCCGCTCACAGCTAAATACAGCAACAATAACAATCCTGACCCTCTCACCTACAGAAAACAACAATGAGAGTAACATCAAATCCCCCAACCTCCCACAAGAAAGAAAATGCTGAAAAACTGAAGGAAACCAATATAGAGTCTAATATTCACATAGATCTCAGCATATCAGAAACATCTTTTCATATGCATATGATGAGAGCTACTGCATGAGCTCAGTCCTGCAGTAAAGATTGGCCACTGATCAAGATCCAAATGCCTGCGATCTGAACAGAACACCTGTATTGGGAGCCATTCCCGAACATCGACCCACTCCAAACACTATTCATCTGGGTCTGAATGCCTCCATTGGGAGCCTTCACTTTCACCTCACTGCTTCAGTCTTTCTCGCGAGTTCAAAATGGAGTTGGTCATGACCCCATGCCTCATCCCTGATCTTTTCCATGATTCAGCTTGTGTTCTCAGGACTTTTCAGTCCACTGTCTTTAATTTCCATGAGGCAGCTCTCTGGACACAGCATAGCACTAGATACTTTGATGAAGTTTCAAACTGCATGTCATGGGCTGCAACATTTTCTGTAACAAGAAGAATAGGCAGAAGACGTAGAAAAAGTGAACTAATTGGAGAGATTTGCTAGATGTCACCCAAGGAATTATCATTCACTAGTGCTATCTTGACCAGAAGATTTTGCATCAGTCTTCACTGTGGAAGCAACTAGCAGCGTGTCAGTGGGCAATAGTGAGTGAAGTTGCCATTACCAGGGAGAAGGTGCTTGAGAAATTGAAAGGACTGAAAGTTGGAGAATCAGCTGGAGCAGATGGTCTGAAAAGGTGGCTGAAGACATTGTGGAAGCATTAGTAATGATCTTTCAAGAATCACCAGATTCTTGTATGGTTCTGCAGAACTCCACTCTTCAAGAAGGGGAGAGACAAAAGTAAGGAAATTATAGACCAGTAAGTCTGATCTCAATGGTTGGAAAAATGTCGGAGTCATTTGTTAATGATGTGACTTTGGAGTACTTGGAGGCACATAATAAAATAGGCTGAAGTCCACATGAGTTAATTAAGGACAGCACTTGCCTGACAAATCTGTTGGAATTCTTTGAAAAATAACAAGCAGTATTGACAAAGGAGAATTAATAGATGGTGTTTACTTGGATTTTGAAAAGACCTTTGACAAGGTGCCACGCATGAGACTGCTCAACAAGTTAAGAGACCATGGTGTTACAGGAAATATATTTGCATGGATAGAGTGTTGGCTCATTGCAGGGGGCAAAGTGTGGTAATGAGGGGTGTGTTTTCTGGATGGCTGACAGTGACTAGTGGTGTTCCACAGGGTTCTGTATTGGGACTATTTCTTTTTTATGTTATATGTCAGTGATTTGGATGACAGTATTGATAGCTTTGTGGCCAATTTTGCGGACAGTATGAAGATTGGTGGAGGAGCAGATAGTCTTGTGGAAGAAGAAAGGCCACAGAAGGACTTAAACAGATTAGAAGAATGTACAAAGAAGTGACAGATGGAATACACTGTTGGGAAGTATTTAGTCATGCAGTCAGGTACAAAACTATTTTCTAAATGGAGAGGAACTTCAAATATCTGAAGCACAAAGATTCATGGAAGTCCTCGTGCAGGATTCCCTAAAGGTTAATTTGCAGTTTGAGTCAGTGGTGAGGAAGGCTATTATGATGTTAGCATTCATTTTGAGAAAACTAGAATATAAAAGCAAGGATGTAATGTTGAGGCTTTATAAAGCACTGGTGAGGCCTCACTTGGAGTATTGTGAGCAGTTTTGGCTCCTTATCTTAGAAAGGATGTATTGGCATTGGAGAGGGTTCAAAGGTGCTGCATGAAAATTATCCCAGAATGAAAGGGTTATCATATGAGGAGAGTTTCATGGCTCTGGGTCTATACTCACTGGAATTCAGATGAATGAGATGGAATTTCCTTAGCCAGAAAGTGGTGCCTCTATGGAATTCATTGCTATGGCCACCACCGGAGGCCAGGCCATTGGTATATTTAAGGCAGAGGATGATAGATTCTTGATTAATCATGACATGAAGGGTTGTGGGGAGAAAGCAGGATATTGGAGCTGAGAGGGAAAAGGATCAGGCATGATGAAATGGTCTTATGTATCAGTATCACAACAAGCTTCTTTACACCTTCTTCATCTAACCCTATTTAAGCATAGCAATGTTTTGCGATAAAAAGTTCAAAACTAATTTTGACTTACGAATGTTTCCAGTAAAAAAAAACTACTGGATTTCTAATACAGCTGTGAGAAAATCCTGAGTTTGATATTTATGTATGATGTCAATTTGTTTAAAAAATATTAACAGATTCCTACTGAACAGAACTAGACCTCTATAAGGTTACATGAATGTTTATTTAACTACTTTTACTTTCATCTATAAATTGCCTTACTCTTACAAATAATACATTTTCAGCTTCAATGGTGGTATTGGAGTAGAGTCAGTGATACTAATATTATTTTCCAAATATTCATGGGAGATATAATCCTCAAACTCATTTAGAAAATAATTCTTTCAGCACTCACTTCTGACTATTGATAATAGTGCAAATCAAGTATTTGCATATTTTATATTTCATCCCTGCTATAAAAGTGATTCAGTGTTGTGGATGTCTTCCACAAATGTTAATATACGTCACGTCCCATTGCACTTTCAATTTAAATCTTTGTCTTGCATTTTGTGAGGCATGTACTCAAGGCTGTTTAGAACTGTAAACCTTTATTTTCACATCCATATCAGCTTTTTGAAGCTGTTGCCAAAAGGGAAAAAAATACATGTAACCATCTACCTAATAAACTTTAAAAATCATCATATGATATCAGCATATTATAAATCTAACTTCACATTAGATTCATCTAGCCCTCTCTACAGTCACACTAAAATGGATCATAATTTCTCCATGTTGTCAACTTCATTTTTAAAACCATGTAACACCCTGTGATTTACTTATGTACTTGAGTGATTAACAACACAGTGAACAGCACCTTTGGAAACTGGTTTTACATTTTTATTAAGCCTATGCTGACGTCAGTTGGCTGATGCACTTCATAGCCATGAGATGGGAACACAGAATGGTTGTAGACCAGAAACAGGCCACTGAGCTCACTGAGTCCATATTAATGCTTCGCAAATTATTTGTTTTCAAGTATCTCTCCATCTGCCTTTTAAATATTGCTTTTGGACCTGAATTTACTCTAGAGTTCTGACATTGCATTTCAGACCATAACCACTAGCTGCTTTAAAACAAAATTCCTCATGTCACTTTTGTCTCTTTTTTCTTGCTAATCATCTTTATCCCTGGCTCTTGACTCTTGTTAATGGAAGTAGTTTCTCTTGATCTGCTCTGTGTATTTGTTGATTTCAAAAACCTTCATAACCTCCTCATCTCCACTCTGCTTTGACTTTGGTAGAGTAAATCTCTTCAGCACATTCTCGAAAAACTTTATGCCTTGAATATGAGACCTGAAAGCTATGGAGCGTAGCAATGTCAATGGGCACTGGAGAAGAACTTGAAGAGGGAGGAGATATGCTCAACTTTGGTGCAAATGGGAATCAATAATTAAGATAAGTAAGAAGTTTCTTCTGAGGAAGTAGAGGAAACAATGGTCTAAATTAAAGGCAATCCTACAAAAACATCTGGATTATTTTCTGAGCCATGAGGGAATTCTTTTACAGTCATTAAGATCATAGGTCTGAAAGTGTTACTTCAAATATCAGTATAGAAGTTGATTTCAATTCATGAGACACTGGTTCCAGCACTGAGGACAGAGTGAACTGCTTTTTTTGGAATGGATTTCATTAACATAAAGCTCAGAGGAATCCCCTAGTGATCTGAATATCTAGGCTCAGAAAATATCTGAAGTTAACTAATAGTGGGATGTGGCAAAGAGGAATTATCATGTGGTGGAGATTGTGTCCAATGTTATTCAAGAAGCTCCTGTTCAGCCAATCAGAGGTGTGGTTGAGAAGGATTCTGTTACTGACTTTCCTTGTGGTAAGCAGCCACCAGATTGCTCTGTTATTCTTGAAGATACTCATGATTATGATGTTTCTGATATTTGTTGTAATTGCCTCTCGTTCCAGATGTTGATGATGAGGTTAAGTTTCCATCTGAGCATCTGTGAATGAGCTCTTGTTGAGTTTTTACTGACATATAGTGTATATAATCTCTTGCTGATTAAGAGTGTCAACAAGGGAAGGTTCCTGTTAGATGAGACTACCACCCCTGAAGCATGAATAAGGAGGTTTTCAAAGTGAAGTTCGACATCAATGATGAATATACCATTATTAGTATTTACTCAGGCAGACTCTAATCATTTAAAGAAAAGAGTATGTAAAGATCAAAGTTTTAAAGCTAACCCAAAACTTACGGATCTACCAGGCCACAAAATACCCTGCCCGCCAATATTCTTGTCATGTGATCCAAGATAGCAGCATGACGCAGCTTACAGTGGCCACTCCAGAGCTGATTATCTGTTATTTGTGAAGCGGGGTGCTGTGCACAATCATAATCGGTTGAAAATGGACGTGGGAGCACGGAGGAACATCTGGAAATCTCCAGGAAGACATTCTTCTTTGCTGCTGCTGCTGTGAGGTCCGGGTCTCTGCTGGGAAGAACAGCCCCCCAGTCCTCAGGGTCGCGTTGCTGATGGCCATTGGTGGGGGCATCTTAATACACTCAGCAGAGGATGGTGCTCAGAGAAGCTGTGCTGGAGGGGATGATCGGAGGTTCGACAGACTCGGAATCTGCTGCGGTCAGGTCGCATTCACTGTGTGCTGCATCTGGGAGGCTGGGTTCGACGGAGCTTCCATTGTGTGCTGTGTCTGTGAGGCTGAGTCGGGCAGCACCGTGGAAGTCCACAGCGGGGGGTACTCCCTTCTGCTGCCGGCGTGGGATGACGAATCTATCGGGACCCTGACGACTTGTGGAAATTCTGTGGTGGTTTCTTTTGAACTTATGATCTTTTAACATCTTTGGACTATTTTTACTGGGCCCATAGTCTGTTTATTTTTAATCAATTATGCTATTGTTTGCACCTTTGTAACTATATGTTGTAACTATGTGGTTTTGTGCAGGTCTTGAAGCTTTAGTTTTTGGTCTTGTTTTGTCTGGTGTATTTGGCGCTCCTTTCTGGGGAATGCGCTAAGATGGTAGCACGATATTAATACGCAGCAGCCTCTCCGGGCTCTGGATTGGGGATTGTCAAATGTTATGTGGATTTTCTGGAGTAGTCTGCTTTGTCACGTGCTTTTGTGATATCATTCTGGAGGAACTTTGTCTCATTTTTTAACTGCATTGCAATTGTGGTTTCTAAATGACAATAAACTGAGTATGAATCTAAATCTGAATTCTCGGAGACAAGGACTGATACAGCGGAAACTCAAAGCACTGGAGAGATACGATCAATGTTGTCTTCACAAAATATTCCAAATCCCCATGACAAGATGAACAGAGCAATGTAAGTATCCTAATCTAGACTAAAATCCTGTGCACTGAGGTCTTGGTCATGCATAGTTGGATATGTTAGATACCAGATTTCCAACACAAATTGTCTAACAGAAGGAGTTCATTGGACAGAGAGGCATGTGTGTAGACTGCGATAAAGTCACTGGAGAAACTGGAGAAGTAGATATTTATTCAATATCTATCAAGAGTAGAAGTAACTCTTTATTCATCACAACAGACATTCTTATGAACACTCTCAGTAGAGGCTCACAAATTCAAACGTACATCACACCTGTAAGATCAAAGGCAACAATTCTAATGGTACCATCCACAAACTTGGCCACCACATCAATTCCTTCATTTAAATCATTGACATGCAACATGATAAGAAGCTGTCCTAACAACCCATGTGGCATACCACTAGTCACTGACAGCCAACTACAGAAGGACCCTTTCATTCCTGCTCTTTGCCTGCTCTCAGTCAGCCAATTTTCAGTCCATTCTATTCTAATATCTTTCCTGCAATACTGTGGTCTCACTTTGTTTAACAGCCTCATGTATGGCACTTTGTCAAAGGTCTTTTGAAAATACAAATAAGCAGCAACTACTAACTCTCTTTGTTTATCCTGCCTGCTATTTCCTCAAAGAATTCCAACAGACCATAAGATATAGGAGCAGAAGTAGGCCATTCGCCCCATAAGTCTGCTTCGCCATTCAATCATGGGCTGATCCAATTCTTCCAGTCATCCCCACTCCCCTGCCTTCTCCCCATACCTTTTGATGCCCTGGCTAATCAAGGACCTATCTATCTCTGCCTTAAATGCACCCAAAGACTTGGCCTCCAAGCCACTCATGGCAACAAATCCCACAGACTTACCACTCTCTGACTAAAGTCATGTCTTCACATTTCTATTCTAAATGGACATCCTTCAATCCTGAAGTTGTGCTCTCTTGCCCTAGATTCCTCTACAATGGGAAATAACTGTAAAGGGGATTTCTTCTTTTTGTTTGCTACTGTGTATGTAATCAAAATGGCTTCTTTGTTTTGTTAAAAGTAAGAACGCTTCTTTGTTGCGAGAGAGTGCTGGAAGCTTGTTTGGGTTAAAATTTACTGATAACGAGAATTGTATTCCTTTGTAAACCAATTGGGATTAATGTTGTTCTTTCTTCTGAGTCTGTAAGCTATTGTTAGCGGGCTTTTGGGGAGATCAGCACAAGGGATTGAGAGAGAGAGGACGCGATTCTGTAAGCTGGGCGGGGAACGGACCCCAAGTGGGGGTCCAAGGCCAGGAGGTACCCCGAGGAGAGGAGATGAAGCTAGATGTGCTTGGTTGACCACTTCGGATGGTCCTAAGCTGCGAGTCGAGGAGTTCGGAGGGGATCGAATGGTGGCCAGAAGACTTCAGTAATTGATCTCCAACGGTTGTGCATGAAGTGGTTTGGACTTTGATAAGTTTGGCGCCTTTTCTTTATTTTTTTCCCTTCATATATACTGTATCGTTATCAAACACTTAGTTATAGTAACCTTTATAAATTGTACTCATTTAATCGCTTATGGTGTACTGTCTGTTTTTGGGTGAGGCGGGGACATCACACAGCATCCACACCAGCTGATTACCCAGTTTGGCGGGGCCAAAGGCTGCTCCCCCTAGACGGGAACGAGCTGAGCGAGCCTAAGGCGACCCAGGGGGTTACATAACTTTGCCGTATCTAACATTTTCAGGGCTTTTAACATTCTGAATGTTTCTATGAGATCCCCCTCATTCTCCTGAACTCCAGGGAATACAACCCAGGAGCTGCCAGGCGTTCCTCATATGATAACCCTTTCATCCTGTAATCAATTTCATAATCTTCTCCTTCACCTATCTTTGCATCATCAGCAAATTTAGCCACATATCCATTAATCCCATAGTGCAAATCATTGACGTACATCATAAAAAGCAGCGGTCCTAACACCAAGCCCTGTGGAACTCTGCTGGTAACCGGCAGCCAGCCAAAATAGGATCCCTTTATTCCCACTCACTGTTTTCTGCCAATCAGCCGATGCTCCACCCATGCTAGTAACTCCCCTGCAATTCCATTGGCTCTTATTTTGCTAAGCAGCTTCATGTGCAGCACCTTGTCAAAGGCATTCTGAAAATCCAAGTACAGCACATTTACTGCATCTCCTTTGTCTACCCTGCTTGTAATTTCCTCAAAAATTTCCAGTAGGTTAGTCAGGCAGGATTTTCCTTTCAGGAAACCATGCTGGCTTTGACCTATCTTGTCGTGTGCCTCCAGGTGTTCCGTAATCTCATCCCTAGCAATAGATTCCAGCAACTTCCCAGCCACCAACTTCAGGCTAACAGGTCTATAGTTTCCTTTCTGCTGCCTCCCACTCTTCTTAAATAGCGGAGTGACATTTGCAATTTTCCAGTCAATTGGTACAATGCCAGAATCTATCAATTCTTGAAAGATCATTGTTAATGCCTCGCTCCAGGCACATTCCATCAGGTGTAGGAGATTTATCCACCCTCAGGCCATTAAGCTTCCTGAACATCTTCTCAGTCATAATTTTCACTGTACATACTTGTGGTGAACTATGTGCCTGTCGGGACACGCCCCCTGCTGCCTGCTCCTGTGGCTCCTCCCACAGGCCCCTGTATAAAGGAGATCTGAGGCCTCAGTCTCCAGGACATAGTATGATGGACTCTCACTCCTGGTTCCTTCTTCCAGTCAACAAAAGCCGATATCTCGCCTTACGTCTCAGTGTGAGTTATTGATGGTGCATCAATTTTATTGACTGGAAGTTTTAAAACATGGAACCTGTTTTGCGTCCGGACCGGTTGGATTTGGACCCTCAAGACCCTGACGCAGCTCTCGCTTTTGAACTCTGGCTTGCATGCTTCCAATCGTACTTGGCGGAGCTTCGTGCGACTGAACCCACCGTTATGCACAGAATCCTACTCTCGAGGGTCTCCTCCAAAGTTTACTCCTTTATCCGGGACCTGCCGACCTACAATGGGGCACTGGACGCCCTCAAACGACAGTACCTGCGGCCGGTGAACACCGTCTACGCAAGACATCGTTTAGCTACCCGGCAACAGCGGCCTGGCGAATCGTGCGCTGAGTTTCTCCGAGCACTACAGACACTCGTCCGAGCTTGTGACTGCAAGACGCTCACGGCAGAACAGCATGCGGAGCTGCTAGTGCGAGACGCCTTTGTGACGGGACTGAGGTCAGTGTACATGCGCCAGCGGCTGCTGGAAAACTCAGACCTTACCTTAAGCTCGGCGATAGAGACGGCCAACGCTCTGGAAGCTGCGCTGCATAACGCCGACGCTGTCCAGTCACGCGATTCCCCGCCGGTTCCGTGGACTCCTCAGAACCCGCCACCACCGGCTCCCGCGAGCGAATTCGCCAACGCTGCCGCCAGTCGCGATTCCACGAGCTCCCCGACCCTGACCACGGCGGTGGCCCGTCAGAAGCCCGTGTGTTATTTCTGTGGCCATAAAAAACATCCTCGACAACGCTGTCCAGTGCGAGAAGCGACCTGCTCCAGCTGCGGAAAGCGGGGCCATTTCGCCAACGTCTGTAAGTCTCAACCTCGAGCGGAGTGCAGCGCTGTGGGTGAAACGTGGGGGCCGCCATCTTGCATGCCCGGATGTGGGCGGCCATCTTTGTCGATGTCAGCACGCCCCGCCCCCGACCCTCCGATGCTTACCGGGTACCCCGGATGTGAGCGGCCATCTTTGTCGACGTCAGCATGCCCCGCCCCCGGCCCTCCGATGCTGACCAGGTCTCTGGCCACTGTAACTCTCGACCAAAGCGCCCCGCACCAGCTTGCAAGGTCCATGATGGACATCCGGGTGGAGGGGCACAGGACTAGATGCCTATTTGACACGGGCATCACTGGGAGTTTTATTCACCCGGACACAGTGCAACGCTGCGGACTTGCAACGCGGCCGGTCAGTCGGAGGTTCCATTTGGCTTCTGGGTCGCAGTCCACAGACATCCGGGCTGGTTGTGTAGCTACATTGGTGGTGCAAGGCACAGAATATCGGAACTTTGAGCTACTGGTCATGCCTAATCTGTGCGCACCTGTGCTATTGGGGCAGGACTTCCAGAGCCATCTCGAAAGTGTGACTATGGTATATGACGGGCCGCTCCCACCACTCACTGTCCGGAATCCTCAGTTTTGTGGGACTTCTTCACATACCCCGCTACTGACCACACACACACACGGGCACACACATCCCATCCAGAACCAGGCCGACAGCTGCGCTACCGACACCACTTGCAGCCTCTCCACTCTCAAGGTCCCTCCCCCACCGCTGTTCGCCAACCTGACCCCCGACTGTAAACCTGTGGCAACCAAAAGCAGGAGGTACAGCGCGGGGGACAGGGCCTTCATTCAGTCGGAGGTGCAGCGGCTGCTCAGGGAGGGGATCATTGAGCCAAGCTCAAGCCCTTGGAGGGCCCAGGTGGTTGTTGTTCGGACTGGGCAGAAAAATAGGATGGTGGTGGACTATAGTCAAACCATCAATAGGTTTACGCAGCTTGACGCATACCCCCTACCCCGCATCGCGGATATGGTCAACCAGATTGCTCAGTATAAGGTGTACTCGACAATAGATCTGAAATCCGCTTATCACCAGCTCCCCATCTGCCCAGAGGACCGCCCCTACACCGCCTTCGAGGCCGGCGGCAGGCTCTATCACTTCCTGTGCGTCCCTTTCGGTGTCACGAATGGTGTCTCTGTCTTCCAGAGGGAAATGGACCGGATGGTGGACCAGTACCAACTGCAGGCCACATTTCCCTATCTGGATAACATCACCATCTGTGGTCACGACAGGCCAGATCACGACGCCAACCTCCAACGATTTCTCCAAGTGGCCGCAGCTCTGAACCTTACTTATAACAGGGACAAGTGTGTGTTTGGTACCACCCGCCTTGCTATACTTGGGTATGTCGTGGAAAACGGGGTTATTGGCCCTGATCCCGAATGTATGCGCCCCCTGTTAGAACTCCCTCTTCCCACCACCCTCAAGGCCCTCAGACGGTGCCTGGGTTTTTTTTCCTATTACGCCCAATGGGTCCCCCATTACGCAGACAAGGCTCGCCCCCTGGTCAAGTCTACCTCGTTTCCCCTCTCTGCTGAGGCCTGCGCGGCCTTCAACTGCATTAAAGCGGACATTGCCAAAGCTACGATGCATGCAGTGGACGAGACCGCTCCCTTCCAAGTGGAGTGTGATGCCTCCGATTTTGCTCTGGCTGCTACCCTCAATCAGGAAGGCAGTCCAGTAGCATTCTTTTCTCGCACCCTCCAAGGCTCCGAAATTTGGCACTCCGCGGTGGAGAAAGAAGCCCAGGCCATAGTGGAGGCTGTTAGGCACTGGAGGCACTATCTTGCTGGCAAAAGGTTCACCATGCCGACCGACCAGCGCTCGGTTGCGTTCCTGTTCAGCAACCAACAGCGGGGCAAAATCAAAAATGATAAGATTTTGCGGTGGAGGATAGAACTCTCCACCTACACCTATGATATCCTGTACCGGCCTGGCAGACTCAATGAGCCCCCTGATGCCCTATCCCGGGGAACATGTGCTAGCACACAGCTCGACCAGCTGTACACCCTTCATGCACAACTTTGCCATCCGGGGGTCACCCGATTTTACCATTTTGTGAAAGCTCGGAACCTGCCATACTCCCTGGAGGACATCAGGACGATGACCAGGGACTGCCAAATTTGCGCTGAGTGCAAACCGCACTTCTACCGTCCTGACACGGCACAACTTGTCAAGGCCACCCGCCCTTTTGAACGACTGAGTGTTGACTTTAAGGGCCCCCTTCCCTCCACTGACCGCAATGTCTATTTTCTCAGTGTTATCGACGAGTACTCACGGTTCCCCTTTGCCATCCCCTGCCCCGACACCACTGCCACGTCCGTCATAAAAGCCCTGCGCCAGCTCTTCACTCTGTTCGGGTATCCCTGCTATATCCACAGTGATAGAGGGTCCTCCTTTATGAGTGAGGAGCTGTGCCAGTACCTGCTAGCTAGGGGCATTGCTACCTGTCGGACCATGAGTTATAATCCCCGGGGTAATGGCCAGGTGGAGCGGGAGAATGCCACAGTGTGGAAGGCCACACTTTTAGCTCTTAAGTCAAAAGGGTTGCCGGTCTCTCGATGGCAGGAGGTCCTCCCTGAGGCACTGCACTCTATCCGCTCTCTGTTATGTACGTCCACCAATGCCACCCCTCACAAACGCCTATTCTCTTTTCCCAGGAAGTCTGTCACTGGGACCACCCTACCAGTTTGGCTGACGTCCCCGGGGCCAGTGCTGCTCCGTAAACATGTGAGGAGCAATAAATACTCCCCGCTGGTAGAGAGGGTTCACCTTCTACATGCGAACCCCCAGTATGCTTACGTGGTCTTACCTGATGGGCGGGAGGACATGATCTCCATCCGCGACCTGGCACCCACAGGTGCAGCAGACCACTACCCTGAAGGCTCTCCGGTAACTATGAACCCTGCACCAGAGGTGACACCGTGCTCACCAGGCCCTACACAGACTCCTCACAACACTTGTATACCGGGCGTTTCGTACGCATTTATACCAGGCGCCTCGCACATGCATGAGGGATCACCGGCGCCTAGTGGGCAAGAACAAGCTCAACCTCCGTCCCCTGTGCAATCACCAATGTTGCCGGCATCTATGCGGTCACAGCCGGTGCTACGTAGATCGCAGCGACAGATTCGACCACCTGATAGACTTGACTTGTAAGAAACTTCGCCACATGAGGACTCTTTCAAACGAAGGGGGGGGGTGAATGTGGTGAACTATGTGCCTGTCGGGACACGCCCCCTGCTGACTGCTCCTGTGGCTCCTCCCACAGGCCCCTGTATAAAGGAGATCTGAGGCCTGATGCTCGGACTCAGTCTCCAGGACATTGTATGATAGACACTCACTCCTGGTTCCTTCTTCCAGTCAATAAAAGCCGATATCTCGCCTTACGTCTCAGTGTGAGTTATTGATGGTGCATCAATACTTCACTTCTCTGACACTCTTGAATGTCCGGTATACTGCTGACGTCTTCCACTGTGAAGACTGATGCAAAATATGCAGTCTGTTTCTCTGCCATTTCTGCATATCTCATTAAAACATCATTTTCTATTGTCTTATATCTACCCTCAACTCTATTTTACTCATTATATACTTAAAAGAGCTTTTAGTATCTTCTTTGATGTTAGTCACCAGCTTTCTTTTGCAATTCATTTTTCCTTCCTAATGACCTTCTTAGTTTCCCTCTCAAGTTTTTAAAAGCTTCCCAATCCTCTATCTTCCTACTAGCTTTGGCTTCCTTGTATGCCCTCTCTTTTGCTTTTACTTTGGCTCTGACTTCACTTGTCAGCCGTGGTAGTGTCCTTCGTCCATTCAAAAAATACTTCTTATTTGGAATTTATCTATCTTGCACTTCCTCATTTTTCACAGAAACTCCAGCCTTTGCTGCTCTCCTGTCCTCCTGCTAGTGTCCCTTTCCAGTCAATTTTGGCCAGTTCCCCTCTCATGCCATAGTAATTTCCTTTAGTCCACTGAAATACCGACACATTGGAATTTAGTTTCCCCTTCTCAAATTTCAAAGTAACCTGGATGATATTGTGATCACTCTTTCCTAAGCTAACTTTAAGCTCTCTTATCACCTCCGGATCATTGCACAACACCCAATCCAGCACAGCCGATCCACTAGTGGGCTCAACAATAAGCTGTTCTAAAAAGCCATCCCTTAGACATTCTACAAATTCTCTCTTTTGAGGTCCTCTTTTGACCTAGTTTTCCCAATCCACTTTCATGTTAAAACCCGCAAGCCAAAGCCGTGCTGACTCTGGTCAAAAGTATCATGTGTCTCAGAGCATCCCAAATATCTCATCTTTAATAATAAACTCCAATCTCCTTCCAAGCATTGATATCGGGGTAACTGGCTTTCTTTAGCCCCCCTTTGTTCGTAAAGAGTGGTGCGACATTTGCAATTTTGCAGTCCTCGGGAAACATTTCAGTGTCTAGTGATTCTTGAAAGATCATTAAGAATGCCTCCACAATAGTTTCAGCAACTTCTTTCAGAACCCTGGGATGTAATCCATCTGGTCCAGGTGATGTACCTACCTTAAGACATTACAGTTTGCCTAGCACTTTTTCCTTTTTAATAGCAATGGCACTCACTCCTGCTCCTTGATACTCACGGATCTCTGGCATACAGTTTCCCAAGCATCTTCTCTTTAGTAATAGCAACCTCACTCATGTCTGTCCTCTAACACTCACATTTCAAGCATTCTGCAAATGTCATCCACACTGAAGACTGGCACAAAATACTTATTAAGTTCCTTCTTTTTCCTCCATTACTACCTCTCCAACGTCATTTTCCAGTGGGCCAATAACCACTCTCACCTCTCTTTTACTCACTATATATATGATAAAAACTTTTGTAAACTCTTCTACGTTATTGGCCAGCTAACCTGCATATTGCATTTTTATTTTGCCTTATGTTTTTTTTAGTTGCCTTCTGTTGTTTTTTAAAAGCTTCCCATTTTTCAACTTTTCTTCTAATTTTTGCCATATTATATGCCCTCTCTTTTGCTTGTATGCAGTTTTTTGATTTCCTGTGACAGACAAGGTTACCACATACTCCTATTAGAATACTTATTTATCTTTAGGATGTATCTTTCCTGTACCTTCTAAATTTCCACCAGGAACACCAGGCTTTGTTATTTTTCTGTCATCCTTCTTGTATCCCCTTGTAATTAACATAAGGCTGCTCCTCTGTCAAGCCACTGTAACTCCCTTTAGTCCATTGCAATACTAATACATGTGTTTTTATTTGCTCCTTCTCAAACTGTAGGGTGAATTCTTTCATATTATGATCACTGCCTCCTAAGTGATCCTTTATATTAAGCTTCCTAATCAAATATGGGTTATTACATAATACCCAATCCAGAAATGCCACACTCCTGATGGGCTCAACCACAAGCTGCTCTAAAAAGCCATCTTATAGGCATGCTTTCTACAAATTTCCATTCTTGGGATTCAGTATCAATGGGACTTTTCCAATCTACAGTTCCTGCAAATTTAAATTCCCCATGATTATTGCAGCAATGCCCTTTTTACATGACTTTTCTATCTCCTGTTCTAATTTGTAGCCACATCCTGGCTGCTCTTTGAAGGCCTGCATATAACTCCCATCAGGGTGTTTTTACCCTTGGAGTTTCTTAACCCTACCAATGAGGATTCTATATCTTTCATTTTTTTAATGATAAAGCCACCCCATCCCCTCTGCCTACTTGCCTATCATCCAACTGACCGCAATTTTGCCCTATCATCTGCTTATCTTTCATTACAGTTTCATTACATATTGCACCAACCTTTACACTAATTGCCCCATCCTCAGCCCTATCACCAGTTCCCATCTTACTGCTGACTTAGCTTAAACCATCTCCAACAGCTACCTGCCCACAAGGATATTGGTTTCCCTGGGATTCAGGTGTAATCCGTCCTTTTTGTGCAGGTCATACCTTCCCCAGAAGAAATCACAATAATCTACAAACCTGAAACCCTGCCCCCTTCATCAATTCCTTAGCCACATATTCAGCTGCCAAATCATCCTATTCCTACCCTCACCAGCAAGTGGCACAAACAGTAATCCAGTGATTATTACATTGGAGATTCTGCTTTTCAGCTTTCTGTCTAACTCACTAAATTCTCTCTTCAGGACCTCCTTCCTTTTTATACCTATGTCACTATAAACAGCATGTACCATGATTCCCAGCTGTTTACTCTTCTATTTGGAATGCCATGGACCCAAGCCAAGACATCACTGACCCTGGTACCTGGATGGCAAAATACCATCTGGGTGTCTCTTCACGTCCACAGATCTGCTTTCTGCACCTCCATTGATGGAATTCCCTATCACTACTGTGGTCCTCTTCTCTTGCTCTTAACTTCTGAGACCTGATCGCTGCAGCTTCCTCTTTGATAGTCATTCTCCCCTCAACAGTATCCAAAGGGGTATACTTATTATTGAGGTGAATAGTCACAGGGTACCCTGCACTGGTTGCCTATTCCTTTTCACAGGAACACAGTGACCTGCGTCCTGCAGCTTAAGGATACCTACTGCCCTGTAGTTCTTATTTATCATGTCCGGTGTGACCCAAGGGTCATCGAGCTGAGGCTCCAGTTCCTTAACACAATATCTGAAGAACTATAGATTAGTGCACTTCATACTGATGTTGTTATCAAGGAGACTGGAGATCTCCCAAACTGCCCAGATTTCACACAAGGTACTAGTACCTCTGGATCCATTCTCATCACACTAAACATATACAACAGAAAAAAAAATCCAGAACATTTCTTACTTACTTACTTACTTAGAACTTCCACATGTAATTGCCCAAGGTTGTTCTCACCTAAGCCTGCTGAGCCAAAGACAAACCATTCTAATAATGCCTCAGTCCAACAATGGTCCCTCCACTTCCACCTTTTTCACTTTAATGGCCCGGCACTGATTGTTATCCATTGAGAAAGAGGATGAGAAGCACCCAGGTCATTTTTAAATACTGTGCTGCATCACCGTTGAAAGACCTCTCGTGCTGAGTACCATCCACTGAGAAAAACAAGATACTCCCCACCAGGATAAACATTGGGTGATTTCCAGTATCTTATGCAGTGCATGCGGATCTTATGGCTCAAGAAAGAAGCGTCCAGTAGCAAATCAATGCCGAGTGAACAGTTCTAATATTTTGCCTATGGTTTTCCATGGTGATTGTTGGATCAGACTGTCCTGTACATTCAGAAATGTACACCTTATTGGCATAGAGCACAATTGAAGAGAATTTCTACTTCTGTGAATAATATGAATAAATTGGGAGTGATTGGAAATCATACTATCATTCTCTTGTGTATTATTTCCAATCTCTGCTGCAATGAAAAGAGAAAAGTGGGACAGTTAATCTCTTTTGAATTAGGAATGAGATTGCTTCCTTGTTCAGCAGATCTCCACACTTATCTATTCTCTGCATGATTTATTTTACAAATATGGAATGCAGTGATTTGGAGGTACTCTTGGAACACAACTGTGAAGTTCATTTACCTGGAGGATTAATCCATTTGCACAGATTTTGCACCTAGCAGACCAAGTGGGCCTTACAATAGCAATTTTGTCTAAGTTTTCAGCCATGATGTAGAGGGTGGTCCTCCGTAACTTGATCTCCCTTCTGGCACTTATCCTTGTAAGCGGAACAAGTGCTACACCTGCCCTTACACTTCCTCCCTCACCACCATTCAGGGCCCCAGACAGTCCTTCCAGGTGAGGCGACACTTTACCTGTGAGTCCGCTGGTGTGGTATACTGCGTCCGGTGCTCCCAGTGTGGCCTTTTATATGTTAGTCAGACATGACGCAGACTGGGAGACCATTTCGCTGAACACCTACGCTCAGTCCGCCAGAGTAAGCAGGATCTCCCAGTGGCCACACATTTTAATTCCACATCCCATTCCCATTCTGATATGTCTATCCATGGCCTCCTCTACTATCAAGATGAAGCCACACTGAGGTTGGAGGAACAACAACTTATATACCAGATGGGTAGCCTCCAAACTGATGGCATGAACATTGACTTCTCTAACTTCCGTTAATGCCCCTCCTCCCCTTCTTACCCCATCCCTGACATACTTAGTCGTTTGTTTTTTTTCTCTCTTTGCCCATCAATCTGTCTGTTCTCCATCTCCCTCTGGTGCTCCCCCCTCCCCCTTTCTTTCTCCCGAGGCCTCCCGTCCCACGATCCTTTCCCTTCTCCAGCTCTGTATCCCTTTTTCCAATCACCTTTCCTGCTCTTAGCTTCATCCCACCCCCTCCGGACTTCTCCTATCATTTTGCATTCCCCCCTCCCCCCACTACTTTCAAATCTCTTAGTTTCTTTCCCTTCAGTTAGTCCTGACGAAGGGTCTTGGCCCGAAATGTCGACAGTGCTTCTCCTTATAGATACTGCCTGACCTGCTGTGTTTCACCAGCATTTTGTGTGTGTTGCTTGAATTTCCAGCATCTGCAAATTTCCTTGTGTTTCCTCAGTAAATTGATAGGGTTGCAGATTGTGTGACTTGCAGAGGTATAGGCTGTAATCCCTTGTATCACTGAACCTTCTGAAGAATACAACTCTATTAAAATTTTTAAATATACTGTATGTAAAACATCACACAGAGTATAAGTAATAAACATAAAGTATCATATGCATTCAGACAGTAAAAGTCAACTTCTTGGTCCCTGAAATGTAAATCTTAAGCTAAGAGGCCATACATGGGAAATAATGTTAACTTCGGTACCCACAAAAAATTTACAATAATTCTCTATAGTTGCTTTAGAACATCATTTCCTCCATTTTATCAGATTGTGGTAAAAATTAAAATCTTCTCCAAAAAATTTAAGGACCTATCCAATTAATATGAATATATTTCAAGTTACAGTCACACAAGATTGTGCCAATGCTCAATGTTGGGAATAATATTGTCTGTGAAGAATTGGGCTATACCCACTGTTTTTGTAAACTTTTTGTTCTTGAGCATTACTGTTTCCATTCTAGGTTGTGATGAAACCAGTTTGGATACTCTCCAATGTGTATCTATAGAAGTTTGTCAGAGCTTCAGATGACATGCCAAATCAACACAAAATTCTAAGAAAATAGAGGTGTATTGCCTTCTTTGTGATGGCACTGAACAGATCTCTGCAATGACAACACCAAGGAACTTAATGTTACTGACGTTCTCCATGTCCAATCCCCTATAAACGACTAAGTGATTGGCCTCTGGTTTCTTCCTCTGTAGTTAAAATCAGCTCTTTGTACATGCTGCTGTTGAGTGAGAGGTTGTGGGCACACCATTCAACCAAATTTCCAATCTCCTTCCTATAAGCCATTTAAGCCTGTGTTCCTTCGGTCTTGTGAAATAAAATGAAGAGGAAATGATAAATAAGCGCATATGTTATTGACTGAATAAGTGTGGATTGCTGGGATGGGTGAGTCACATCCATTCCTGGAAATCTTTAGTAATCCACAATTTCTCCAGTGCCAGTATGCTTGTGAAAAATGATTACTGCATAGTGCTCACACATAGTGCTCACCATTCTTTACTTTCCTCTCTGGCAAGGATAAAAAAAGGCCTGAAAGCATGTACCACCAGGCTCAAGGCCAACTTCTATTCCACTGTTAACAGAGTTTTGAATCAACCTCTTGTACAGTAAGATGGACACTTGCCCTCACAATCTACCTTATTATGATCTTACACTATATTGTTTACTAGCACTGCACTACTACATTTTATTCTGCCTTTATCTTATTCTGGGTCAATCCACTATGTAATGATTTGAATTGTATGACAAGATAAGATGTATTTTGGTACATGTAACAATAATAAACCAATACCAATATACAAGAAGTACCAAGAAGAGATGCGGAACACACATGGCCAGAATTTAGTCAATAGAGTGTCACCAAGATTTTGATTTTTCCATGCAATAAAAATGTGAGTGAAAACCAGAGGATGATATTGCAAAGGGTTTATCTGGCCTTTCGTGAATCTACAGTCCTTGCAGTGCACTGTGTACAAGGCTAGGCAGGGAGTTAAACACCTTCTCAAAATCACCCAAGCTGGAAGTGTTTTTCAGCATTTTCAATGAGAAAACTTTTTGAAACTGCAGAACATGGAGCAGTATAGCAGATGAACATGTTATTTGGCCCACAATGGTGTGCCAAACCAACTAAAAAGCAAATCAAAAACACCCTCTTACCTATACCATTTCCATATCCCTCCATCTTCCTTACATCCATGCGCTTATCCAAACAAGGTAATACACGTGTGCAATGTTTTATAGCTATGACATGGACCAGAGTGAACTCATGACATAATGATAGCTTCCTTCAATGTACATCTACTAAATGTTTACCAATATTATGAAAGCTTATGATTCATAAATATTGCTCTTTCAAAGGGCAAATAAAGAGTGAATGGAGGTCGGTCTGTTTGCCCCAAGTCAAAATCAAAATTAACCCCTGCAGGAAATGACGTAGCATGTAAACATCTTATGAACAGTAAGTGATGTTTGTACAAAAATGCACTGCACACAAAGCGAACATCATCTCTAGAGGCAGAACAATGAAGTCAAGTCAAGTCAAGTCACTTCTTATTGTTATTTCAACCATAACTGCTGGTACAGTACACAGTAAAAATGAGACAATGTTTTTCAGGACCATGGTGCTACATGAAACAGTACAAAAACTACACTGAACTACTTAAAAAACGACACAGAGAAAATACTACACTAGACTACAGACCTACCCAGGACTGCATAAGGTGCACATAACAGTGCAGGCATTCCAATGAATAATAAACAGGACAATAGGGCAAGGTGTCAGTCAAGGCTCTGGGTATTGAGGAGTCTGATAGCTTGGGAGAAGAAACTGTTCCATAGTCTGGTCATGAGAGCCTGAATGCTTTGGTGCCTTTTCCCAGACAGCAGGAGGGAGAAAAGTTTGTATGAGGGGTGCATGGGGCCCTTCATAATACTGTTTGCTTTGCGGGTGCAGCGTGTAGTGTAAATGTCCGTAATGGTTTTAAGAGAGACCCCGATGATCTTCTCAGCTGACCTCACTATCGGCTGCAGGGTCTTGTGATCTGAGATGGTGCAATTTCTGAACCAGGCAGTGATGCAGCTGCTCAGGATGCTCAGGATCCAAGACCAGCACTGTGCCATGTAATTACATACAATGCATGTTGCATGCCTCTTCTGTAATTTACCTTGATGTTGCAGTGTGCAGTGCAATCTACAGGCCAGCTTTGCTGAAGCAGGTTTCAAGCTTCTCACAGTGTTCTTGGATAAATCTTGTCAGATCCTGGAGAATTGGTTCCCTTTATAGCTTAAGATATCCAGTACTTCAGCAATGCAGACTGTTGGCCAGAAAGAACTGCAGCCTACTGATCAGTGAATTTGGAGGAATCAAGAACGGTGAAAGAAGAAAGACCCATTGTCTTTATTTTTGCCATGAGGACAAAGGTGTGGAGGCTGTCATTTTATCACGAGACTCCATGTTCTCTGTTTCGTGAGCTTACTTTCCTTGTCTTGATAAATGTTTTAATGGAGAAGGAATCATACTTCAGGTATGATTCAGGTATAATCTCTAGTCTGGACTAGAGATTATTTACAAATAAGAAGTTATTTAAGAGCAATTCTTTGATTGGATATAACATGCAAGTTTCTGACTGTTGGCACCTGTATCTGCCCTGCGTGATTCAAACTGGTTACTGTAGAGAACAAAGAGCCTTAAATTACTAATTTTTACTTGCTGGAAAGAGGGCAATAATGAATGCTGTCTTGGAGAAAGTGTTAAAGGTCAGTCACATGACCCATAGCTATTGGCATTAAAATGCGCACGTGAACGTATAAGCAGTGGTTTTCAGAAACAAGATAGTGATGACTCTCTCTAAAGATCCGCCATCATGGATGTAAGGTGCCTCACAGACGTGGAAATTTGAAAAGGGACTACAAGAAACACAGGGACTCCTTTTTCCTGGTATTACCTCTTCTGTTCTTTGACTGTTCATGGGAGGTCAGGAAAACTTAATAGGTATGCACACAGGTATTCCGCCATGTAAGTTTATGTCTTCCTCCATTGAGACAATGAAGATACTTGTTGGTCTGGCAGATGGAGTACAATGTTGGTAAATGTGAAGTCATCCACTTTGGAAGAAAAAGTGAAAGAGCAGATTATTATTTAAGTGGTAAAAATATAATAGAACCATGATTACTGGTCTCATAGTGCTCGCCATTTGACGATACAGAGGCTCTTGGGAGTGCATGTGCATAAATCAGAAAAGGTTGGTTGCAGGTGCAGCAAGCTATCAAGGATGCAAATAGAATGTTGGCCTTCACTGCTAGAGGGATTGAATTTAAGAGGAGAGAGGTTATGCTGCAACTGTGCAGGGTACTGATGAGGCCACACTTGGAGTACTGCATGCAGTTCTGGTCTCCTTACTTGAGGAAAGATATATTGGCTCTGAAGGTGGTGCACAGAAGGTTCACCAGGTTGATTCCAGAGATGAGGGGTTAGACCATGAGGAGAGATTGAATATCCTGGGACTGTACTTATTGGAATTCAGAAGAATTCGAGGAGATCTTATAGAAACGTATAAAATTATGAAATGGACAGATAAGATAGAGGCAGGAACATTGTTTCTACTTGTATGTGAGACTAGAACTAGGGGACATAGCCTCAAGAATCGGGGGAGTAGATTTAGGATGGAGGTGAGGAGGAACTTCTATTTCCAGAGCTGGTAGATCTGTGGAATTCTCTACTGAATGAAGCAGTGGAGGTTACCTCAGTAAATATATTTAAGACAAGGTTGGATAGATTTCTGCATTGTAGGGGAATTAAGGATTATGGGGAAAAGGCAGGTAGGTTGAGATGAATCCATAGCTAGATCAGCCGTGAATGGCGGAGCAGACTCAATGGGCTAGATGGCTTATCCTGTTCAAATTTTCTTATGCTCTTATGATAATTACAGATTCTTTCTGTGCTTCCCTGATCGTTATTATTAAGGGGTACATCCTTGTAACAATCCTTGTAATCTTCATATGTTTTTCTGCAATAAGAACAGTCTAAAAATATTCATTAAGGACATTGCACATCTCCTGCAGTGCAACACAAAGGTGTCGCATTTGGTCACTGTGGGTCTCTAGTTTCTCTCTATTTACTCTTCTCCCCTCAAAATACTTTAAAAATTTCTTTGTGTTTTCCTTAATCTTCTTTGCCAATATTATTTCATTTTGACCTCTTCTTGAGTTGACTTCTGCATATCTTGCACTCCTCCAATTCACTTGATCCCATGTGCCTCTTATTTTCTTGGCCAGGGACTCATTATCCCAGGTTCCCTACTTCTACCAGCCTTTCCCTTCACTCTAAGAGGCATGTGCAGATCTTGAGCTCTCATTGTCTCACCTTTAAAGTATGTGATCCCTTTGCCTACAACCATCCTATTCCGATCAACCTTTACAAGTTCCTATCTCATACCCTCAAAATTTGCCTTGCCCCACTTTAAAACTTGACACTGTAGGTTAGCTCTGTCCCTTTTCATAACCATTTGAAAACTAACAGAACCATAATTACTGGTCTCTTAGTGCTCCCCATTTGACTTGCCCAATAACCAATCATAAGTTGAGCTTTATGCTTGCTTTGACAGTCAAAACATGAAGGTACCTTCACAAACTCCTATACCCCCCAAAGCTGATGTGGGCTAATCTTTTATGATGATGAACTCATTAAAAGCATCCTGTCCAGATGAGCTATCTAGCTGAGTACTAAAGTCCTGTGCTGTTGAACTGCCTGAAATGTTCGCCAATATCTTTGAACTCTCTCTTCGGCAGTCTGAGGTACCCACCTGCGTCAAGTAGGCTTCAATTGTACAGATGCATAAGAAGAACCTGGCAATCTGCCTTGATGCCTATTGTCCAATAGCACCTATATCCACTCTGATTAAGTGCCTTGATCGGGTAGTAATGAAACGTATCAACTCCTGCCTGAGAAGTGACTTGGATCCACTCTAATTTGACTACCATCATAGCAGGTCAACAGCATATGCCATTTCATGGGCTCTTCATGCAATCCTGCAACATTTGGACAGTGAAGATTGAGATGTTAATTTTATTTGCTTTTCATGTATAATCTTTCTGCTTGCAGAATTGCCTCCCCCACATTGTACAATGTGGCCTGTTGATTTATCTGCAACTCTTTGGAACTTGTTGACTGTGCAGTTTTCTTAAAATTACACAACTTAATGTTTTTATGATTCTTTCTGCAGAATTTCCTTTAATCCTGTTAATATTTTTTTCTATTATCTTACACATTTCTTATCCTTTGTTTCTGCTTGGTCATAGCCACTTCTGATAAAGTTTACATGTTTGCTTGTACATGGGGCATTGGTTTCTGGACAAAGTGTCAGCTCCAAAGAGTGACTCTGAATTTGTGGTGCCAGGGAGTTGGGGCGGGGGGGAGGTGGTGGGGAAGCCTGCATGCAGTTCATTTCTGTTTGCATATTTGTGCAGGTCAGCATTACTTTTTCTTTTGCTATCACAGTTTGAATTCCCAGTTCCTGTAGCTTTTAAAGTACTGTTATATCACTGGAGGTTTCAGATCAATGAACAGCATTTTCTCATTAATTTAGAAGTGGTCTATATTAAAACTTCAAGTTAAGAAATTTAAATAGCTTAAATCAATTATAAGAACATAGAATATAAGAAATAAGAGCAGAAGATGGCCATCTGGCCCATCCAGCCTGCTCAGCCGTTCACTAAGATCATGGCTGATCTGGCCATGGGCTCATCTCCACCCACCTGCCTTTTCCCCATAACCCTTAATTCCCCTACTATGCAAAAACCTATCCAACCTTGTCTTAAATATATTTACTGAGGTAGCTTCCATTGTTTCATTGGACAGAGAATTCCATAGATTCACCAATCTGGGAATAGCACTTCCTCCTCAACTCCATCCTAAATCTACTCCCCTGAATCTAGAGGCTATAACCCCTATTTATAGTTTCACCTACCAGTGGAAACAACTTTCCTGCCTCTACCTTATCTATCCCTTTCATAATTATATATGGTTCTAAAAGATCTTCTCTCATTCTTCTGAATTCCAGTGAGGAAAGTCCAAGGCGACTCAATCGCTTCTCCTAATCTAATTGCCTCATCTCAGGAATCAACTTGGTGAACCTCCTCTGCATCGCCTCCAAAACCAGTATATCCTTCCTCAAGTAAGGAGATCAGAATTGCATGCAATAACCCAGGTGCAACCTCACTAGCACCCTGTACAGTTGCAGTGTAACTGTAACTTAAATTCAATCCTCTAGAAATGAAGGCCAATATTCCATTTTCCTTCTTGATAGCTTGTGCACCTGCAAACTAGCTTTTTGTGATTCATGCACAGGCACTCCTAAATCCCTCTGCACAGCAGCATGCTAAATTAGCATTTAAATAATAATCTGCTCTTCCATTTTTCCTTCCAAAATGGATGACCTTACATATACCAACATTGTGCTCTATCTGCCAGACCCTTGCCCACTCACTTAACTTATCTATACCTCTTTGCACTCTCTGTATCTTCTGCATTATTTGCTTTTCCACTCAATTTAGTGTCATCAGCAAACTTAGATACACTACACTTGGTCCTAACTTCGGGAACGTTAATGTATATTGTGAACAGTTGCAGGCCCTGTGGCACACTGCTCACCAATAATTGTCAGCGAGAGTAACACCCATGTATCCCAACTCTTTGCTTTCTATTAGTTAACCAATCCTCTATCCATGCTAATATATAACCCCACTTTATGCATCCTTAACTAATAGATAAACCTTTTGTGCTGCACCTTATCGAATGCATCTAGAAATCAAAGTAAGTAACAATCATATGTTCTCCTCTAGCTACTGTGCTTGTTATATCCTCAAAGAACTCCAGTAAGCTTGTCAAACAGGACCTGTCTTCGCTAAACCCATGTTGCATCTGCCTGATGTATCCATTTCTTTCCAGATACATTACTATTTCTTCTTTAATATTAGCTTCAAGCATTTTCCCAACTACAGCTGCTAAACTGTCCTATAGTTACCTGCCTTTTGCCATCATTCTTTTTTGAACATTGGCGTGACATTCGCTGTCTTCAAATCTGCTGAGACCTGCCCAGAGTCCAGAGAATTTTGCTAAATAATCACCAAAGCCTCTACAATAACTTCTGCCATTTCTTTAAATACCTTGGGATGCATTCCATCAGGACCAGAGGACTTACTTATCTTCAGGACCACAAGCTTGCTCAGCGCTACCTCTTTGGTTATATTATTGTATCAAGGTCCTCACCTCCCATCATATCCTTAACATCTCTTTTTAGCGTGTTATATGTGTCCTCCACTGTGAAGACTGACACAAAATAGTCATTCAAAGCCTCTGCCATTTCCTCAATACCCAAAATCAATACCCCCGAGGGATCTACGTTCACTTCAGCCACTCTTTTCTGCTTTATATAATTACAAAAACCATTAATATCCATTTGTATATTCTGTGCTAGTTTATTATAAATGGAAAATAAGTGAACAGCATCATGGATCACACTAGCCAGCATCATGGATGGCTTCGCAGATAACAGTGGAGAGACAGCAAATGCAGAGAAAAGATAACCTGCATAATAAACAGTGCCGGCTGGCAGAACAGCTGACTGTGATCGCAATGGCCATTGGATGAGAACAAAGTGGACTGCCATGGTGTGGACTACACACGCTAATAAAGGAGAGTACTGGAAAAGATCAGGCTAAGCAATAAAGGATAGAATATCAGGATGTAGCTGACCATGCTAAATGCAGGGAGAATTTAAAAATGGGATGAATGTAAGATTAATGTAAATGTGTGGTTGATGTTTGCTACTGACTCAGTTGTCTGAAGAGCTTGTTTCCATGCTTTATATCTCTATAACTCAAATATAGATAGTGGACAACATCCAGGTTACTGAACAAAGTGTGCCATACAATTAGAAAAATAATAAAGAACCAACAACCAGCATGGGCATTTATTTTGTTAAGGGGGCAGTGAGTATTTCCAACCAAATGCATTCTCTGGTAATAAATCTCAAAGCTGTAGTTTTCAGTTGCAGAGAACATATGCATGCTGTTATAACACTACTGAGTGGTTCTCTAATGCAAGATGGGCACTTGTCCTTACAGTCTACTCAACATTTTTCACCTTATTGTCTACCTGCACTGCCCTTCCTCTGTAGGTGCAAAATTTTATCCTGCGTTCTGTTATTCCTGCAACTTGTATTAATGCACTATTTTAATAAATTAATCCATATGACTGGTGAACAATGAGTGTGGAGACTATTGAGACTGGTCTGAGACTGCTGATCTATTAGGTTTCCAGTTCTGCAAAGCAGGTTTTTCACTCTACCTCAATACATATGAGCATAATCAATTCATTTACACAGTAAGATTTGGAGCCTCTCATCTTCAGTGTTTGTGAATGTCCTTTTTTTCAGACTATTCAGGAACATAAAGTCTCACAGATTCGTACATTCGTATGAAAGTATTCAAGAATGATTTCTCCATAAATATGGAAATCTTATATTAAGGAAAAGAAGCTTTTATTGGACACAAATCCATAATTAATGTGAATAACCCAAAAGCAAATTGATTAATTTCAAGTTATTTCTATATGAAATATTGTTTATTGGGATCTTTATTCTTGATGATCAGACAGGTAGTCAAAACATATTTATTGCATAATTGTCAAAAGACAGGGATTCTACTTTTCCTCTCTTGTCTATATGTATTTGCTTTTTCAATCATCACATCTCCAGATTTACCTGCCAGTAAAATACAATTTGCATTACTCTAAGGTGGCTGTAATGTACAATATCTTTATGATATTCTATTGCATTAAATGTGAATAATGTAGAAATCAACATTTCAGTGATATGGTTGGTTGCACAGGATGGGGACATCATAATACTTCTCCGTATTCCATAAGTTACACATCAATATTTCACCAAGGTAAGTCTTTTGGTTTTCTCAGAAAAAATCATAGTAGAGACAAAATTCACACAGTGCATCTGAAGCCCAAGTGCTGATTCCTGTCCCAAGTGAAAGTGAATGGCATATTCTTGAATATATCAACCAATGTACAGTCACTGTTTACTATGATTGTGTACAACAGACAGAGAATGATGCTTGTGGATTGCATATTTGAAACATAGAAAATGCTCCAATGGCTTGGGGACCATCTGCATTAGCATTTCCAGTTGATGACCTATTATCAGGATCTTTTTCTCTCTTCAGAAATGAAGCCTCACCTGGTGTCAAACAAAGCAATCTGCAACATTGCTCAGGAATCATTGCATCGGGGTAGGTTTATAGGCATGCTGTTGGAGTTGCCTAGAATTTGCTTCTGGAAGCAAACTTGTTTCTGAAATACAAGGTTCAATGAAAAGGTTGAGCCAGTTTGGATGAAGGGCCAAGAGTAACCAAGAAGGCTGAAGGGAATGGGGAACAGTAAGTGGTGAATCATAGCCCTTTTCCCTGGAGTAAAGTGTGCCAATGAGGGACACAGAACATTTTTGTGACATTTATTTCATATTTCAATCATTAAGAGCATAGGCAAGCTGTGAAGTTGAGGCTTCTAGCAGCATGCAATGGTGAGTTGAAAGATGTGAAATCCTTAACGTCAGCTGGTGAACAATAAGGGTGGAAACCACTGAGCCTTGTCTGAGACTGGCTTGAGCATTGGTGGTCTATTAGATTTTCAGTCCTGCATGGCTAATTAGTGAAGAAAGTGAAAGCTTGTGAAATCTTGTGGGAAAGTGGGTTAGATTAAAAATTAACTCAGTGAGAGAAACCAAAGAGTGAAGGGAATTTTAGTACTGAACAGAAGGATGCAATCGGATTCCACAGTACTGGTACATTCTGTTTTCTTTTTAAATACATGACAGTGATTTAGGATTTAATGTAGAGATCCTGATTGTAAAGCTGCCCAATGATGCTTCAGTTGGTGTTCTTCATATTAGGATTGGTTTGCTCGGCACAATATCATGAATGGAGAAGAATAAATGGGGAGAAATGGCAAAGGAATACAGGATGAATGGTAGGATACTGAAAAATATAGAAAAAAGAACTGGATTTTAGAGGGCATGTCTACAGATTCTGAAGACAACAGGACAGTCAAGTGAGATGGTTAAGAAGGTACATGGGATTCTAAACCATAATACCATCTAATACCAGTCAGCCTTATTTTAAGACTGTACATTTTATATATTAAACTAAATATATGATTGATTGTAACAATGTGAAAGCTATATGAATCTGTCAGTTTGCCTCTATAGAATAAGGCACTTTGAAAAATGTTGCCTGGTACCTCAAACTTCCATTTAATGAAGTTCCCATTACTATTAGATTAAATGACTGACTTTTTTCCAGTTTCTTAGAGAGCAATATTGACATATAAACTTTATGAGGTGAAACATTAAGTATAAGATGAGGGAGACCATGCTGAAACTATATTAAAAACTAATGGTTGTTGGCATCAGGAGGGCACAGAGCAACCACTCCCCGCTGAACATCAACAACTCCTCGGTAGAGATCATAAACAGCACCAAATGTTTTGGTGTTCACCTGATGGAGAATCTCACCTGGTCCCTCAACACCAGCTTCATAGCAAAGAAAGCCCAGCAGCATCTCTACTTTTTGCGAAGTCCATCTCCCACCCCCCATCCTCATCACATTCTACAGGGGTTGTATTGAGAGCATCCTGAGCAGCTGCATCACTGCCCGCTTTGGAAATTGCACCATCTCGGATCGCAAGACCCGGCAGCGGATAGTGAGGTCAGCTGAGAAGATCATCAGCGTCTCTCGTCCCGCCATCACAGACATTTACACTACACACTGCATCTGCAAAGGAAACAGCATTATGAAGGACCCCATGCACATCTCATACAATCTCATCTCCTTCCTGCCGTCTGGGAAAAAGCTCCGAAGCATTTGGGATCTCACAACCAGACTATGTAACAGTTTCTTCCCCCAAGCTATCAGACTCCTCAATCC
This sequence comes from Hypanus sabinus, assembly GCF_030144855.1. Classification (NCBI taxonomy): domain Eukaryota; kingdom Metazoa; phylum Chordata; class Chondrichthyes; order Myliobatiformes; family Dasyatidae; genus Hypanus; species Hypanus sabinus. The sequence continues at coordinate 60,332,167 of NC_082713.1, read as the reverse complement.
CCGAAGCCTGGACTGACACCTTGCCCTACTGTCCTGTTTATTATTTATTGTAATGCACTGTTTTGTGCACTTTATGCAGTCCTGTGTAGGTCTGCAGTCTAGTGTAGTTTTCTCTGTGTTGTTTTTTTTATTACGTAGTTCAGTCTAGTTTTTTGTACTGTGTCATGTAACACCATGGTCCTGAAAAACATTGTCTCATTTCTACTAAGTACTGTACCAGCAGTTATGGTTGAAATGACAATAAAAGTGACTTGATTTGACTTGACTTAAATTAGGCCAAGGCTAAAATTTTTACCAACATACTGCAGGGAAAATCAACTGGCACAGGAGATGATGCCAAAGAATTATAGACACAAAGAAAAATTGGCAATGCATTTTCTATTCTTAGAGCAAGGAAAAATTAGGGAAAATTTATTCAATTATGAGAGGCCTAGTTATGGTAAGCAGGGAGAAGCAGTTTCTTTTAACAGTGAGATCATTGACAAGAAGACAGAGTTTTTAAGTTAACCGGTAAAAGAGAGCTGAGAAAGAAAAGATGCACTCAGTGTAGTGGAGGTTTGGAGCACATTTCCTGGAAAATTGAGAAGTCTGTGGACCAACAGCTATAAGGAGGGAATACCTCCTTTCAAGCCAGTAATAGGCAGGAGCCAAATGTCCTTCTTCAGTGCTGTGAATCTTGGAATTTTCTGTGTAATTCACATTTGGAGATGGATTAATTGACATTGGCCACTTTTGTATTGTCAATTAACTTCCAGTGATAATGCACCCTAGTCCTTAAAGTTTGACTGTTGTTTGCTATCTGCTCCTTCTGCTCTTTAAATATGTTTCTCTAGATAATTTCTTGCTCCCTATGGATACAGGATGTCCGTCCTCAGTCGTTTTACAACTGCTGATGTACTTTCCACAGATTACACTGAATAATTCTGTAAAAAGTATCACTGTAAAATAACACTTGGAACTTTATTCATCATGCTTTTACCAGAAGGGCAAGAGTTTAATATTGGTAACATTTTTTAACAAGAAATAACATGACAATATTTCCTATCAATCTTTAATATAGTTAAATTTGCTGAGATAATCAACAGGTTTACTAAGCATTCTGTGTATGCTAATATATTAAGGGAAGTAATTGGGGCAATGTTAGTGAGTGTGGTAGTAAAAGCACCATTTAGCTTAGAGATAATTGTTTCAACTCATGTACTGAGCTAATGTGGATGCAATTTTATGAATGATATCTGTTTATACTCTGCTTGTTGCCTGACTGATATTGATCAGGCAAAGGTTTGGGGACAGGCTTCAAATGCTGATGTTCAAGGAAAAGGTGGAATGAAGTGGATAGATCCTCTATAAGCTCAGGAAGCTCAAACCCATCCAAGGAGACACTTAAATGCTACCACTCGACCCATAGCAGGCATTTACTCTCTCCATTATGACTTCACCATTCTCCAATATACGTCAACTGTGTAATAGAATGCATAAACTTGTCAAGATTTCTACAAAAGTACCTCCCAAATTTGATGTCTCAAAGACAAAGGATGTATCTTAAACATCACTACTTCCAAGTTCTCCTCAAAACCACACATCATCTAGGTCTGAAGTTGTGTTTGTCATTACTGTGTCAAATCTAATTTTGGGCCTGTTAGCACAGTGGATAGTAACAATTCAAGAAGCCGGCTTCTTGAGATAGAAGTTAGTTCTTGCTTTCCTTAGAAAAAAAGGTAATAAGGAAAGGCTTCTATGAGGACATATTGCACTACAACTATTTGCCAAACATGGCTGTTTAGATTCTGTTTTTGCTAGTCAGAGCTTAGGAGAATTAATGGCACCTAACAACAACTCCTTTGCTTGCATCTTCAAAAAGAGCTCTATTTTCAGCTTCAATATCTCTACTTTTTCCTTTCACGGTTCCTTTGAAGACCCTACCCTGGAGTTGCATGCTGACTATGGTTCTTTGCGGGAATGGGTCCCGCTGTCAGGGTTTCATGACTGGCTGTTATTATTCACACCAAGTGTGCAGTGTAAGAACTCAGCTCACCTTTAGAGAGCTGAGATCTCGTGGCTTTGGAAGTGAACATATCAAAGGTCGATGTCCAGGCAGGAGATCGATGTGTTGTGGGAGATGGAAAATCTAAGGATGTGTGCCCAGATTTGGGCACAGATCTCAGAAAAAGCAATGCAATGGACTTTTAACATCGTAAACTAGTGAGTTGTTCATTTTGTCTCCCCTCTCGTTGTGAAACAGAGACATCTCTTTCTTCCTTGATAGGGAGAGAGAGCCTGTGGTATGTCAAATACCAGGTGAACAAGTAGTCTTTGGAGAACTGCAGGTCTGTGTCTTTGCTGTTGCTTGGTTCACGCTTGAGTGCTCTGTGGAAGGTGCTCATATTTCTTTTTGCCAGTGGGGGGAAGGGGGGGAATCATTACTTGCTGCCCCTTGCGTGAGAGAGGGAGGGGAGCTGCTAGGAACTTCGGGGCTCTAACATTTAGCTGTTATTAATTCTTTGTGGCACTCCTTTGTTTTTCGGGGATAGTTGTGAAGGAAAAGCATTTCAGGATGTATATTGTATACATTTCTCTGACATTAGAGTACCTTTGAAACCTTTGAAAGTTATTTCCTGTTCTGAATGAACTTGAGCACATCTAAATCTCTTCTGGATATATCTAAACACACACTGTCACATTTACTCATCACCCATGGGTTGCCAAATCAGGACTAACTCAGATATAACCCCATGATTTTAAAATTCCATTTTTATTGGAACTCACGGTGCTAATTTTTCGTACTAAATAAATTCAATATTTCTATCTTCTCAACCTCAGTACTGTAAATTCTTAGTACTTGATAGTCAAAGACCAGGAAATGGATGCATTCCAAAATGCAAAAGATATTAAGGATTATTGGGAGAAAGCAGGAAAATTATACTGAGTTATATGATCAACCGTGATCATATTGAAAAATGAAATAGACTTGAAGCGTCAAATAACCTGATCCTCATGCTATTTTCTATTTTTCCAAATCTCTGCTGAATCCAGCACTGTGAATATTGTGTGTCCTCTTAACCCAACAGGGTGAATATTTTGGCCTTTTCTATGACATTGCATGATACTAACAAAAACAGGTTAACCAATTGGCAACTCATTGTCAGACTGAAACAACATCAGAAAACTTATAATATTAATGGATTCTTTCAAAAAGCTTTTTTAACATACAGATAGAGGCTGAGGGATGTTCAGGAATTCACGTTTAATATCATTACATTTTCTGATCACTCAAACGCAATATGAATGATTGTAATGTTCTCGCTCAGGTGTAAGAGAACACTGAACTAAACACCGAGGTAAACCGTTGTCAATGAAAACAGGATCACAGTAAGATTAACCGTTTACTGTTCACTCTTCCTCATTAATGTATGGTGAAAACTGTTAATAAAACAATACAAAATTTGTACAGTATTTGTTTCCTTCTTGATATCACATTTACATCGTAAATACTTGCAAAAGAAAAACTACAACTACATTACATTAAAGTGCAGCATACAGTCAGAATCCACCTACGCCATTGACTGCTTTAAATATACTTCAACACAAACTATCCGCAACTCTTTAACTAACGAAAACATAAACCTTATCAACCGTCATTACTTTTAACAGAATCAGCGTTAACATTTTAATTCAACATATTGATTATCTCATGAACTTACTGCATTGCTTCACTATGTTTCTAGTGCATAGAAAGACAACTTTTCTTGTGCTGATCTTGCACATGTGAGCCCCCTCCTTCCCGTTTCTCCTAAGCGGTATTTTCCCACAAGACGTGGCAAAACCGGATGTGACATCATCGTATGCTGCGATATATCACGAACAATGAATTTACTTTAAACAATCTTAACTTTAACTAGAAAATGCTAACAAACGAATTACTAAAGCGAAAATATTACAAACTAAACAAATCCCATAAAGGCAACCCAATGATATTCTATTTTGTTCTTACTCAGACTTAATAAGCAGAATGTATTGTAAGCTCTACTATCATGCACGGTTCCCCACTTATAAGTTCAATCCATTTCAAGTATGCACAAGTGAAGACTAAAGGGTATTCATTGCAGGACAAAAAAGAACAATGCTGAATCTCTGAGATGGTTGTCAGCCACCTCCATATTTGTTAAAGTGGTTTTTCTTCACTCCTGAAAAATTATACTTTCTGGCACAAACTCTTCTAAATAATTATCAATACCTGACCCAAGTATAAAACCTGTAACACTTGCCTTCAGTTTTACAATGCCAGTTTGCTTTGAACTAAACTCATTCAAATTATCTATTTCTGAACTTTTGGGATAACAATTCTACATCCCTACTTCAGATAACCTAGGTCAGTGGACATTTTAAATGTTGCATTAGAGAAACATTGCAGGTGTGCAAAAGGCAAGTCATTTTTCTACATGGTTAGGGTACATAAATCCTTACACATGAGTATTGGAGCTGAATAATAATGATATATATAAAGGAAAATTGAATTGAGTGCATGAGAATAGAAAGAATAAAGAACATGCTGATTGTGTTAGAATAGGAATCTTGCTATACTTGCTTTGTAATTAAATAATCCTGGGCTTCAGAACACCATTTAATTCTCACCTGTGGATCATTAAGTTTTTGTACTGTTCACTATCTTTACCAAGTATCTTTCCACACCTCATGTACCTATATAATTCTTCTAGTTTTAGAAGAATTGGTAGAATGGTACATGGTTGACATTGTCATTTACAAATGGGGATTGAAATGCCTTGGAATTATGTCACTATTTACACCTATTTTGCCAATCTGACTGAGTGGTGCCACAACAACAAACTTTCATTTCATGTCAGCAAGAATGAGGAGGTGATTATTGAGGAGGAATAATCCTCAAAGGATTATTGAGCAGGAGGAAACCTCGAGCCAGTCTTCATCAGGGGATCAGAGGTGGAGAGGGTCAGCAACTTTAAATTCCTCTGTGCTATCATTTCAGAGGTTCCATCCTGGGTAAATGCAATTACAAAGAAAGCACAGCATAACACCTACTTCCTCAGAATTTTGCAAATGACTTCTAAAACTTTGATAAACTTTACTTTGACTGGTTGCATCATGGCCTGGTATGGAAACACCAATGCACTTGAATAGTAAGTCCTAGACAAAGTAATGGATACAGCACTGTCTATCAGGGGTACCACCATCCACACCATTGAGTGCATCTACATGGAACACAGCCACAGGAAAGCAGCATCCATCATAAAGGACCCCTACTATCCAGGCCATGCTCTTTTGTCATGCTACCATTAGAAAAGAGGTACAGGAGCCTCAGGAACCACATAATTAGCTCTAAGAACAGTTTTTACCCCTCAACCATCAGGCCCTTGAAGCAGAGAGAATAACTTCACTCAACATCACTTACCACATCATTTAGCTGTTCTCACAACCTATGGACTCACTTTCAAGGACTCTTCAGCTCATGTTCTCAATGTTTATTTCTTATTTATAATGATTATTATTATTGTATATTTATTTTATCTCAGTTCAAAATCTGGTAATATCTGAGATACTGCCTTAGCCAAGCACACTCACTTCTCAATTGCTAGGAACTTTCGGACTATTATAGTGGTGTTTACTATTGTGGCATTCTGGATATTTACATGGATATTGCTCTGTAAATGTAATTGTTTAATGCTGTTGTTTAATGTTTTGGGATGATACCTGTTGAGACACTCATCACCCACGACATGCCCTCTTCTCATTGTTATCATCAATAAGACATTAGAGAAGCCTAAAGGTGCACACTCAGTGATTCAGGAACAGTTTCTTTCCCTCTGCCATTTGATTTCTAAATGGACATTGAACCCTTGAACACTAGTTCACTTTTTTTTTAATTTCTCTTTTTGCACTACTTCTAGTTTAACTATTTTAATACATATGTATACTTACTGTAATTGATTTACTTTAATTTCTATATTGTCATGTATTGCATTGCATTGTGAATGTTCAAAGTTCAAAGTAAATTTGTCATCAACGTACATATATGTCACCAAGTACAACCCTGAGATTCATTTTCTTGTCTGCATACACAGTAAATCCGAGGAACACAATTCAATCAGTGAAAGACTGCACCCAACAGGATGGAGAAACAATCAATTTGCAAAAAACAATGAACTGCAAATACCAAAAAGAAAATAATATTATTATTATGCACCACTAAACTGCTATTGCTGCTATTGCTATTGCTGTTGCTGCTGCGAAGTTAACAAACCCTATTTTGATTCTGATGTATACCCTGCTCATGTTCTATTGCTTTTGAATTTCAGCATATTTCTGGTGGTTTTCATACTGATTTCTGTATGTTATTTGTGTTTGGACTGGCTATATCTATTAAGAAAATTCTTCTTGCTTGTAGATCTCATATGATTATATCCAGGTGGTTATTATGCATTGCCTTGTCGTTACAGAATGTGTGTAATATAATTTGTGGGACTCTGATACTAAAACTGGATCAGGCTTGTATTTATTTTAAGGTATGCTTTCTTTTATAAGTTTTTATTCTAAAGCAAGGTTTTGGTAAACAATGTTTGCTTCTTGATTGTACCTGTGTAAGCAATCAGATTGAGTTAAACTGTTGCGGGATCCCATAATGTGTTTGTTTACTTCTGGTTTCTCTTGGCATTTTCTTGATTTTTTTTGGTCTTTTATTATGTATTTTGATAAGATTTGTGTTAACCACTTGGCCTGTATTCCCTCAAGGCGAACCTCTGTTTCTGGGAAGAGGTTTCCAACTCTGAGCCAGCTGTTCAATGTTTGCTTGTCAACTCTGCTCAGATCAAGGAGATGTCTGACATGGGGCGGCGGGGTGGTCACGCTCTTCCAATGGTTAAGTTTTTCTTCTATAGTGACATTTTCTTCATTTTTCTGGGCTGTGCTTTCATTTATGTTTAATAGTGCGTAACAATAATATTTTTTTTCTTTTTGGTAGTTGCAGTTCATTGTCTTTTGCAAATTGATTGTTTCTCTATCCTGTTGGGTGCAGTCTTTCACCGATTCAATTGTGTTCCTCGGAGTTACTGTGTATGCAGGCAAGAAAATGAATCTCAGGGTTGTACTTGGTGACATATATGTACGTTGATAATAAATTTACTTTGAACTTTGAACATTCACAAAAGCTACATGCAAAAATGTAGAAGAAACCAACAGATGATATGATTGCTAGCAAATGCATCAAATAAAGATAACTCAAACTCACAGGGCAATAATGTATGGCACAATTGTATAAAGGTCCATTGAGCAGTTTGATTAATCATTTGGGTCATTTACATTCCTGTGACACAGATTGCCTATAAATACAGGACAGCTGAAGAGAGAGAAAGAAGTTGTGCTCTTGTAAGTAAGGCAGTGGATGAATTTTTTTCTGAGCAAATTAACAACAGCTTCAAATCTTCCATCATGAAGAAAGACTGTGATTGCCTTGGATCTTTTTAATGGTCAAATTATCATCATTTGCAAAGAAAATAAGAACAGTAGTTAGACTGTGGGGCATGGTAATATTTGGATCACTAATCATTGTACAGGGTTCAAAACCAGTAAAGCAAGAAAGTGATGAAATAATTTCAGCACTCTGACAGAAAACATGTCCAATTGTAAGAGCTATTGTAAGAAAAAAGCTTTGGGCAGCATTTATTGCTTCCATCTATTTGGCAGCCAATAATATTTAGCAAAAGGTCTTGCGCCTCCATGTCAATCTTCCAGTGCATATTGTAGATGTTGTTTTGACTGATGTTGAATGACCCTTTTTAGGTTTAGCGGCTGATAATTTAGCAGATTGTTTTTGGACACCTTTGTCAGCATAGCTGGACTTAATACATGCACTGCTTCATCAGTTCCTATAAATAGTAGCAGGCAGAGCATGATGGCAAAAATAGAATTGTTTTTAATTACTGTTAAAACAAATAAAAATATGCAAAATTATTATTTAGCTTGTAATACTAAGGATTTTTAAAAATATTGACTGTGTAGCATTGAGCATTGACTGTGTAGGCAGCGTTTGAGATTTTAAAAATTACAGGCAGCTCAGAAACGACAAAATCTTTTCTTCAATGTGCCAACATTTCAATAAATATTCATAAATATTCATTTAAACTTTTAAATAATTGTTTTCTTCATCTCATGTGTTTGGAAGTAGTTTACAAAATATCATCAAGAAAATTATTTCATGGTGCCATCCACAATAGTATATGCACCTTCTCATGAAGTAGCACTGAAGTAATTGTTTAATAAATAATTTTTCTTCAAGGATGGCCTGCTGAGGTCCTTCAACACTTCTTAAGTGTTTAAACAATAATTACATTTATCCCCTGACTAGTTTGGAATTTATAATATTAATATAAATGAATAAATACATTTAAAAACAGGATTGAAATCAGAAATGATATTGTGACCAGAAAGAAGGTTTAGGCAGGATACTTTCTGTAAAAATTCTGAAGGGGGAAACTAAAATATTGCTTGAGCATGGGCTTCAGGAAGGTCAGGTTACATGGACTGACAAGATCAACTTTTGATCCATGTTACAGTAGTGATGACACATACAGAACTTAACTTCAACAATAGTAGATATTTTCAGAGAATAAGTAACTATATACATATTTATCTTGGGCAGAACAATAGAATGGAAATTAATGAACCTTCAGACTATTTCTGCAAATTACCTGACTTTTTTCGATAGGAAAGAAAACAGTAACCTCAAGTTCAATGTTCAAAGTAAATTTATTATCAAAGTATGTGTATGTCTCCATATATAACCATGAGATTCATTTTGTTGTGAGCATTCTCAATAAAAACAAGAAACACAATAAAATTAACCAGAAACTGCACACAAGAAAGGTGATCAAACAACAATGTGCAAAAGGCAACAAGCTATGCAAATACAAAAAAGAAATAATATTACTAATAGGTAAATACACAGTCCATATCGAGAACATGAGGTGAAGAGACTGAGTACGTAGGTTATAGGAACAGTTCTGTGCTGGGCAGGTGAAGTACAGTGAAGTTATCCCCTCTGATTCAAGAGCCTAATGTCAGAGGGGTATTAACTGTTCCTGTACCTGGTGGTGTGGGTTCTGAGGCTCCTGTACTTCCATTCATACGGCAGCAGTGAGAAGAGGACCTGATGTGGATAGTGGGGATCCTTTATGTTGGATTCCATTTTCCTGCAATACCATTCTACGTTGATCTGCTCAAGGGTCGGGATGGCTTTTCTCATGATGGAATGGATTCTTCGATACTACAATTCAAGAAAAAAATGTCCCAATTTTTGAAAGTAATTTTTGTTTAAGAGAAGCCACATCAGAGACATCTGATTTGTCCCAGACATTGGTACTTCACAATTCTTCTTATTCAATTTTTTCAATACCTGTAGATATCGATATCAGACAGGTTTTAACATCTTCTTTTAACATCTTCTGTGTTCTTTGCAGACACAGAACATAATATCATCACACCTACTACTCTTACATATTTTTCCTTATCTTCTGTTACATTGGAAAGATTGAAATTCTTTGGTTGTGTACCAGCTGAGTCTGTTAAATTAGTGAGTCAGGCATCAGCTTGCAAAATGCTAGCTAAACCTTAATCCTCAGCATTTCAAGATTCTCCATTCCTAATTAAAAATCTTTTGTCAAAATTATTTGGTCATTTCCATTGGAAAAACAATCTGATAGTGTTTCTATAGTTAAATCAAAAAGATCAGTCAACTGATCAAAATCATCTATAAAAACAATTTAAATTGGCATGGTGCCTTTAGCACTGTAATTCTTTCCTAAATGCTTTACTGGGGTATTCTTACAAAAAATGTGATGAGAAACCACATAAAGAGAGATTAAGGTTAGGAAGAGATTAGGCTAAATGCATTCTTTAAGGGAGGAGAGGGAGGCAAAGTTTAGAGTTGAAATTTGGAGCTAAATTGTTAAAGGCATGCCTTCGTATAAATGTGTTATGAAAGTTAAGGTCAGCCATAGAAGGGCAGTGTGAATTTAAGCTGTTGCATAATTGGAAGAGATTCCAGAAACAGTGAGTGTAAGACAATTAAGGGAAATGAGAAATAAAAGAATTTCAAAATGGAGGTGTTGCTGGTCCATGAGCCAACATGAAATTTAAAATGTTATGAAAAACTCTTTCAACCCACAGCAAGTTCAATTAAGCTTAGATTTCTGAAGAGATTAATTGATGCAAGATTGGGCAGATCCCTAGAAGATTAAGTAATTCTCTCAAACCTGGCTAGCCTAGCTAAAGTTGATTTAATTCAATTCACACCTTGGGAGATTTAAATTGTTCAATTGATATCCATGCACCTAGCTTTTCTAATTCTTATAAAAGTATAGGAGATTTACAGCAATTGGCTACGGAAACCAAGTCAACTCTGAATTCTAATACCGAGACCCTCTTGTGTATTGTTGTAATAAATGGCTGCAAGTCATTCTACTGGCCTGGTGAAGTGGTTCAGCTCAAACCTGTATCAAAAAGAAACAGGTAATGTCAGTAAAATCATGCAGTTACAGAATAGTAAGAGTACAGAACCCATTACTGTCGGTAAGCAGTTGATTTATTGTTGAATTGGGAGAGATTTTTGGGAACAGTTTGGAATGGCTAATGCTTTATTGTGTACTTTCATTTTATAAGATATAATTTAGTTCATTAAAACTACAAATAATTCCTTTCATGGTCTATATATTATCCCATTGACTATAACAAATGGTGTGATACAATTTGAATATAGAACCTTCTGCTTTAGTTTCCATGCCTCGAATTGGTGAGAATGGAGCAGTAGGTAAAATACAAAGAGCCCAAGGATCATTTCCAGCCATCTTAGACACGATGCCTCCATTGTATATCCATTTCAATAATTCATTTCACACTTGAACTTCTCCATTTACATTATTCAGTTGACAGTCCATACTCTAAGCAAAAAATATTAATTCTAAATGAAATATTTAATTAACATTTTAAGTGGAATATAAATGTTAATGCATTATAAAACAATATTGTGCTTTGAATGTCACTCTTACTCCTGCAAAAATAACAACTCCATCTGGAAAACTGTGGATATAAACAGTCAAAGTTCCACTTAATTCAGAAAGGAGCTTACTTAAAGAATGAAATCTGTGGTTTCTGTTTCTTAAGCCTCCCAGTGGAATTTTGTGAAGCCAATGGGCAGAATGTGTAGAGTATAATTCTCCCATTATGACTTAGCGTTTCATGACCAAGTCACCTACTGCTACAGGATTTTCAGAAAGGGGCCCGGCCTCTTGCAATGAAATCAGGATTCATGACTGAAAACTTGTTTTACTTATTTTGGTCAGCAACGGCTGGGATACTGCCCCAAGCACCACTGTTGGCTAAAGACTTTACTCTGATTACCTTGAGTGGATTCTATCTTACTTCAATAAAAGAGAAGTAGAGTGTTGTGTATTTAATATTTGAGTAACCTTGTACACATGTATTGGTTGATTAAGCATTCTTGCTAGCTTAAATAATTCATTACGAGTTATATTTATAAATATGTGAATTGCATACATCATCACGCTTCCACATGATAAGTGCGGTCCTCACTTAAAGTAAACTCAAAGTTAGACCCGCATTCCCAGACTCCTGTGTCTTCTTTTGTATTAGTTAAATGTTTCGAAGTTACCTACAAAACATAACCTGGGCAATGAGGATGGGATTTGAACCTGAGACAGCTATCAACCGTTGAAGCCCAGTGAGACATTCAAACTTAAAAAAAAAATACACAGTGGGTAAAATCACAGGGCAGAATGTGCAGAGGTGTTTGAAAAAAACAATGCTGCACAAGTTCTTCAGCAGGAAAGATGGCTGAGTTTTTTTTTTCAGTCCGAGAACGAAAATGGGATCTCCCAGTGACCACCCATTTCAATTCTACTTTTTATTCCCTTTCTGACATATCAGTCCATTGCCTCCTCTACTGCTAACCCTAACCCTAAACTCAGGTTGGAGGAGTAACATCCTATATTATGTTTGGGTAGCCACCAGCCTGTTGGCATGAACATCAATTTCTTGAACATCCAGTATTTGGCTCCCCCAGTCTTCTTCATTCCCTATTACTGTTCCCCTCTTTTATCTTATTTCCTTACCTGTCCATCACCTCCTTCTAGTACTCCTCTATCTTCCCTTTCTTCCTTGGTCTTCCATTCTCTCCTGACAGATTCCACCTTCTCCAGCTCTTTATTTCTTTTGCTAATCAATTTCCCAGCTCTTTACTTCACTCCTCCCCCTCTCCTGGCTTCACCTATCACCTACCAACTTGTACTTCCTCCTCTCCTATCCTCATCTTCTTACTGGGAATTCTTCCTTTTTCCAGTCATGGCAAGGGTCTTTGCCTGAAACGTTGACTGTTTACTTTTTTCCATAGATGTTGCCTAGCCTGCTAAGTTCCTTCAGCAATTTGTCTGTGTTGCTTTAGAAAATGCACCAAAGTAGGATACATGCAAAGAGCATGTCATGCATACAAAAATAAGTGAAACGCTCAGGGAAAAGAAATTATCGAAAAGTCAACTTGCAGTTTCAAACGGAGCACTAGTCTGCATTCTGTTGATGAATAATCTGATAATGATGAGAGTGACACAGGACTGTGTAGCCTTGAGATTTCAAATGTGAAAACTAAAAATTGACAAGAATTATGGCTTATCAAATCAAGTCACTTTTATTGGCATTTCAACCATAAATGCTGGTAGAGTACATAGTAAAAATGAGACAATGTTTTTCAGGACCATGGTGTTACATGACACAGTACAAAAACTAGACTGAACTACGTAAAATAAACAACACAGAGAAAGCTACATTAGACTACAGACCTACACAGGACTGCATAAAGTGCACAAAAACAGTGCAGGCATTACAATAAATAATAAAGAGGACAGTAGGGCAAGGTATCAGTCCACACTTCGGGTATTGAAGAGTCTGATAGCTTGGGGGAAGAAACTGTTACATAGTCTGGTCGTGAGAGCCCAAATGCTTTGGAGCCTCTTCCCAGATGGCAGGAGGGAGAAGAGATTGTATGAGGGGTGCATGGGGTCCTTCAAAATGCTGTTTCCTTTGTGAATGCAGCGTGTAGTGTAAATGTCCGTGATGGCGGGAAGAGAGACCCCAATGATCTTCTCAGCTGACCTCACAATCCACTGAAGGGTCTTGCAATCTGAGATGGTGCAATTTCCGAACCAGGCAGTGATGCAGCTGCTCAGGATGCTCTCAATACAACCCCTGTAGAATGTGATGAGGATGGGGGGGGGGGGGAGGGGTGAGAGATGGACTTTCCTCAGCCTTCACAGAAAGTAGAGAAGTTGCTGTACTTTCTTTGCTATGGAGCTGGTGTTGAGGGACCAGGTGAGATTCTCCACCAGGTGAACACCAAGAAATTTGGTGCTGTTTATGATCTCTACCGAGGAGCCGTCGATGTTCAGTGGGGAGTGGTCGCTCCTTGCCCTCCTGAAGTCAACAACCATCTCTTTTGTTTTGTTCACATTCAGAGACAGGCTGTTAGCTCTGCACCAATCTGTTAGCCGCTGTACCAGAAGTGAATGTCAGAAGTTATGCCAGAAGTTACTTGGAAATTACTTGTCAAAAGGGCAATGTTATGGTGGTCAATGGAGATTTTAACATGCAGGTCGATTGGGAAAATCAGGTTGGTAATGGATCTCAAGAGTGTGAGTTCGTCAAATGCCTAAGAGATGGCTTTTTAGAGTAGTGTGTTATTGGGCCTACCAGGGGATCAGCTATACTGGATTGGGTATCACGTAATGAACTGGAGGCCATTAGGGAGCTTAAGGTAACGAAACTTTAGGAAAATCCTTAGAGTTTGTATGTGGTAAAAACAGGAGGCCCAGCATCCTAAGAGCATGACTGACTGAGATAACTAAAACCTGACTGAACATTCATCCACCATTTGCATGCCACATTCCCTACAGTAAAATCAACTGGAAGCAAATTAAGAAAGGTACTTGATAATGCCACAAATATCTCCATGCTGTACACCATGAACCATTGACTAACAGAAGAAAAACAGGGGTTTGTGGTGTACATCAAAACAAACCTGCAAACTTGGATAAATATTTTTGATTTACAGCAGTTCTTTGAACAAGTCAATGTTATTGTCAAACTGTTTCCTGTACATTGCCAAAATTGTCATCTTGAAATCAGGTGTACAGAGAGATAATCCAATTAGGCCTTTTGTGTAGTGTTATGATGAATGGTAATAGAGAACACAATTTATAAAACCAAGGAATAAGGTGAATCCTGCTGCTGGAAGATAAATAATATGTGAAATAATAGAAGCGAAACAACATACAAATCAAAGGCAGGAATTATCCAATCGTAAAGAACTACAGAACAACAATCAGTTGAATAGTATGTGAATCTCCACTGGGCTACAGTAGAATCTTATTTTATTTGCTGGACCTTTAGACCATTAATCCAGGAGTGCAAGTTGAAATGTTATCCTCCAGATAGGGAACATTTACGCATCTCTGGACATACTGCAGACCAAGGTGGGTAGAAAAGTTAAAGGGCTAGAATTGAAGATATCTGAAAGGAGGGGAGCCTGGACCATAGGAGTGTAGGAAGGAGCAGGGGATCCAGGGGAAGGTGATAGGCAGATAATATTTAAGAGGCCAAAACAGGGGATAAAAGAAGAAAGACACAGAGATTTTTTTTACTGGAAGGAGATTTGTTATTCATACCATCAGATTGAAGACAGAATATAAGGTATTGCTCCTCCATCCTGAGAGTGGCCTCATCTTGGTACAAATGGAAGTCATGGACCGGAATGGGAATTGGAAGTAAACTGTTTGGTCATTGAGAAGTTCAGGTTTTAGAGGATGGACAGAAGTGCTCAATGAAGTGGTCCCCCAGTTTATGAGAGGTTTCATAAATGTAGAGGCCACAATGGGAGCATCAGACTGAGTAGATGAGCCCAGCAGGTTTGCAGGTGAAGTGTTGCCTCACCTAGAACTGTTTGGGGCCCTGAATGAAATTGAGGGAGGAGGTGAATGGGCAGGTATAACAATTTGGCAACTTGCAGGGATAGATGCTGAGAGGTAGATTAGTAGCTAGGGATGAGGGACAAATGGAAAAGGGAATCATGGAGGTAGTGATCCCTGTGGAAAGTGAGGTAACGGTATGTACAGTGGTAGGATCCCTTTGGAGATAGTGAAAGTTACGCAGAATGATGTGTTGTATACGGAACTCATGAGATGGAAATTAAAGAAAAAGTTGATGAAATTGTTCAGCTCAGCCTTGGTACTTAAAGCAGCACCAATGCATCATCATTGTGATGGAGGATGAGCAGGGGAACATATTTACTTTTTAACGTAGGTAACTTCTTTAGATTTTTTATTATGTACTTGGTAAATATGTTGTCTACTGCTAATGCTGACATTATACTATCGGGGTTTATGTTTTGAATTTAATAGTTAAGTAAGATTTGTGTAATATTGTAAATATGTTGTTTGATTAAGCATTCTTTGTTTAAGTAATTCAGTAGAGGTTATATGTTAAAAGTGCGTGAAGAGCATTCGTCATCATTTCACTATGTCATAAATATGGACCTTATTAAAGTAAAAAAGTTCAGCATACTTATTTTGCAAGAGGAGAGAAATGGTTCAGTTAAGAAAAAGGCAGAAAATGGACAAGATTCACTGGTTTAAAAATTGTGAGTACAGGTGATTTAATAATGAAAAAAAAAGCTGCAGAAATGGCTAGCTACATCTGAAAGATAGATGCATTCTATTGCACAATGGACAACAGGCTGATGTGACTGAATGAATTGATCAGTATTTTGAAGCAAATGAAATAGTCAATGAGAAACGAGTGACAGTTTTGCTGACTGTTGTAGGTAGAAGAGCATACAGTTTGCTTAGAAGTTTAACTACTCCAACCAAACCAGGTAAAATGAACTTTGTTGATATTGTGAAAGTAAGGCAGGAACATTTAAAACTTAAAAATTGTTGATTGTAGAATGCTTTACATTTCATAAGTTGAATCAAAAGAAGGGCAGCCTATTCCAGCTTAAGTAGCTGAACTGAAGAAATTGTCTAAGCATTCCGAGTTCAGTGATTGGCGTAATGATGTACTGAGAGATTGTTTTAGGTTGTGAACTCTTACAGGTAGTCTGTCTGAAGCACAACTCACAATTAAAAGAGCAGTTCCATCAATGGAAACATCAGTGAGAGATGCAATTGAGTTGCAGACAGGAATGAAAGTAAGAGCGAACAAAATTGCTACATCTAAAAAGCAACCAGCCTGGCTGAACAAACAGTGTTACCATAGTGACAGGGGCTCATATTCTCCAGACCAATGCAGGTCTGAGGGCAGAAATTGCAGAAAATGTAATGAAGTAAGACACATATTGCTTGCATGTCTGGCAGACAAACATAAATAGACTGCACAGGGAGGAGAAAAAGATAAAAAGCCAACTTGCAGTTTCAAAAAGAGCAGTAATCTGCATGCTATTGATGAAGAATCTAATACTGATAGGAGTGGTACAGCAATGGGTAGCAATGGGTTTGCAATGTAAAACATATGTATCAAACAACATGGCTTACACTAGTAGTGAATGGCTAATTAATTGGAATTAAAGACTGTGTCAGCTGTTTCAGTCATTCGACAAAATGAGTTTGAAAAGAATTTCAAAGATACTAAATTGAAGACAGAAGATCTCCAACTAAGAACTTATACTACAGAAAAGGTAACTCTGGTGGGAATTGCATTTGCAATAATGAAGTAGAACAGCCAACAAGCCACTTTGCACAGAAAATGCTGGTGGAACACAGCAGGCCAGGCAGCATCTATAAGGAAAAGCACTGTCGACGTTTCGGGCCGAGATCCTTCGTCAGGACTAACTGAAAGGAAAGATAGTAAGAGATTTGAAAGTAGTGGGAGGAGGGGGAAATGCGAAATGCACATTGCACTTCTTTGCAGTAAAAACAATGGGTCTGTGATTGGATGAGACAGCTACAACTTAAATGGAGATACATTTACCATTTGCATGTCATAACCCCTGCAAAAGAGTCAATTGAAAGTGATTTAAGGAAGGTACTGGATAATGCTACAGTGGTGTTCAAAGATGGCACTGAAAAACTCAAACGTATCAAAGGTAAAATAGTGTTAAATGAAAATACCACACCTGAGTTTTACCAAGACAATCCAGTTCTTTATACCATCCAGATCACATGAAAGATGAAGGAACTCTTTCCAAGTTTGAATGGAGCCTATGGGCAATACCAGTAGTCCCAGTAGCCAAGAAGAATGTATTTGTCAGTATGTGCTGTGATTACAAGATAACCATCAACCTAATACTGAAATTAGATTAATACCCCCTGACCAGGATAGA
This sequence comes from Hypanus sabinus, assembly GCF_030144855.1. NCBI lineage: Eukaryota > Metazoa > Chordata > Chondrichthyes > Myliobatiformes > Dasyatidae > Hypanus > Hypanus sabinus. The sequence continues at coordinate 60,314,760 of NC_082713.1, read as the reverse complement.
GGATATCTTTGTAAACCTTTCTGGGGTTGGAGGTGGGGGGAACACTAACACTTCAGCAAAGTAGACGTAGCTGAGGCTTACTTATAGCTGGAGATGGAAGAAGAGCCCAAATCGTTTCTTGCCATAAACACTCAGAAAGGACTTTATCTCTATAATAGTTTTTTTTTAATTTGGAGTAGCATCTGCACCTGCATTCTGGCAGAAAGTTGTGGACCATGGGTTGCAAAACTGCCCAGGCACTCAGTGTTACCTGGATGACATTATTGTTACCAGTGACGATGACAAGGAACATCTCCAAAACCTCAAAAGTCAGTGTTAAAATAATTAGAAGATTTTTACTTTTGGCAAACCTTTGTAACTAATTTCCTTTCGTGTTTTTAATACCGTATTTTTGATATATGAGAATTGAACCTATTGTTTGGATATTGTCTAGTTAGGGGGTTGTCTGTAGTTGTAGATGCCGGCTTTCTATTTGTTGGTTTTCTTTCTTTGGGAGGTGGGCAGAGGGGATGTTTGACACCTTTTCATAATGGTTCCATATCTAATATTTATAGTATGTTACTGGAGATGAGGAATCTTCCTTCAGACACAATTAAGAATCTCTGGGAACAAGATTTACAGACATCAATATTTGAAGAAACCTGGAATGAAATTTTTAAACTGGTTAATACTTCATCGCTATGTGCTCTCCATTCCCTCATATAATTTAAGGTGGTACATAGAGCTCATATGACTAAGGATAAGCAATCTCTTTTTTATTTGGATATATCTCCCTACTGTGACAGATGTAATAATGGAGAAGCTTCATTAATGCATATGCTTTGGACTTGTCCAAATCTTGGAAAATATTGGACTGGAGTTATTCAAACTTTTTCCTTACTTCTTAAAGTCAATTTCAAGCCTACCTACTGACGGCCCTATTTGATATTGTTGCAGGACAAGATATTAAGCTGAAGACATCTGATTTGCATATGTTGGCCTTTAGCTCTCTTATAGCTAGGAGGATGCTTTCTCTTAAATGGAAAGAAATGTTTCTTCCAACTCATGCTCAATGGTTATGCGACATTATGTCATGTTTAGATTTAGAGAAGATTCGTTGTTCAATTTCTGAATCTCGTCAAGACTTTCAAACATTGTGGGAACCTTTTCTGAATTATTTTCCAAACCTTCAATTCGTTGTTTAAACTCAGATGTTGGCGATTATTAATTTTTGTTACATGAGAAGCTATTTTACCTTCTTTTCTTCTTAATGAACAGCTTCAGTCTTGGTAGGAGGGGTTAGATTATTTTACTTTGTAATAAATTAGTACAGTTCAATATAACTATATGATTAACAAATGAATACAGGGTAATGTGATTGTTATTATGAACAGATATAATGGAATTGGTAGTTATTTATCTTTTTTGACCTTTTATATACACTTTCTTGTACTCTATATTCTCCAATGTAGAAACTAGTAAAAAATATTGGAAAAGAAGATTATGGGCTCAGAACAAGTGTGAATTCTTTAAGGCAAGCAACACCTATTTTGCTCATATCATTGACACACAAGATTTACACAAGTTTGTTGAGAAAATTCAAGCAGTGGTGGATGCCCCAAGGCCAAAATACATGCAACAGTTGCAGTCCTTTTCAGTGTTTGTCAATTGCTATAACAGGTTCCCCCCAAAACTGGCTACTGAGCTCCACCCCTTGAACTCTATACTATAGGTAGGGATGAATTTGAAATAGACAAAACAATATGAGGTGACTTTCCAAGAGACAAAAGAAATTATGACAAAAGACACTATCCTCACACATTGTGATCCACATTGTCCAATGAGGATCGCTTGCGATCTCTTACCTTATGTCCATCAGATGTTATGAATGATGGAAGTGCATGCCCCATAGCTGTTTCATCATGTTCCCTTACCACTATAGAGAAGATTACATACAGATTGACTGAGTAGCTTGTGTCTGATTTAGGATGTAAAACGTTTCAGCTAGTACTTCAGAATCAGAATCAGAATCGGGTTTATTATCACCAACATGTGACGTGAAATCTGTTAACTTAGCAGCAGCAGTTCAATGCAGTACATAATCTAGCAGAGAGAGAAAATTTTTAAAAATAACATATAGCACAATAATAAATAAACAAGTAAGTCAATTATGTACATTGAATAGATTTAAAGGAATGTGCAAAAACAGAAATACCACATATTTAAAAATTTGGGTAGTGTCCAAAGCTTCAATGTCCTTTTAAGGAATCGGATGGCAGAGGGAAAGAAGCTGTTCCTGAATCACTGAGTGTGTGCCTTCAGGCTTCTGTATCTCCTACCTGCAAGGGAGAAGTTTACCCTCATTATTGATCATCAACCACTAGTGTTTATTTTTAAACCACAAAAGAGTGTTTCACTAATAGCAGCAGCACAAATGCAAAAATGGGCTCTGTTTCTTCAAGGACACAATTACAAGATCATATTCAAGAGGACAAGTAATCATGGAAATGTGATGGATTGTCCCACAGGAAGGATATAACCAACCCATAAGTTTTGACATTTTTTGGGAGATTAGAATTAAAGACACAGACAGAATTCTCAGCTGGAGAACCATGCTGTACCTTACTTTTGTAAATGTTTTATTTTTTTAAGCATATTATTGTATTTTGAAATCATGACAGTGATGGATATAGTTTTCTATAATTAAAATGTAAGGTGACTAATCTTTAGCCAAAGAAGATAGCAATACATGCTTAGCAACTGGTTTACAAGTCACACTTTCAGAAAACCCTGAGTAAAGTCATGTATCGCAATGTGGACACTCCCTAAAAGAATTGAACTATATTCAGCTTATTGAGAGACATTGCAAGATTACCCAATGAACTAACAGTGACAGTATTTCGGAGCAGTTTAAGGTAGAAATCCTCTGAGAATCTGGGAAATGTTTAAGGTAGAAATCCTGTGTGGATTTCAAATGTATTTTAGGAGTATATGTGGATTTAAATGTCCATCACTGAAGATAAATGAACAGTGTTTTAAACTACTTTGTTAGCTAGAATTTTCATCTCCCTGTTAGGAACAGGGGACCCACCACTTGTGTAGTGGGTATTCAGTGGAGAACCATATCCATATTATAACTTGAATATACTATAAAATGATTTTGTAGGTGCTATGAACCTACATAAAGAAAAAAGTGCATTTGCAAGGAAGTCAATTGATCCATTGTTTCTGCAGAGAAGCTAATGATTTTGCCTGGGCGGTCTCATTTTTTAGACACTTTGCTAATTTTTCCCTATATCCTTTAATATGTGCATTATTTCTATACTTTAATTGTTATACTATTTCTCATGTATTTTTTTGTATATACAGCTGAATGGAAAGTTAAAACCCCACACTAAATCATTAACTAAAACTACTGACAAAATATCTGTCTGCTCAGTTGAAGTGTATCCTAAAGGTTACTTCTGAATACAGCTGACCTCAGTAACGCTAGTATTGAGGAATCACAGCCTGGCTTATACAGTATTTTCTTAGAACGGAGCTCATGACGCTAATTCTTCACTTTCATTGCAGATGTTACAAAGCCCCATTTGGTCCACTCATGCCAGTCAGTTTTACAAAATCTAAAGCCTCCATGTGTTTCCAGGTGCTCCAATCTTGATGCATCTTCAGTTTAAGCAGCCATAAGGGATGGGCATAAGGGTCGTTTTGTGAACCCAAGTGAATAAATAAAGCAGAATCAGTGGATTTATTAATACCAGTAGCTGAAAGAAATGGATAGATGAACTTTTTCCTGGAAGTAGGTTCCATCTGTGGTCTTCGAGTCCAAGCTCAGACAGATAATACAGCAGATAGTGTTACAATGTCATTTTTTCGGCCCTGGTTGAGGGAATTAAAAAAGGTTCAGGGTGGTGGCTACTGGTTAATTTATAATGATCCTCATTGTAAATGTGTTTGTATTGGTGGGCAATGAGAAGATGGCTATTCTGATGATCCTTTTGTCAAGTGCATTAATTAATAGTCATATGCAAACGTGAACATTCAGATAGGCAAGTAGGTGTCAATCACTTTGGTGCTCTGGAGTCACATAAAATATATTCCAGATAAGGAAAACAGGATTTATTTTCCGGGGTTTTAGGACAATCTGGTATTTTCATATTGCATGGAAGTAGTTCTCTTAATAAACCAGTTGCATTTAGCTGCTTGAATTCATTTTCCCTATTTGCTAGGATAAGATTTCATCCTGCATTCCTAGATTAATGGTCTAAAGGTGCAGCAAAACAACTAAGATTCTACTATATCCCTGTGGAGCTTCACATCCTATTTAACTGATTGTTGTAGTTCTGTAGTCCTGTAAGATTAGATAATTCCTGCCTTTGATTTGTATGTTGTTTCACTTCTATTATTTCACAAATTATTTACCTTCCAGCAGCAGGATTCATCTTATTCCTTGGTTTTATAAATTGTCTTCTCTATTATCATGCATCATAACACTACACAAAAGACCTAATTGGATTATCTCTCAATGCACTTGATTTCAAGATGACAATTTTGGCAGTATACAGGAAACAGTTAGTCAATAACATTGATTTGTTCAAAGAACTGCTGTAAATCAAAAATATTTATCCAGGTTTGCAGGTGTGTTTGGATGTACAATTACTCAGCCTTTGCGTGCTTTATAATGGGACAATAACTTGGAAACTATTGGACTATTCACTTTAAGTTGCTGAGCTAACGATCTGAAAAAGAATCTGCAAAGTAAGTTAGCAGTGAGTGCCAAGACTGCAAATGTTCTTTAGTATTTCAAAATCCAGTGGAAATGCCTCAGTCCATTAGAATAATGAAAATCTTGTTGTTGATTATCTACAAAGAGTCAGGCAGTATCTATGGAAGTGAATAAACACTCAATGTTGTTGGCCGAGATCCTTCTTAGAAATAGCTCAATTTTGAAAGCACTTTGTTCCAGACCACTGACTGCATCCATAGCAGAAGCTTTTGGCCTATATTTATTAATGCCCAACAAATACAACAGAGGGTCACATATCCAATTGTTACAAGTGCACTACGATTGATGGCATTGAGAAATATAGATCAATGACAAAAGTTACAAAAATCACATGAACACATTAAATGACCAGAAATAGTTATGACAGATGAATTTAATGTGGGTGAGTATGGGACCCTAAATTTTAAACCAAATAGTGTTAGATCTGAATATTGCTTAAATTACGAAAATGTTGGAACAATGGAGATATGTAAAGGTTGGGTAAGGAGGGTCTGCTGATAATTCCACCATTTTAGTCAGGTATAAAAAATAACCATAAAGCCTAAATGAATGAGGGAACCAAACTATAAAATATGTTTTACTACAGCTATATCACTTCAGTGGGAAAATATAAAATGTAGTTTCACCAGGACTTCAAGGGACAAATCATGAGACTGATACATAAAACCACTTTTCATTTCCTGAAATATAAAACAGTTCTCAGGGAATCTGTGATAACTTCAGTATTTAGAAAGGAATTGATAGATTAAATATAAAGTCATTAACTGATAATGGGAAAAGAGAAAAACCTTCAAATCTGTGCTCAGATGTTTATAGAAGAAAAAATGGAGAGCAGTTCTTCATCACAAGAAAACAGCTGCAAATGCTAGCCCAATATGTAATTATTGATAATGTGTAACTAAGTATTGTTAGCCTCAATTCTTAAGGAATGTGGAGTTGAGGCAAATGGATGGAGTTAGAATTTGAATAAGTTCAAATGGCTCAGTGTTTTACTTTTATGCCAATGCTTCAGGTTGTTCAAATATTGCATCCAAAAATAAAATCTAATACAACTCTGAATGAATGCATATGAAGTAATTCGATCTTGCCCCAGAACTCTGGTCTATATAGTATATTGATCTTTCCCTCAAGAGACAACTGTAGTCATTTTACAAGTGGGAGAGGAAAAGTTTGGAAGATTGCTTGGGCTAAATTGGTAACAATAAAAGTTATGAACCTAACATTAATGTCTTACTTCTAGATTAATTGCAATGTGATGCTTAAATGAGGATTTGATCTAGGAACAGGTAAAGACATTAAAGAAGGGATTCCAGCTTGCACAAGTAAGCTGAATGACACATGAAAACCTAAGCAAATCCCTTTCCTGCAATATCTCTTTTCAAAGTCGAAGTTGAGTTTATTGCCCAAAGTACATGGGCACAATGAAAAACTTACTTGCAGCAGCATCACAGGCTCATTGTTCCAGATAGACAACATTCCCAAGTAAAACTCAAATAAAACATATATTATGCATATCTTTCTAACAAGAAAGAACACAAGCATAACAGAAAACTTACTGTTGCTCTTTCCATGATAATTTGCAATCTTACCCTGAGCAGTTGATAACTACTTTTCCATTCCCATTGCAATTTCTCGCTCTGTGATATCACATACCAGGACATCTCTTTTCTGATAATTATCCATCAACCACAACCTTCCTTTCTACTACTCTGATAGCCGTCCTTTCACAGCTTCAGTCAGGGTAAGATGTTATTATCTTCGATAGATTTCATGCCACCTTCACTCAATTCATTCCATGACATAGAGTCATAGAACATCTCTCACCTTATTGTCCATCTAGGCCATGCTAGCCCGATCTTCTAACTAGTCCCATCTACCTGCACCCAGAGCATAACCTCTATACTTCTTTCATCAATGTACCTATCAAGCTTCTCTTAAATGTTACAGCTGAACTCACATCTACCACTTCTGCTGGCATATCGTTCCATACTCACACCACCCTCTGAGTGCAGAAGTTCCTCTTCAGATTTCCCTTAAATACATTACCTTTTACCTTTAACCTATGACCTCTAGTTCTAGTCTCACACATCCTCAGAGGAAATAGCCTGCAATCTTTCACACTATGTACAGCCATCATAATTTTTATACACTATATGATCTCGCCTTATTCTCCTGCACTTCCAGGGAATGAATTACAAACCCATTCAAACCTCTCCAATGATTTAAGACCTCAGGTCTCAGCAGCATCCTTGTAAATTTCTTCTGACTCTATCAAGATTATTGATATCGTTCCAGTGGGTAGATTAGCAGAACTGAACACAATACTCCAAATGTATCCTCATCAATTCCTTAATTAACCTCAACATAACATCCCAACTACTGTACTGAGTGCCCTGATTTATGAAGGTCAACGTGCCAAAAGCTGTCTTTACTTCTGACCCCACTTTCAAGAAATTATGGACTTGTATTCCCAGATCCCTTTGTTCTGCTGCATACCTCAGTGCCCTACCATTCGCCATGTAAGTCTTACCATGGTTTGTCCTCCAAAAGTGCAATACTTCACACCTGTCTGCTTTAAATTCCATCTGCAAATGTACAGTCCATTTTTTTCAGCTGGTCGAGATCACTCTGTAAGCTTTGTTGAGATCACTCTGAGACCTTTCAGCTCTCAATTACACTCCTAATCTTGGTGTCAACTGAAAATTTGCAGATCCAGTTTACCATGCTATCATCTAAATTATTAATATAAATGATGAACAAAATTGGATCTTACACTGATTTTTGCAGTATGCTATTAGTCACAGACCTAAATTCAGAGTCATCGACTGCCTCTCTCTGGCTTATCTGGCTGAAGCAACAACCACCATCCTAAGTGCCCAAAAACTTAATCTTTTGGATGAGCTTCCCATGCTGGATTTTGTCAAAGGACCTGCTGAAGTCATGTTAAAAAATCCCACTACCTTTCCTCCATCAACGTTCTTGGTAACCTCTCTGAAAACTCTAAACATACAAAGCCATATTGAACATTCCTACTCAGGCCTGATATATCCAAATGCTTATATATCCTATCTTTTATTATGCCTTCCAATAATTTACCCATGACTGGCATCAGACTCACTGGCCTATAATTTCCCTGCTTAATCTCAGGCATTTTTTTAAACAACAGAACATCATTAGCTATCTTCAGGTTCTCGGGCACCTCACTTGAGTCTAAGAATATTTTAAACATCCCTGTCAGGACACCTGCATTTTCTGTACTACCCTCTCACAAGGTCGAAGGGGACATCATGTTAGGTCCTGAGTATTTATCTATCCTAATTAACCTCAGGACAACAAGCACCTCCTCTTCTATAATCCAGATATGGTCTATGGCTTCACTATTCTTTTACTTCTGTTCTATGTCTATTTGTCTGCTCCTGAGTAAATACAGATGTGAAAAAATCACTTAAGATTTCCTGCATCTCTTTTGGTTCCATGCATAGCTGATGATGAGAGACAGAGGGGTGTAAAATGAGGGTAGAAGCAAAAAGTAATAAGGTGAAAAGTAAAAGTGGCAGGCAGGCAAATCCAGGACAAACATCAAAAAGGGCCACTTTTCAACATAATTGTACAAGGGCTCAGAGTGTTGTAAAAACAAGCCTGAAGGCTTTGTGTGTCAATGCGAGGAGCATTCGTAACAAGGTGGATGAATTGAATGTGCAGATAGTTATTAATGAATATGATATAGTTGGGATCACAGAGACATGGCTCCAGGGTGACCAAGGATGGGAGCTCAACATCCAAGGATATTCAATATTCAGGAGGGATAAACAGGAAAGAAAAGGAGGTGGGGTAGCTTTGCTGGTTGGAGAGGAGATTAACGCAATAGAAAGGAAGGACATTACCCTGGAGGATGTGGAATTGATATGGGTAAAGCTGCATAACACTAAGGGGCAGAAAATGCTGGTGGGAGTTGTGTACAGACCACCTAACAGTAGGATTGAGGTTGGAGATGACATTAAACAAGAAATTAGTAATGCATGCAATAAAGGAACAGTAGTTATAATGGGTGACTTCAATCTACATATAGATTGAGTGAACCAAATTGGTAAGGGTGCTGAGGAAGAGGATTTCTTGGAATGTATGCAGGATGGTTTTCTGAACCAACATGTTGAGGAACCAGCTAGAGAGCAGGCCATTCTAGATTGGGTATTGAGCAATGAGGAAGGGTTAGTTAGCAATCATGTCATGCGAGGCCCCTTGGGTAAGAGTGACCATAATATGGTGGAATTCTTCATTAAGATGGAGAGTGATATAGTTGATTCAGAAACAAAGGTTCTGAATTTAAAGAAAGGTAACTTTGAAGATATGAGACGTGAATTAGCTAAGATAGACTGGCAAATGATACTTAAAGGGTTGACGGTGGATATGCAATGGCAAGCATTTAAAGATCACATGGATGAGCTACAACAATTGTTCATCCCAGTTTGGCAAAAGAATAAAGCAGGGAAGGTAGTGCACCCACGGCTGATAAGGGAATTAGGGATAATATCAAGTCCAAAGAAGAAACATACAAATTAGACAGAAAAAGCAGCACACCTGAGGACTGGGAGATATTCAGAGTCCAGCAGAGGAGGACAAAGGGCTTAAATAGGAAAGGGGGAAAAGATTATGAGAGAAAGCTTGCAGGGAACATAAAAACTGACTGTAAAAGCTTTTATAGATATGTGAAAACAAAAAGATTGGTTAAGATAAATGTAGGTCCTTTACAGTCAGAAACAGGTAAATTGATCATGGGGTACAAGGACATGGCAGACCAATTGAATAACTACTTTGGTTCTGTCTTCACTAAGGAGGACAGAAATAATCTTCCGGAAATAGTAGGGGAACAAGGGTCTAGTGAGATGGAGGAACTGAGGGAAATACATGTTTGTAGGGAAGTGGTGTTAGGTAAATTGAAGGGATTAAAGGCAGATAAATCCCCAGGGCCAGATGGTCTGCATCCCAGAGTGCTTAAGGAAGTAGCCCTAGCAATAGTAGATGCATTAGAGATAATTTTTCAAAACTTAGATTCTGGATTTGTTCCTGAGGATTGGAGGGTGACTAATGCAACCCCACTTTTTAAAAAAGGAAGGAGAGAAAAACTAGGGAATTATAGACCAGTTAGCTTGACATCAGTGGTGGGGAAAATGCTAGAGTCGGTTATCAAAGATGTGATAACAGCACATTTAGAAAGCGATGAAATCATTGGACAAAGTCAGCATGGATTTGTGAAAGGAAAATCATGTCTGATGAATCTTACAGAAGTTTTTTAAGATGTAACTAGTAGAGTGGATAGGGGAGAGCCAGTGGATGTTGTATATTCGGACTTTCAAAAGGCTTTTGACAAGGTCCCACACAGGAGATTTAGTGTGCAAACTTAAAGCACATGGTATTGGGGGTATGGTATTGATGTGGATAGAGAATTGGTTGGCAGACAGGAAGCAAAGAGTGGGAATAAATGGGAGCTTTTCAGAATGGCAGGCAGTGACTAGTCAGGTACCGCAAGGCTCAGTGCTGGGACCCCAGTTGTTTACAATATATATTAATGATTTAGACAAGGGAATTAAATGCAGCATCTCCAAGTTTGTGGATGACATGAAGATGAGCAGCAGTGTTAGCTGTGAGGAGGACTTGGATAGGTTAGGTGAGTGGGAAAATTCGTGGCAGATGCAATTTAATGTGGATAATTGTGAGGTTATCCACTTTGGTGGCAAGAACAGGAAAACAGATTATTATCTGAATGGTGGCCAATTAGGAAAAGGGGGGTTGCAAGGAGACCTGGGTGTCATTGTACACCAGTCATTGAAAGTAGGCAAGCAGGTACAGCAGGTGGTGAAAAAGGCCAATGGTATGTTGGCATTCATAACAAAAGGATTCGAGTACAGGAACAGGGAGGTTCTACTGCAGTTGTACAAGGCCTTGGTGAGACTGCACCTAGAGTATTGTGTGCAGTTTTGGTTCCCTAATCTGAGGAAGGACATTCTTGCCATAGAGGAAGTACAGAGAAGGTTCACCAGATTGATTCCAGGGATGGCAGGACTTTCATATGAAGAAAGACTGGATCGACTAAGCTTATACTCACTGGAATTTAGAAGATTGAGGTGGGATCTTATTGAAATGTATAAAATTCTAAAGGGATTGGACAGGCTAGATGCAGGAAGATTGTTTCCGATGTTGGGGAAGTCCAAAACGAGGGGTCACAGTTTAAGGATAAAGGGGAAGCCTTTTAGGACTGAGATGAGGAAAAACTTTTTCACACAGAGAGTGGTGAATCTGTGGAATTCTCTGCCACAAGAAACTGTTGAGGCCGGACCATTGGCTATATTTAAGAGGAAATTAGATGTGGCCCTTGTGGCTAAAGGGATCGGGGGTATGGAGAGAAAGCAGGTACAGGGTTTTGAGTTGGATGGCCAGCCATGATCATAATGAATGGTTGTGCAGGCTCAAAGGGCCGAATGGCCTACTCCTGCACCTATTTTCTAAATTTCTATGATTTTGAAGAAGACCAAATTTGTTGCTCTTAATATATCTATCAAAGCACTTAAGCATTTGACCCTAATAAAGTGGCTAGTGAGTGTATGTCCATGGTTTTCTGCTGCTGTAGCCCATTCACTTCAAGATTTGACATGTTGTGTGTTCAGAGATGCTCTTCTGCATGCCACTGCTGTAATGCATCGTTATCTGAGTTACTGTCGCCTTTCTGTAAACTTCAACCAGTCTGGGCATTCTCCCCTCACCTCTCTCATTCTCACAGAACTGCCACTCACTGGATCTTTTTTTGTTTCTTGTACCATTCTCTGTAAACTCTAGAGATTGTTGTGCATGAAAATCCCAGGTGTTCAGCAGGTTATGAGATGCTCAAAAGATGTCATCTGGCACTAACAATCATTCCATGGTCAAAGTCACTTAGATCATATTTTCTTCCTCATGCTGATGTCTGATGTGAACAAAAACTGCACATCATGAAGATTTCTGCATGCTTTTGTACATTAAGTTGTAGCTACATGAAACGCTCTGGTTCCATCGGCTGTGTAAGTCCAGGGAAGACATCCTCTGGCCCCGCCAAATGTGGGAGATTGATGTGCAAATCCCCCTGTTTGTGTGGATGTTGCATGATTTGTAACCCTGTTGCAAATCTGTACCACAAAATAACAGACAGTACACCACATACAATTAAATGATTTAGCTTTATAATCCTTAACTTGACTGAAGTGCTAGTAAAGAAAAAGCAAAGTATGAAAAGGACTCATTTTAATGAAACAGTCTAACGTACACCAGTTGGAACTCACGGTTTCCCCTTCGGCGATCCTCCTTCGATCTCCCTGGGCTTCATCGATTCCCGGCATCCCTCTGGGTCTACTCCTCTGACCCCTTCTCTCCGGCGTATTCTCTCTTCAATCCTCTCAAAAGCCCCAAGCCCAACCTTAGTGTCCCTCACGAGGGAAACCTCCCCTGAATCCATTCATCCCCATTGGATGGAATGCATTTCTCTTAACTCTTATCATCAACACTAACCCAAACAAGCAGCTTACACAGAGAACAAAGAAGCATAACAGAGAAAAAAAATATCAACCATATTTTTAAATGAGTTTAGTCTGAGTCACCATTAACACAAAGATGTCTGTTAATGGCTAAATATCTATTGGTCACTTGGAGAGATAGTTTGATGGGTTCATTTTTAGATTCAATCTTATGTAATATTTTTTTATAACTGAAGGAATGTTAAGTCCAAAACACTGGTGGACTAATGGATAAGGAATGACCATTAAAATGTCTAATTGATTTATAAGTGTATTCTGAATATTGTGTTAATGAACACATGTATTGTTTGAATGAAGGAAACTAGGCTGAGTTAATGGCATGAAAACAAAAGATCAAAGAGTTTATCCATCTATGTGTATTTCTCTATGCTTATGAAACTCAAACTTATTGAGGTACCTTTCCGTGGGTTCTTTGGACTTTGCCTAAACCAGAAGTCACGTTTGATTCCAAGGATCCAGGATGACTTTAAGAGTAAATCAGAATTCAGAGTTCCCCTGTCAACAGCAATCAAGTAGTGACTAAGTATTGCAAGCCCTGAAATCTTTGTGGAAATCTTCTTGACTTATTACATAGTATTGTGTGGTTTATTTGTGCTTTCTATTTTTATAATGTAATAGGCTTAAGATACTTCTGTGTGCTTGTACACTTATTAACACATCTCCTGGGCACTCATATTGTTAGGGTCTGATCAACCCAGTCAATTACACTCTCAACACTGGTGGAGAATGAAAGGCATAAGGCTGATTCACAGCGACCAAATGTCTCCACTCTCAAACAGTAATAGATTTTGAAGAAACAAGCCCAGTAGCAAGATGGTTATTGGGACACATCACTGTAATCAATTAACTGTCTCTAACGGTGCCAATTAATTTCAATTCTTTTTTCTCAATAAGCTTTTAATTGAGTCGTACATCTATTCTAATTACAGATTTCAATGCCAGATTTGAAATCTGGTTTATGAAGCTCCAAACCAGTAAATTATTGACTCCCTATGACCTGTACTTTTAAAAATACATTCTAATGACATAGTTCAAAGTTATTATTAACTTCTGAAAATTAATTTCTGTGGACATTATGGAAATTAATTTCTCCTGTGTAGTTTAATTTTTAATTCTGCCATTTCAAAGCAATGAAGAGCTAAATATTTTTGATTCAATTTTAGGGCCTATTTCTGCATGTTACAGCGTAGTGACAATGTTATTATTAAGTAAGGGTAAAGCAGCAGATGTAAGCATAAACCTCATGGGTTCTGATTGCTATCTTAAAGGCCACTTAAGTTGGTGGCAAAAAAAAACACAAGAAAGTAAGCTTCACAACTTCTGTAATTGGAATTCAGATGGCCACAATTACTGAAGTCAGTCTGACAAGTCAATTCTCCAGAAACAATGGTAGTAATACTATGGCTGGGTCTTGTAGGATAAAAGACTTATTCAGCTACACTGCTGCAAATGTAGGCTTGTCAGCAATATAATTCTGTGTTGTGAGGCTAACCAACCAATGAGATTCATCTGCTATCAGAAAGTTACAAACAAACCAGGGAACAAATGAGAGTTCCTGATGTTAAAAGTTCAGCAAAGCAATTCAGATGTTTAGGCTGCAGAAAATTGCAATGTGTGCAGACATTGCTTGTAAACTGCAAATAGCAGGGTTAGAAATGTATTGTTCTTGTGGCAGCAGTAAATGTGGCATGCCTTTAAGGTACCAGGTGGAATTATACGATGATTAAAATAGAATGTTAAAAACTTTTTAAAACTGCTCATGGTGAGAGACTAAGGCTGGAGAGAAAAAGGTACATGGAATAGCTTAGTGTGGGCATGACAAACAGTGATACTTTTTTCTGGCACTATGGGAGAAGAATTTAGTTGAATGTGTAATGCTTTCCAGAGAAATCTAGAATTCCAATAACTTCTTGTTGAATGATTTGCCAAACAATAGGCAATTCTGTGAACTAGTTTTACACAAAAGCATATGTGAATGGAAGTGGCAAGTGTATGAAAACCCTCTTCTTGCTGCATCAGCAATATTACTCACATTGCAGTTTTCCTATCATTGTGCTCTTTCTATAGAGAAGACAACTCTGCAGTGATGCAGGGCCAGGAAAGAGCATCGTTATCCATACGCCTGAAACACCATATTGGCTACTCTCTTTTCTTAGAGCATTTCCAAAGTAATTTTGATCTTCACTCGATGACAATGGCACATCCCATGCTAAATTGTGCTGTTTTCTGAAATGATAGAAGCTCCACTATGAAAGATCATCTCACTTCACGTTGCATGTGTGCTGATAATATCTTACAACTATAGAAGATTTAGAGAGCGAATTGAGCAGCAAGTGGTGTGGCCTGAAATGTAAGCGCCCTTGTTCATCTTGAAAAATCCAGTGTGGAGGTCATGTGACATTGTACATCAGAGCTGGTGAGCAGCTTTGAAGATAAACTTTTATTACAATCTGAATTCTCGCCATGTAGCCCTACCCAGGGGTTAGCTTTAGCTCATGCTATTTTCCAAGCAAAGAAAATTCAGGAATTGAATAGCACTGTCTATAATGGAGTTGTCAGAGAGCCAATTGTTCTGTAGAGAACTTGCAGTTGGCAGCAGCATACATATCAACAGATTCCTTTACTTCTTATAATGGCACAGAAGGACACCAATCAACTTATCAAGCTTTTAACCTGCAAAGCCGTCCCATCAGTCCCATTTTCCATAGCTTTCCCTGGTTGGTCTAATACGCTGCATCATATTATCTTGCATCCGCATCAACTGTCCTTTTATTGGCAATTACCTGTACTAAAAGATAATGTGCAGTGGCCATTTAACCTTCCAGGACATCCTTGGGATGCAGGAGGAAACCAAATAGCTGACAGAAATCCTCATGGTGAATGTTGAACCCCACATCAATAGCTAATGAAGACAGAATGCAGCCCAGATCTCTAGAACTATAAGGTACTGCAGCATGGAAGAACGTGTGGGAAGTCAGATGTGGCTGTTTCTGACATGTAGTTCTGTCCCTGCACCTACTGCTGTCTCAGAACATTCCATATCTAGTGTCTGAAATAGCTCAAAATGTGTGAGCCAACTTTCATTAAAAAGGTAAATGATGGTGTGTCTTTTTTCAGTTTATATTGATTAATATTAATACTTTAATTAAATTAAATATGTTTTTCAGGGAATTTAATTATTTTTAATAATTTAAATTTCTGTCTCTAGCTGCCTGTGATCATCAGAAATATTTGGAAGCAGTTATAAAAAGCTTTCCTAACATTACGGGGAGAAGGCAGGAGAATAGGGTTGAGAAGAGAAATAAATCAGCCATCGCAGAGCAAAACTTAAAGGGATGAATAGCCTAATTCTGCTCCTATATCTTAATATCTTGTGGACAGCACAATTTGCATTTTCTGCCTAGACATAACAATCAGAACTGACTAATAAGTTTTAGCTAAAAGAAGTTCACTACAAATACTGCTTTTTGAATGTATAAATTTTATATTCTGGATAGTAGAAGAGAAAAACACTTTTAAAAAATTATATGTGTAGTTCCACAACCAATAACATTTTAAACACATTTTTCTACTTTACACTTGAATGATTTGGAAGGCCAGGTAACTATTCAATGTCATACACACAGAAAGCCTTCATATCTTTTCATGAAAAAGTTTTTAAAACGCAGTGGACTTCCTTTTTCTCTTACTTGGAAATCAAGCCTAACTAAATCCGTTTTACAGGCATACATCGATCATAAGAAAGTCACCTCCTTTGAAATCTCTTCACTGATACTTGTCAGCTGTTTTACCCATCAGCAAACCAATACTGGGCATTTCAGGTTTAATTCATCATAATGTAGAGTTAATTTAGCTATTTTCATATTCTACATAAATTGATGTCATCTGTGTGCATTATATACTTCAATTATTTAATGAACAGAGATTGGACAAAATGTTTACAACCTAAAATATTAATCAATAAATGAGGAGAAAATCCATCTGAAATTAGTGAATTTAATGTTTTCCCCTTAGATATTGTTTTATGGTAAAACAGTCATCTCTTTAATTATTTTTCAAGAAAATTTTGGAACCACTGAAGCTTTGTAAAGATCAAGGCTTGTGCGAGTAAATATGTATAGACACTTTGATTTATAACTTGATTGCAAGTCCTGAAGCTAGGAGGATGGAAGTCAGCAATAATCATGAGATGCTATCAAGCCCACTCCAAAGTAAGTATCATCTCACCCAGATGATCCATTTGTCATTAATGTCTTCAATAGAACAATAGATTTATTGCTTTGGCATATACAATTGTGTACAGAATATATACACATAACCTTTACATCACTACATAAACATACTGCTCAGTGAATATAACGTGAGAAACTGTGATTGTTTTTAATGATATACCTTGACTGACTACTTTCCTGAGTAGTTATCCAGTCTTTCTCTTCCTTTGTATAATTCTGGTGCACTAACAACAACTAATGCATTCTCAGGATTAGTTTCAATGATTGAAAGCAACTCAGCTGGTAATAGAATGGCATAGTTCTGGTGGGTAACAAAGTGGCTTGAGAGGTCCGTGTAGATTTTTCCTTTTCATCTTGGGAAATCTGCATGCTCGGTGAAGACTGAAGTACAGCTGATCTTTTCCCATGGGTAATGCCACTCGCTTGGTCATTTGGAAGGACAGGTTGTGCGAATATTTGACAAAGTTATGATTCTGACTCCTGGGAAAATAAATTTCTTATCCTCGAAATGAAAGTCCTGCTGCATAACAGTTTTAAAGCTGGTTTTCGGAGATATTCAGAAAAGAGTCTGAGGTCAGTAAATGTGAGCTTTTCAATAAGAATCTGTACCTACACCATTATTTGTTTTTTGAAGTATCGCTTTTCCTCATCCAAATCTGACTGGACTTTAGTATCTGGCATCCTCAAACTATCATCATTTTTTTAATGGAAATAAATTATAGCTGAATAAAGACCTGTGATTAAAATCACACAGAGTAAAACATCAATCAGAGTCATTAATTTTATATCTTAGCCAAATTATAAGATTAATTGTGGGTTTAAAATCTAGTTCCGTTCTAGTTCCATTGAATAAATAATGAATATCATTGATCACATGAGAAAAAGTCCTTAATCACTAAATTAGGGACAGATTCCACAAGATTGTCAGCTAGACTATCTTGTTTCAGGCATTCTGGTTTAATATGTTGACGATGACTTATAACAGACTTTAGAAGTTTTTGTCTTTCCAGGATGCAAATCAATTCCAGCGGTTAGATGATAGAGTCATCAGCCATATAGCATGAAAACAAGCCCTTTAATACATCTCATCCATACCATCCATGGTGCTCATCAAACTACTCTTATTTGTCTGCAGTTTGTACCCATCCCTCTAAACTCCTTCTATCTATGCATTTATACAGAAGTCTTTTAAGTATTGTTATTGCAGCTCCTTTAATCACTTCCTCTTACAACTCATTCCATGTATATACATAGATATGGAGTCAGTTAGACTCAATAGATCATGGATTTGCACCTTGAAAAGTTTCAAGGGCGCAAGCCTGGGCGAGGATTTTTTTTACGGAAGACCGGCAGTTGCTCAAGCTGCAAGTCTCCCCTCTCCATGCCACCGATGTTGTTCAAGGGAAGGGCATTAGGACCAATACAGCTTGGCACCGGTGTCGTCGCAGAGCAATGTGTGGTTAAGTGCCTTGCCAAGGCTCGAAATAGTGACCTTCAGATCGCTAGGTGAACACCTTAACCAGTTGGCCACGTGCCAACACATGTATATACTACACTCTTGGTGAACAGGTTGCCTCTCTGATCCCTTTTGAATCTACCCTCTCTCATCTTAATCTATGCTATCTAGTTCCTTTTGTTTCCCTTCCTTAGGAAACGTACCGTTGCATTCATCCAATTGATGCTCCTATACAGCTCTAACACATCACTCTTCAGTCTCCTACATTACAAGGAATAAACTCCTAACCTGCCCAGCCTCTTCTGACAACTTGAGTCCCGGCCGCATCCTAGTAAATCTTCACCACACTTTTTATATTTTAATGATTCCTTCCTATAACAGGGCCACTGAAACTCTACACAATACTGTAGTCTCACCAGTGTCTTATGCAAGTTCTTCAAAGTGACCCAACTCCTATACTTTGTGCCCTGATCGCAGAAGGCAAGCATTTCAAATGCTTTTTCACCAATCTAACTGTGGTTTTGCTTTCAGCATACTATAGACTTTTATACCCAGGTTCCTCTGCTCCACAACACTCCCAAAACTCCCAAATGTGCTACTCTTCACATTTATCTAAACTGAAAACTATTTGCCAATCCTAAGTCCACATATCTAGTTGATCAAAATCCTTCTGTAGTGTTTAATAACCTTCTTCACTGTCTACAATGTCATCAATTTTAGCAGCACTCAAATATTTATCAATTATGCCTTGGACATTCATGTCCATTTGTTTATTTAAATATCAACAATGAAGCTCCAAATGTGAAAAACAAACCTTGACTATCACTCTCTGCTTTCTATCATCCAGCCAGTTATGAATCCAATTAGCTAGATCTCCCCAGATCCCATGGGATCTAACCTCCCATGTTAACTTTTCACATGGGATCTTTGCTAAAGCCATATATACAATGTCCATTGCCCTACCCTCATTTATCCTCTTGGTTCCTTTTCAAAAAAACTCTGTTTTTTTCAGACGTTTTTTCATGCCCAAACCTGCACTTATAATTGCTAATTTGGTGTTACCCTTTCAAATATTGATAGACTTTCTTCAGAATCCCATTCAATAATTTACCAGCCAATAATGTCAGAGTCACCTGCCTGTAATTCCTTGGCTTGCTTTTGCTACTTTTCTTAAATAATGGTACACCATTAGCTACCTTCCTATGTTCCAGAACTTCACCGGTTCTTAAAGATGAAACAAATATCTTTGTAAGGGACTGCACAATTTCCTCCTTAATTTTCCAATAAGTCTGAGATGATCAGAGAAAAAAAAAGAACTGCCTATGTCAGAAGTATAAACAGTGGATTCCAATTAAATGGGCCATCGGTAAATCAAGGATTCCACTTGTTTGGGATAACTCTTAAAGAACAAAAGCAAATTGAGAAAATAACTGGGATTCCCTCTGTTTATTTGGGACACTATGCCACTTAATTGAGTCTGTTGCCAAATAGTTTTTAACTGGTATCAGTCACATGAACATTGTGTAGCTGTTAGACACAACACTGTGCTTAGAGTGAACAGATTTTAATTAGCTTTACTTGTTTGTGTTCAAACAGCAATGATTTTTGTCATTGATAGTTGGCGAGTAATAAGCAGCAAGGTAATTCAGAACTGTCTGGCTCACAGAGTTTTCAAACATTTTGCCTAGAAGCTGCTAGAAACAGTCAGTAGAGAAAATGAAATGATTTCACTATTTCAACAATTTAGGAAGAATGTAGAATTTGAAGGTATTGACAATCATCTTGAATGTTACAATGAAAATGAAGATTTGGAGGATATGATTGTGGAAAGGATTCTTTGAAAGTAGTCCTTTAGGTATCTGCAGTGACTTTGTTCATTTACTGTCATTCAAAAGAACACGGCAGCTAATACTGTATTAATTCCTCTATCAATAGTGATTAGGAACTAAAGCCCAGTTCCGTAGTATACCAATAGTTTTGGTAGTGCTTTAATTTGTTCCATATTTTACTTAGATTACCATGTAACTGAGTAACAAATGTTACAAAGAAAATAAAAATATGAAGGTTGCAATTGTCTAAAACATTGTTTGAAGGCAGTCTATTATCTGTTCTTGGTGTTACTTAGTTAAAAGGTAGTTTGTCTTCTTTTTATACCTTTTTAACTATTTCCATGAAACTTTGGGAAATTGGACAGCCACTTAATTGGGCCATAATGCACAAGTCTTGACGTATCCCAATTAATAGGAATCTACTGTACCTCATGAAAAGCTGTTAAACAGACAACATTTTGTCTTGATATTTACTGATAAGATCAAATTAACACTGATCAAAGGAATAATTAAGTATCCTTTAAAGCATCCATTGTCAATGCAGATTAATGATTCAACTTCTTTTATAAGTTTTACAAGCAAATCCATCCCACTGTACTGATTGGGATTAAATCTGAAGTGAACCTACATTCAGTAACAATTTTATTAGTTACCTCTGGAACCTAAAAAAATGGCAACCTACTGAATGTTTGTGGTCTTCTGCTGCTGTAGTCCATCTATTTCAGTGTTTGACGTGTTGTGCATTCTGAGATGTTCTTCTGAACACTATTGTTGTAACATGTGTTTATTTGAGTTACTTCTATCTTCTTGTCAGCTTGACCCGTTCTGGCCAGTCTTCTCGGAACTCTTTCATTAATAAGGTGCTTTCATCCACAGAATCTCCACTCACTGAATGTTTCTGTTTATCGCAACTTGTTGTGGACGAAAATCCCAGGAGATCAGCAGCTGCTGAGATAGTCATACCACCCTGTCTGGCACCAAATATTATTTCACAATCAAAGTCCCTTAGAACAAATTTCTTTCCCATTCTGATGTTTGGTTTGAACAAAAACTGAACCACTTGATCACGTCTGCATGTTTTTTCGCATTGAATTATTACCACAGGATTGACTGATTAAATTAAATATTTTATTAATAAATAAGTGTAGAGGTGTACCTAATAAAGTAGACACTGATGGCATAATTAATAACACAATTGCACATTTTACCGATTAATGAGGGTTTCCTTTTCTCAGTTTAGTCTTTCCTTCATCCTAGTATTCACAAAATTCAGAAATAAAGTCTAATTTTTTTCAAACATCCAATACCATACATCTTGGCTTTATGTTCAAAAGGATACAATAAAGCATTATGTAATTTTAATACCAGTCAGTTCTGCTATGTG
Organism: Hypanus sabinus; assembly: GCF_030144855.1. Classification (NCBI taxonomy): domain Eukaryota; kingdom Metazoa; phylum Chordata; class Chondrichthyes; order Myliobatiformes; family Dasyatidae; genus Hypanus; species Hypanus sabinus. The sequence goes on along the minus strand of NC_082713.1, from coordinate 60,293,532 downwards.
TGATACTATCAGCTTGTAAAAATATGATATACTCTTTGGCACAAGATCAAATTTAAAGTTAAATTTTATGATTCGGGGACAAATCTTGAAGGATTGATCTTTACAATATTGTTCCGTGCTATTTATTATCAGAGCTACTGAGAAGAAATTTGTTGTCCCATTACAACACATTTGAAATGTGTTTCCCTAGGATGCTATAATATAAACATCAACTTTCTGAATATGATCACATTGTTGAAGCTAAATATTAATAAAGTGTTTGAAACATTCTCCATTAAAACATTAGCACACACTGTTCATTTCCCTCCAATGATGCTGCCTGACCTGCTGGTTTCCTTCAGGATTTTGTGTGTGTTACTCCAGTTTCTAGTATCTGCAGTCTATCTCATATATCCATTAAAACATTACATGATAATTCCTATTTGAATAATCTGAAGCTAAAATATAGTTGCTCAATTGTCATTGGAATTAGTTTATCCACTTTACAAGCTCTTTCTTTTATCTCTCATATCATTTAATAATTTATATTGCATGTAAAACTCCCATTTGGACTCTGATAAAACATTTAAAATTATAAGATTTACTTTAATGCTTTCTGGGTTTGGAAATTCAATTCTCTGGTATCTTGGCAGTTTAAAATGTACCAGTCCACTTCAACTATAATTAGGTTTTCACAAAAATTATTTCTAGTTAGATGAACCAGGCAATCATTAGTATATTAAATTAGGCTACAACATAAGGACCAACTTTCTGGCATTGTGCTGAAATAATTTGGCTAGGGTAAAGGAGACTCCATTACTTTCTTATATACAACAGACATGACAGGTGGCAAATCCTGAACCCCATTCAAATTGTAAATTGCATTTTGAGAGTCTCAGATGTTATTCTGAAATAATGGAGTTTCTGTGAATTCAGGAAGGAAGGGGAAGGGAACTCACAGTAGTCATTGAGGGATTAGTAGTGGAAAGGGTGAGCTTCAAATTCCTGGTAGTCAACATCTCTGCAGATCTATCCTGAGCCCAGCGTATTGATGTAATTACAAAGAAAGCATGACAGCAGCTATGGTTCATTAGGAGCTTGAAGAGACTAAATATGACACCAACGATTTCCACAGATGTACCATGGACAACATTTTGACTGCTTGCATCACTCTCTGGTATGGTGGGGGATGGGGGAAGGGAGTGACTGCACAGAATCAGAAAAGCCACAAAAAGTTGTGAACTCTGCCATTTCCATCATGGGCACTAACTTCCCCAGCATCAAGGACATTTTCCAAAGAGGATGCTTCCAAAAGGCGGTATACATCATTAAGGATTCCCATCATCCAGGACAAGCTCTCTTCTCAAGGACGAGGTACAAGAGCATGAAGACACATGCTCAATATTTTAGGAACAGCTTCTTCCCCTCTACCATCAGATTTCTGAATGGACAATGAACTCTACCTCAATATATATTTTTCTTCATTTCTCTCTTTTTGCTTTGCTAATTTAGTTTAATACTTTTAACTTTATTTTTATAATTTTGCTGATAACAGAACAAACAGGATAAAAACAGACTCATCATAGGTGAAGTGAAACCTATATCTTATAATAGAAAAAAATAATATTGGAATAGGTTACTTAGCTGTATCAAGGTTAACCAAATTATGTCCGTAAGTGTCCTTCGAAATCTCAGAAGACCTTAAGAACCATGACTTTAAAGTCCATTCTCCAGGTTCCCTCATAGTTAGAAATAAACAAAGTTCTTTAAACCAAATAAATGTACAGTGAAGAAGACATTTCAGGTTCAAATAAAATGTCCAATTTTCCCAGAATCTTTCAAATTTTTTAGTGGCTTGTCTCAGAGAGAAGGTCAAACCTTCCATAACATAAATTTCTTGAACTATTTCTATCCATTCCAGGACTGTAGGAGACTCTTTGCTTAGCCATTTCCTGGTAATCGCTTTCTTACTGGATGCTTGTAGTATTTGTACCAAATATCTTTCATGCTTTTTGAGCCCATTTGGTATATTACCCAAGTAAATAATGTTAAAGTCAAAATTAATCTCCAGACTGATTATTGACCTTATCTGTGTTACCACATCTAACCAATAGACAATAGACAGTAGATGCTGGAGTAGGCCATTCGGCCCTTCTAGCTAGCACCACCATTCACTGTGGTCATGGCTGATCATACACAATCAGTACCCTGTTCCTGCCCTCTCCCCATATCCCTTGACCCTGCTAGCTATAAGAGCTCTAACCAATAAGACAAAATCTTTGGACGTTCCCAGAAAATATGAAAATTATTAGCCAACATATTATCACACATTCTCCAACATTGACCTTTTCAGGTCTGTTACTTTGTAACTTCTTTATTTTTGGCATTATGAAAAATCTTAAGGTATTCTTCCAGGTGAATTCCCTCCACAGACCTGAGCTTGAAGTAGTCAAATGTGTTCTGCATATGTTTAACCAATCAACTTCTGTCATTTTTATGTTGGCTTCTTTCTCCCATGTTGATTTAACATACCTGATGGAGAGTCCCCTGTTAGATTGTAAAATCAAATAAATCCTGGTTATCAGTTTCTTTTTAATATTACCTTTAATTACCTTTATACACATCAATGAATATATTAATCAGACTTAACCCTATCTCTCCAATAGTTTTAATTTTTTTAAAAAATATTGTCTGAGTTGAAGATATCTAAAGAAGTCTTGTTTCTCTAAGCGATACATTTCTGTGAGTTGTTGGATGGATTCTAAACCCTTAATAGAGGATATTGTACAGTATGAGGTGATTCTCTTACTTGTCCAATGTGTAAGTCTACCATACTTCATTGGGAACTGTTTTTGAGTTTAGTGGTCCTGGCATGGATGCTACATAGCCTCTTCCCTGAAGGGAGTGGGATAAACAGTCCATGAGCAGGGTGGGTGAGATCCTTCATGATATTACTAGCCTTTCTGTATGTATGTCCTTGATGGTGGGTAGGTTGGTACCAGTGATGCACTGGTCAGTTTTGACTAGCTGTTGTACAGCCTACCTGTCTGCCTCAGTGCAGTTTCTGTAGTGCAGTTTGTTAGGATGCCCCCTACTGTAGATCTATAGAATAACATGAATATGGATGTTCAAGGTCCAGCTCATTTCAGCCTCCTCCTGGTGAGCTTTCTTGATTGTGTAGGATTTTTTCTTGGACCATGAAAGGTTGTGTGTGATGTGCACTCACAGGAATTTGAAACTGCTTGCACTGCTGTGCCACTGATGTAAACAGACAAGTGTGTGGAGTGAGTTCTCCTGAAGTCGATACCTACCTCTTCTGTCTGGTTGACATTAAGGAAGAGGTTATCATCTGGGCAGCAAGCCTTAAGCTCTCTACCTTCTCTCTGTAGACCTTCTTATCATTGCTGGTGATGAGCCCGACCACTGTTGTGTCATTGGAAAACTTGACAAAGTGATTACTCAGCTATTTAGTCATGCCATTATGTGAGAGCAGAGTGTACAGCAATGGGTTCAGCACACAGCCCTGTTGAGGATGATGGGGAGTAGTTGTTCATCCTGACTGTCTGTGCTCTGTTCGTGAGGAAGTCCAATACCCAGATGTACAGTGATACATTTAAACTGGAGATTTTGTTCATCAAGGTCTGTGGGACAAAAGTGTTGAATTCTGAACTGAAATCTAAAACAGCATTCTTGCATAAACGCCCTTGTTTTCTAGGTGTGTCAGGGCCAGGTACATGACAGATCTGTCATAGAGTAGCTCTATCAGTAGGCATATTGGTGTGTGTCCAAAGTGGAAGGAACAGAGATTTTGATATGTGCCATTACCCACCATTCAAGCACTTCATGATGTTTGGTATTACTGCCACTGGACAGTAGTCATCCAGTTTAAAGGATGTAAAGTTCTTTGGTTCAGGGATGGTGCTAGTGTATTTGATGCATGTGGGGAGAGTACCCTGGATGAGAGAAGCAATGAACATGTCCATGAAGACATCAGTGATCTGTTGTGCACATTTCCTGAGTTCTTGGTTCTGTGTCCTTTACGGGGGTTGACTCTCTGCAGATTTCCTCTCACCTCTGCTGCTGTTACTAGCAGTAGTTGCTCAACTGGAAAGGGAATAGCCTCCATGACTGGCATTGTGCTGCATGCAATGAAGCATGCATGAAAGATGTTTAGAGCATCTGGAAGGGAGGCACCACTGGTATAGTCAATGCTGTTTCTCCTTGTGTAGCCAGTAATGCCCTTTGATGCCCAGCTATATCCACCAGCGGTCATTATCGGAGAGTTGTTCCAGATTTTTTTTGTGCATACATGGTCTTTCCCTTCTTGATGTCTATGATGAAGTTTCTGTTGGCTACTCTGACAGCTGTTTTATGACTAGAATTGAAGGCAGTGACCCAGACTTTTATTAAGGAGCACATTTCTACATTTACCCAGGGCTCCTGGTTGGGCATGAGATGACCATTCCTGTGGTTCCAATCTTGACTACACTTTTGCTGATGTAGTGATGACAGAAGAAGTGTATTCCTAAAGATCTGTGTCTGCTCCGTTTGTGGTGGCCTCCTTGAGGATTTGCCAATTGTTCTATTCCAAACAGCCCTGAAGCCTATGATTGCCTCATTAGGCCATACAGTGACGGTCCTCTTGACTGGTTTCTCCATTTTCAGTAGCGGTGGGTATGCTGTGATTAACATTGTGGAGATGTGGTCAGAGAGGCCAAGATGAGGACATGGGATAGTTTTGTACATACTATGTCTGATTTTATAAACATTGTGCAGTCTGTTTGTTCACCTAGTGGCCATGATGATGAGATGACAAATTGGTGGAATTTTTGTAAAAATATCCTGCAGGTAAACATGATTGATGGAAGAGATCATCCAGATGCAGGTTTGCAGAGAGCTGCTGATACTGTAAAGTTCACCTAGCGTGTCCTTGGCTTTTGTGCTCGGGGTTGGGTGTTGATGAACACAACTGTAAATTCCCGGAGCAAGTAATGTGATCACCATTTAATTGTATGATGCTCAATATATCTTATTATAATTTATAGCTTTTTATTATGTATTGTAATCTACTGTTGCTACAAGGCAACAACATTCATGACATGTCAGCGGTACTAAACTGGATTCTGATTTTGATTCTGTGACCTAGAAAGTCTCTAGTTTATACTGCCCTAACTTTAATGATCTTGAGTAGGATCCATACGTAATTTTGTGGCAGTGCTCCATTCGTCTTTGACATGCAATGTGGTTGCTGGTTTTTGGATTAATTAAACACTTTATAGTAATGACACTAGGTCCAGATGGTAGATAGATGTGTTAGAAATAGGCAATGGGCTCCATGCATCTGAAAAGGATTGTGCCCTCCTTTGATTATGCAGTATTCCTTCACCTAAACCTAGTAGGTATGAAAAATATAATTTTATCCATGCTACATAGTTCAAAATATTCTAATGTAAATACTGCTTTTCACCTTCATTCTTCTCTGAAGTTCTTTGAAGAATGAGAATCAAAAAGCTAATTATCCAATCCAAATCTTGAAAGTTTCAATCCTTGAAGTAAGAATTGTTCAAAAGAACATGTGAGAGAATAGAAGAATGATCAATGATTTCTAAGCCAGATCTAAAGGAATTTCCATTACCTGAAATTCATCATGTATGAAAGTATACTACTCATAGGAGCATAAGGACTGAAGTTTTGCCCATTCATTACACTTTTCCCACATGGCGAAGAGACATCTGTCAAACTTAGACTTAAAATTAGCAATTGACCTTATATCAATTACCATTTGGAGAGGCAAACCAGTTCAAGTTTATTATCATTGAATTGAACACATGTATACAACTAAATGAAACAACATTTCTCTGGGACCAAGCTGCAAAACACAGTAAATATATCACATACAGCACATAAAATAATATTAACACAATAATTTAAATAAATAACTGTCATGGTCCAGACTGAACAGTGACAGGCATCGAAGTTTCAGCACTACAATTCTTTAGAGTAGGGTTAGTTCTCACTGTCCCTTTAAGACTCTGATTGGCTATTTTTGTCTGCGCCATTTCCTTAATGGAAAGCAGGTCTTTAAAGGTCTTGTGTTGAATGCTCTGTGCTCAATCATAGGAGTTCCAATACTAGTACTACTGTTCGTGATTTTGCCTTTGGATATTGTTTGTGTCATCTTGCTTATTTCGAGTCTGAGTTAATTCTATACTTTACTCTTTACTTGGGTTCATCACCATAGCTCTCTTGTTACAACAATAAAATAAAAAAGATTCCATAGATGTTCCAGTTGAGATAAGGTGCATGTATAACATATAGTTAAATACACAAAGTTATATTGCGACTGGTGCAGGCATAAGTAATGTGTATTAGGTGGCAGCAATCCTCATCGCCATTGAATAACTTCCCTGTTCACCTCTGGTGGTTTGCTCTTATTTTTACACCATACCCACCCCCCAGCACTATACTCCCAAACTAGCAGAAACGGTGTCATTTTACATCAGCTCACTATAAATTCTTGGAAACTGCATCAAATCAAACATTAACTTTCTGATTTGTGGGATCTGAAATCTCAATTTTTTTTAATAATTATTTCTCATAATTTATCTCTTGGAACCCAGATATCATTTGGGAAATTGCCACTGTACTTCCTCCAAGCCAATATAGATTTTTTTTTAATATAGAGAATTGAATGACATATTTTGCAATTTTGGATTGATATCCTGGAGGTTCCATTCAATTATCTCAGGGCCAGGAAGAAGATTCACAAAACTAACTTCTGGTAAGTTCTATTATATCAAAGCCCATGATAGATTAAATGCATTGGTACAGTACATATTAATACAAACCATGACTATTTTTGAGGATGAAGCATATCATATAAATTTGCTAAACATGCCTTCAATATCTTTAAAATCAAGTTGCAGTACTATAACCATGAACTGTGGTATAACTAAGAAAAATATTGCTTGAATAATATTGTAGTCAACTTTTACATTTTTATCAGCTAGTTTTAAACTCAAATCAGTGCTTGCAGAAAATGTTATCAAGTAAAATTCTGTGCAACCATGTATAATCCATGAGTAAGATTTCTGTTATATAGTGACAGGTGACAGAACTGAATTTTAGTCTTTTATGCGAGCAGCCTTGTTAGGAGAACAGAAGTCTCCGGGGAGTTGGTATGCAATATTATCCACATTCAGCATTATTTTGTATTGTTCAAATAGCACTACATGAAATAGGAACTGATGGCTTAATAGTGACTCAAATTGTCTTCACCAGTCATTTTTTTACATTAACTATTTAGACAGTTGACGATGTCAGAACCCTACTACAATTTTTGCTATCTCTGTATGCTATGTTTTGGAGGTATAACTTCAAAACTGCTAAGTAATTTTCACTTTAAAAGAACTTCTATTATTGTACAGGCATTAAATTTGTCCTTGATACTCTCATCAGTTGCTTTAACCTGAAACATCATTATTTTGCAGGTCTTGCATTCCTAGCCTGTTTTAAGCACTTCCTCTTTACTTTCCTACCATTATTTTCTTGATCCAGAAACAACTAGTGAACTAAATTGGAAAGATGTGCATGACTGACTCATTTCTCAACTTCAATTGTTCAATAGCTCACATATGTCTGTGTATTTCATGCAAAGCCACAAAGAAAGTAACTTAAAAAAATTGCATACTTAAGAATATGCAATAGAGCTTATTTAGCAGCAAATTATCCAGGGTTAGTACTCCAAACATTAGAAGCAGTGTGGAAAAGCTCAGAAAATGCTTCTCAATCAGGTATATTGCTGGAAACATTTATCACAAGAAACTATAAATGGGACTTACCAGTGTCCATTAACAAAGCAGGGAAAGGGTATCCTTATGTTTTAATTCATCGTTATACTTACTTATTGAACAGCGTTACCAGGAGATCAGATACCAAAGCAAGTATGCTAACATAGCATAACAATTGTGTACAGGATTCAGTTTTCAACAAGTACAGGGCATTGTACAGTATCCTGGGATTTCAGAGCAGGCATCTTTTACTCAGAACCACGTGTAGGCAACTGCAATTGATCTATGCTCTATAAACAAATCTATCATGTCAGCAAGCTAAATTATTTGTGATGATACTTAATCAATACTAATTCAATAGTATTTCCCCTGTGTGCATACTTACCCAGGATTTATAACAACATTATATTTCGGCTAGATTTCATACAAAAGGAAGGACAGTTTGAATGACCAATGTGTACTTAAATGGCTTAAACATTTGTTCCTGCTCTGTACTCCCTTGCAGCACATAATATTATTATATTCCTTGTAGGCAATAGATTTCTTGGATTTCTGCCCAAGTACAATGGTGATGTTGCAGCCTTTCTGTTTCCCACTTTCAAAGTAGCCTGAATATAATTTCTATTGACTTTAGAGAAAGTGAAAATCAAAGGGTTTTATAATAGATGGCAGATCTGCAACACCAGGTTTACTCTTGAGTGGCTGGTTGAAAATCTATTGCATTGTCTCGAGTAGTTTGAGCAGAGTAAATATCAATAAAATTATATCTCAAACAGGCTGTTAAACTGGCTGAAATTGTGGTTTTCTTATGATGCAAGAGGAACTTTGTGATATACTGCAATATTCAACTGATCCTGTCACCAAGTAAGGACACAACCGTCTTGTCATTTTTTTGAACGGTGTTGATGTCATTTCTTGTTAAATTCCAATTAAAAATCAACTACTGTGAGTTCTTACAGTACTGTCTGATTGAGTTAATTGATTTCCCTCACTGCATTTTGTTTACATTCATCTGAAAGTAAGGATTAGGAAAAGCAAAAGATTAATGGGATTAACGTAGGATTGGTGTAAAATGGGTGGGCTATGGCCAGCACACACTCAGTGGGCCAAGGGGCTTGTTTGCTTGCTGTACCTCTCTTTGACTCTATGATTACCCAGTCTAAAGGAAGTATGGACTTGTTTTAGCCAAGACTGTGATACTAACTGCAAATCAGGGGCACAGCTACTAGAGCCTCATGGCTCCAGCTTCCTTTAATCTTGTACATTATCCCTGTTACTGTTACTGCATAATTTTCTCTAGTTTCACTGCACATCCTGAAAACATGCAGGTTGGTATATTAATTAGTCACTGTAAATTACTCCTGTTGTATCATTAAGTGGTAGAATCCAGGTGAGCTTAAGGGAATGCAGAGAGGGTAAAATAGATTAAAGTAGAATTAGTTTATAAATAGGTGTTTAATAGTTGGCACAAATATGATGGGCACAAGTGGCATGTTTCCATGTTGTACCTATCGCTCTTACCCTGTGACTATCAGGAGGTGTATATGTCTCACTGTGCATAGAGCCAATGTAAAATCATTCAATGAGTGGAAGTAGCCCACGGTCATAACAGTTGAATGAGCTGAAAAGTGCTCCTGAATTTAGCTGGGCAACAGTGTAGGAGATCAGAACATATGTACAAATAGACTGGTTCCAGCCACACAGCTCATTGACAGACATTTCCCATTAGTCAGTAATGCTGCACTCATCGTGGAACCCAATCTTTCACAACTCTCTGAGCCTTTATGCTGGGGTTTTCACCTTGCTGTCACAGTTAGTTAGTTATTGATTGTTACTCAGCTGGCATCCTGGGCAGCAATGCAGGTCCGCCATCTCTGTGTTGAGAAGTTCTGGATTCAGATTTAATCTTTTCGCATATGCTTGCTTTGCCCTTCCAATATAAATTTCAACTTCTTTTCTAATTTTTCTAATTTTTCTGTAATAGGTCTGGTTCCCACTGTTATTTAAAACCTGACATTTGTCATTATCAGCCAAAAAGTCTGTCCCATTACACCATGAGAAACCACAAGACCTTTTGAAGCAATTCCATAAGACACAAGCTGTCAGCTGCAGAATCTATGAGGGAACTTTTTTTTTATAACAGTAAAGATTAAGTCAAGGACACAATTTATGTTATCTCCTTAGAATTCTGCAATGCGCCTGCCTGAGCAACCTCGGTTTGGTAGGGACTTTTGTATTGGGCTGTGTTAATCAGATCCAACTATTCAGGGTCCAGAAAATGTAGTAATAAACGTACAAGCACAACAAAGTAACTTAAGCCTAATTTATTAACATAAAATACAAAGCACAAATAAGCTTAAAAAAAACTACATAGCAAGTCACAAAGATTTCCAGGCTCACGATTCCTTCACCATTCAGTATTCCTTTCAGGAGAACTCTGTCTTCTGACTGGTGAAACCACCCCTTTGTCCCAGACACTGACCACGATCCCAGTCCCAGTTAAAGTCCAAAGAAATTTTTTTTTAAAACAGCCCAAAATATCCACAGGCTTCAGAAGCACAGAACAACCTTGAGACAGACAAACTACTTTTTCTCGACCATTAACACAGTCTGATTTCATTAACTTAAACAAAATATATGCATATTAACACAGCATTCAGCATATCCACATAAACATTTTTATGGTCGCTCTTTGTTCATTAGTCTCCCAATGTCTAGACACAAAGTACATTCATGTTTATATATGAGCAATAAGCCTGAATCCAAAAAGAATCCAATCAACAAACCACTTGACAGACAGTCTCAGTGTTCACTCACTAACAGACCTGACATGCTGCAAGATCTCAAAGAGTTAAATAGTCATTACCAGACGCACTTTCATTCATTCATTGTTTACAAATCAATGTGCTATAACTTTATAAAGCACTGACAAGCTCTGATCTCTTCCCTTTCAAAATAATCATTCTTTGAAATTTGATGACAAGGATTAATTAAGTTAATTATTTAATTTAGTTCATTGATATTTTAAGGAATAGGAATATGAATGTTCCTGTAGAAATACTGCATGGAATCATTAGAAATAATCTGAGAGCGGTGGGTGGGGGGGGGGTAACTATTATGGGAGAAATTTGATTCAATCATTGTGAAGTGTGATTCTTCTGTATTCTGAAAGGGAAGGGAGATAAAGATAAATCCAACAATTTGCAGCTTTGTAGTCATTTCTGTCATGTTATCCTTTGTTGTTCATTGCAATATCTTAATTAATATACAGTATTATTTCTATTTTAGGCCAAAAGACCATAAGACATAGGAACAAATTAGGCCATTTGGCTAATTGTGTCTGCTCCATCATTCAGACATGGCTGATCCTTTATTTTTATCCTCTATCCAACTCCCTGACCTTCTTCTCATAACCTTTGTTGCTGTGTCTAATCAAGAACCTATCAAACTCTGCATTAAATACACCCAACAGCCTGGTCTCCACAGCTGCCTGTGGTAACAAATTCCAGAAATTCACCACCCACTGGGTTAAGGAATTTCTCCACAGTTTTGTTTTAAATGAATGCCCATCTATCCTGAGTCTGTGTACTCTTGTCCTAGACCCTCCCACCATGGAAAACATCCATTCCACATCTACTCTGTCTCAGCCTTTCAACATTTGAAATGTTTCAATGTGATCCCCCCCCCCCCCATCCTTCTAAATTCCAGTGAGTACAGACCCACAGCCATCAAACATTCCTAGTATGATAACCCTTTCATTCCTGGTGTCATCCTTGTGAACCTCCTCTGAACCTTCTCCAATGTCAGCACATTTTTTCTAAGATGAGAAGCCCAAAACTGTTCACAATACTCAAGGTGAGGCCTTACCAGTGCCTTATAAAGCCTTAGCATCACATCCCTGCTCCTGTATTCTAGATCTTTTGAAATTAAATCTTACATTGCATTTGCCTTCCTCACCACCAACTGGTACTTGAATGTAAGTTAACTTTCAAGGTGTTCTGCACAAGGATTCCTAAGTCCCTTTGCATCTCAGATTTTTGGATTTTCTTCCCATTTAGAAAATAGTCTGCACATTTTTTCTACTGCCAAAGTGCATGATCATGGATTTTCCATTGTATTTCATTTGTCATTTTCTTGCCCATTCTCCTAATCCACGTAAATACTTCTGCAGCCTACCTATTTAATAATAATGCCTCATGCCTTAATTATAATTAATAATGCCTCCACAATCTCTACAACTACCTCTTTTAGAGCCCTAAGGTGCAGTTCATCTGGTTTGGTTGACTTAGGGCTTTCATCTTTTTGAGCACCTTCTCCCTTGTAATGGTAACTACACTCATCTCTGTTCCCTCACACCTTTCAACATCTGGAATACTGCTAGTGTCTTCAATAGTGCAGACTGATGCAAAATACTCATTTAGTTCATCTGCAATCTCATTGTCTTCTGTTATTATCTCTCCAACTTCATTTTCTAGTGATCATATATCCACTCTCATTTCTCTTTTATGTTTTAAAAAATAAAAAGCTTTTACTATCCACTTTGATATTGTTTGCTAGCTTGCTTTCATGTTTCATCTTTTCCCTTCAAATTATTCTTTTATTTGCTCTCTGTAGGTTTTGGAAAGCTTCCCAATCCTCTGTCTTCTCACTAATTTTTGCTTTGTTGTATGCCCTCTCTTTTGATTTTACATTAGCTTTGACTTTCCTTGTCAGCCACAGTTGTACTATTTTGCCATTTGAGTATCTCTTTGTTTTTGCAATACACCTATCCTGCCCCTTCCTCATGTTTCGCAGAAACTCAAACCATTGCTGCTCTGCTGTCACCACTGCCAGCATCTCCTTCCAATTTACTTTGGCCAGCTCCTCTCTCATACCACTGTCATTTCTTTTATTCTCCTGAGGTACTGTAAGACGTTACATCCACCCTATCAAATTTCAGGTTGGACTCGGTCATATTATGATCAGTATTTCCTAAGGGCTCTTTTACTTTAAGCTGTCTAATCACTCCTGGTTCATTACATAACACCCAATCCAGTATAGCTGGTGCCTGACAAACAGCTCTAAAAAGAATCTCATTGGCATTCAACAAACTCAGTCTCTTGAGATCTATTACCAAACTAATTTTCCCAATTGACCTGCAGGTTGAAATTTCCTATGACTATCATAACTTTACCCTTTTAACATATTTTTTCTACTTTCTGTTGTGATCTGTGGTCCATATCCCGGCTACTTTTGGGAGGCTTCTGTATAATTGCCATCAGGGCTCTTTTATCCTTGCAGTTGCTTAACTCAACCCATTTTCTGATCTTATATCACATCTCTCTACTAATCTGATGCCATTCTTTAGCAGATGAGCCACGCTACCCCCATCTGTCTACTTTCCTATCCTTCTGATACATTCAGCTCCTGACAACAACCATCCTTCAGTCATGATACAGCGATGCCCCAACACCATACCTGACAATGTGTAATTGTGCAACAAGATCATCCTCCTTACTTCTCATACTCTATGCTTTGAGATCTAATGCTTTGAGTAGTGTATTTGCTATTCCTTTTGACTCTGCATCCCTAATGCACTGATATTTGCCCTGCTGGCTGTAATTTTGTCTTATCATCTGCTTGTCCTACTTGATATTCTGTTTGCATGCTATCTTTGTTTTTTTTTACCATCCTTTCTATCCTGAGTCCCTTCTCTCCAGTTCCCACCCCTTGCCAATTTAGTTTTAAACCCTACCCCAACAGCCCTAAAAAAAACTTGCACACGAGAAAATTCATCCCCCCTCAGGTTCAGATGCAAACAGTCACTGTTTTACAGGTCATACAGGTCTCCCACAGAAGAGATTCCAATGATCCAAGCGGCTGAAGCCCAGCCCCCTGCGCCAACTTCTCAGCCACACATTAATCTGTCAAATTATCCTATTCTTACTTTATATTAGTTGTAAAGTTCATTTCAATAGACTTTCAGAGTTCATGTTTATGCTACTCGATGAATCTTTTCTAGTTTTACACCACCAGAAAGGGCTCTGACCAAAAACACAGATAGTAGGCATTAGGGTGCACAAAGTAAAGCTGATGAGCTAGTTGTGACAAGCTGAGTATATGGGCGGTGCAAAAGATCAAAGCATAAGTGTCAGAGATAAGACTAAGTCAGAGGCAAACTGACCTGTAAAGAGCATCTTTTCAGATATTCCTCACCATACCACCAAAGAAAGGTACTTAAGTTTTGTTTTTTTGTATGTTTATTAATTCATAAACATACAAATATATTCAAGTACTTAATAACTTTGAAATTAAAACAAAACACCAGAAGCTCAAAATCTGATGCAAAGAGTGGAAAATGTTGGAAACACTCAACAAGTCAGTCAGCATTCACAGAAGGAGAAACAAAAGCAGCACTTCAGGTCAACGAGCACGGGATGCCTTTCTCTTTCTCTGACTTATTGACTACTTACATATTCTGTTTTTGCTTTAGGTAACTTTGACAGTTGGTTCAGTTGAGGGTGCAATGTGATCATCTCAGATCAATTTGGTGGATTGAGGAACGCCAGTGCCCTGTGCTGCTCAAGGTCTTGCCAGCCAGCTCAGAACTTCATTGCTGATGCCAATGTCGAAGAACTCACTTACAACAAATTTAGTTCAATAACCATAAAATGAAGAAGAAAAATCAAAGCATTTCTAATTTATCAAAAAAGCTTTCAATTATAAACACTCCCTAGCTTGCCTTTTCTAAGAAAATATCGCACAGAATATTCCTTTGCAGGGTGGTTCATCTTTTATAAACCAATCCGCAAGTATGTATGAGTTCCAGTTCACATTACTTGAAATAAAAGAACTCAAGATTTTAATGTATTCACACTCTAGCTTTTAATTACTTAATCCAGACTTAAGGGTCTTGTATCCAATCTAAGAAAGAAATACTTAATATTACTCAAAAAGAAAAAACACATATCATGCTCAACAAAATACAGAATTGCAAAATAACTACAGCGGCACTTTATAAACTACAAAAAAAATGAGATACAGACAAAATGCAGAATAATTATCAAATGGCATGAAAGTGGATGATCAAAGAAGTTTTGGAGTGGGCTTCTATTTGAAACTGGTACAAGTGTGATTTTAGAATTCCACTTAAATTTAACTTAGAATGTGAAATGTTAATGCATGAGAAGTTTTGTCTTTAACGTCCTATTAGTGTGAAGCTGAATTAATGAGGAATAGTAGTTTTATTGCCGTAAAGAACCATTAAACTTTATCTTGCTGTTCACTGATAAATGTTTTTTATATCTGCTGATATTTCTGATTTTATGAATCAATCACTCTTTTATTTGCATAGAGAAGTTATAGGAATAAAAATAAAGCTATTTTCAAAAGTACTTTGTAAGTCATCCATCTGTTGAAGAGTCACAGAGTTTCCCACCCAGTCAACATTATCCACTTTGCAACTACTTCAAAGGAGTGACTAAGAAGACAAGTCTGAATTGACGTTGACAAAGTAAAAGCACCAAGACTGGGCAGGATATATACCAGATTATTATGAGAAATGAGGGAAGAGATTGTTATACCATTGATGATTCTATCTGCATCATCACTGGCCATAGGAGTAGTACCAGATTAGTTGAGGGTGGGAAATGTTATTCATTTGTTCAAAGAAGGTAATAGTGATAATATTGGGAATTACAGACCTGTGAGTTATACATCAGTGATAGACAAAACATTGGAGAGGATTCTTGGAGGCAGGATTTGTGACCATTTGGAGAAGTATAACCTGATTTGGGACAATCAGCATGGCTTTGTGAGGACAGGTCTTACCTCATAAGCCTGATTGAATTCTTCAAGAAAGTGATAAAACAAATTGATGAAAGTAGGGCAATGGGTGTGGATGCAGTACATGGACTTTAGTGAGGCATTCCTCAAGTTTCCTCATGGTAGACTCATTTAGAAAGTTTGGAGTCATGGAATCCAGGGTAACTTGATTGCTTGGGTACAGAATTGGCTTGTCCATGGAATGCTAAAGATGGTAGTAGTGGCAGTGTATGGTTGTGTGGCAGCTGGAGTTTGGTGACCAGTGGATTTCCATAGGGATCTGTCTGTGAATTAATGAGGCTTCTCCATTGTTACATCTATCACAGAAAGGGAATATATCCGAATAAAATGAGGTAGCTTACCATTAGACATGTAAGCCCTATGACCCACTTCAAATTGTAAAAGGGAATGACGGGTACATAACGATGAAGTGTTAACCAATTTAAAAATTTCATTCCAAATTTCCTCAGAAATTGAAGTCTGTAAATCTTGTTCCCAAAGATACTTAACTTTGTCTATAGGAACTTTTCTCATTCCTAACAACATACCATAAATACTGGATATTGAACCATTATAAAAAAGGTTTCAAATTTAAAATTACATCTAATAAGTCCTTAACAGAACTTTTAGGAAATGTATATAGTTGAGAATGCAGAAAGTCTCTAATTTGTAACTAATGAAAAAAA
Organism: Hypanus sabinus; assembly: GCF_030144855.1. Classification (NCBI taxonomy): domain Eukaryota; kingdom Metazoa; phylum Chordata; class Chondrichthyes; order Myliobatiformes; family Dasyatidae; genus Hypanus; species Hypanus sabinus. The sequence goes on along the minus strand of NC_082713.1, from coordinate 60,277,274 downwards.
AAGTTTTGGGTAAACTATATTTAGCTGACATTTGCTCAAACAAAAGAAGTCTTCCTCCAGAAACAAATCCTGGAAGCATTTAATACACAATCTATCCCATTCTTTAAAAACTGAGTCGGTCACCAAAGGTTTAAAAAAAAAGTTGAAACAAATGGGACTAAACAAAGAAAATCTCAATAGACCAAAGAATTTCCTAAATTGTACCCAGATCCTCAAAGTATATTTAACTACTAAATTTTCATTTAGTTTACTATAAGATAAAGGGAGTGAGGATTCGAAAAGAGAAATAATAGAAAATGTATTAACAGAGTTGGCTTTTAAAGAAACCCATATCAGACAGTACTCACGGTTAACATAATATGGCCGGGCCTGGTCTGGTTTGCTGCTGGGAGTGTGGCCTGGTGATCTGTGCAACAGACGCCCCACTCTCCTTCTTGGCTTTCCACAGCACGTCCGCCCGGGCCACCACCTTCTGGGGGTCGCTGAAATCTGCGTCGGACAGCAGCAGGCGTATGTCCTCGGGCAGCTGCCCCAGGAATGCCTGCTCAAACATGAGGCAGGGCTTGTGACCTCCGACCAGGGCCAGTATCTTGTTCATCAAAGCCGACGGTGACCTGTCCCCCAAACCATCCAGGTGCAGTAAGCGGGCAGCTCGCTCGCGCCATGAGAGTCCGAAAGTCCTTATGAGCAGGGCTTTGAATTCTGTGTATTTGCCGTCCACTGGGGGCGACTGTATGAACTCCTCAACCTGGGCAGCTGTCTCCTGGTCGAGGGAGCTCACCACGTAGTAGTAACGTGTGGAATCTGAAGTTATCTGCCAAATGTGGAATTGGGCTTCTGCTTATTGGAACCATAGGTGAGGTCGCAGCGTCCAGAAGCCTGGCAGTTTTAACGAAACTGTGTGAACAGATGTGGCGCCGTTCATCTCCGGTCCAAATATTGTTTAGGCCATCAGGGTCACCAATTGTAGCGGTGTGCTACACACAGCGCTGAAATAACGACACGCAGTCGGTGAGCTGCAGTTACAAAAGAGGTTTATTCGAACTTCGCGGCCTCGCTTTAAAGCCTTCCTGATCTCGCCCTCCCCGGGCGGGAATGCTGTAGGGGGCACGTATTCACAGTCCTGTCCCGCGCGCGGGCTTTTCCCCTTACTAGTGAAGCAGGCTTGGCACCCTCTTTGGGACCTGCCTCAATGCCAGCGCGCGCCACTTTGTGAGCCGGTTCGACTGTGCTGGGAAGTGGGTCGCCACAATATGTCCAAAACGTAAGATTCCGTATATTGACTGCCCAATAACAAAACCTAAAATTTGGTAAAGCTAAACTTCCATTCTTCTTAGATTTTTGAAGATGAACTTTATTTAGTTGTAATTTTTGTTTTTACATATATAAGAAGATATAATAGAATTAAGAGAATCAAAAAAAGTTTTCAGAATAAAAACGGGTAATGCCTGAAAAAGGTATTTTAATTTAGGTAAAATGTTCATTTTAATAGAATTTATTCGGCCAATCAAGGATAACAAAAAAGGCAACCAGTACAAAATTCAGTAAGGTAAGAAAATTTTCATTAAATAGGTGTTTATAATTCTTAGTAATTGTTACACCTAGATTTACCTATTTCTGACCCTCACATAGATAACACTGTAATGAATAAGTTTTTAGATCAATTAAATTTTCCTACACTTCCTGTTGATAACCGAAAACAGTTAGATCAGCCTACTTTGTATGAGGATATTGGTGAGGCTGTACGTTCTTTGCACTCAGAGAAGGCTCCGGGTGTTGATAGATTTTCTGCAGAATTTTAAAAGGCTTTTTCCTCATTGTTTCTACCTCATTTATGTGTAGTTCTTTTGGACTCCCTTAAGTAGCCGTAATCTTTTTATGAAGCTTCTATATCACTTATTCTCAAAAAGAATAAGAACACAACTGAATGCTCTTCATACAGACCAATTTCTTTACTTAGTGTTGATAGTAAAATCCTATCTAAAGTTCTGCCCCGTAGAATTGAAAGGTAGACTAAAGGTAAAAGCCTGCAGGCCAGCTCTCCCATTGATCCTTCTTTCAAATGTCTGACCACTACAAAAGAAGCTAATTACCTGCATCTGTGACTGAATCAGTGAGAGATGGACTGTTGTGCACTCATCCTAATGGAAACATGGCTGCCGGATGCCACCCCCGAAGCACTGTTGCAGCTGGAGAGATTTATCTCTCTTTGGGCCGTTAGAACTGCCGTGACCTCAGGTAAGACCTGTGTTGGAGGGCTGTGTATCTATATTATTAAAAACTGTTACGTGAGCTCTTCAGTAGTGACGACCCACTGTTCCCCTCTGAAGTGCAAGCCCTTCTGTTTACTGATGGAATTCATTGCCATTGTGATTGTGGCTGCTTACATCCCACCCCGTGCTAATGTTGGAGATGCACTACGGCACCATCAGTGACTCTCAAGATACACACTCCAGTGGTTTCTTTATTATTGCTGGCAACTTCAACCATGCCAACTTAAAAACTGTCCTGCCTGAATTCTATCAGCAGGTTAACTTTGCTAGCAGAGGTGAGAAGGCATTAGACCTGGTTTACACAATCCCTTACAGATACAAGGCTGACTCCCAACCCCTCCTTAGATATTCTGACCACTTTTCTATTATGCTAATTCCTTGTACAAACCACTGATTAAGTGAGTGAAAACGGTTCAAAGTTGGATAAGGACTTGGCCAGAAGGAGCAACCTCAGCACGACAGGACAGTTTTGAAAACACGGACTGGACCATGTTCGGGGACATGTTTACCTACAACCATCACATTAGCTCGATGAATAGATGGGGTTTGTGAATGGCGGTATAGTGAAGTGCATTGAGGACATCATTGTTATTAAACATGTCTCTATGAGGGCAAATCAGAACCATGGGTTGACAGTAGACGTCTAGGCACTGCTGAGACATTGGGATGCTGCCTTCAGGCCAGGGAATAAGAAGACTCTCAGGTGAACAAGAGCTGTGTTTCCCCACGCCATCAGGAAGGCAAAAGGGAATTCTTCACAGAGGCTGTGCAGCTATTTCTGTGACACCAGAGACCCAAGATGCATGTGGCAGGACTCTTATATGCTTGGTTTGAAGCTCAGAACTATGAGCTAGCAAAGAAGGTGCCCTTCTCCTCAAGAAGCAGGCACTTCACCTGCCCAAGGCTGAAATGAGGAAGACCCTAGCCAGGGTGAAACTGCAAGACCTGATATACCTGGTCGACTGTTCAGAACTGTGCAGCTGAGTTAACAGAGGTGCTAAAGAATATCTTCAACATCTCTCTCTCTGACAGTCCGCTGCACCTGCAAACTTTAAGGCAGCCATCATCATCCCAGTGCCCAAGAGAGCAACGGTAACTTGCCTTAACAACAGCTGTCCAATGGCTCTAATTTCATCAATTATAAAGTTCACATTATGTCCCATCTTACTGCTACATTGGACCATTTCAAGTTTAAATCAGTCCCTTGATGACGCTATAGCCTCTGCCCTCCACTCCATCCTATCCCATCTGGAAAATGGTGCTTCATATACCAGGATACAGTCTTTCAACTTCATCTTAGCATTTAATATGATTATCCTTCAGAAGCTGGTGGGTAAAGCGTCCTCACTGGGTTGCAACAGCTCTCTCTGTAACTAGATTTTAAATTTCTTGACAGAAAGACCCTGGTCAGTCTGTGTTGGCAGGGACACCTATAGCTCCATCGCACTGAGGATCGGCATCCCCCAACCCTCCTCCCTGTCCCCCCCCCCCCCCCAGCCAGCCCAGTGCTCAGCCTGCTGCTGTTCACATTGTTGATGCATGACTGTACTGCCAGGTCCAGCTCAAGTTTGCTAATGACACCACAGTGGTTGGCCTCATCACAATGGCAATGAGATAGTGTAGCAAGAAGAAGGAGAGTAGCTTATAGAGCAGCCCAAGCATAACAAATTGAGGGTCAACGTGGATAAGACAAAAGAGATGTTTGTAGACTGGTGCAGGCTGACCACTCCTCACTCTACGTAAGCAACTCCTCTATGGAGACAGATAGAAGCACCAAGCTTCTGGGAATGCACCTAATGGACAGTTTCATCTGGTCCCTCAACATCATCTCTTGAGACAAGAAAGCATCCACTTTCAAGTGGAAATCTCCTCCACTTCCTGAGGAGATTTATTATTCTACGTAACTACATTTGCACAAATATTTCACCTCTCCTTTACGTATCCCGATAGTGTAAAATAAGTTTCAAGCAGTTTGTATGATTAGAAAGTTGGCAGATCTCATGAAAAATTGGTGGAGTTATGGGTAGTAAGGAAAGTTGTCAAAGAATAGAAAAGGATACAGATAAATTGGAGTGGCGCATTTTAGGAGCATTAATGGACAGAGAGATCTAGGGATCTAAGACCACAGCTCAATAAAAGTGGACAGCCTGGTAAAGGTGGTGTAAAGGATGCCTGGTTCATCAGCTGGGTCATTGAGTATAAAAGTTGGAAACTCGTGTACAGCTGAATAAAACAATGGTTAGGCCTTGATGCAGCATTGTGTACATTATAGACAGGACGTGGAGCATTTGGAGAGGGTGAATAAGTCCATTAGAATGTTGCCTGGCCTGGAGATCAGTTGTTATGAAATAGCACAAACATTGACTGCTTTCTCTGGAGCTTTGGAAGCTGAAGGGTGAAGAGAAAGAGGAAAGACATTATAATAGGCATAGGTAGGATTAATATTTAGTACCGTTTTACCAGGGTGCTTGTGATGAACACTAGATAGCATAGGTGTAACATGAAAGGAGGTAAGTTTAAAGGTGATATGTAAAGCAATGTTTTACAGTGAGTAATAAGAGGTTGAAGCAGATTTAAGAACATACAATGAGACCATAAGGCATAGAAACAGAATTTGGCTCTTCAGCCCATCGAGCCTGCTTCAGCATACCATCATGGCTGATCCGAGATCCTACTCAATCGCATCTACCTGCCTTTTCACCATAAGTTTTGATGCCATGAACAATCAAGAAACTATCAATTTTCATTTTAAGTATACCCACGATTTTGGCCTCCACAGCTCTCATTGCAGAGTATTCCGCAATTTCACTACTCTCTGGCTTAGAAATTCCTCATTACCTCTGTTCTATAGGGTTGCCTCTCAATTTTGAGGCTGTGGCTTCTAGTTCTGGATACCCCAACCATAGGAAGTATTCATTCTACATGCACCTTGTCTCATCCTTTCAACATCAAGTAAGTTTCAATGAGATCCACCACATCACCAGCCCACATTCTTCTAAATTCCAGTGTGTACAGGCCCAAAGCTGCCAAGTGCTCCTTATATCTTAACACCTTCTTTCCAGGAATCATCCTCATCAAACTCGCCTGGACTGTCTCCAATGACAACACATCCCTTTTGAGATATGGGGCCAAAAGCTGGTGGCAATACTTCACATGCAGCCTGACTAGTGTCTTATAAAATCTCAACATTATCTCCTTGTTTTTATATTCCATTCCCTTTGAAATGAATGTCAACATTGCATTTGCCTTCTTTACCACAGACTCAACCTGTAAATTAACCATCTGGGAGTCTTGCTTGAGGACTCCTAAGTCCCTTAGCACCTCTGATTTTTGATATTACTCTCTATTTAGATAATAGTCTGCACTATTGTTCCTTTTACCAAAATGTATTATCATACATTTCCCAACACTGTATTCCATCTGCCACTTTTTTGCCCATTCTTCCAATTTGACTAAGTCCTTCGGCAATCACATTGCTTCCTCAGCACTACCTACCCCTCCGCCTGCATCTGTATCATCCACAAACTTTGCCACAAAGCCATCAATTACATTATCTAAATCAATTACTAACAATGTGAAATTAGCTGCCCCAATACTGACACCTAAGGAACACCACCAGTTACTGGCAGCCAAGCAGGTAAGGCCATTTTATTCCCACATGCTGCCTCCTGCCTGTTAGCCATTCCTCTATCCATGCCATTATCTTTCCTGTAATGCCATGGGATGTATCTCATTAAGCAACCTCATGTGTGGTTCCTTATCAAATGACTTCTGAAAATCTATGTAAGTGATATCTACTGTCTGTCCTTTGTCTATTCTGCTTGTTACATCCTTGAAGAACTCTAACAGATTTGTCAGGTGAGATTTCAGAACTCTGGGATGTAATCACCTTAAGAAGTTCCAGTTTGCATAGCACCTTTTCCCTTTGTAATAGCAATGACACTCACTCCTGCTCCCTGACACTCACAAATCTCTGGCACATTGTTAGTGTCTTCCACAGTGAACACTGATACAAAGTAGTTACAAAGTTCATCCACCGTTTCTAACTCATCAGCATCATTTTCCAGTGGTCCATTATCAACTCTTACTACCCTTTTACTCTTTATATAATTGAAAATACTTTTGGTATCCTCTTTTATACTATTATTGGTTAGTTTGCCCTCCTAGTTCATCTTTTTCCTTTTTTTGACGTTTTAGTGGCCCTTTGTTGGATTATAAAAGCTTTACAATAATTCAACACCCTACTAACTTTTGCTACCTTACATGCACTTTCCTCAGCTTTATACAGTCCTCTACTTCCCTTGTCACCTCCCAGTTGCCTCCTCCGTGCATCGTGAACTATTTCCAGAAATTTCAGCCATGTCTGCTCTGCCATTATCCCTGCTGGTATCCCCCTCCAATCCATCTGGGTAAGCTCCTCTCTCATTGCTCTGTAATTCCCTTTATTCCATTGTGATACTGATACATCTGACTTATGATTCCTCCTCTCAAATTGTAGTATGAACTTAATCATATTATGATTACTCTCTCCTAAATGTTCCTTTACCATAAGCTTCCTAATAAAATCTGGATTATTACACAACACCCAATCTAAGATAACTGTTCCCCAGGTAGGCTGAAGCACAAGATGCTTTAAAATACCATCTTATATACATTCAACAAATTACCTCTCTTGCAATCTGACACCAATTTGATTTTCCAAATCCACTTGCATATTGAAGTCTCCCATTCCTCTTATGACATTACCCCTATTACATGCCCTTTTCTGCTTGCTTTGCAATCTCAACCCAACATCTTGGCTACTATCTGGAGAAAAATATGATTCCCATAATTTTTTTTTACCTTTACAGTTTCTTAACTCTATCCACAAAGATCCGACATTCTCTGACCCTATGTTGCCTCTTTCTGGTGATGTAATTCCATCTCTTACCAACAGAACCATACCACAGCCTATGCCTTCCTGCCAGTCCTTTTGTTACCGGTATCCTTTGATATTAAGCTCCTAACAATGACCTTCTTTCAACTACAATTGAGTGATGCCCACAATTTCGTACCGACCATGAGTTCATGGACCTTATTCTGAATGCTAACTGCATTTAAATACAGCACCTTCTGCAGGAACATGGTATTGAACCATAAAATATTACAGTACAGAAACAAGCCTTTTGGACCTTCATGGCTGTGCCGAACCATTTTTCTACCTAGTCCCACTGACCTGCACCTGGACCATATCCTTCCATACACCTGTCATCTATGTACCTGTCCAAGTTTTTCTTAAATATTAAAAGTGAGCCCACAATTACCACTTCATCTGGCAGCTCATTCCACACTTCCACCACTCTCTGTGTGAAGAAGACCCTCTGATGTTCCCTTTAAACTTTTTCCCCTTCACCCTTATGCCATGTCCTCTGTTTTTTTCTCCCCTTGCCTCAGTGGAAAAAGCCTACTTACATTCGCTCTACCTATACCAATCATAATTTTATATACCTCTATCAAATCTCCCATGATTCTTCTACGCTCCAGTGAATAAAGTCCTAACCTATTCAAACTTTCTCGGTAACTCAGTTTCTCAAGTCCCGGCAACATCCTTGTGAACCTTCTCTGCACTCTTTCAACCTTATTAATATCCGTCCAGTAATTTCGTGACCCAAACTAGACACAATACTCCAAATTCGGCCTCACCAATGTCTTTACAACCTCACCATTCCATACAACATTCCAACTCTTATACTCAATAATTTGATTTATAAAGGATTTATGAATTTATAAATTTGATTTATAAAGTACCAAAAGCTCTCTTTACTACCCTATCTACCTGTGACACCACTTTTAGGGAATTTTGTATCTGTATTTAACTTTTTAGTTGCTTAAATTGTTACTCATGGTCATTGCAGATATGGTGAGTTTGCAGATTTGTTCCTGTGTTGTACTCTTCTTGTAGCACTTTGTTTCTTTGTCCACTCATCTTTCCTATTCTTCTTAAGCAGTCCTGGAGGATTGACAATTATTGTTTTCACTCCAGTTTAGTGGATTCTGAGACTTCTCATGAGGCCTGTGTGATAACCGCAGTCTCTTCCATAGATGGACGAGGGAGGAAGATGAATGAGTAGGTTATTTCTGAAGGCATGCAATCTTTTCATCATGAATTCAGAGGCTTTGTGTGCTCCTAATGCATTGATTCAAGATTCCCAATGCCATCTAGAATGTTCTTTCTATTTTGAATGGTCATGGGCCATACTTCCAGAAGACAGTGGGTATGTAAAGTTACTTCAATGAAACTTTGAGCAAATTTTTGAATCCTTTTCTTGCTTGGCCTAGTTACCTTCACCAACGAAAGAGCTTGGAATTTTGTACCTCTTTCAGGAATCTCTCATTGGCAATGTGAGCAACATGGTCTGTGCAGCATAACCAATTTTGAGTGAACTGTACTTTGATGCTGTATGACTTGGAAATAACACAGTGGTGCACATAGTAGAACTGCTGCCCACAGTACCAGGGATCTGGGTTCGATTCTGATATTTGGTGCTCCCTCTGTGGAGCTTGCATGTTCTCCCTGCCCCCACACTGTTTCCCTTTGGCTGTATCTTCCCACACCCCAAAGATTTGCAGGAAAATAAAATGGCCACTGTAAAATGAATGTAACAATATTGTAGAGTCTGTGGGGAGTTAATGCGAAGGTGGGAAGAATGAAGTCAGAAAAACGTAGAATTGGGGTAAATGGATATACGGTGGCATGCAAAAGTTTGGGCACCCCGGGGTCAAAATTTCTGTTACTATGACTAGCTAAGCGAGTAAATGATGACCTGATTTCCAAAAGGCATAAAGTTAAAGATGACACGTTTCTTTAATATTTTAAGCAAAGTTACTTTTTTATTTCCATCTTTTACAGTTTCAAAATAGCAAAAAAGGAAAAAGGCCCGAAGCAAAAGTTTGGGCACCTTGCATGGTCAAAACTTAGTAACACCCCCTTTGGGCAAGTATCACAGCTTGTAAATGCTCTCTGTAGCCAGCTAAGAGTCTTCCAATTCTTGTTTGGGGGATTTTTGCCCATTCTTCCTTGCAAAAGTCTTCTAGTTCTGTGAGATTTGTGGGCTGTCTTGCATGCACTACTCTTTTGAAGCCATCCTCTTATCATGTTCAGCTTTTTTACTGACGGTGTCATTTTTACTTCCAGAATTTGCTGGTATTTTAAAGAATTCATTCTTCTCTCTACCAGTGAAATATTCCCCGTGCCACTGGCTGCCAAACAAGCCCAAAGCATGGTCGATCCTCCCCCTGTGCTTAACCATTGGAGAGGTGCTCTTTTCATGAAATTCTGCACCCTTTTTTCCCCAAACATACCTTTGCTCACTACATCAGAATTTGTTTGCAAAGGAACATCTAAACAAGCCCGATGCATTTTGGAAACAAGTTAGAATAGAACTTTTTTGGCTGCAATGAGTGAAGGTATGTTTAGAAATCATGAATATACTGTTCGTGGCTGGTAAAAAAGACTCTTACTAGGAAATGGTTATCACAGGAGAGCCCAACTTTAAATACATGGATGGAAATTACAATGGACATTCACAAAATGGAGAAGATAACAGCATCTGTTAACCATAAGCTGGAACAAATTGATTCATACTGGGAAAAATGTTTTAACTACATAATGCCTCATAGGCCTGATTTTATTCTCACAAATCAATGAATCTGTTGTAAAAAAATCACTACATAGTTCTTTCCTTTTGCTTGTTTTTTCTTTCCACTCTTTTCTGTAAGTGTATACATCAGATAAATACTTTGTGGAGATTTGTGATATATATGATTATATGATATATATGTACAATGTCTGAAATACATCTTATGGAAATGTTTGTTTGATGATGAACTTCAATAAAAAAATAAATTACAAAAAAAAAGAAAACAGCACCTCTCCAACTGTTAAGCATGGGGGTGGATATATCATGCTTTGGGCTTGTGTTGCAGCCAGTGGCACGGGGAACATTTCACTGGTAGAGGGAAGAACAAATTCAATTAAATACCAGCAAATTCTGGAGGCAAATATCACATCATCTGTAAAAAGGCTGATGATGAAGAGAGGATGGCTTCTGCAACAGGGTAATATCCTAAACACACTTCAAAATTCACAATGGACTACATCAAGAGGTGCAAGCTGAAGGTTTTGCCATGGACCTCACAGTCCTCCAACCTAAACGTCATTAAAAATCTGTGGATAGACCTCAAAAGAGCAGTGCATGCAAGACGACCCAAGAATCTCACAAAACTAGAAACCTTTAGCAAGGAAGAATAGGCGTAAATCCCCCAAATAAGAATTGAAAGACGCTTAGCTGGCTACAGAAAGTGTTTACAAGCTGTAATACTTTCCAAAGGGTGTGTTACTAAGTACTAACCATGCAGGGTGCCCAAACTTTTGCTTTGGGCCCTTTTCCTTTTTTGTTATTTTGAAACTGTAAAAGATAGAAATAAAAAGATAACCTTGCTTAAAACATTAAAGAAATGTGTCATCTTTAACTTTATGCTTTTTGGAAATCAGGGCACCTTTTACTCACCTGGCTATTCACAGTAGCATAAATTTTGACCAGGGGTGCCCAAACTTTTGCATGGCACTGTACTGTATAATGTTAGCATGAACTCTGCCAGCAGTAGGACTTGTTTCCATTCTGTCACCTTCCCTATTTTATTTCAGGTTTCCTACATATAAAGTATTTAGTTATCTGTTAAGGACCCAAAGAGCAAAAGAGAATGAATGACAGGAAAAATTCTGTTGCAATTGTTTTAAAACAAAAATAAGAACACTTAGATTAATAAAGCGGTAGATGTAGATGCTTCTACATTCTATTGAAATCTTTGTGTCAAGTCAGAAAAGGAATCTGTGGACTTGTTTATTGATCTTGGGTTTCTTGGTATTCCTGGACCACAGATTGTTAGAATCTGAAGAAAGCATCACTCTGAATAAATTAAGATCCTCTACAAAAATTAGATAAGGTTAAAAATATAGCTGAAAGATCAAGTTAAAAATGCATCAGCAAAGTAAAGAAAGGGAGAAAAATCAATCCTGATGTATGATAAGAGCTTAGACTTTGACAAGAGAAAGAATATTGAAGGAAGTGAGACATGGCCATGGAAATAAAGCAGTGTATAAGATGGTGCAATCAATTCAATTTTAATATTGAAAATGCAGCAACATACGTTTTGTATTGTACAATATATTATTAAGATGAACCAGCAGTAGACAAATAAGGAATATATATTCTTTCCAGTTCTCAATGCATGAAATCAATTCACACAGAATTCAACACTTCTTAGAAATATAAGCTATTTAATAAATAGAACTCTATATTATCAATTCATTGTTGGCCAATTGTTCACAAGTCAGTTACTCAGTATACAGGGGTATATTTTTGCAGTGCTGTTCTTGAGTTCTCCCAGAAATTGATGACATTTTTTGCCTTTGTCCTTGCAACGTAAACCAAATGCAATTTAGTAATATTATTCCATACACACTCCCATCTCCTTGATTTATGCTGAATGACATCATTTTAAATGGTGCAATCATACCTGATGAGGCAATGAGTAAATCTCCAAAGGTAAAAGAAAAACGACACTTAGAAAGCATTAAAATTTTAGTTTAGGTAGAAAATTCTACGCAAAATTAATTCAGGATATGAGAGTATATTTTGAGGCAGACGGCAATGGCTTCTTCGCAGGCTGATGTAAGTGGTTGATATAAATCTGTGTGAGATATTAGATATGCACAGTGATTAGCATTGTAACACTGGTTGCAAACTCAGCCAGTCCATCTAAACCTGTGGCTAACAATGCTCAAGAGATTTGTGACATCAGATTTTGTAAACTGAAGCCTTCAACAGCCTTGTAGCTCTATCTCTCTCTGCTCTGTTTACAGCTGCCATTTCTGCAAAGCAGCTGGTGCTCATGGAATGCGGTTGAAAGGATACAGAAGGGATGGGATTATGACTAACAGCTGCTAAATTATTGAGTGAAATGCACATCTGACTGGTAGCAAAAATAACAGCTGCTGTATTTATGTAACACCTTTAGCAGAGCAAAAACATCCCCAGTGTCTTCATAAGACCGAAGATACTGTTGCTGACAGTCAAAAACAAAAATTACTGGGTTACTGAAATTGAGAAATTCAAAGAGAAAATCATGGAGGTAACCAACAGCCGGGAAAGCAACTGCAGGGAGAGGAACTGAGCTGGTTCACTCTGTATCCTTGATTATAAGGATGGAAGTTCTTTGGTCCGAGCCCAGCTGCTGTCATCCCAGTTAGGTAGCTCATACACATTCTGTTTCTATTTCAGTTACCAGTGGTGCCACTGCTAAGTTCAACGACAGTCAGGGAAGTATGTAAGAAGATTCTATAAGATCATGGCTAATGTGGCCATGGATCCATTTCCACATTTGTGTCTTTTTCCCATAACCCTTAATTCCACTACTATGCAACAATCTATCCAACCTCGTCTTAAGTATATAAGTAAGATAGCCTCCACTGCTTCATTGGCCAAAGAATTCCACAGATTCACCACTCTCTGGGAAAAGCAGTTCCTCTTCATCTCGGTCCTAAATCTACTTCTTTGAATCTTGAGGCCATATGCCCTAGTTTTAGTGTCACCTACTAGTGGAAACAACTTTCCTGCCTGTATCTTATCTATCCTTTTCATAATTTTATATATTTTTATAAGATCTCCTTTCATTCTTCATGAACTCCAGTGAGTACAGTGCCAGGTGACTCAATCTCTCCTCATAGTCTAACATCCTCATCTCTGGAATCAACCTGGTGAACCTCCTCTGCACCACCTCCAAAGCCAGTATATCCTTCCTGAAGTAAGGAATCCAAAACTGCACACAGTACTCCAGGTGCGGCCTCACCACTACCCTGTACAGTTGCAGCATAAACTCTCTGCTCTTAAATTCAGTCCCTCTTGCAATGAAGGTCAATATCCCATTTCTTTCTTGATAGCCTGCTGTACCTGAAAGCCAACCTTTTGTGATTCATACATAAACACTGCCAAGACCTCCTGCACAGCAACATGCTGCATTTTTTCCATTCAAATAATAATCTGCTCTTTCATTTTTCCTTCCAAAGTGGATGATCTCACATTTACCAACATTGTATTCCATCTGCCAGACCTTTGCCCAATCACTTAACCTTTCTATACCCCCCTGGAGACTCTCGGTATCTTCTGCACAATTTCAAATTGTGAGATTTGGAAAGCGAAGTTGGAGGAGAGTTAGCATCTCAAGGGTGTGTAAAACTGGAGAAGTTTACAAATGTAGGGAGGAATGAGGTGATAGAAGGAGTTGAAAACAAGATTCAGAGTTCTAAAACTGAGTCATTGTTTACTAGTATATTTCAGCATACAGTGGTGAAAGGAAGTATAATTGTTCAGAGGTAAAGAATGAAGATGGCTTGCAACTGGGAGTTCCAGAGTCGATAGAGTTTAGGTGTTTGGCACAGGAAACGAGTGTAGTTATAGACAAGCAGACTTAAAGTGAGATAGCAGAATGACAATCTGGATGACCTAAGACTGACAGAGTGTAAATAGTAAAGATTGGTCATTGTTTGTTCTCTTAACTAGTACAAATCCATTGATCTTATTTTAATGAATTAAATTGGCATCCACTGCACAAATCATTTGCAAGACAGGCCCTCTTCCTCAAAGCTCAAGTTCAAAGTTCAAAGTACATATTTTATCAAAGAATGCATGTTATACAACCTTGTGATTTGTTTGCTAACAGGTAACCAGAAAGTAAAAAAAAACGAAAGAGCCCAATGAAAAAAAGATCAACACCAGATACCCAAAAAACACAAATCATGCAAGCAATTCAAGTCAAATGTATTCTCATTTAACTATAATGTATATAGAAATGAGATATTTCACACACATAACACATGATAACTTAGAAAATATGTATAAAATCTACAGATGAATCACACATAAATAACCAACTGAAGTTCATGAATTTTAACTATTGGAAGGTACAGAATAGATTCACTAGTGGCATTTCAAATGCAATGCGGCCAGGAGTTCAGAAGCCTGAAGGCCTCGGTGAATAAACTCTTTCTCACCCTAACTGTTCTTGTTTTTATATATCATAGTCTCCTGCCTGATGGTAGAAATTCAAAGAGGATGCTGAATGGATGGGTGGTATCCTTAATAATACTGAGGGCCCTGCACATGCAGAGCTCCTGATAAATGTCCCCAGTGGATGGTAGGGAGCGCCCTGTGATCCTCTCAGCTGTTTTCACAATCCTTTGTAGGGACTTCCAGTCCATGACTTTGCAGCTCCCATAGCAGATGGACATGCAACTTGCCAGGACACTCACTAAGCTGTTCCTGTAAAATGCAGTAAAGATGAGGGGGTGGGAGCGATGTTTGCTTCAATCTTCTTGGATGTGGAGGTGTTGCTGTGCCTTCTTGTTCAGTAGGGTGATACTAAGGGACCAGATGAGGTCATCTGTCATGTGATTTTCCAGGAACATGGTGCACTTAGCTCTCTCTAAGGAACAGCCATGTACTTGCATAAGGGGATGGTCGTCTGCAGCTTCCTGAAGTCCACAAAGATTTCCTTTGTCTTTTCTACATTGAGGCTTAGGTTGCTCTTCCCATACCAGCCCATCAGTTGCTCCATTTCTTCTGTATATTCTGTCTTGTCATCATTCTTGATTGGGCCATCCACTGTTGTGTCATCCACAAACTTGCTGACACGTTTTGAGCTGGATCCTATGACACAGTCATGTATCAGCAGTGTGAACCATAGTGGACTAGGCACACAGCCTTGGGGAGTGCCAGTGCTCTGCATAATGGGACTAGCGATATTGTTGCCCACATGGATTGACTGTGACCTTACTGAAAGAAGTCCAGTATCCAGTTGCAGTTTGAGGGATTGAGACCCAACAAAGACAGTTTCTCCACCAGTTCTTCAGGTACAATGTTGTTGAATGCTGATCTATAGCCGATAAGACCACAAGACATAGGAGCAGAATTGGGCCATTTGGCCAATCGAGCCTGCTCTGCCATTCAATCATAGCTGATCCTTTTTCTCCCCTCTTCATCCTCACTCCCCGGCCTTGTCCTCATAACCTTTGGTGCTGTAGACGATCAAGAACCTATCAGTCTGAGCCTTAAGTACACCCATGACCTGGCCTCCGCAGCTGCCTGTGGTAACAAATTCCACAAATTCAGCACAATTTGGCTAACAAAATTTCTGCACGTCTCTGTTTTAATAGATGACCCCTATCCTGAGGCTGTGCCTCCTGGTCCTAGACCGCCCACCATGGGAAACATCCTTTCCATATCTACTCTATCTTGGCCTTTCAACATCTGAAAGGATTCAATGAGATCACCACTCACCCTTCTAAATTCCAACGAGTACAGACCCAGAGCCATCAAACATTCATCGTATGATTACCTTTTTATTCCCAGATTCAAACTTGTGAATCTCCTCTGAACCCGTTCCAATTCCAGCACATCTTTTCTTCAATAAGGAGCCCAAAACTGTTCACAATACTCAAGAGAAGGCTTCACCAGTGCCTTATAAAGCCTCAGCATCACATCCCTACTCTTACATTCTAGACCTCTTGAAAGGAATGCTAACATTGTATTTGCCTTCCTCACCACCTAATGGTACATAAATGCAAGTTAACCTTTAGGCTGTTCTGCACAGGGACTCCCAAGACCCTTCTCATCTCAAATTTTTGGATTTTCTCACACTTTAGGAAATAGTCTACTCAATTATTTCATCTACCAAAGGGCATGACTATGCATTTTCCATCATTGTATTTCATTTGCCATTTTCTTGCTTATTCTCCAACTCTGTCTAAGTCCTTCTTCATCCTACCTGTTTCCTCAACACTGTCGGCCCCTCCACCAATCTTTGTACCATCTGCAAACTTGGCAACAAAGCCATCTATTCCATCATCTAAATCATTTATATACAGTCCCAATACTGACCCTGGGGAAACACCAAAGTCATTGGCAGCCAACCAGAAAAGGATCCTTTTATTCACACTTGCTGCTTCCAACCAATCAACTAATGCTCTAAGCATGCCACTAAATCTCAACGAGATCTAGGTGTTCTTGTACATCAGTCAATGAAAGCAAGCATGCAGATACAGCAGGCAGTGAAGAAAGCTAATGGCATGCTGGATTTATAACAAGAGGTATTGAGTATAGGAGTAAAAAGGTCCTTCTGCAGCTGTACAGGGCCCTGGTGAGAGCCCACCTGGAGTATTGTGTGCAGTTTTGGTCTCCAAATTTGAGGAAGGACATTCTTGCTATTGAGGGAGTGCAGCGTAGGTTCACAAGGTTAATTCCCAGAATAGCGCGACTGTCATATGTTGAAAGATTGGAGTGACTGGGCTTGTATACACTGGAATTTAGAAGGATGAGAGGGGGTCTGATTGAAACACATAAGATTATTAAAGGATTGGACACACTGGAAGCAGGAAGCATGTTCCCGCTGATGGGTGAGTCCAGAACTAGAGGCCACAGTTTAAGAATAAGGGGTAGGCCATTTAGAACAGAGATGCAGAAAAACTTTTTCACCCAGAGAGTGGTGGATATGTGGAATGCTCTGCCCCAGAAGGTAGTGGAGGCCAAGTCTCTGGATGCATTCAAGAGAGAGTTAGATAGAGCTCTTATAGATAGCGGGGTCAGGGGATATGGGGAGAGGGCAGGAACAGGGTACTGATTGTGTATGATCAGCCATGATCACAGTGAATGGCGGTGCTGGCTAGAAGGGCCGAATGGCCTACTCCTGCACCTACTGTCTGTTGTCTATTATCTCCTGTAATACCATGGCCACTTAAGTTGGTAAGCAGCTTCATGTGTGGTACCTTGACAAAAGATCTTCTGAAAATCAAAATATACATTTATTGCATCCCCTTTATCTATCTTCTGTGTAATAAGGTAAACTATAAGACCATAAGATATAGAAACAGAAGTAGGTCATTTTGCCCATTGAGTCTGCTCCATCATTCAGTCATGGGCTGATCCAATTCTTCCAGTCATCCCCACTCCCCTGCTTTCAACCCATACCCTTTGATGCCCTAGTTAATCAAGAGCCTATCTGTCTCTGCCTTAAATGCACCCAATACCTTGGCCTCCTCAAAGAATTCAGACAGGTTCATCAGGTAAGATTTTCTCTTATGGAAACATGCTGACTTTGTCCTATCTTGTCCTCTGTCACCAAGTCCTCTATAAGCTGATCCTCAATAATTAACTCCAACATCTTCCCAGCCACAGAGGTCATACTAACTGGTCTATAATTTCATTTCTACTGCCTTCTCCCACCCCTCCCCCTTTTTTTTAAAGAGAGGACTGACATTTGCAGTTTTCCACTCCTCTGGCACCATGCCAGAGTCCAATAATTTTTGAAAGATCATTACTAATGCCTCCACAATCTCTACCACTAACTCTTTTAGAACCCTAGTGTGCATCTGGTCCGGCTGACTTATGTATTCTTAGGTCTTTCAGCTTTTTGAGCACCTTCTCCTTTGTAATGGTAACTGCACTCATTTCTGTTCCCACACATCCTTCAACATCTGACACACTGCTAGTGTTTTCCACAGTGAAGGCTGATGCAATATATTCATTTATTTCATCTGCCATCTCCTTGTCCCGTTATTATTTCTTTGGCCTCATTTTCTAGCAGTCCCATTGCTACTCTCATCTTTCTTATTTTTTATACACTTAAAAAATCTTCTCTATCCACCTTGATATTGTTTGCCAGCTTGCTTTCATATATTATCTTTTTCCTCCTAATGCTTGTTTTAGTTGCTTTCTGTTGGTTTTTAAAAGCTTCCCAAACCTCCACCATCCTGCTAATTTTTACTTTGTTGTATGCCCTTCTCTTTTGCTTTTACGAAGAGTGATTGATAAGTTTGTGGCCTAAGGTACAAGGAGTCAATTTTAGAAAACCTAGCACATTTAGTTTTCAACATAGTCCTCTCCTACATTTACACACTTAGTCCAGCGGTCGTGGAGCATACAGATCTTGGACCTCCAGAGCATCCACAGATGGGTGATTGATAAGTTTGTGGCCTACGCAGAAGGAGATGAGATATACAGCTCACGTTACCTGCACATCCAGTTCAACTCATTGAGTGATTATGCAGAATGTTTGAAGTTAATAACTCATCTCCTTCTACCTTAAGCCACAAACTTATCAATCAGCCCTGATGAGTTATTAACTTCAACTAAGTGTGTAAATGTAGGAGGGGACTATGTTGAAAAATAAATGTACTAGGTTTTCTAAAATTGACTCCTTTTACCTTAGGCCATGAACTGATCAATCACCCCTTGTTCATTAGTTTGACTTTCCTTATCAGCTATGGCTGTACTATATTGCCAGAGTATTTCTTT
The DNA here is from genome assembly GCF_030144855.1 of Hypanus sabinus. Taxonomy (NCBI): domain Eukaryota; kingdom Metazoa; phylum Chordata; class Chondrichthyes; order Myliobatiformes; family Dasyatidae; genus Hypanus; species Hypanus sabinus. Next base: position 60,258,613 of record NC_082713.1, on the reverse strand, counting down.
GTTTTAGGTACACATCTATCTCACACCTTCCTTATTTTTCCCAGAACTCAAACTAATGTTGCTCTGCTGGATCCCTGCAAGCATCTCCTTCCAATTTACATTGGCCAACTTCTCTCTCATACCACAGTAATTTCCACTACTCCACTGAAATACAGGCACGTCAGACTTTATTGTCTCCCTGTCAACTTACAAGTTGCACTCAATCATATTGTGATCACTACCTCCTAAAGATCCCTTTACCTTAAGCTCCTAAATCACCTCCAGTTCATAACACCTAATCCAGTATAGCTGATTCCTTAGTAGGCTCAATGACAAACTGCTCTAAAAAGCAATCTCATAGGCATTCAACAAATTCACTCTCTTGAAATCCATCACTAACCTGATTTTCCCAATCTACTGGCATGTTAAAACCTTCCATGACTAGTATAGCATTGCCCCATGAATCACCTTTTCCATTTCATATTGTAGTCTGTAGTCGACATCCTGGCTACTGTTAGGAGGCCATCAGGGTCCTTTTACCCTTGCAGCTTCTAAACTCAAACCACAAGGATTCAGCATCTTCTGAACCTATGCCCCATCTTCCTAGTGATCTGATGCCATTCTTTTCCAGTAGAGCATTCTGTCTCCCTTCCTATCCCTTTGATACAACGTGTAACCTTGGACATTAAGCTCCCAACTACAACCATCCTTCAGCCACGATTCAGTAAGCACCACAACATCATACCTGATAATCTGTAAAAGTGCAACAAGATCATCCACCTTATTTCTTATACTCCATGCTTTGAGATATAACACTTTGAGTAGTGTCTTTGCTATCCTGAAGTCAATAAGCAGCAGTCTGCCATATGAGACTCCGTTTTCTAGGTGGAGCAAGACAGAGTGGAGGGCAGAGGCTATTGCATCATCAGTTGATTGATTTAAGTGATAAACAAACAAGAAAAGTTTCAGTGTACCTGGGAGAAAGGCTTTAATGCGCTCTATGACCAGCTACTCAAATCATTTCCTAATGGCTGATGTTAATGCCACTGGACAATAGTCATTTAGGCAGGTTACTGTCGCCTTCTTTGGTGCTGAAATGATGGTTGCCACCTTGAAAACCGATGAGACAATGGATTGAAACAAAACACACGAAATGTTGGTGGAACACAGCAGGCCAGGCAGCATCTATAAGGAGAAGCACTGTTGACGTTTCGGGCCGAGACCCTTCGTCAGGACTAACCGAAAGGAAAGATAGTAAGAGATTTGAAAGTAGTGGGGGGAGGGGAAATGTGAAATGATAGGAGAAGACCGGAGGGGGTGGGATGAAGCTAAGAGCTGGAAAGGTGATTGGCGAAAGTGATACAGAGCTGGAGAAGGGAAAGGATCGTGGGACGGGAGGCCTCTGGAGAAAGAAAGGGGGAGGGGGGAATCACCAGAGGAAGATTGAGAACAGGTAAACAACTAAATATGTCAGGGATGGGGTAAGAAAGGGAGGAGGGGCATTAACAGAAGTTAGAGAAGTCAATGTTCATGCCACCAGGTTGGAGGCTACCCAGCCGGTAGATAAAGTGTTGTTCCTCCAACATGAGTTTGGATTCATCTTGACAGTAGAGGAGGCCATGGATAGACATATCAGAATGGGAATAACACAATGGATTGTTCCAGAGAGATGTTTAATATATCTGTCAGCACTTCTGTAAGCTGGGCTATGCAGTCTTTCCGACCTTGATCAGCGATAGTATCGAGTTAATTCCCACAGCCTTGCATTGGTTGACTCTGGCCTGGGTCTTCCTCACCTCAATTTCAGCCAGACGGAGTGTCTGCTACCATAGAGTGAGGGGTGCCTTCTTTGCCTGCGCACTGTTCTGTGCATCAAACTGGGCATAGAAGATATTCAGCCTTTCAGGGAGTGAAGCATCCTGGTCACTGATATTCAGGGTAGACCTGTAGTCTGCAATCCTCTGAGTTCCCTGCCACATGTGCCTTGTGTCTGTTCTATTGCAGAAGGGGCTATAAAATCTTTGAGAATGCTCCCATTTTGCCTTTCTGATGTAGTGGGAAAGCGCAGTTCTTGCTTCCCTGAGAGCTGTTGCATTTCTCGATCTAAAAGCAGAATCATGAGCCCTCAGCCTGCTATCCCCCCCCCCACCCCCACCTTTTGCAGTCATGGCTTCTGGTTTGCTCTCACAAAGATGTGTTTCATGATGGTAACATCCTCAGTACATATCTCGATGTAGCTGGTTACAGAGTCCACATATTCCTCAATGTTAACTTGGTTGCCATAGATAGCAGTCTCCCTGAACATTCTCCAGTTCGTATTATCATAGCAGAGATTGCACCCTGAGATTAGGTTTTCACCACCGTTGGCACTGGTTTGACCCATTTGATCACTAGTTTGTATGCTGGAACTAACATCACAGATAAGTGATCTAAGAGTCCAATATGGTGTTGAGGGACTGCTTTATAAGCCTGACAGACATCTGGTATGTTAGCGTAAACAAGGTCTAGCGTATTTTCACCTTGGTAGCAAAATCAACCTACTGGCGGAATTTTGTCAGGACTGCCTTTAGGTTCACAAGGTTAAAATCACCTGTAATAATGATGATACCATCAGAGTGTTTGGTTTGGACAGGGGAAAGAATATTGCGGAGGGCGAGTGAAATCAGCTTGTCTCCAATCTGGGCCAGTATTTAAATTGCACTCGGACATGGCTGCCGCAAAAGGCTCCAGGCCTGGTGGTACACCCAGACCCAGATTTCATCACCCAGCCTGAAGCTGATCTCAACTTCTTCAAATCAGCTCAGCACCCAGAGTGATCCAACCTTGCTCCAGAGCCAGTCATATGGGCCTTGGAACTCTATTTGCAATGACTCTGCAACACACCGTCTCTGCTCATCCCCTGAACTTGCTCCTACACTATTTGCAGCAATAATTTGAACACAATTTACCTCAGCAAAGGTACCTTTGTTATGATTTTGGTTGGAAATCTTAGCTTCTTACTACCAGAAAGCTGTTCCACACATTTGGTAGCACCATCTTAACTGGACGTTCATCCTCACAATGAATAAATTATTCCAAAACTATCCTGGGTATCCTGACTCCAACTGTAAGGAAATATCACTTGCCTGAAACTCCTCCGACAAATGTTCAGGTCTAATAATTGTCTTGAAAATCCAAAATCTCTTGGAAAAAAAATCACTTTTCATCCTTCTCTATACCAAAGAATACAAACATAATTTGTGTTTGAATTGGCTGTTTCATTATGGGATGAGCTAAGAATAAACTTGATCTTATGATAGAGGGAAGCTATAGATGAAGCATTTGAGAATGGTTCGCCCAATGATTATCGTCTGACAAACTCCTGCATTGTTGTCTTGAGACTATAATAATTTGCTTCCAAAAACTATAACCATCCCTTACATACAAGATGAACCCATAACTATAATCCCAATGGTCTCAATTTTGTTAGAATTCTTTCATACTATTCTCTCCTGAATTATTTACTCAATGGAGGAATTTACTTGATGGAGCAATCTGCCTTGCTCATCTGGAATTCAGTATTTGTCTCTGTGTCTGGAACAGGCTTTGATGAGTCCGCAGTTGAGTAACTCTAGTGTAACTCAAGCTAGACATCTTTCAAAGGGTTCATAGTTGCTTGAGGGGACTATTGCTAATGATTCTTTCTATGATTTATGTAAAGACAGAAGAGAGGCAAGTTGTATAGGAAAGCAATACCTTATCTCCTGCCTAGGTAGCCTCCTTCCTGCCGCCATGAACATCCAACTCACTGACTCCTCTACTGTCAAGATAAAGCCACATGCAGGTCGATGGAGCAATACCTTATTTCCCGCCTAGGTAGCCTCCTTCCTGCCGGCATGAACATCCAACTCACTGACCTCCGTTGATACCCCTGCCCCCCCACCCTTACCCCCATCTCTATCTATTATTTTAGTCTGGTTCTCTTTCTCTCTCTTTTCCCCCCTCATTATAATCTCTCCCCCGCCAGCCCTACCTTTCTTTCTCTTTTATTTCCCATAATTCTCCACCTTCCCCCTAGCCCATTTCCCTCCAGCCTATCACTTCCTAGCTCTCTACTTTATCCCTCCCCCCGCTTCTTATCCCCCCCTCGACCATCCCATGTTACTTCACTCCTGATGAAGGGTTTTGGCCCGAAACATCGTTATTACCTCCTCCCATAGATGCTGTCTGGCCTGCTGAGTTCTGCTAGCATTTTGTGTGTGTTTTTTTTTGTATAGGAAATGCGCTATTTTCTTTTATATGTGTACAATATTAGTGGCGTACATTCCATCTAGGTACTTCAGGCAGGCATTGGAGGAACTAAGCTTCATAATCAACAGGCACAAAACAGCACGCTTTGATGCCTTCCCTATCATTGTGCAGGGTTTCAACCAGGTCAGTTTGAAGAAGTATCTGAACAACTACCAGCTAAATATCACCTATGGAACCAGAGGAGCCAACACACTCGGCCACTGTTATATCACCTTCTGTAATGCTTACCGTTCCATCTCATGTCCACACTTTGGAAAACCCAATCACCTGATTGTATTTCTATTTCCTAGCGTATCAGCAGACTGCAGCACCAGTGGTGAGAACCAAGAAGGCATGGTCAAGGGAGGTGGAGGAGCAGTTACAGAGCTGCTTTGAGTTGCTGGACTGGGTAAAATTCAGAGATTCATCTTTGAGTCTCATTGAATATACCACAGTTGTCACCAACTTTATCAGGACCTGTGTGGATGAGTGTGTGCCTTCAAGAAAATACCACATACATCCAAATCTAAAGCCATAGATCAACCAGGAGATTCATAATCTGGTGAGGGATAGACCTGTGGCATTCAAGACCGGTGATCCAGAACTATACAAGAAATACATGGATGACATACAGAAGAATAACTTAAGAGCATAAAACCAATTCCAACTGAGATTAGAGAGGGAATCAGATGCTCACCAGCTTTGGCAGAGTTTGCAGGCATTAGTTCCTACATAGTGAAACCTAACATCATGAATGGTAACTCACTCCAAATTGAGCTCAACACCTTTTATCTCCCAGTGGCCACACATTTTAATTCCACGTCCCATTCCCATTCTGATATGTCTCTCCATGGCCTCCTCTATTGTCAAAATGAATCCACACTCAGGTTGGAGGAACAACACCTTATATACCGGCTGGGTAGCCTCCAACCTGATGGCATGAACTTTGACTTCTCTAACTTCCGTTAATGCCCCTCCTCCCCTTCTTACCCCATCCTTGACAATATTTAGTTGTTTGCCTGTTCTCCATCTCCCTCTGGTGCTCCCCCCCTCCTTTATTTTTTCCTGAGGCCTCCCGTCCCATGATCCTTTCCCTTCTCCAGCTCTGTATCACTTTAGCCAATCACCTTTACAGTTCTTAGCTTCATCCCACCACCTCCGGTCTACTCCTATCATTTCGCATTTCCCCCTCCCCCCTGTACTTTCAAATCTCTTACTATCTTTCCTTTCGGTTAGTCCTGACGAAGGGTCTCGGCCCGAAATGTCAACATCGCTTCTCCCTATAGATGCTGCCTAGCCTGCTGTGTTCTACCAGCATTTTGTGTGTGTTGTTGTTTGAATTTCCAGTATCTGCAGATTTCCTTGTGTTTGACCTTTTATGCTCACTTTGAAATGGAGAATAAAGCTAGTTCTATGAAAATCCCTGCAGCATCTGGTGATCCTGTGATCTCTGCCTTGGAGGCCAACTTTGAAATAGCTTTCAAAAGGGTAAACCCTCACAAGGCCTCAGGACCTGATGCTGTGCCTGGTAGGACTCTGCCTGTGCCAGCCTACTGGTGAGGGTGTTCAAGGATATCTTCAACCTCTCACTGCTGCAGTCAGAGGCTCTGACCTACTTCAAAAAGGTGACAATCATACCAAAGCCCAAAAACAACAGAGTGAGCTGCCTCAACAACTATCACCAAGTTGCACTCACATCTACAGTGATGAAGTGCTTTCAGAGGCTAGTTATGGCTAGAATCAACTCCTACCTGAATAAGAACCTGAAACGGCTGCAGTTTGCCTATTGTAGATGCAGTCTCCCTGGCTCTCTACTCGGCCTGAATCACCTGAACAACAGTAATACTTAAGTCAGGCTGCTGTTTAATAATTACAGCTCAGTGTTCAACACAGTCATACTCTCCGTACTAATCCAAAAGCTCAATCTCCCTCTGCAACTGAATCCTTGATTTCCTCACCAGGAGACCACAGTCTGTGCAGATCAGAAATAATCTCTCCTTCTTGCTGACAATCAATACCGGCATACCTCAAGTACACATGCTTTGACCACTGTCAACTCTTTCTCTGTCTATGACTGTGTGGCTAGGCAGAGCTCAAAAGCCACCTATAAATTTGTTGTCAACACAACTACTGTTTGCAGAACTAGATGATGAGGGCATAGAGAAACAAGATAGATCAGTTGGTTGAATGAGGTCACAGCAACAGCAATGCAATGTCAGTAGGCCAACCATTTGATTGTGAGCTTCAGGAAAGGTAAGCTGAGCCATCATCGGTCATCACCACCCATTATCAAGGGATCAGGGTGGAAAGAGTGAGCAGTTCCATCAACATCTGTGAGGATCTATCCCAGGCCAATTACAAAGAAAGAACAATAGCGGCTGTATTTCATTAGGAGTTTGAGGAGAATTAGTGTGCCACCAAAGGCACTTGCGATTTTCTACAGACATGTAATGGAGAGAATTCTACTGATTACATCACCATTTGGTATGAAGGGGCCACTGCACAGGATCAGAAAAAGCTGTGGAAAGTTGTAAACTCTGTCAGATCCATCATGGACAACAGCTTTCCCATCATCCAGGAAACCTGCAAAAGGTGATGCCTCTGAAAGGTGGATTCAATCATTTAGGACCCCCAACACTCAGGACATGCCCCCTTCTCAATGTTACCATCAAGGAGAAGGTATTGGAGCCTGAAGACACACACTCCATTTGAGGAAAATCTTCATCCCCTCTGCTATCATATTTCTGAATGGACAATGAACCCATGAACACATCCTTAGTATCTTTACCCATTTTTTGGCATTACTTATTTAATTTATTTTTAGATATACTTCTTATTGTAATGTATAGGCCTTATTGCTCTGTATTGCAAAGTATTGCTGCTGCAAAACAGTTCACAACAGATTTGTTGGTGAAATTAAACCTGATTCTGATTCATCCCTCTATAATCATTTCTATTTGGAAAGTGAATAGGGCTTTCAGTCAATGTACTGTCAGGGTCCATCATTTATTTTATTTGATGGGTAGTTACATAACAACTTTTAAGCAAACTTGCTTATTTGGTTTAGGTTATGCTTCCTTAGTCTTAATGAAATATTTTCACTTCCTGTTTGTAAATTCAGAACATCGTATCACTGTTGAAAGTAGAATTGAAGCAATATGCTTTCACTATGTTAATTATAAGGTGAGTAAATTACTACATAACACTGTTCAAGAATTGACTTGATATTTATTTGTGCTTTAAATGTGAACAACAATAACAGAGCCAGTTTAGCTTCTGGGTATTAACTCAACCAAATATCCTGGGATTGATGTCAGCTACATTTTAAACTGGTTGTGACAGAGGAATCAATTGTTTTTTCCCCCTAATCTGATAACCTTTATAATCACTTCCTTAGTACTGGCCACTCATTATTAGATCAACACCCACAAAATGCTAAAGGAACTCAGCAAGCCAGGCAGTATCTATGGAAAAAAGTAAACAGGTACAAGCTAGTAGGTGATAGGTGGAACCAGGAAGGAAGGGGAGGGTTGAAGTAAAGAGCAAGTAAGTCATTTGATGAAAGAAGGATGAAGAAGGAGGAATCTGATAAGAGAGGACAGAATGCCATGGAAGAATGGAAAGGGGAAGGAGAACCAGAGAGAGGCAATGGGCAGATAAAGAGATAAGGTCAGAGAGAGAAATGGGAGTGGGGAATGATGAAGGGAGGGCATTACTGTAAGTTTGAGAAATCAATGTTCATGCTATCAAGAATACCCAAACGGAATATAAGGTGTTGCTCTTTCAATCTGAGTGGGGCCTCTTCACGGCGGTAGACATGTCAGAATGGGAATTTGAAGTGGAATTAAAATGGGTGGCCACTGGGAGATCCTGCTTTTTCTAGCTGATGGAGTGTAGGTGCTCAGCGAACAGGTCTCCCAATTCACGTCTGGGCTCACTGATATACAGGAGGCCACACCAGGAGTACCAGACATAGTATGAGACCCCCAACTGACTCACAAGTGAAGTGTCACCTCACCTAGAAGGGTTGTTTGGGGCCTTGAGTGGTGATGAAGGAGGAGGTGTAGTGGCAGGTGTAGCACTTGTTTCACTTGCATGGTTAAGTGCCAGGAGGGAGATCAGTGGGGAGGGACGAATAGACAAGGTCATGTAGGGAGCGATCACGGTGGAAAGCACGTAGTGGGTGGGGGTGGGGGGTAGTTAGAGAAAGCTGTACTTGTTGGAGGGATCCTGCAGGAGATGACGAAAGTTACAGAGGCTGGTGGGGTGGTAGGTGAGGTCAGCAGGAATCCTATCCCTTGTAGGGTGGTGGGAGGATTGGATGAGGGTAGGCTTGTGGAAAATGAAAGAGGTGTGATTGAAGGCAGCAATGTTGGTAAAGGAAGCCCCTTTCTTTGAAGAAAAAGGATATCTCCATAGTTCTGGAATGAGAAGTCTCATCCTGAGAGCAGATACAGTGCAGACAGAAGAACTGAGAGAAGGAGATGGCATTTTTATAAGTAACAGGGTGGGAAGAGGTATAGTCCAGTTCGCTCTGAGAGTCAACACGAGGAAATCTGCAGATGCTGGAAATTCAAACAACACACACAAAATGCTGGTGGAACACAGCAGGCCAGGCAGCATCTATAAGGAGAAGCACTGTCGACGTTCGTCCTAACGAAGGGTCTTGTCCCGAAACGTCGACAGTGCTTCTCCTTATAGATGCTGCCTGGCCTGCTGTGTTCCACCAGCATTTTGTGAGAGCTGTGAGAGTCAGTGGGTTTGTGAAAGATATCAGTCGAAAAGGTGTCTCCAAAGATAGAAACGCAGAGATTGAAAGAGAGGAGGGAGATATTGGAAATGGACCACATAAATTTTAGGCAGGGTGGCAGTCAGAGGCAAAGTTCATGAAGTTGATGAGCTCTGCCTGGGTGCAGGAAGCAGCATCAATGCAGTCGTCAATGCAGCACAGGAAAAGCTGAGGAGTGATACTACTGTAGGCTTGGAACATGGACTGTTCTACATAGCTGACAAAAGGGCAGGCATCGCTGGGACCCATGAGAGTCCCACATTTTGTTTGAAGGAAGTGGGAGGAACATAGGAAATATTTTTGAGATTATTACCATTGGATTCCTTCTGTTCAACAGTAAAATTTGAACTCAAAATCATTTAATAGCTTAACCTTTATCCTTATTTTCAGGTTTCCTTTTCTTTAAAGGAATAATTACATTCTTAACAATTTTTTTTTGGGAATAAGCACAGAGTTGTGGGAAGACAAGGGACAATGGGAATAGTTTAGGATTCTGAGAATGTAATAAAGTAAGCATGTTGTATTATGTATGGATTGTTCGGTGATACAATCCATAGTTTCTTTTAAAGGATACACTTACAATGCCTGAGGAATTCTGTAGATTCAATTTATTCTGCAGTTTCAATAAGAACTCAAAATTATAAGGTAGGACCTTCAGACCACTAATAAACAATTCAACTGAAAATACGGATTTGTTTATTTCAGTAAAATCACAAATCAGTTTAAGATTGTTTACTAGATTGCAATTATCATTTGAGGGAAACATAGAATGGGATTGTTTAAAAGAAGAGGAGTTGACTTTATTGAATCAAATAAGATTCTGAGCATAATAGATACAGTAGACATAAGCACAGATGCATCCCCTAATGGGAAAATCTATTAGATTTGAACTGTGGGCAAATCTCAGATACACAATGCTCACTTAAAAATAAACTAAGATGAGGAGGAACTTTTCAAAAAGGATCATGAATTTATGGAAATTTCAATGCTAGAAGCAATAGATGCTGTGACAATAAATATTTTAATAGCTAAGGTAGATTTTAATGCTAAAATGGATCTGGGTATTGTAGGATTAACCATCAAAGTGTTGTTGAGGCCAAGATCAGATCAGCCTTATTGGTACTAAATAAAAAGACTCAGGATTTATGCTGTACAATGATCTGCTCCCACTGCAATTTTGACATTCTTAATATCTTAATGAGATCAGACAAAACATTTTAGATCAGCATTGTTGGTAAGAATGTTAAGCAGAAAAGATCTTTTACAAAAGATCATTAAAAATAAAGCTACAATGAGAAGTGAAAAATATTGAAAAGCTCAATTCCAAAAATTCACAGTTATAAAGGAACCCTAATTAATAATAAGAAATCAAAATACAATGAAATTGTGAGTTAATGTAAGTTTAGGAATGAAATCCCAGAAGTTACATATTATTTTCAGAGAATTAATTTCAATATTTTCATATGTAGCCAGTCTTCAGATAAAAAAGGACAGTGTACTTATTTTGATGAAACAGTTCTGAAGAGATACTGTGCTGACAAGACATGCCTCTTTGAAATACACTGTACATGACCCAGGAGCTCAATCCAATATGCTGAATTCCATGCCTTCCACAAGTGTTGCTTAGCCATCTAATTCCTCCACATAGTTGTATTTGTTATATGTGAAGAATATTGGCAATTGGGCATTGAAATGCTGGAGAATTCTACATTATCATTACAGTCTCTTGACAGTTTAAGTTCATAGAATAGAGTTGACACAATGCTCAGATTTTCACGTTGCTCTTTAACTTCTCATGTTTCAAACAGACCTATAGCGTCCCTTAGCATCATATCCAAAAACACTCTCATTGTTTGTGTATGTATACTGACCATGCTCAACTCCACTTTTGACCTTTCTATGCCTTCAGATTGCGAGGCTACTTATCTGATATCCAGAAATATCTAGAAAAGCATTTCTTTCACCTAGCTTTTGGGAAGACTTAATCCATTAACTTTAGTTGCTATCACAATCTATTTATTCTCTACTTATCAAATCCAACAAATTGCACATCCTTGGCATGATGCCTAATGCTGTGATCTGTTTTGGGTGAAGCTTTGATGCATCACTCTGAACATTGGCAGAAATCAGCAGGTCAGGCAACAGCTATGGAGGGAAATGGACAATCTACATTTTAGTTTGAAACACACCATCTGAACCCATACTTTCCTGCCATAACCAAAGATCTCCTTGTCACCTACCCTCAGTGCTTAACTTCAACTTTCCTTAACTTCCCTTAACTCCTGTTGCTGCTATCCTTAATTTAGCCATTATTATATCTATACTTGACTATTTCAATGCAGTTGTATTTATATTCCCAAGTTTGACTCTCTGAAAACTGGAAGTTACTGTATAGTTCCTCATTATCAGCAATTACATTGCTTAATCACTTATTGTTCTTTATAGATCCGTACAGAGTTTCAGCTCCCTCTTGTCACACTTAATTTTCCTAAACCACTCACTCATCTTCTTGGATTCTATTCTCCTGTGATGTTTGAGTATCTCTACTTGTAATTGATCCATTATTGTAAGCTTCTGCCAAGGCTCTCTGGTCTAGAATTTCTACTTGCATTTTTATTTTCTTTAATCTTCCTCTCAAGAACCTGTTTCTTTTGGTATTTTGCTTTTATGGCTACTTAGGAGCAATGGGAAAAGATGACACTGTCTCCTCTGGAACAAGGGAGGTCACAGGGAGGCTTTAATAGAGGTCTTCAAAATTTTGAGGGGCCTAGCAAACAGGCTTTTTTTTTCTTTTCAGGGGAGTCATAAACTCGTGGGCATGGCTTTAGAATAATTGATATGGCAATTAAAGTGGTTAAGAAAAGAATTAAAATCAGTCGACAAACAGTATCTTCAATAAAATTCACACAGCAAGTCCTGGGGTGGGGTGCTGTCTGTAACTTATTTACTAAAATAGCAGTAGAGGGAAGAAATCTTATTACTCTTAAGCAGTGCTTGGATGGATCCTTGAAAAGGTATAACTTGGAAGCCTTGGATTTAGTGTTGGAATTTGGCTTAAGATTACTTAATTCATTTCTGACTCATCCAGACACAATGGACCTCTTCTAGTAATGTAAACATACATATAATTAAATAAAGTTTTACATCTGTAAATGATTATGTAACTTGAACACAAAGTTTTATAATATTCTAGTTAAGTATCTTGTTTTGGTACTATGCTAAATAGATAATATACTTTATTGCAGAAATAAAAGATGTGTCTATATTTTAAAATAACGTTCAAATTGATTAATGGAAACAAAGCACTCTGCCAACATTTAATTGGATGTGGAGCATGTAATTATTATAACATTTAAATAAGTAATGTCAGCTGTCATCAACATTGTAATATATTGAACAATCTGATAATTACTTTTATAGGCAGCAGTTGAAATCTTATTGAATAGAAAGTTATAAGCAAAATTATTTCTGTTGAATGACTTTTGAACATTTAAATATTTGTCCCTGTTGTCTCTTATGCCTTTAATTTACAATTCTGCATTATTAATCATTGACCTCATAAGTCAATAATTAATCTTTAAATGTTAAGTAAGACTCAGCAGATTGGTTGCACAATTAATTTTACTAAGTCTAATTCTAGGAGTATTATTAAAAGGGCATTGACCCATTTCCCATATTGACACTTCATCCACTGTATGACATTTGGGAATATCTGAAATTCAATAGGCTTTTAATACATGAGATTTTCTTGGTTCAGCAAATGAAAGTTCCATCTGTTTCCAAAAAAACTCTGCAACTGAAACATATATTTTAACAAGGGAATGATTGGTATTTTACCTGAAGATAATCCAAAGTGTTACAATGTTTCAATTAAAAATTATCAAAAAGGTTGTATGATATTAAAGTTTAATTTTCTTGTAGCAATTAAGAAATAAAAGGTAAAAATTAATTTTAAATGAAGTAGTGAAATGACTGCATATAGAAACATATTTCTGCTCAATTTATGTGCATTTTTGTAAGTCCTGCAGATAACAAGGAATTATGAAGAAATCAATGAATATGTAAGTTTTAATAACAGAGTTGTTTAAAAGTTAAAACATATCATTAAAGAGAAATAAGGTACCAACAACTCCTCAAATAATCTGAGTGCTCTTTACTTATTAATTAATCATCAACTAAATTATAATTAAAAGAAAAACTTGATAACAAATGTCAATGTTAATTGTGTTCCTCCAAAAATGAAGTACTAAAAAAATAAATGAGTTCAGGCTGATTTGAAGAATAATTAGCTAAGTACTAGATACTTTAAAAGCTGAGAGAAATAAATTTGGAAAAACCTGCCTATGTTTTGTATGGTTCAAGGATGTAGCTATGAACAAATCAAACCCAAGTGGCTATCAGCAGTTGGACCAGTTTTTCACATGTAAATACTATGCTGACAATTAGAAGAGTTGGTTCTAACAACTCAGAATTCAGTTGTAGGCACCTGCTGTGTCAAATGTCATTTGCATTTAGCAGGTCATCATTTACTTGCTCAGAGAAGTGCTGTATGGGATGCAGGGTGTAAATGACTTCTAGTCCAGCTGAAACACCTTGATTGGAGCCTTGTCTGCAGCAGGAGATGTGAAAACTGTACATATATTAGCAGAGCTGGGTAATTGAACAGTAAAGGCAGTTAGTGGCAGTTTGTACACATCCCTATTTTAATACACTTTAAATGTTTCCCATCACTTAATTATAGTTTTATCTGCAAAGTTTTGATTGCAATATATTTAGTTTACTGTTCTTATCCCTTTTAAATTGAGCTTTCTGCAGTTGACTGTTTTTGCCTGGGGCTATACGTATCTTTTCATAGCTATTTCAAACATCTGATATTTTGATTGCTGTTTTCGAGATGTTCCCCCATTGATCTTTGCACCACTGGCTCCTTTCCCAGATTCATATCATTTCCTTGGATCAGAAACACACTGATCATAGAAATTGTCTTAAGTGCTGTGCAGAAACTTCTCTCCTTCTTCTCCCATTATTTTAGTATTTTCCCGATCTATTGTTGGACTTGAAGTTCCTTATTTTCAGCACCATATGGCTTTTGCACATGTGGTGAACTAAGTGTGCCTGTCTGGACACGCCCCCTGCTGACTGCTCCTGTGGCTCCTCCCACAGACCCCTGTATAAAGGCGATCAGAGCCTGGGCCTGGCCTCTCAGTCTCCAGGATGTAGTATGGTGGTCACTCACTGCTGGTTCCTTCTTCCAGTCAATAAAAGCCGATATCTCGCCTTTACGTCTCAGAGTGAGTAATTGATGGTGCATCAGCACACCTCTGTAACTTTCTTGGAAGTTAGTTCAATAGTCTTCCCACTGATTGCCAGCCTATAGTTTAGTCTCAGTTGTACAATCATATATTTGTTGTTTCTTAATTTTGAACAGACATTTCTGTCTTTAATTATATATTTCACTCTTGCTTTACTGTAGCTTGATCTAACTCATCGTGTGAGACCTGATGCAGATGACGCATGGCATCTTTTAAGCAGTTTAAAAACATGTTTGCAGGAAATGGTTACTGATCATTGAAGAAGAAATAAAAGAACTCTATTTATCACTACATACAAATCACGCTTTTAAAGGCTCAAGTTTGTGACCCATAAATGCAAACAAGTTATTACAATGATATGCAATGTAATTCCTGATGTATCTAGTTGGCATATTTAGCTGAATATAAAATAATGCATGTTTTGCTTTGCCTCTGATACTGATGAGAGAGACGAATAACAGTAGAAATTAAAATAGAATTTGTGCTTTTACTTATAACATCCAGCTCTATATCTAACAATATTTGGAGCATATATATAGTTACTGCATTATCTGAAAAGCATCCTATTATCTCCATGGCAATAAACATCCATTCAATAAAAATGGCCATGTGAACTATTCTCATTGTTCAGAATTAGAAGTATTAGTAATTACAATACTGTGGCGACCCATTTCCTGGCACATCCGAACCGGCTCACAATTAGATAGCCTACGGGGGTTTGCGAGCACAGAGCTTTGGAGCCTCCGCGCCATGGGGGGCCGGTTGAGGGAGGCTTAAAAGTGAGGCTGAGGATTTCGAATAAAGTTTTTCCTTCGACTGCAGTTACCGACTCCGTGTCGTAATTTTAGCGCTGCTTGTAGCACACCGCTACAATTGGTGACCCCGACGGTCCAAACGATTTTTGGACCAGAAATGACCGACGCCGCCTCTGTTCATGCGGTTTCATTGAAACTGCCGGGTTTCTGGACACAGCGCCCGGACCTATGGTTCCAGCAAGCCGAAGCCCAATTCCACGTTCGCCAGATCACCTCAGAAGACACCCGCTACTACTACGTGGTGAGCTCCCTCGACCAGGACACAGCGGCCCAGGTCGCGGAGTTCGTACAGTCGCCCCCGGCAGACGGCAAGTACACGGAATTCAAAGCCCTGCTCCTCAGGACTTTCGGACTCTCACGGCGCGAGCGGGCTGCCCGTTTACTGCACCTGGATGGCTTGGGCGACAGACCTCCATCGGCTTTAATGAATGAGATGTTGTTTCTCGCCAACGGACACACACCCTGCCTCATGTTTGAGCAGGCATTCCTGGAGCAGCTGCCCGAGGACATACGCCTGCTGCTGTCCAACGCGGATTTCAGTGACCCCCGGAAGGTGGCAGCCCAGGCGGGCAGCCCGGAACGCCAAAGAGGTGAGCGGGGCGTCCATCGCACAGATCTCCCAGCCACGCTCCCGGCAGCAAACCAGTCCAGGCCCGGCCGCAGAGCCCGCCAAGCCCCGGCCCAATGAACACTGGTGCTTCTACCACCAGCAGTGGGGCGCAGAAGCCCGCCGTTGTCGCCCGCCCTGCAAGTTCCCGGGAAACACCAGGGCCAGCCGCCGCTGATGGCTACGGCAGCTGGCCATCGGGATAGCCTCCTGTATGTGTGGGACAGAAGGTCGGAACGCCGGTTTTTGGTCGATACTGGGGCTGAGATCAGCGTTTTACCTCCGACGAGTTACGACACCCGCAGCAGGGCACCGGGTCCCCCCCTGAGGGCTGTGAATGGCAGCACAGTAAGGACCTATGGCACCCGTCAGGTGCAGCTACAGTTCGGCTCCAGCCAGTTCACGTGGGACTTCACACTGGCCGCCGTAGCCCAATCGCTTCTGGGTGCGGATTTTTTTGTGAGCTCACAGCCTACTGGTCGACCTGCCCAGGAAGAGACTGGTACACGCCGAGACCTTTCAGACGTTCTCCCTGGGTGCAGCCCAGTTGCCAGCCCCTCACCTCCGCTCCATCACGCTGTCCGACAATGACTTCACCAGGGTCCTGGCGGATTTCCCATCGGTTCTGGCACCGCAGTTCACAGCGGCCATGCCCAGGCACGGCATACAGCACGACATCCCGACCCAGGGACCACCCCTCCACGCCCGCGCTCGGCGGCTTCCCCCAGACAAGCTCCGACAGGCAAAGGAGGAGTTCCAGAGGATGGAGGAATTGGGGATCATCCGGCGGTCCGACAGCCCATGGGCCTCCCCCCTGCACATGGTGCCCAAAGCGACGGGAGGCTGGAGACCGTGCGGCGACTACCGCAGGCTGAACAAGGCTACCACACCGGACTGCTACCCTGTGCCGCACATTCAGGACTTTGCAGCAAACCTGCACGGCGCATGGATCTTCTCCAAGGTAGACCTCCTCCGAGGGTACCATCAAATCCCGATGCATCCTGACGACATCCCCAAAACGGCTCTCATCACCCCGTTTGGCCTTTTCGAGTTCCTCCACATGCCGTTCGGCCTGAAGAATGCCACACAGACGTTCCAGCGGTTAATGGACGCGGTGGGACGGGACCTGGACTTCGCGTTCATCTATTTGGATGACATCCTCATACCCAGCAGCAGTCGTCAGGAGCATCTGTCCCACCTCCGTCAACTCTGCGCCCGACTAAGTGAGTACGGTCTTACAATCAACCCCGCCAAATGCCAGTTCGGACTCGATACCATTGACTTCCTGGGCCACAGGATTACTAAAGACGGGGCAACCCCTCTGCCCGCTAAGGTAGATGCGGTCTGCCACTTTCCCCGACCCAACACGATCAAAGGCCTTCAGGAATTCATAGGTATGGTCAATTTCTACCGCCGCTTCCTCCCTTCAGCTGCCCGGATCATGCGCCCCCTGTTCGCCCTGATGTCGGGTCCGAGCAAGGACATTACCTGGGACGAGGAGTCCGCCGCCGCTTTCGTTCAAACGAAGGAAGCTTTGGCGAACGCCGCAATGCTAGTACATCCCAGAATGGACGCCCCTACCGCCCTCACAGTGGACGCATCTAACACGGCACTCGGTGGGGTGCTGGAGCAACTCATCGCAGGTCGCTGGCCACCCCTGGCGTTTTTCAGCAAACACCTGTGGCCACCCGAGCTCAAGTACAGTGCTTTCGACCGGGAACTGTTGGCGCTCTACCTGGCAATCCGGCATTTCAGGTACTTCCTAGAAGGTTGGCCCTTCACCGCGTTCACGGACCACAAACCGCTTACCTTTGCGATTTAATGCAAACAAATGGGAGATAGCATGTACTGAAGGGAAGCATATGAAAGATACTTACAACATGGAGTTGTGATGCTAGGGAGAGTAAAAATGTAAATAAATACACCAAATACAAAAGGTTATGGCACATGATAGCACAATCATCAAGAAAGCAAACTAGGCACAAGGTCTTACTTTTAGATAGTCAAAAAATGGTACCTTATGTGTAACCCACTGGTTCTGCCAATGGCATTAGTCTAGGGGTAGGCAGTCTCTGGCCCCGCCAAACTTGTGAAATCTCGTTTGTGTGGATGCTGTGTGATGTTTTCCCCTGTTACAAATAAGTACCATGGAATAACAAACAGTATACCATAAGCAATTAAACGATTGAGCTTTATAATTCTTTATTTTACTGTAGGGTTAGTAAAGAAAACAAAAGGGTCCATTTTAATGAAACACTCCAATGTGCACATTGGAGCTCATGGTTTTCTGTCTGTCAGTTTCCTGTCGATTTCTTCTGAGCGTCATCAACTCCCAACCCCATTCCAAGTAATACTCCATCCTGCTGTCTACAACCTCTCCATTCTGGCATCTTCTCTCTCCATCTTCTGCCAAACAAGAGCCTGTGAACACCTCGCTCTTGGGCACACAAGAAAGAAAAACACTCCTCTCATTGGATGCAGCACATTCCAAAACCCCCATTATCTCTAGTCGTAACCCAAACACTGCTGCTACAGAGAAACCATTACAGTTGCAGTGAAATCTTTCTCAGGGTGTTACATATGTTTTAATAAAATTAAACCAGCTGTGTACTAAAACCTGGTAAGTCTGCACTTGGAGTATCATATATGCGTTTGGTCACTGGAGCTCTGGAAAAGTTGCAGAGATTTACAAGGACAAAAAGATTTGGTTATCATGAAAAGAAAGGAAAGTTGTGTGGAGACTTTAGCAGGTCTATAAATGTTTTAATTGAGCAGAGAGAGAGAGAGATGGAGGGGGTTAACCGTAATTGCAGGCTATCAACATGAAAGGCTACAAATAAATCTATTAGGGAATTCAGAAGAAATGTGCTATCTGAAGAGAACTAAAATGCAGAAATTGCTCTCAAGGGGAACGGATAATCTAGGTTCATTTAAGTCATAGCTAGGAAATCTGCTATCCTTATTTAATCTGGTATACAGTACATGCAGCTCATGACCCACAAATGTGGTCAACTCTTAACTGAATTCCTATTTCAGGCACAATTAAAATTCTTAATTGGCTGGCAATAGCAGGACAATATATTCTGTCATTTGCCAGCTATGCCCATGTCCATACTGAATGCATTGAAAAAAAAACATCAGCTGCCAAAGCAGAATGATTTCCTGAAGGTTTGACATTGGTGCCCCTTTAGTGATGATCTCCTCATTGACTGGCAACAATTCAATCAGAGAAATATCAGATACAGTGATCTGCTTGTAAGACATTACAATGAGACTATGCAATCTGAATGAATATTCAGTAATGAGTAATGTCACGCTGTCCGCTATAAAATGCAGGATCTCCCAGTGATTACAAATTTCATTAATCTTCCCATTCCCCTTTGGACTTATGTGTCCTTGTCCTCTTCTGCCATGATGAGGCTAAATTCAGGTTCAAGGAGCAACACCTTATATTCTGTCTGGATAGCCTCCAATCTGATAGCATGAACATCAATTTCTCCACTTCTGATGAATTCTCTCCCACCTCTCCCCCATCCTCTCATTTCCTATTCCTAATTCTGGTTACTTTCTCATCCCTTATATTTTCCTTACCTGGCCATCTCCTCCCCCTAGTTGCTCCCCTCCTTTCCTCATGGTCCTCTTATCAGATTCCTTTTTCTTCAGCCCTTTACCCTTTCCACCAATCCCGTCACCTACTTCTTAAGTCATCCCTTCTCCCACATCTGGAGTATTGTGTATAGTTTTGGTCTCCAGGGTTAAGGAAGGACATCCTGGCTGTAGAGGAAGTGCAGCGTAGATTCACGAGGTTTATTCCTGGGATGTCTGGACTGTCTTATGCAGAGAGGTTAGAGAGACTGGGCTTGTACACGCTAGAATTAAGGAGATTGAGAGGGGATCTCATTGAAACATATAAGATTATTAAGGGATTGGACAAGATAGAGGCAGGAAATAAGTTCCAGATGCTGGGAGAGTCCAGTACCAGAGGGCATGGTTTGAGAATAAGGGGTAGGTCATTTAGGACAGAGTTAAGGAAAAACTTCTTCTCCCAGAGAGTTGTGGGGGTCTGGAATGCACTGCCTCGGAAAGTAGTGGAGGCCAATTCTCTGGAAGTTTTCAAGAAGGAGCTACCTCGTATGAAGACACAAGAAAGTCTGTGGATACTGGAAACCTGGACAAAACACAAAATGCTGGAGGAAATCAGAAATCCAGGAAGCATTCACAGAGGGGAGAGCACAGTTAAGATTTCAGGTTGACTCCTTTCATCAGGGCTGGAAGGAACGAGGAGAGATTATGGTCTGGAAGTGTTGGGGTATGGGTGAAGCTAGAGCTGGTGGGAGATAGGTGAATTGAGGTGAGTGAGAGAGGAAGATGTGAGGACAGGGGAGAGTGAGAATGATGTAAGAAGCTGGGAGATGATAGGTGGAATTGACAAAGGGCTGAAGAAGTTGAAATCTGATGGGAGAAGTGAGTAGACCATGGACTAAAGTGTTAAGGGGAAACAAGAGGGGGAGGGGAGAAGGGAGTAGTTACCACATCAAAGAAATTAATGTTCTTCACAGAACAAATTTTCTTTTGTTACATACTTTGTTTCAATAAAAGTCAGAATTAGATAAAAGGAAGACAATTCGCAGTGTATTTTGTGTGTCTTTCAGTGTCAGCTCAGGAAAACGGAATAAATTAATCCAAACATTTTTAATCCACGTCTCTTGTACAAAATTGATTGAGCTAACAGGAATTTTCTGCATTCATCATTTAACTCCTGCTGCCTGTGATTATTATTTTATGGTCCCAATCTGTCTCGTTTAACCTTTATCATGATCCTTACATACACAGATATATGTAACCTCAGATTGTGCACTCATCATTGTCAATGTCACAGGGATAAATAAGACAGGAATTAAACTATTTCTGATAAAAAAAAACATTTCAGTGAACAAGTGGCGACACATTTTGTTGCATGCTTGATTTTTGGTTGAAAATTGGTGCACAGCGGGCTAACAAACCCTTGGCTGGCTGTGGAAGTGTTCCTGCAAGGTAGATGGGTTAATTAATGTTGCTGTGAATGAAGTACCTGCACTGAAGCAGATGAACACCATTGCACCAAGCAGCTTCCTCTGTAGTGCTCTCAAATTGTCTGTGATCTCTCACTTGGTTCTACAACCACATAATCCAAAAAAAACATCTGTTCTGTGTGACCTGAGAACCAGGATCGAGGGAGATACTTCAGATATTTTTCTCACAAACCTTTGACTTACAAGCTGTCAGTAAAAGTGTGTTGCTATCAACAGAGTGCTGAAAGTCAGGGATGGTTAGTATGGGAAATAAACTATCTCTTTGGTTAGTATGTGGCAAATGGTTAAGGTCTAACCTGCCTCTAAGATTTGAACTGGGAGAGCATTGATGGTAAGGTAATACAAATAGGGAAGTAAAATAACTGAAGTTACAAGTTATTATAGTTATACAGGAGGGAAGCAGTACCTTTGCTCCAACTAGTCCAGTAAATCAAGGTTCCTTTCTGAGTTTGCTTACATTTGGTCCATAGCCCCCAATTATTCTCCCTCACACTTATTTCCTCTGGGAAAACTACTGTGACTATCTACCTTATTTATGACCCTCATGGTTTTATGACATCTATAAGGTCACTCCTCAGTTTCCATTTCCCCTGGAAAAACATCTAGTGTCTCCTTATAATTCAAACCATCCAGTCCGGTTAACATTTTTGTGTGTATTTTTTTTTTCTGCAGCCTCTCTAGCATAATCAAACCCTGCCTAGGGTATGGTGAGCAGAACTGCAGACAATATGCCATAGGTACAGATTTAGGCCACTCAGCCCATCGAGTCTTCTCCACCATTCCAGCATGGCTGATTTATTATCTTTCTCAAAACCATTATCCTACCTTCTCCCTGTAACCTCTGATGTCCTGACTAATAAGGAACCTTTCGATCTCAGCTTTAAATGTACTCAGTGACTTGGCCTCCATAGTTATCTGTGGCACTAAATCCTGTAGGTTCATCACACTTTGGCTAAGGAAATTCCTCTTCATCTCTGTTCTAAATGGATGCCTTTCCATTCTGAGGCCGTGACCTCTGGTCCTAGACTCACTTACTATTGGAATCATCCTCTCCACATCCACTCTCTATTGGTCTTTCAATATTCAATAAGTTTCAGAGGGATCTCCCCTCTTGCTTCTAAATATCACCAAGTCTCCTTATATGTTAACCTTTTCATTCCCTGAATCATTCTTGTGAAAAGTCTCTGGACCTTCTGTAAAGCCTGCACATCTTTTCTTATATAAGAGGTGCCAACTGCTCACAATACTTCCTGTGGTCTGACAAATGCCTTATAAAGCTTCAGAATCACATCCTTGTTTTTATATTCTAGTACTCTCAAAATGAATGCTAACCTTGCATTTGCTTTCCTTATCATCGACTCAACCAACGGATTAACCTTTAGGGAATACTGCACAAGGACTCCCAAGACCCTTTGCACCTCAGATTTTTGTATTTTATCCCCATTTAGAAAAAGTGTATGCCTTTATTCCTTCTAACAAAGTGCATGAACATACACTTCCCTATAGTGTATTCCGTTTACAACTTCTTTATTGATTCTGTCAATCCATTCTGCAGATTCCCTGCTTCCTCAGAACTACCTGCCCCTCCACCTGTCTTTGTAGCATCTGCAAACTTGGTCACAATGCTATCAATTCTGTCATCCAAATTATTGACATATTATATGAAAAAAAACAGTCCCAATACCAGCTACTGCAGAAAACCACCAGTCACCAGCAGCCAAACAGAATTGGTTCTCTTTGTTCCCATACTTTTCCTTTTGCTATTCAGCCAATCTTCTATCTATGCTGATATCTTTCCTGTAATATCATGGGCTCTTATCTTGTTAAGCAGCCTCATGCATGGTACCTTGTCAAAGTGTCATAGTCCGGATTGGGTTCCCTTTAAATTTCCTTTGTTTGTGTTACGATCGGGACCATTGACTCCTTATTTCCCTTTAATTCCCTGTTTTCCCATGTCCCTCAGGCTTGGTGATTAAAGGCAATTTACTCTTGACTGAACCGGCAATTTATAAGTATCCGAATTTCAGCTGTTCAGCACAAGAGCGTTAACAAAATCACCGAAGCTAGTGCGAGCCGAAGTCATCTTGCCGGAGCAAGCCAAGTCTCCATCCTGAAGTAAATGCCAGCAAGCTGCCTTCCCTCATCAGAATGGGTCCATCAAAGTTAACCTGCCGGGGTGAGCCAAGAGCTCACCGCTGCTTGGAGCAAACTTATGTCCAGATAAAGAACCATCTATCGTTGTGTGGTCTCCATCTCCACGTCCTGTGTTAAAAAGGGGTCCCGGCCCTGTGCAAAGAGTTCCAACTCCATCCTGTGTCCAAGGAGGAGCCCTGGCTCAGTGTTTCTTGTCTTCTCCTCTGCAGGGTAGGCCCGGCCATCTGCCACTACCCTGAGTTGGGAACTGTGTCTTCGTGTCCAAGTCCAATTATCAAGTCCAAGCTCCAAGGTTCAAGTATCCAGTCCAAGCTCTGAGATTCAAGTACCAAGTCCACATCTGGGTCCTGAGTTCCAGGTTCCAGTTCCAAATCCAAGTCAAAGCTTTGTGTTCTTGTCCTGTGGAGGAGTTTCTTATCCAGTCATACTGCCTTGCCATGTCTTGGCCTCACCTAGATCCAGAGTCCGAGCCCAAGTCAAGACCTAGGTTCTGGGTCCCTGTCCAGTCTCTGGCTCAGAGTCCTTATCCAGGTTCCAAGTTTCTAGTTCCTTATTCAGGTCCCGCTTTCCTAGTCTAGTCCTAGCCAAGGCCTTGTATCTTAGTCTTGTCCAGGGCCTGTGTCTTGTCCAGTGTCATTTCTTCCTCTCTTCCCTTTCTTTCTTGACACACCTAGTCCTGTTCCTAGTCCATTATGCTTATTCCCACTTCCGCTTTGCTCTCTCCTTGTTTTCTTTCTGTTCTATCCTTGTATCATGGCTTTCCTTGTAATTATTAACAAACTCTATTTAGTTAACCCTGCTCTTGGGTCCACCCTTTCTTCGCCCCGTGACACAAAGGTTTTCAGAAAACCCAAATTAACAATATCCACCAACTCTCTTTTGTCTATCCTACCTGTAATTGCCTGAAAAAATTCCAACAAGTTTGTCAGGAAAGGTTTCCCCTGGAGGAAACCACACTGATTTTGGCTTATTTTATCATGTGTCTCAAATATCCTAAAACCTCATCCTTATAATAGAGTCCAACATCTTCCCAACCACTGAAATCAGGATTACTGGTTTATATTTTCCTTTATTTTGCCTACCTCCCTTCTAAAATAGTGATGTGACAGATGCAATTTTCCAGTGCACCAGAACCATTACAGAATTTAGTGATTCTTGAATGAACGCTCCTATTGCTACCACAATCTCTTCAGCTAGCTCTTTCAGAACCCTGGGGTGTATCCCATTTCATCCAGGTGACTTATCTACCTACATACCTTTTTCCTTCTTCTTAGTAATAGCAACTGCACTCCACTTCTTTCCTCTGATACTCTTGAATTTCTGGCATACTCCCAAGGTTTTCCACAATGAAGACTGATGCAAATGTTTGTCTGCCATTTTTTCTCCCCCATTACTACATCTCCAGTGTCATTTCCAGTGGTCCAATAGCCATAATTGCATCTCTTTTACTGTTTATATATCTGGGAAAAATTATTTTGATATCCTTTGTTAGAGTATTGGCATATTTCATCTTTTCTCTCTTTATGGTTGTAAATTGACCTGCTGGTTTTTAAAAAACTTCTCAATCCTCTAACTTCCCACTAATGTATGCCATATTATATGCCTTCTATTTGCTTTTATGCTCTTTGACTTCCCCTGGGAGCCACAGTTGCTTCATCCTCCCATTAGAATACTTCTTCATCTTTGGGGTGTGTTAGTCCTGCATCTTCTGACTTTCCTCCAGAATCTCCAGCCATTGTTGTTCTGCCATCATCCCTGATAGTGTTCCCTTCCAGTCAGCATTGGCCAGCTCCTCTGTTATGCCTCTGTAATTCTCTTTACTCCTCTGTAATATCTTCTCCATCTCAACCTGCAAGCTGAATTCTATCATATTATGATCAGTGCCTCGCTAAAGGACACTTTGCCTAAGCTCCCGAATCAAATCCGGTTCAATACACAACAGCCAATCCAGAATTGTGTTTCTTCTATTGGACTCAAACACAAGAGGCTTTAAAAAGCCATCTTGTAATCATTTTACAAATTCTCTCTCTTGGGATCCAGCAGAAATCTAATTTTTCCAATCTACCTAAATATTGAAATCCCCCATGACCCTCATAGCATTTTCTTTATTACATGCCTTACCTATCTCCCATTATACTTTACATTCCACATCCTGGCTACTGGTTGATTCAATGACTCAATTGTTCAATTTAATATCAGAAAATCTATATAGTATACAACTTGGAATTCTTACTCTTCACAGACATCCATGAATCAGAAGAAAACCCCCAAAGAATGAATGACAGAAAGCATTAGAACTCCAAAGCCCCAGCTCCTCACTACCATGTAAAAGCTGCAGCAAAAACAGCAAACCTCTTCCACACATCATGCAAATAATAGAAAAAACCCCCAAGAGTCCATCAAAAAAAGTACTGTCCATCCCAAAACTTTGACATCTCACAGGCCTTTCCTCTCACTAATAAAGGAGAGAGCGATATCACTCCTGCAACGGGAAGAGGGGAGAGCAACAGCTCAGTGTTTCAATGTTTCAATGTTACAATCTGCAACATTGTCTATTTGAGTTTGTATATAACTCCCATTAGGGTCTCTTTATCCTTGCAGATTCTTAAATCTACCTGAAAGGATTCTACATCTTTCGATCCTCTAACTTATTCCATATACTGCATGCATTCAAATATAACACCTTCAGTCCTGTATCCATCACCTTTTTTGATTTTCCCCCCAATGTTACACCTCAACTCATCCCACGGACTCCAATTTTGCCCTACATTCTGCCTGTCCTTCCTTACAGTTTCACGACACAGTGCATCAAGCTGTACACCAATTGCCCCATGCTCAGCCCTATCACTCTGGTTCCCATCCAACTGCCAAATTAATTTGAACCCTCTGGATAACAATTTTCCAGATATTCTCTTACTTGAGTGATCAATCTGAAAACCAGCACTCGACTACTGCCCTCTTAATTCCTACCACTGATATAACTGCACTTATGCACAAGAAAAAGACATGACAATATTTCATGTTTAAGGTACATTTTTAAATCTTCATATAGAAAATAGAACATTACATCACAGGAAGAGGCCTTTTGGCCAACAACATCTGTGCTACTCATGATACCATCCCATCTGCATTCACATAGTCTATAATTCTCTAATATCTTCCAGTATGTGAGTTCATTTGAATGTTTCTATCATATTTGCTACTGCCACCACCATTGAGAGTGCCCTCCAGGCACCTTACTCATATTGTGTTAAAAAAAACTTGTCCTGCACATCTCCTTTGAACTTCTTACCTCTCACCTTAATGCTTTGCCCTATAGTTTTTGCCATTTCCACCCTGGTAAAAGGACTATCTATCCCACGTCAGTCCCTCAAAATTTTATAAACTCTTATTCTGTTTCCCCTCAGCATCTGATGTATCAGAGAAAACATGTTTATCTGATCTCTCCTTAGTGCTTACACAGTACATCCCAGTGAACTTCTTCTACATCTGTTCTAAAGTCTCCATATTCTTCCTGTCGTGGGACCACTAGATCTGTACACAGTATGCCACTGAGAGCTTCACCGGTTTTATACCAAACTTTCATGCTGAATTCTCCAGCCGATGAAGACAATCAATTCATATGATTTCTTGCCATCTTAACTGTGTTTCTAATTTCAGAACCTATAGATTTGAACCCAAGATTGCTCTGCATTTCGATACATCTAAATTTTGGCATTTACTGTTACTTTGCATTTGACCTTCAAAAATTATCAGCTCACACATGTCCAGATTAAAATCTATCAAACATTTCTCCACCCAAGTTCCAACTGACCTATATCTTACTATATCCTTTGACAACCTTCCCCAATTTCTACAGCTTCACGAATGCTCATGTGGTCTCCAACTTACTAATCAAGATCACCTGCATATTCATCCACATAACTTATATATATTCCTATGTATCAATAATTCTGTAGGAAACTTCGGTCACCGTCCTTCATGCATAAAATGAACTTACACTACCACTGCTGTCTTTTTTGACCAAGCTAATTTTGCTTCCAAATTACCAACTAACTCAGGATGCCAATGGACATGGATGTCTTAAATCTGTGAAGATAGCTTCCTTTAATCCTCTTTCAAACTCTTTAATTACCTGTCATTCTTCTATTCACTGTGATTGCTTTTTGAACCAAAGCCCAGACAAATGAAAAGAGTACAGTTGATTCAGACAGAATGCATAATCTAATTCCCACTAGGGATTCTTTTCTGCTTTTGATCCGTGCTAAAAGAGGATGACAACTAGAAGGTGGGGTAGCACAGGTGCCTCCTAGGTAGCATCAGATCATGACGATGGCCCTCCTCTCTGCATTTTTATGCCAAGTGTTCAGCAATCTTCTCTCCCCACTTGTCAAGTATATTCATGTCTTGCTGGTGGAGGCTACTTCCAGACTTTCAGTCTACTGATTCGAGATTAGTTTTTGTGAATTTTTGAAACAGTTGCAACTTTATTTTGCATTTAATACATGTGACTAAGGACAAATTTCTAACATCTTTTCCTTTCTCTTTAACATCATGCCCTCAATCTTGGAACTTTCCTCTTTTTATGTACATTAACTTTGTGTTGGTGAAGCACAGACAGCCCTCTTCCTGACTTCTACTTTAAATACTCCATGCATGGATGCAGAAGTTTCTATCAAATAGAAGTGCCTTTCCAACTTGTAATAACAAGCACAATTCAAATTAAGCAGGCAAACATTTTAGTTATATCCACTTTCCATGAGTCTAAGCCCTTTCCACTCTGCTTCCTTGAGATGATAATTTGTGATGAATCTTAATCTTAATCTTTTTCTTTCCAGTATCAATAGAGGTAAGTTATAGGGAAAAATCTTTGAAGCTAACAATGAAGATGATATTGCAAGAAACTTGGAAATATTCAAAATAAAATCAACATGGCTTTACAACAGAGGAAGCTTATTTGACCAAGTTTTTGTAGGTCTTTGAAGAACTAAAAAGTGGTTTCAAAATTGAAATTACATTTATGATCAATGCTTATATATGTACAGCCACAAAAGAAAAGAAACAACATGGAACCTGTTCAAAGAAAACATCAAACACCAAATGCACGAATAAAAGAACAAATTCTACAAATGGCAAAAAGTGAGTGAACAGCACATAGAATATTAAACATCAATCCAGGAGTCCAGGAATCTTCCATTTAGTTCAGTTCAGTACCATACCACTAGCCCAGTACAGTCTTCACTGATCGCCATGAGAGACCGATCAAAAACAGCAAAAAAGAGTAACCAGATCCAGAAACACGTACAACCTTAAGCTCAAAGTCCCCTGAAACAAGTCCACAGCCACAAGCTAATCAATCCTTGCAATGAGGATCCCAAGACTCGATGAAGGGGAACCAATGGATGTTCTATACTTGAAGCTTCTTTAAGTGTTATTGAAGGTATTGATGTAAAAGCTCTTTGTGTTGGAGGCAATATTTTGATTGGTTTGCATACAAGAAACAAAGAATGGGCATAAGAAAAAACTTTCTGACTTGCAAGACATCTTGAAAGGTCTGCCACTGCAATCAGAGCTGGACCTTAAAATTTTATAATTTTCTTTATATAATTTACATAAATGAAAGCAAGTCATTTACTGATGACTGAAAAATACATAGGAATGTAGGTAACTTAAAAGGGTACAAAGTCATAGGAGTCCATAAGACCATAAGACATAGGAGCAGAACTAGACCATTTTGCCCATCAAGTCAGCTCCCCCATTTCATCATGGCTGATCCAGTTTTCCTCTTATCATCAACTCAGTGAAAGACACTCTTTGGTCGGCCCGAAACTTGGTGGTCTACCAGCCCATGGAGATGTCCGTGGGAGAATGCTGCCGACTGGCACATTCTCGGCTGCAGAAGTACGGTGCTGAGGGACACGCTGAAACTTGGTGCAGCCACCGTAAGGTCCAAGTGACAAAGGTCCACAGTTTAGAGTTCTTCTCCCATGGGAGTTGAGGGGTAGGGGGGCAGTGATTATACCTCTCAACAAGGGTACGTAAATATGAAACAACAGAGTGCCACGTGGGTACCTAAAAGTGTGGATATGTAAAGACCGTAAAGGAAACATTTGTAAAGGACTGAGAGACATTGAATGGTTTATTGCACATAATTATATTTTTTGAATAAAGTATATTTTGTTTAATAAAAAAATCCTCTTAGCCCTAATCTCCTGCCTTCTGCTCATATCCCTTCATGCCCTGATCTGTCAAGGACCTATCTACCTCTGCCTTAAATATACATAAAGACTTGGCCACCACAGCTGCCTGTGGCAAAGAATACCACAGATGTACCACTCTTTGGCTAAAGTTCCTCCTCACCTCTGTTCTAAAATGAGGCCCTTGTATTCTGAGCCTGTTTCCTCTGACTCTCCCACCATAAGGACTCACAAGTCCGTTTGCAATTCAACTTTTCTGTTTTGTCTCTATTTGGAAAATAGTCAAATGAAGACATTTATTCTATCAAAGTGCATGACCATACAATTCCCATTACAGTATTCCATCTGTCATTTCTTTGCCAGTTTCCTAATCTGCCTAAAACCATCGGTAACCCCTCTACATCCTCTAAACTACTTGACCCTGCATCTACCTTCAGATCATCTGCAAACCTTGCAACAAAGCCATTAATTCTATCTTTCAAATCATTGACATATAACATTAAACAAATTGGTCCCAACACAGACACCTTTGGAACGCCAGTAGTCTCCAGCAGCCGGCTAGAAAAGCTTCCCTTTATTCCCACTCTTTGCCTCCTGCCCGTCAGCCACTGCTTTATTTATTTTTGAATCTTTCATGTTATACCATGGGCTCTTAGCTTGTTAAGCAGGCTCATGTGTGAACCCTGTCAAAGGCCTTTTGAAAATCCACAAGTACACAAAATCAACAGATTCTCCTTTGTTTGTCTGCTTGTTATTTCTCCAAAGAATTCCAACCAATATGTCAGACAAGATTTTTCCTTGAAGAAATTATGCTGACAACGGCATACTTTGTCATGTGCCTCCAAGTACCCTGAGACCTCATCCTTAATAATCGACTCCAACATCTTCCCAACCACTGAGGTCAGACTAACAGGCCTATAGTTTCCTTTCTTCTGCCTCACTTCCTTCTTGAAGAATGAAGTGACATTTGCAATTTTCCAGTCTTCCAGAACCATTGAAGAATCTAGTGATTCTTGAAAGATCATTACTAATGACTCCATGATCTCTTCAGCCTCCTCTTTCAGGACTGTACACCAGCTGGTCCAGGTGACTGCTCTAGCTTCAGAACTTTCTGCTTCCCAAGAGCTTTATGTCTAGTTATGGTAACTTCACACACTTCATGACCACTAACACCTGGAGCTTCTACCATACTATTTGTGTCTTCTACAATGAAGACTGATGCAAAATGCTTATTCAGTTTATTCACCATTTTGTTGTTCCCTATTACTACCTCTCTAGCATTGTTTGCCAGCAGTCCGGTATCCACTTTTGCCTCGCTTTTACACTTTATGTACCTGACGAAATTTTTAGTTTCTAATCTAACTTAATCTGTATGGATAGATTAGATTAGTGGGAAAAATATAGCAAATGGAATATAATAGATAAAATTGTCTATTTTGGCAGGAAAAATAAAATGTAGCATATTATCAGAAATTTTAAGAGCTCTGAGATACAAATGGGTCTAGGTGTCCTTGTATTGATTTGCAAAAGAAAGTATGTGTGGACGACCAATAATTTAGCATGGGTAAGTTGTTTTATATGCAACAAATGAACATAATAGTCTTTTATTTGTTGAAGTTTAAAAGAACAAGAAAGTATTGCATCAAAATATTGAAGGTTCTTAAAGATAAGAGGTAAATACTTAAAAACAAGTGGTCGTCTAGGGAAAACTGTTTTGGTTTTCTCTCTGATAAAGGGTTATGGTCCATGACATTACTTTCAGTAAAAAGGCAGTGAAGACTGAGGTTTTGATATTATAATAGTTGAAGTAGATACTAGTTTAATTAGCAAGTGGAATAAAAGGTTAGCATTGCAGAGTTAAGGTTACAATTAGATTAGTCATCTCACTAAATGGCAGAGCAGCCAAGTAGTCTCATTGTAATACACATATTTGTGTGTGCTTGCATGACACAGCTCTCATTGGCTTGATGTGGAAAATCCATCTAGCTTTGCCCCCAGGTCAAAGGAAGCACTGCTGCCTGCAGTCTGAAGTTGGCTGATGCCAAAACCTTTCCTCAGCAATGTTGTTATTTCTTCTGGGATTTTGTGAAGGTTTGTGGTTTTGGTATATCATCAAAATGTCTTTTATTATGCTTATTATGTTGTTGGTGGTGAGTAGTTATCTTTACTGTCTGAAACTTCTTATGTGACTTCTTTTCCCAGTTGCTCTTCAGTACTTATACATGGTTTTTCTCAAGATGGAAGAGGAAGAGAACAGTAGCTTTTGAGGGGATGAATGAGAGAGTTGTGTTTCAGCCATCTGCTTCTCTTTTTTTTTTGAATTCAGGTGTTCAATACATGTTGCTGAAATGATGCTTTGCTTATGAACAAAATTGTTGAAAGTTTTTGTAAGCTTTTGACTTTATTCATCCCCATGATCATAGCCCATAACTTGTGGTGAATATGCAGAAGTTTGAAAAAGCTAGTGATAGTACAAAAATTAAATTAATGAAGTTATTTGCTGACTATTTGACATTTAGACATACTGAATGGCACTTGCACTTAACAGCTGCCATACTGCAGAATAGTGTTAAAGTTGGAAATATTACCGGGGCTATTAGTAAAGTTTCATATGAAAGTTGTGCAAGTGAAAGAAAGTATTGCTAAATAGCACAGGCTGGGAAACCAAGACCATGTTGTTAATGCTTTCAGGCTCTGATCTGTAAATACAACTACAACTGAAGAGGTGGTTCTGTTTTGGGTGTAAAATTGCATTTGTCTGAGAAATGTTTTTATCTCGGTTTTCATTCACATACATCTGTACAATGCTGTAAATGGAAGTTCAAAAACCTGCTATCACAATTACAAAGTATTTCAACAGATAGTGTACTAAGATGCTGGGAATTTGCTGCAGTAGGCTAGTTCTAACCTCAGTGCAAGACAATTGCAGCAACAGTTTTCTGCTTGTAAGCCACATCATGGAGCAGGGATCAGTTTGAGTGCCAGCTTTGGTGTTGTCACACCACTCCCAGGACCTAGGATTTTTCCTGACCTATGCTGCTGTCATGTTTATATTTCTCTCTATGATTGTCTGCCTTCCCCTTATACGCAAAGATGTGCTGATTCTTAGGTTAATTGTCTACTCCAAAATGGCCTTAGTGTAGATGGGAGACAGGAGGGGCAGAAGAGAGTTGAAATGAGAGAAAAGAGGTTACAGAGAAATAAATGGGGGAATAGAACTGATAGAAATATTTTGAATGTCAGCATAGATTTGATGGCCCAAATAACCATTTACCATGGCCTAAAATGAAAATAATGCAAAAAAATATGTAATATTAAGCAATCAAAACATCCCATATATATTAAAAACAATATAAAACATAACATAACAAAAAGAATACAACACTCAAATATTCAAAATATAGCAATCTTAAATACCTCACTTGGGAGCCCTCAATTATATAGCTGCAATTAATCTCAGAACTTCTTACAGACATGCAGACATGGAGAGACAAATCCCAACCTCACTGAAGCTTCACCAACATGATGTTTCATGAAAGTACCTTTAAGATGAACAGTTCCATCAATAACTTAAGCTACCTGTACTTTTTAAATCATTAATATCTTTCCTATTGACACTTGGAAATAGAAAATGCATTAAATTGTCTAGAGACATTTACATCTCCAGTGGGAGCAATCTTAGCCCAGACAATTACATGCAGTTATATCCTTTACCTGCATCCAAAAAGTAAAGCACAGTGGAATGATCCCTGGCTTTGAATTATTAAATGCATGTAAACTTGCGGATGCCTGGGAGACTTGTGATCAACTTATAATTGATAAAGGGGATTGATATCAAATATAATTTTCATGATTAAAGTCATATGAAGCTACAATGATCAGTTAGGATCAGAGCTAGACTATATAGAAATCATTTTGTCTCTGACTATCAGAGTCATAAAGTCGTACAGCAATACAATATGGGTTAAGGTCTTTTGGCTCAACAAGCCAACACTGACTGCAGTGCTCACCCAGCCAGTCCCAATTTCACCTCCAAGCTTCAATCCTTCATGTACCTATCCAATGATGCTTAAATGTTACTATTGTACCTGCCTCAACCACTTCCTCTGGCAGATTATTCTATATATCCATTCCCCTCTGCATAAAAGAACTCCTTCTCACCCTAAATCTATTCCCGTTCGTTTTGGATGCCCCTACCTTGAGCAAGTGGTTGTTACCAGGCACCTTTTTGATGCCTCTTATGATTTCAATCACTTCTATAAAGTCATCTTTCATTATCCTACATTCCAAAGAACAAAGACCCAGCATGCCCAACATTTCTCTACAACCCAAGTCCCAGCAACATCCTTGTAAATATCTTCTGCATTCTTTCCAGTTTAGTGACATCTTTCCTATAACGAGGCAAACAAAACTGCAGCCTCAGAAGTGGTTGTAGAACTGCAAAATAATACTCCAACTCTGATACTCTCAGTGTCCTGACTGATAAAGTCCAGCATTTACGTTTTTCATCATCCTGTTTACTGGTGACAATATTTTCAACAAACAGTACACTTGTATTCCTGGGTTGTTACTGTGTGTGCATTAACAACTGTTCAACCTACTTTGATTTAGTGCATATGATTGTACTCTCATGCAAAAGAGAAACAGGTTCTTATTCTTTTTGATATATTGGTGTAGGCTTCCTTTTGGAAAAGGTTCATTTATAGAACCTATGTGCTTGTAGTTTAGCAACCCTTTCACGTCCATTTTGATTAGTTAACAGCTTGAACACTTTATATGTACTCTTGTGATTGTGTAGTAAATCTACTGTATGTATTTCAGTAACTTTCCCTTTGTTTGTTCGTTTCAGCATTAGCATGACCCAGTTCTTGCATTGTCTACTTGGTGGCATATTTTTCATGCAAATGGAAATCCAAGATCTAATTGAATTATAAAAAGGGTCTAGTCTTTCCTAGAGTACATGACAAATAAAATCTTCTTGGGCTACCAACCAGGTACAGGTATCAATTTTAACTGATTTTTCAATCACAAACTCTGCCATCTTCATCAGGGATGATGCCAAGGCACATCTAGTCTGGTGGTATAAAAAACAAGGAATTTTTGGGGTTGCCTGGTGAAAGAAGCCACTGGAATAAAACTAGAGGAAAATAATTTTAACAAAGATGAAGATTGCACTATAAGTAAGAACTGGAATTTTATTGTAAACAAGGTGGGATAGCAGAAACCTGATTGGTTGAGGATCAATGGGGGTATATATACCAATGGACTAGATGTGCCAAGGCATCATCCCTGATGAAGATGGCAGGTGTTGTCATCAAAACTTTGGTTAAAATCAATATCAGTACCTACCTGGAAGCCCGAGAAGAGTCCATTCGTAACTGAATTATATTTATCTCATTTGCCACAGCATGTAAAAATGTGTATATTCCATACAGAGATAAGTGTACTTTTTCCAGCAAAAGAATGATATTGTTTTTAATTTTTTAGTAATCCCCAGGGCATTTGTAGATTTAATAATACTGGTGACAGTTGGTTGATCATAATCCATCCAGACTGAGATATTAGCTATTACTACTCTCATCACAGAGAATTCCAACAAATTCTATTTGCAATTAAGGTAAACTTTAATTTAGCTAATTAAGAGGTTATTTGCCATTGCACAGTTTTCAAATTATCACAGTAAATTCACTCAAAGATATATGTGCTTGCAAGAAAGGTAATAAACTCAACAATTTTAAGGTTGTTGGAATGTTTCTGCTACATTAAACTCAAAATAGAAAAAAACATTTAAAATATTATTTACAAATAGCATTTGTTGTTCCATGTAGGATGATCTTGCTTAAAGTAAGAAGAGTGAATTTGCATTTTATAACTTGCACATCTGTTCACAGATGTTCCAATGCATACTATTACATAATGAACTATTTAAAATGGATAGTTTTTTGTGCCGCTGACACACAAATATTTTATCTCATTAAATCCTCAAATGTCAATGAATGGTCAGTCAATGTGGTTAGTTCTACTTTCTGCTGTTTTGCTATTGTATCGAAAAGCCAACTACAAAGTTTAAAAATGATTTCCCCATTTTCCCATAAAAGGGAAATATCCTCTTAGCAAATACCCCTATCTTTCAATAAACTCTGATTTTATTTCTCTAAACCTCAGTGAGACCCAACTCTTCATTCCAGAAATTGACCTAGTGAATCTCCTCTGAAATCCCTGCAAGTAAATATTTTTCATTTAAGTAAGCAACACTGAATGACTTACACTAAATGCGTTCTCACCAATCCTCTAGTCTTTTGAGCAACTCTACCCATTTGCACATGTTAATCCTTACCATTGAAAGTTCATATGCAGCATGCTGCTGTAAGCTTCACACCAAGGCTGGTAATTAGAGCCAGGGTCATTAACATACTGTATACACAAGAATTCACTAAGTGTTTGGATGTCATCTTCAAGTTGCCGCACTTACAGAAGATGTAATTTGTGAATGTGGTAAGTGATACAGAGCCTTGAGAAAGACCTAAGGTAACAATGAGAATAGACTCTATTAAATGGTATACTGTAGCTGCAACTGGATTGGTGAACAAAGATTCATCCAACTGGATATGGACAGAGCGAAAATGTATTGGATGATGTGCCCAAGTGTTTTGAATGCTTTGAACAATAAAAGAAGAATGAAGGTAGGAGATTGATCTCAGCCTTCTCTCATTCTCCATCTCTTAGCAGTTAGCCTCCTATGTTTGAAGACAAATGCTGTCGTCTGCAACAAAAAAAAACAGAATATTCAGTAAGACAACCAGCATGTGTGGATGCCAAAGGGGTACATTAATGTTTCAGATCAAGATGTCAACATACCTAATGCAAGCTCCTGACTTAAAATAATAGCATGCACTTTTTACCCTTGCAAATGCTGCTCAATTCATTGAGTTCTCCAGTTTGTTATCTTGTCCTCTGCTCAATCACATAAACACAAGAGATACTGCAGAAGATGAGAAATGTTTATTGACAAATCTGCAGAATCTCTTGTGTTTATCCCACCATCTACAGAATTTCTTGTTTTTATTCCTGCATCTGCAGAGTCTCTTGTGTTTGTTCCAGCATCTGCAGGATCTCTTGTTATTATTTACAGCATCTGCAGAGTCTCTTGTGTTTATTTCAGCATCTGCATAATCTCTTGTACTTATGATTTGCTGCACCATTGTGAAATCTCTTTGAGTACAGTATATCTACACTAAAGAAGTTTAAATCTCTTTGGCAGAATTCATTGAAACCCTCTTTCACTGCTCCTCCTCTGTGGTCTCATTCCAGACTCTGTTCAGTCATGCTCTGCTCAAAGTAAAATGGCTGCCAATGCACTTATACTGTGTGGCCATCCCTGTATCTCTTGTGCTTCAAACAGTGGCTACTGAGTGTATATTTGTAGTCTTCTGGTGCTGTAACCCGTCCACTACAGGATCTGATGTGTTGTGCATTCAGAGATGCTCTTTGGCACACTGCTGTTGGATCACATGGTTATTTGAGTTACTGTCGCCTTCGTTGTTAATGAGGGAGGTCAGAAGAGAATGGCCAGATTGGATTGAGCTAACTATTGAACCAATATGGCCATTCTCCTCTGACCTCTCTATTAAACAAGGCACTTTTACCCATAGGATTGTCACTCACTGATATTTTGTTTATCACACCATTCTCTGTAAACTCTCGAGACTGTTGTGCATGAAATTCTCAAGAGATCTGCATATTCTGAGAAACTGTAACCATCCCATCTGGCACTATAGTTCCATGGTCAAGGTCACTGAGACCAAATTCTGATGTTTGGCCTGAACGAAAAATTAACCTCTTGAACTTTTCTCTTGATCTTGTCTGCATGCTTTTATGCATTGAGTTACTGCCACATAAATGGCCGAACAGTAATTTGCATTAATAGGTAGGTGGCCAGGAGTACCTAATAAAATGACTATTGATTGTATCTGGAAGTAATTGTTTTCTGCAGAGCCATAGAACATGACGGCCCAAAGGACAAACATAGCAGTCTAGAAAAATTCTAACTCAAATAATTGTTGCACTGCTCACCATTGTAAATGTTTGTAATTCAAAACATCTTTAGAAAGCAGAAAACATCTGTAGAAGTACAAAGTTCAAAGTTCTAAGTACATTTATTATCAAAGTACATATAACATGTCAAAATGGTTGTCACGTTCTCCTTCGGGTGTAACGGAACGCCGAATTCAACGTCGAGATAAACCACAGTCAATGAAACTAGTTTGCAGTAAGATTAACCATTTACTGTTCACTCTTCACATTAACATATGGTGAAAACTGTTGATAAAACAATACAAAATTGATACAGTATTTGTTCCTTCCTTAATATCACATTTCAATTGTAAATACTTGTAAAGGTGACTATAACTACATTACACTAAGGTGCAGTATACAGGGAGAGTTTACCTGCGCCATTGACTACTTTAAATACACTTCAATGCAAACTATCCGCAACTCTTTAACTAACGAAAACATAAACACTATCGACCGTCGTTACTTTTAACAGGATCGGCGTTAACATCTTAGTTCAATATATCGATTATCTATTAACTTACAGCGTTGCTCTCACTGTGATTTCTAATGCTTGCAAAACAACTTCTGCTCAGGTGTGCCTCGTGGTGAGCCCCCACCCTCGCGTTAATTTCAAACCGGTATTTTCCCCCGAGACGCGGCGAAACCGGATGTGACGTCATCGCATGCCGATATATTTTACATGCAATGAATATACTTTAAACACTTCTAATTCTAACTAGAAAATACTAACAAATGAATTACTAAGCGAAAATATTATAAACTAAATAACTGTCGTAAAGACAGCACAATGGTTGTTGTGATGAGTCTAGTGTGCTAGTGTAGTGGGCAGTGCTTGCTGCTCTCACTTTCAGTTTCCACTGAGAGCTAGTAGTCTTGGGAAAATGAGAGCTGAATGTGTAAGTCTCTCCCTGCCAGTACATAGCCTCTCTAACAGCAAGCCTCATGTAGTGCCTACTTTTCCATGGTGACACACGGAAACGGAACTCCTTTCAGAATCAGGCTGAACTACAGAGGATGTGGAGGAGATCTGGCCCCTGCACACATAGCACACAGTCCTACCAGTGTGCGAACACGTTCTGGTGTTCACAAACCAGATTCCCAATTATGGATAAATATTCCCATCAATTTGAGGGCAGCCTTGAGAGAGATGAAAGCTGTGGGAGTAAACCCAGACATCAAATCCAGAGTGAGCCCCTAAGGCGTCTGGACATCATACTTCCAGCAGCTTCTGCAGCGAAGCTGGTGCCAAACACATTGCTTCACAAGCTTTCCTTTGGACTACACTGGTGAGGCCTAAAGTGAACCTTGATGACTGGGCATCTCAGGGTCTCCATACCTTCCGCCCAGGTTTGTGATGATGATCACCATCACCCACTGTCCTCCGAGACAGACAGATGTCAACGATGAATACTTCATACAAACTTGAGGTTCATCTTCCTGCAGGCAGCTACAAAACAAAGAAACCCAATAAAACCCATTAAAAAGGAAGTCAGTTAAACACCCAAATGTGCAGAAAGGAAACCAAAAACATACAAACAATAAAAGTAAGCAAATAGCATTCAGAACTGAAGTTCACAAAAGTGGGTTGCAGAGATGAATAAACCCTTCAGAGCAGCGAGCTAAAGTTCAGTGCAGAGTTGAGTAGAATTAGCAGAGCAGCGACTGAACCAGCCCATCCCTTACTTCTGGCCTGGACACCTTGGCCTCTTTCAATCTGTTTAGATGCCTAAACTGTTGAAACTTCAGGTCATTCCTTGCTCTCTGACCTGGGCCCTGCCACTTTGATACGCTCTCAGGTCAGTGCCCTGCCACTTCAATTTGGCCTGTACCCAGCTTTTCCAATTCAGCTTGGCACTTAATTCAATCAAACCTGGGGTCTTTCCTCAATCTCGGGCCCAGGTTCAGAGCCACTGTTTTGACTCTGCATCACCTCAGTTCTGCTGAATCAAGTCTGCACAGTCATTCCCTTCTCTCCAGTCCGGACCCTACCGCCTCGATTCAGCCCATACACAGCACCCCACAAGTGTTCTACACCTTTGACCCTTCAGTTCCCACTGCAAAAATGCCAGTTCGTAAAGGCAATTCAAAAGCTCAACACCTACAGGAATCAGATTATCCCAACTGGAATAATACAGTCTATTGTTTACAGCAATCATTTACCAGGAAAAGTGTAATTCATGAAGAATTTAGTTGTTTTCTTTGTTTTATTTGTCACCAGGAAGCAGTCTCTGAGCTTCACCAGCACCACCTTAAACTGGAAGTGTTGCAGCGACCAGGAGTATCAACCATCAACTAAGATGTCAGCAGATGATAACTAAATTAGAGCTGGTGAGAATTTTTTTACCTGAAATGTGTACTAGATTGAGCCTGTGTGTAAGAGATTATAGA
The DNA here is from genome assembly GCF_030144855.1 of Hypanus sabinus. Lineage (NCBI taxonomy): Eukaryota > Metazoa > Chordata > Chondrichthyes > Myliobatiformes > Dasyatidae > Hypanus > Hypanus sabinus. The sequence goes on along the minus strand of NC_082713.1, from coordinate 60,218,955 downwards.
CCAGAGAATAATGCTTCAAGATCATAGTCCATTATCAATTTAGCATAATGAATTTTCTACCCTGCACACTCCCAGTGGGCAGTGTATGTAGGCACTAATGCCCTGAACAAAAAGAAGTTTATATCACTTTTCCAACACACCCATAAATGCCATTTTGGAATTCAAAGGGCAATTTTAGTACCACAAGATTTTTATAATCTTTCTTTTTGTAATGCATGCATGTGTAAAATACTTTTTGGAAATGTTTCATATGTAGTATGTATGAGATTAACCACACTATCCAGCACTGCTATTCGGCTGAGAGCTACTGCTTTTGATAGAGAATGTTCTGTATTTATCTCTGCCCGGCTTTTATTGCTTAAATTTGCAGAATTATAAAAGAAGCCCACAGCGCTAGTCTAGTCTAATTTACACTAGTCTAGTGATTTGTACTTTGTGATCCTACCCTTCCAGAATCAAAAAGGTGAACCTTCATTTGCCTTGATCTGTTATTCTCAACAATGACAGTGGGATTTATCCCAGCTGGAATAATTAATAACTGGCCCAAACGTGAATTTGAAGATCATAGATTGCTTCTTGGCTGAAGGTATACCAGTAAAATTTCTATACTTTCCTCACTGCAGGATTGGAGTAGAGGGTTACCTAAGAGAAGATAAGAACTCATTAGCTCAAGAGCTGGAGAAGAAGGAATCTGATAGAAGAGGAGAGTGGACCATAGGAGAAAGGGAAAGAGGAGGGGACCCTAGGGGAGGTGATAGGCAGGTAGTGAGGAATAGAAGAAGAGGGGAGGGGAAGGGAAGATATATTTTAACTGGAGAGACAAATTGACATTCATGCCAGCAGGTTAGAAGCTACCGAATACACAATGTTGCTCCTCCACTATAAGGGAAGGCTCATCATAATACTAGAGGAGACGATAGACTGACATGTTGGAAAGGGAATGGGAATTGGAGTTTCACTTCTGGCAGATAGAATGGAGGTGCTTGATGAAACGGTCCCTCAGTTTATGATGGGCCTCGCTAATGTAGAGGAGTCCAGATTGGAATCACCAGATACAATATTCGAAGGTAAAGTACGACCTCACCTGGAAGGACTTTTGGGGCCCTGAATTGGAGATGAACGGACAAGTGTAGCACTTTGTACACTTGAAGAGATGAGTGCTGGAAGAGAGATTCCTGGAGAGGGTCAAATGGACAAGGGAATCATGGAGACTGTGATCCCTGGGGATGGGAATGGGAGATAAAGATATGTTTGGTGGTCAGATTCATTTGGACATGATGGAAGCTGAGGAGAATGTGAAGACTCTTTTACTGTATTCGTAAAGGCAGGTAAATGTTATTTTTTTAAACTGAAGTATTATTATTTAAGCAAATTATTGATACAGTATTTTTAAATTACATATATTATTTGAACATAAAATATTTGAATAGTAACTTACAATGCAGATGTAAATTTAAACCAAATATTTACTAATTTACCCTGAAATACATGAATAAATATTAACTTGTCTCACTTCACATCACTGTAAATACTCAGAAAAACCTTCTAAGTTCATATTACCAGTGCACAATCTAGTTTACTGACACATATTCTACAAACTGTCATATTGCCCGATTTATCATCTTGTGTTTCTCTCTCCTCTCCCTGCATCTTTTAAATCAGCTTTTTCTCGCTAGTCCTGCCACAGGGTTTTGGCCCGAAATGTCAACTGCACTCTTTTCCCAGATACTGCCTGGCCTGCCGAGTTCCTCTAGCATTTTGAGCATGTTGCTCTGATTTCCAGCACCTGCAGATTTAGTCATGTTCGCGAAATGAACCTCAGCTATTTTCTCAATATATAGTTTTTATTTTTGGCTTAATAAGAAAGAAAATCCAAATTATTTAATTCCATGAGGAAGGATATAACCCACATGTTATCTTCATCTCCACATTCTGAAATTACAAGCTAGGTTCCTACTTATTTACTGTGCAAAAACCATAAAGGGAGAAGATTGCTGGAAAATCCTGCAATGATCTGATTCTGCTGTAATCAGCTTGAATTTATTCCTATAAATTTCAGGAAATTTGGCCATGCCTTGTTGGAGATTCCCTACCAATCCTGAGATGTTACATTCCTCAAGTGGCAAAGGATGCATTTTTGAAATGCCTGTGTAGTTTCTGCTGGGGAATTTGCCCTCTGGACCAATGAACAGGAACACTGGGGAGAAATGATTACAAGTGAAAAGCTTGACCATTAATTAAATTACATACTCTGAAATAATTTAATGAAATGTATTGAAAAGTTAAGTGTAACGTCATATTAGAAGTTTAAAGGTACATCTTATGTACTTCCTTCATATTTGTTCAAAATAATATATTTAATTTCTAATTTATTAATTCAGCCATTTTGTGTGCAGATATTACACTGCATTTGTGTGGCTTCTGTTGCTATCAAGCTATTGACCATTTGGAATTGTGGTGATAGATCTGGAAAAGTTAATTCAAAATTAACGTTACCAACAGCAAGCCTATGGGCAGTTTAGATACTGTCAACAAATTTTAGACCATAATTATTCTCTAGGTTTATTGGAAACAGTGTTTTGATTGCTTTTTTGGGGGGTATTCTTATGTTCTGCCTTTCACACTTCCAGAATAACTACAAGATGCACGGTTAACAGTTATCTGTTAGACATGTTTATTACAAACCTGGACAAATTCAGTATCACTTAAAAAATGCCATTCAGTCCCAGCTTTAGTCACTTTAAGCACTCCCACTGCTTCAAAGAGAATAAATTAAGCAATCTATTACTGATGCCTGGAACACATTCTTTAACCCAGTTTTGTTTTTGAAGGTTTACACATTATTTACATTACATTTTAATCTTCACTTAGAGGATAGAAAACAGGCCATTGTCCAAAACTGCAGGAAAGACATTTTAAAGAAGTTAAGTTTTTCTTTAGCATGCCACACCAGACAGTCAGCCGTTCTTGTCTGGCATGTGGTGTCAGGATTGGTCCCCTTTCAGATTAACCGGGTCACAATATGAACGATCCTGATTCGACCCTTGTATTTTTTACGAGGCTGAGTGGCTAGCTCGACACTCAACTTGGCACGGATGGAAAGCGTGCTCGGGGTTGGCTCGACTCGGATTCGAACTCGGGAGCCATCGCTCCGGAGTCCGGCGCTGATGCCATTGCTCCACCAGCCGGCCAGGGAGTCAAGTGAAAAGTGAAGTGATCTCACATTTTAAAAAATGATTATTATCCTGACAACTGTTAGGCTGTGAATTTTGGCTCCATCATGCTGCAGCGTTGGTTTATTTTAAATTGGCTCCCTTTGGGTGTGTTTGCATTGTTCGCGCAGTCTGATATATTGTAAAGAATAGCAGTGGCGCTTAAGTGTACTACATTTGCAAGAAAGACACTATCTCTAAATTGCATCCCCATAATGTAACTAACACCTCAGCTTCAACTCACAGGGAGTACTCAGAATCAGCTTATATTGAGTACCCAGAATTCAGCAGCAAGAATAACACTGTACCGTGTGATTTGCCTACTCTTGTAGAATGTATGCCAGTCATGTGAATGCCTACAGAAAGTTGTTACTTGAGGCTGTGCTTCTGGCATTGACCTTCACAGCGGTTTGATCATTCAGACACTTTAATGTGAGCCTGGAGGACCTCTGGGCATTGTTTGAGTAGAGAACTTCCCTGCCCTTTCCACATCAATTTGCATGGATATCAGTACTAGTTCAGGGAATCTGTTGCTGCTCCAAACTACTAGCCAAATGACTTCCTTCATCAGTTCACATCACAATATACCTCCCCTTTTATCAAGTATGTGCTCCCTCTAATCATCATTAGAACTGGTGCTAGTCTCTCATTAAATTGGTCCCCATGATGATGTATGCAGCACAATTGGTGTAGACTGTTAGCAAATCCTCATAGTGCACAGGTGAGATAATATTTTTATACCTCCACAGGAGGAATGTGATGATTAACAATAACAGCAATTTAATTTTAAAGGCAGAGCTCAATGCACATGAAATACTGTAACATTTACACTCAGTGGCCATGTTATTAGGTACAGGGTGCACCCAATAAAGTGTCCACAAAAGTGGAACTTGCTGCAGTCTTCTGCTGCTATAGCCCATTCATTTCAAGTTCCGACAAGTTGTGCATTCATAGATGCCCTTCTGCACACCACGATTGTAAAGCGTGGTTATTTGAGTTAATGTCGCCTTCCTGTCAGCTTGAAACAGTCTGGCCATTCTCCTCTGACCTCACAAATTAACAAGGCATTTTCGTCCACAGAAATGCCGCACACTGGATGTTTTTGTTTGTTTTTTGCACTATTCGCTGTAAAATGTAGAGACTGTTGTGTATAAAAATCCCAGGAGATCAGCAATTTATTGAGGTACTTATACAGCCCCATACAGCAGCAATAATCATTCCACAGTCAAAGTCACTTAGGTCACATTCCTTCCCAGTCATGATGTTTGGTCTGAAGATAACTGAAACCTTTGACCATGTCTACATGCATTTATGCATTGAACTGCTGCCACAGCAGAATTAGAATCAGACTCAAGTTTAGTACAACTGCCACATGTCGTGAAATTTGTTGTTTTGCGGCAGCAGAGCAATGCAATACATAATAATAAGAAAGCACAAATTACAATAAGAAATATACATTTTAAAAATTAAATTAATTAATTATTTTAAAAAGAGAGAAATGAAGAAAAAATATATTGAGGTAGCATCCATAGTTCATCAAAATCTGGTGGTGAAGGAGAAGAAGCTGTTCCTAAAATCTTGAGTGTGTGTCGTTAGGCTCCTGTACCTCATCCTTGAGAAGAGTGCATGCCTTAGGCGTGATGGGGGTCCTTAATTGACAAAGTCACCTTTCGGAAGTATTGCCTTTTGAAGATGTCCTCAGTGCTGGGGAAGAAAGTGCCCAAGATGGAGCTGGCTGAGTTTAGAACTTTTTTGCAGCTTTCCTGATCTTGTGCAGTCGCTGCTCCATACCGGACGGTGATGCAAGAATTTAGTACGCTCTCCATGGTACATCTGTAGAAATTTGCAGGGGTCTTTGATCTAATACCAAATCTCCCCACACTTCTAATCAAATATAGCCACTGCTGTGCTTTTTTTGTAATTGCATCAAAATATTGGGCCCAGGATAGATCTTCAGAGATGTTGACACCCAGGAACATAAAACTGTTCACCATTTCCACTGTTGATCCCTCAATGAAGACTGGTGTGTGTTTCCTCAACTTCCCCTTCCTGAAATCCATGATCAATCCTTTGGTCTTACTGATGTTGAGTGCAAGGTTGTTCTGACTCCTCTCAACCAGCTGACCTATCTTGCTCCTGTACACTCCCTTGTCAACATCTGAAAACCTGCCAACAGAAGTTGTTTATTACTTACTTATTGAGACACAGCATGGAATAGGCCGTTCCAGACTTCGAGCCGTGCCACCCAGCAATGCTCTGAATTAACCCTAGGCTAACCATGGGACAATTTATAATGACCATTCAACCTACCAACTGGTACGACTTTGGATTGTGGGAGGAAAGCCAAACACACAGTCACGGTGAAATCGTACAAACGCCTTACAGGCAGCAGCAGGAAATGAACTCGTATCACCTGTACCATAAATCACTCTGCTAACCAGTACACTACCATGTATCATCGGCAAATTAATAGACAACGTTTGAGATGTGCCTAGCCACACAATTGTGGATGCAGAGAGAGTAGAGCAGTGAGCTAAGCATGTATCCTTGAGATGAGGCAGAGTTGATTGTCAATGAGGAGGAGATGTTTCTGACCTGTACTGACTGTGGTCTTCCAACGACAAGGTCAAGGATCCCATTGCAGATGGAGGTACAGAGGCCCAGGTTTTGGAGCTTGTTGGTCAGTACTAAGGGCATGATGATGTTGAATGCTGATCTGTAATCAATAAACAGCAGCCTGATGTAGGTCTTGTTATTCAATCTCTGAAGACAGTTTATCGACTGATCTTTATAAACTCACTGATTCTCACAGCTACCTGAACTATATGCTTCCTACTCTGTCACTTGTAAAAATGCCATCCTCTTCTCTCAGTTCCTCCATCCCCACTGCATCTGCTTTCAGAATGAAGTGTTTCATTCCAGAAGTAAGGAGGTGTTTTCCTTCTTCAAAGAAAGGGGTTTTCCTTCCTCCACCATCAATGCTTCCCTCACATGCATTACTTTCATTTCACGCACATCTGGTCTCACCCCATCTTCCCACCATCCCATCAGGGACAGGGTTCGTCTTGTCCTCACCAACACCCGCTAACCTCCGTGTCCAGCAAATAAGTCATTGCAACTTACACCATCTCCAACGGGATCCCATACCAAGCACATCTTTCCCTCTACCATCACAATGAGGCCACCGATCAGGTTGGAGGAGCAACAGCTTATATTCCATTTGGGTAGCCTCCAACCTGAAGGCATGAACCTAGATTTCTCAAACTTCTGGTATTTGTCTCCCCCACCCTCCTTCACTGTCCCCCATTCCTGTTTTCCTCTCTTTACTTGTGTATCACTTCCCTCTTGTTTTCCTCCCACTTCCCTTTCCTCTATGGCTTTCCATCCTCTCCTGTCAATTCCCCTTACCCCAGCCTTTATCTCTTCCAACAATCTTCCTGCTCTTTATTTCACTCTCCCCCTCTCCAGGCTTCACCTATCACCTACCACCTTGTACTTCTTCCTCCACTTCCCTTCTTCCACTACCTCCATTTCACGGACTTTTCATCTTTTGTTCCACTCCTGCTGAAGGGTCTCAGCCCGAAACATTGATTATTTACTCTTTTCCATTGATACTGCCTTGCCTGCTGAGTTCTTCCAGCATTTTGTGTGTGTTGCTTTGACTTCCAGTATCTGCAGATTTTCTCGTGTTTGGTGTTGCTATTGTCCAGGTGATCCAAGGAAGAGTGGAGAGCCAGTGAAACTGCATCTACTATAGTCCTATTGTAGCAAGAGGCAAACTGCAGTGGGTTCAGGTCTTTGATTAGGGAGAAGTTGATTCTGGCCATGACCAACCTCTGAATGCACTTTATCACTGTAGATATGTGCATCTGAGTGACAGTCATTGAAGCTCCTCACCCTGCTCTTCTTGAACACTGTTATGATTGTCACCCTTTACAAACGGTAGGAACCTCCGCCTACAGCAGTGAGAGATTGAAGACGTCTTTAGACGCTTCCACCAGTTGCTTGGCTCAGGTTTTCAGTGGCCTACTGAGTACACTATCAGGGCTTGATGCCTTGTGAGGTTTCACTTTTTCAAAAGATGTTCTGATGTCAACTTCTGAGACAAATAAAACATAGTCACCAGATGCTGCAGAGAGTCACACAGGTGTAGTTTTATTCTCCCTTTCAAAGCATATGTAACTGGTGTTGAGCTCATCTGGGAGTGCATCATCACAGCCAATCATGATGATCGATTTTGCCTTGTATGAAATACTGGTCCCTAAATTCTGCCAGAGCTGACCTGCATCCAATTCCATCTCTTACTTCAATTGAAATTGTTTTTTTTTTCACTCTTAAAATAGTCTTCCATCAGTTGTTTCTGGACTTCTTATCTAGTTCTGGATCACTGGTCTTGTATGGCACAAATCTAGCCCTTAGCAGACTATGAACCTCCTGGTTCATACATGGGTTTTGGTTTGAGTCTATGCTTTCATCAAGACACAGGTCTTGAATAAGTCAGTGACGAATTTGGCATATTCATTCAGATATGCAAATGAATTCCTGAATATTGTCCTGTTCACTGACTCAAAGCAGTCCTGTAACCTCTCCTCTGCCTCCCTTGACTGTATAATTAGCTGACTAGATATATGCAGTAACAAGCTGGTGTACAGGTGGACCTAATAAAATAGCCCACTTTATGTATTTACTTTAAGTTACCTAAAGTCAGATTTTTATCTTTACATTTCCTACCTCACTGCATTAGAATGAAGGTACTCTAATTTGACATGGAAGGAGGTCACTTAGTCCATCAATTCATGCTGGCCTTTTGTCGTGCATACTTGAGAATGCCATTCCACTGTTCTTTCACTATGTTACTTCACATTGAATGGAGGAAATCCTTCTTAAGTATGTGTTGAAAATCAGAATTTTGAGAATTTTGTGGTGATCATAAATATTGTTGATATAGCTTTGGCTCTTTATTTTTTTTCTTACCCAGATTAATTACCTATTGCATCTGAGAACCCTCTTGAAAAGGACTAACTCCTTAGACTAACAAGAACTGATATTCTTAGGTAGTTTGATAAATAAAAACAAAGAAAACACATGTAGCATCTTTATGGTCTCAAGATGTTGACAGCCAATATTATTATTCTCTATTGTTGCTACGATATTGACATGTTGGGAAAGAATGAGTTATAACGTAAAAAAAAATTGAAAGGTAAATCTTGCCTGATAACTGCTACAGAAATCAAACATTTCTTTTTCATCAGACCTAAAAGCTGGAAAATCATAATATTAGATCAGATTTTGTTTAAATGTTAAAATTAATTTATTTTACAAATTCATACAAAAGCACATTCATTTACTATATAATATAGAATTTACACTTTCAGTGACCTTAAGAAGTCTGCAGATACTGGAAATCCAAAGAAACACACACAAAACGCTGGAGGAACTCAGCAGGCTAGTCAGCATCTATGGAAATAGATAGTCAATGTTTCAGGCTGAGACCCTTCTTCAGGACTGTGAAGGAAGGGGGAAGATGCCAAAATCAAAAGGTGGGTGGAGGGGAAGGAGATTAATTGGAAGGTGGTAGCTGAAGCCACGTGGGTCGTAAGGGTCAAGGGCTGGAGAAGAAGGAATCTGATAGGAGAGGAGGCTGGAGTATAAGAGAAAGGGAAGGATTAGGAGACCGAGGGGGAAGTAATAGGCAGGTGAGAAAAGTAAAAAGCCAGAGTGAAGAATAGAGCAAGTGGGGGGAGGAGTATTTGTTTATTGGAAGGAGAAACTGATATTTGTGTCATCAGTTTCAATGCTACCCTGACAGAATGTAAGGTGTTGCTCCTCCACCCTAAGGGTGACCTCAACCTGGCATTAGAGGAGGCCAAGGACCAACATTCAAAATGGGAATGGGAATCTGATTTAAAGAGTTTGGCCACTGAGAATTCCTGCTTGTGGTGATGGTATAGGGGTGCTCGACAAGGTAGTCTCCAAATTTAGAGGAAGCAGTATTGGGAGCACCCCTACACAATAGATGACCACAGCAGGTTAACAGGAGAAGAACATCTTCAGGCCCTGAATGGAGGTGAGGGAGGAGGTGTATGGATAGGTGTAGCACTTAGGTCGCTGGTAGGGATTAGTGCCAGGAGGGAGATTAGTGGGGAGGGACGAACGAACAAGGGAATCATGCAGGAAGTGATTGCTGTGGGAAGTGGAGGGGGGATGATAAGGATATATTAAGTGGTAGGATTCCTTTGGAGGTGGCAGAAGCTTAAGAGGATAACGTGTTGGACACAGGGGCTGATAGGGTGGTAGGTAAGTACCAGAGGACTTCTATCACTGTTAAGGCGGTGGGAAGATGGGGTGAGTACGGATGTATAGGAAATGGAGGAGATGAGGGTGTGGGCAAGATCTATAATGGAGTGAGGATAACCCTGTTCTTTAAAGAAGGAGAACATCTCTGACGTCCTGTACAGGGAACTGATGCAGTGGATGCAAAGTGACATAGAAAAGGGAATAGTATCATTACAGGAGACAGAGAGGGAAGAGGTAAGGTGGAGAGAACTGTGGGGATCAGTAGGTTTATAAAAGATGTCGGTTAGCAGCTTGACTCCAGAGTCGGAGAGATCGAGAAAGTGGAGAGAGATGGATCAAATGAACTTAAGAGCAAGGAGGCAAAGTTGATGAAATTGATGAGCTTAGCATGGATGCATGAAGCAGTGCCAATGTATTCGTCAATGAAGTGGGGGAAAAGTTGAATGTAACCAGGAAGGCTTCAGACATGGAGCGTTCAGTAGGCAGCTCTTCATGTTCACAACATAATTAAAAGCTCCCAGAACTCAACTATCTCAATGAAAATGAATTTAAAATATATTTAATTTAGCATAATTCAGTCATCTTCAGAGTAACCAATTTACTTTTAATGCACTAATTTTGTATTTTAATTATCTAGTTTTAAGCTTACTTCTCATCCTCCAAATTTGCCTCATTGTACAGTATTTTAAACACTTGAATTTAAAATGCCAGTGTTGTGGCCATTACAGAAATGTGGCTGTCACAAGGGCAAGAATGGCTGCTGGATGATCCAGGGTTCACGTGTTTCAAAAAAGAAGTGAGAATATCTCAGCTGCTGAAAGAGGGGACAAGGTGGAAACTTTGTCTACTCAGTCAGTGTTGGAAGGCAGGAAAAGGAAGATACTCACTTTATTGGGAGTATTCTATTGACCACTCCCTCTCCCCCATTGGGGGCAGAGGCACTGAGGAGCAAATTGGGAAGCAACTTTTAGAAAGGTACAGAAACAAAAGATTCTTGTCACAGGTTTCTTCAAATTCTCTAATATTGATTGGCACACCCTTAGGTTTAGGTGGAGCAGAATTTGTTAAGTGTGTCCAGGAAGTATTTCTGACAGGCTGACTAGAGGAGAGGCAATACTAGATCAATACTAGGCAATGAGCCTAGTCAGGTGACAGATCTCCCATTGGCAAAGCATTTTGGAGATTGTGTCCACAACTCATTAACCTTTACCATAGCCTTGGAGAGAGACATGAGCAAAAAGTAGAACAAGTGTTTAATTGTGGAAGGGTGAATTATGATACCATTGGGCAGAAATTTGGGAGCGTGTTGGGAACAGACGTATTCAGGGAAATGTGGAAGTTCTTTTGGAAACAATTGCATGAGGTTCTGTGTAACTTTGTCCCACTGAAGCAGGGAAATGATGGTAAGGTGAAGAGCCATGAACAAGAGACATAGGACATCTTGTTAAGATGAAAAAGGAGAAAAATTTTCAAAGTTTAAGAAGCAAGAATCAAATATGGTGGTTAGGAATTATTAGGTAGCCAGAAAGAAACATAGGAAGAGTCATAGGAGAGTTAGAAAGGGACATGAGAAGGCGTTGCTGAATAAGATTAAAGAAAACCTTAAGGTGTTCTACACATGTGTGAAGAACAGAAGGAAGACTAGAGTGAGGGTTAGACCAATCAGGCATAATAGAGAAAACGTGTGCCTAGAGTCAAAGGAGGTAGGGGAGGTTCTTACTGAAAACTTTGCTTCAATATTCATTAGTGAGATGGATCTCGATGGACGTGACAACAGCATAGAATATGTCAACATTAAGAAAGAGGATGTGCTGGAAATTTAAAAAAAAAACATTAGAATAGCTAAATCACCAGGACTGGACAGGATATACCCCATGTTATTATGGGAAGTGAGCGAAGACATTGTAGCACCATTGGCAATGATCTTTGCATTCTCTTTGGCCACATGAGTCGCACAAGATTATCGAAGGGCGGCAAATGTTATTTGTTTGTTCAAGAAAGATAAGAATGATAATCCTGGGAATTATAGATCAGTGAGACCCACATCAGTGATGGCCAAAATATTGAAGAGGATTAAATTCTTCTAAGAAGTAACAGAAAAATTGGTGAAAGTAAAGAAATACATGAGGAGTATATGGATTTTAGTAAGGCATTTTCAAAGGTTCCCAATGGTAGTCTCATTGAGAAAGTCAGAAGACGGGGATACAGAGGAACATGGCTAGTTGGATTCAGAATTGGTTTGCCCATAGATGGCGGAGGTTGGTAGTAGTTTCAGCATATTCTATATGGAGGTCATAATGTTGGACTTTGCCTCAAACCAATCACAGCTCTTTGTGGTAGTTCTTCCAAAGACAGAGTGCTGATTCGTGGATGGTGTCGTGAAGGTATTACCATTATTCTGTTACAATATCTCCTTCTGAGGAGGTAGTCGTAGCACCTTGTACTGACTTGGCAAACTGGTCAGCCTTTTCTGACTGTTTCATCTCTGTTGTGTAGATGTGAGATTTTCCAGTACGTTTGGAGTGGTGGGTTTTCTTTGGATGTAGTTTGATCTTGCAGCATACTAAAGCATGATCCATATCACAATCTGTACTGTGGTATGAGCGGGTAATTAGTGCAGAGTTGATGAATCATGTGATGATCATGTCTAGTTGGTGCCAGTGCTTAGACAGTGGATGTCGCCATGAGACCTTGTACTGCGATTTTGTCTGAAAGTAGGAGTTAGTTACTCACAGGCCGTGATAGGAGCAGAACAGGAGATGTTGTCCATTGTCATTTATTTTACCAATTCCAAAGTGGTCAAGACAAGAGGGCCAGGAATTGTTATTGGCTCCCACTCTGGCGTTAAAGTCACCAAGGAGAACAAGGTGATCATCATTGGGAATATTCTTAACAACAGCTTCTAATTTAACATAGAACATGTCTTTTGCCTCAGAGGTGGAGTTCAAGGTAGGGGCATACACACTGATAAGAAATACTGGGCCATGGTGTGTAGGCGGAGAGTCATAAGTCGTTCTGATCCGTTTACTGGGGGCTCAACCATTTTCAACAAGGAGTTCCTAATGGCAAAACCCACTTCATGCTCTCAGGGCTCATCTTGGTTCTTTCCCTGCCAGAAAAATGTCTAGTCCCTTTCCTTCAGTGTACCTGAATCCGCCAAACGTGTTTCTTGTAGGGGAGCTATATTTACCTTGAGCCTTAGTAGCTCATTGTTAATGACCGCTGTTTTTCGTACATCTTTGATATCCTTAAAGTTTTGGTCAAGTCCAGTCATCATTGTCTGAACATTCCAACATTCCAGCTTGAGGGGTGTTGTCTTATTCAATTTGTTTTCTTTCTTGTCTGGTGCAATAGTTACAATCAGCTCTTTGTAGAATAATCCATTATCCCCATGCACCCAATGAGGAGGACTGACTGTGATGAGACAGCACCTTATTGGCTGGGGGCTGCCCAGCTTGAGGCTGGCAGTAGCTGCCCAGTGAAACGCGAAGGTCTATCCCACCTTCGGAAGCAAACCCTGGCACCATGCTCTACGCCAATCAAGCATTATGACTTATAACCAGCAACTGCTGCTTCCCATGTTTGTCCAACGCTATATGACGAAGCTGAAGTGGCCTCTCCAGGGTGCAAGCCAGGGCAGAGTTGATAGGGACAAATTCCAACATCATGACTTCTGTCATCGAAGCCAAACGTGCAGCTTTCACGGAGTACAAATACTCACCATCCGACCACACACTCCAGGCACTTCGAGCTGCTAGAAGCAAAGTGCAACAGAGTGCCGGGCAGTGCACAAATGAGTACTGGCTCCAGCTGAGTGAGGAAATTCCGGCAGCAGCTGTGACAGGCAACATCAGATCGATGTATGACGGTATCAAGAAGGCCCTTGGCCTATCGCAGAGCAAGACAGCACCCCTGAAGTCATTCTGCAGTGAAATAATCACCAATAAAAGCAAGCAGATGGAACGCTGGGTAGAACACTACTCTGAGCTCCACTCGAGGGAAAATGTTGTTAGCTGAGCCATTGATACCATCGATTGTCTACCAGTCATGGATGAACTCGACTCCGAACCCACCATTGAGGACCTCAACAAGGCAATTGACAGTCTGACCCCAGGGAAAGCTCCTGGCAATGATGGGATTCCTCCAGACCTGATCAAACTCTGCAAGAGCTCACTCCTTCCAACCTTTACACAAGGTCCTCCGTCTGTGCTGGAAGGAAGGAGCTGTACCACATGTACCATATGCACGACTCCAAAATCGTCACTTTGTACAAGAACAAGGGTGATAGGAGCAACTGCAACAACTACAGGGGTATCTCCCTCCTGAGTATTGTTGGCAAAGTCTTTGCTCATGTAACTCTGGCATGTCTACAAATTCTGGTAGAACGAGTCTACCCTGAGTCCCAAGGTGGTTTTCATGCAAGGAGGTCAACTGTCGACATGTTTTTCTCACTCTGTCAACTCCAGGAGAAGTGCAGGGAACAACAGAAACCCCTCTACGTCACTTTTATCGACTTGACCAAGGCTTCTGACCTTGTCAGCAGGGATGGGCTCTTTCAGATTCTCCTCAAGTTTGGCTGTCCCCCAAAACTCCAAAGTATCATCAAGTCATTCCATGATGGAGACCGCCTCTGTCTATAGATGGAATAGCAGTAATTTTGTGCTGCTCTTAGTTTTCTCTCTCTCCCCCTAGTTTAAATTTTTTATTTAAAGTTTTTATTTGCTGATACTTGAAGGGGAATAATATGTCTATGTCTATGAGGAGTGGGAAGAATCTGTCTGAACCTAGTGACAAAGGTAATGGAAAAGGAAAGATGCCGAAAGAAAGATCTGATGAGATGCCATCATGGGCTGCAGATATCGTTCGGACACTGAATTCAATTCAAGATCAGAATAGGTGAATTAAAGACCAACTGGAAAAGAGTAATAATGAAATGAAGTTATTTCTGGGAAAACTTAAAGACTTGGAAACTCAAGTTACTACACATGAAGAGGAATTGAAGTTAACTAAGCAAAAATTGTCTGAAACTAATCCACTTGGAAAGATATCAAAATAAGATTATAGACCTGGAAACTAGGTCTCGCCGAAAGAATATACAAATTGTTGGATTGCAAGAAGGAGCTGAAGATGGAGATTTAACGTTTTACTTTGGTAAGCTCTTTCATACTCTATTTCCTGCTATTTTATCACAGCTGCCTGCTATAGAAAGAGCACATAGAACGGTTACTTCGAAATTTAAGGATTCAAATAGACCAAGATCTATTCTGGTTTGTTTTCATCACTTTAAAATTAAAGGTCAAATAATGCAACAGGCAAGAAAACAGAGAGTTTTCAGATTCAATGAGTCTGAGCTCCGTTTTGATGAAGATTATCTGAAAGAAGTAATGGAACAAAGATCAAAATTTGCTTTGGTAATGAAACAAGCATATGATAAGAAACTGTTTCCGTCTTTGTGTTTCCCGACAAGAATTAAAGTTTTTCCTCCTATTTCCCCTCCTCGTATATTCTTTGATCCAAAAGTCACACTGGACTTTGTTCAGACTATACCTGCCTTCACTACTGATGCCGCTACCAAATGAACTATCTGAAGAGTTGTTTGATTATCTGTATATTATTCACATCTCAAAAAGAAGATATATGAAGGTTATTTGGATATTTCATTGAGAGATTAATAAAAGAAGATAAGAAGACTTGTTCATTATTGCATATTATTGGATTTTTTTTGGAAAGAAGACTTAAACAGTTTGACTGTTTAAATGGCTATTCAGATATTTGACCGAGAAAAGAGGATAAAGGGATTTGTTCCTTTCATCTAATATTTGGTTTGATTTTTTGTTGTTGTTTCTTAATTAACTAATAGGTAGTTTTCTCCTACTAATAGGGCTTCTTTATATATATATATATTTATAGCTGGAAGGGTTTAATTGTTTATGATATTTTTAATTAATATTTCTGTAAATTTAATTTGGTTAAATATACTATTAACCTTTTTTTCTCTATTTTATTATAGCGTCTTATAACCGAATTTAAAGTTTTTTTAAGAGATTTAAAGTTAAACTTAAGGTAGCACTGGTTTTTCTCTCTAAGAGATTATATTATTTTGGTACTTTTTGTTTAGTAGATGATAGAATGTAAATACTTTACTTTGCTGAGACTTCACAGTCTTTCTTGCAAAGTCATTTTATTTTTGTGTGCTGGATAGGAAGAGGGAGAGAGGAGACCGACAGAGCGTACCTTGGCTTTGTATTTTACCTTAGTTCGCTTGCCTTTTTCTCGGGCTTTTGGGAGGGTGGGTGGGTTGAGAGTTAGGAGTTTTTTCCCATTGGGTGGTTCCGGAGCATGCGTGTTTTCTATGTGGTTGTATTCTTCATCACCGCCATTTTTGATCATTTTGTAGTGGTATGTGTTCTGCGCATGTATAAAGTAAACTAGAATAAAATTATAGTATTGCTGTTAAATGGAATAATGTGATAAGTTGGAATGTACATGGTTGGAATCATCCTATGAAATGAAAAAAGACTTTTAAAATTATTAATCGATACCAACCTGATATAATTTTTGCTCATCAGGGCGGGAGATCAAAATTGGTTTCTTGGATGGTGGAATGGCTTGCAGTTCCACTCTACTTCTCAGAGTAAAACTAAAGGCCTGTCTCTCTTTATTAAATCCAATACATTTATTCAAGAAGATAATGAATTAGATTCTAATGGTAGGTTGTTAAAGGAGTGATCTGTATGTCAAACCTTTGAACCTTTATTTGATTTTGAGAAAAGATGGGGCTCATTTGCTCGGTATTATCATTTGAGCTAATTGATAGATCTTCTCCACGATCTAATTGTAAGTTTTTTTGATATATTTTTCTTTCTTGCTGACGGTGTGATGTTTATTTTTAGAAACTTTTTGTATGATGCATGGCTCCGGGGTTGCACACCTAATGGGTTTTCCCCCCACGTTTTTTGCTTAGTAAGGTTTTTTTTCATTCACAAAATTTTTGATCTTTAAGATAATTTCTCTTTTTAATCCTCGAGGCATTGTAAGTGTTGTTGCTTTGATGTACTTGTGTTATTTTTGAATAATATAATAATAATAAAAACATTTGAAAAGAAAGTCATTCCATCGCTATTCGTAGTGGAGTCAAAGAAGGATTTGTGTTGGCCCCAACATTATTCAGCATCTTCTTCTTTCTGCTATTGAAGCACACATTTGGAACATCAACAGAAGGCATCTACATGTACACCAGGTCTGATGGGCAGCTGTTCAACCCTGCGCGCCTGAGAGCAAGACAAATGTGTGAAGGATCTTAATAAGTGACATGCTCTTTTCCAAAGATGCTGCTATAACCTCACACAGCAAACATCAATTACAAACTCTTATGGACCATTTTTCTAAGGCATGCAAGGTCTTTGGGCTTACCATCACCCTAAAGAAATCAAACGTCCTTGCCCAGAATGAAGTGGAGATACCAGCATTACCATCGACAATTATGATCTAGAAGTGGTCCATGAGTTCACATACTTGGGGTCGAGGATAAGCGACACTCTCCCTCAATGCTGAAATCATTAGGCGTATCAGCAAAGCAGCATCGATCCTTGCTCGACTCTTCTCACGGGTTTGGGAGAATCCAAAACTTGCTACAAAGACCAAGACTGCTGTGTACAATGCATGCGTTATCAGCACCCTTCTATATTGCAGTGAAACTTGGACCATCTACTCCAAGCAGGAAAGGAAACTCAATAGTTTTCACCTGCGCAGCCTTCGCCGCATTCTCGGCATCACCTGGAGAGACAAAGTCCCAAACTGTGAGGTCCTCTCCCGTGCTGGACTTCCCACAATCTTCACACTTTTAAGACAACATGGACTGTGCTGGCTGGGCCACGTCCATCGTATGAAAGATGGTAGGCTGCCAAAGGACATCCTCTATGGAGAACTAGCAACGGGCAAAAAGAACATTGGTAGACCCCAGCTTTGCTTCAAGGACCTCTGCAATCACGACGTGAAAACCATAAAAATCAACACAGGGTGCTGGAAGGATACAGCAGATGACCTTGACAAATGGCAAGGTACTTTTCAGCAGCACCTAGAGCAAGGCGAAAGAGTGATCCTGAGTCAGTTTGAGGAGCGGACTGCTAAACAGAGAGCACAGCGGACAGTGGACGACAATTCCACGATACCCTACACATGCAGAAACTGTGGCAGAGTGTGCCATTCCAGGATCAGCGTCAATAGCTGCAGCCAATGCTGCTCGACAAACCAGTGACTACCAAAGGTATGGTACCCATGGTCAATCATGACCAACGGAGGCCACACAATATGGAGGTAAATCACCAGTGATGTTCCATAGGAATCGTTTCTGGGACCCCATACTTTGTGAGTTTTTAAATAACTTGGATGAGGAAGTGGAATAGCAGGTTAGTAATTTTGCAAATGACATCAAGATTGGTGGTATTGTGAACAGTGTAGAAGGTTGACATAGGACATTAATCAGATGCAGAGCTGGGCTGAGGTGTCGCAGGTAGAGTTCAATCCAAAAAAGTGTGAAGTGATACACTTTGGAAGGTTGAACCTGAAGGTAGAATGCAGGGTTAATGTCAGGGTTCTTAGCAGTGCATAGGAACAGAGAGATCTTGAGGTCCACATCAATAGAACCCTCAAAGTTGCCATGCAAATTGATAGGGTAGTGTGTTGGCCTTCGTAAGTTTGAGGATTGAGTTGAGGATTAATGTTGCAGCTCTATAAAACTCTAGTTCGACTATTCTTGGAGTATTGTGTTAAGTTTGGCCTCCTCATTTTAGGAATGAAGTGTAAGCTTTAGAGAGGCATCAGAGGAAAATTACCAGGGTTCTCCCAGGAGAACAGTGTATGTCTTAAGTGACAAGTTTTAGTATTAGTCAGAGAATGTCTTATAGTGGTGTATTGATTGCTTGACATACTGTATATTGATTCCTGCTTGAGACTTACACCACTGTGTATGATTATGCATTGATCTTAAGTGACATATTATTCTACCTACTGTTTTCACTCTAGTCATAGCAAACTTTGATAATGCTCTGTGATTAACTTTTGCAATCTGGAATTTACACATGAAAACACAAACATATGAATTAGAAGCAGGAACAGACCATTCATCTCCTTGGTTCAATTGATACGATCATGGATAATCTGACTGCAACCACAGCTGTGCCCCCTGCATTATTATATAGCTAACTATCTTGCAGTGAAAATTTTCAAAGCCTCTGCTTTCATCACCATTTGAGTTCTGAAGATCCAAAACTGCCTAAGAGAAATAAAATAGAGAACTTTTTCTCTGAGCAGCACTTAGATTCTAAACAATTATCTCTAGGTTGAGATTTTCCACAAGAGGAAAGATCCTCTCCACATTTATCCTGTAAATATCTCTAATGATATCATGTGTTTTATTTAAGATTCAACCCATTCTTCAATGTTCCGGTGAAAGCCAATTAAACCTTCTTTCAAAAGATAACCCAATGATTCCAAGTATTATTTGAGTAAACCTTTTCAATTCTGCTAGCAATAACCAATAATATATTCAAAGTCAAAATCCCTTTGCCTCTACAGAACCTGCTTGACTCCAACAGTTTTCCAACAGTTTATTTTTCTCTCCAGATTCCTCCCAGTTTCTATAACTTCTTGAGTAACCAATAATATTTTTTTTCAATTTGCCTGATCAGAAGATCTCAATTTCTTTGCAACTCTGAGGTCTACAATCTCTTACCATGTAGATAGCATGGCTTTTTTTTTCCCCTGCTAAAGTGGAATATTTCATATACACCACATCCTACTCTATTTGCAAGATCTTTTCCTTATAACTTAACTTACCTATATCCTTTCCTATTGTTATCTTCACAATTTACTGCATCCTACCTGTATCTTTGTGTTATTAACAAAGTTAGCATCTTAATATGTAGGGCTTTTGTCCAAGTCTGTTATAGAAAGCACAAATGGAAAAGGACCCAGAATATTGATACATGTGGCATGCTACTCAATGCATCTTTCCTACCAGAAAAAGGCTCTTTCTTTCCGGCTCACTGTGTTATTTCCTACACTAGGAGGTTTCATTTTCTATAATAAGCTTTTGATATGGCATCTTATCATATGTTTCATGAATTTGATTAGAGTATGCCCACCATTTCCCCATTATACACAAGAGTCATTTGTTCAACTCATATAGACATAACTTAATTTGCATGTTAACTTTGCTTGTATACCTTGAAATTCACTAAATACCTTATATAATACATTTAATAATGTCTGCCAACATTTTTCTAACGACAGATGTTGAGCAAAATTTCAAACAAGAGAAGATCTGCAGATGCTGGAAATCCAAGCAACATACACAAAATGCTGGAGGAACTCAGCAGGCCAGGCACATCTTGGAAAAGAGTTCAGTTGATGTTACAGGCTGAAACTCTTTGGCAGGACTGTCATTCCTAACAATCCACAATGCTTGCGATATTTAAATTGTTTTCCACTAAATGACATCATCTGCATGCATAACTTTCCAGATACCTTTGCTTGGACAAAGCAACACACACAGATGGGTATAAAACCATCTGGTGATAGAGATCCCAATTGTCCACAATTAATAATGTGAGGGCTGACCCTTTGAGTATACAAACATTCCAACAAGTAAACAATATTTGATGTGGTAGGTAATCTAACCCCATTGTCTTTTGTTTGACTAATGAAGACAAGAAGAATCTTGGTCATGGCACTTTGCAATTCAGACCTCCTAGTACTAGTGGGCTAGCAGTATTCCTTAATACTGCAAAGCTGTGAATCTAACTTTAAATGATTGCTGTTTACAATTTATGTTAAGAATAGGAGACTGGTTCTTGTTTACAACAAAAAGATGAGCAAAGAATTTTAACTTCAACACCAACAGCTCTGAATACTCTACTAGAAAGCTGAGTTTAGCAATAAACCTCTTGGATCCTGGAAAGTGAATATCCATCACAAATTAATCAGCTGCTATCTTGACTTTAATTGATAATTAATAATTCCCCAGTTAAATATCTATAGAATCAAGGATTACTTTGTTAAACATTTTCATTTATTAGGTACCTTTGGAAATTCTTAAAACCTGTGGTTTAGTTTTATCTTTCTAACAAATACTTTAGACATTTGTTAATTTTTTAATAGTTGTCAAGTCTTCTGATATGAGACCCACTTTTTGATAATGACATGCTTTAATTATATATTTGATACTACCTTTAGCTGTTTTAGCTATCTATTTTAAATATTTTATGTATGCTTCAAAACTTCAAGATTGTTTAATGTCATTTCCTGTACACAAGTGTAAAGGAAAATGAAATAATTATTACTCTAGATGTGATGCAGCACAAAAAACAGAACTGATAAAGAGCACAGTAATAACTAAAACACAGTAAATATAAATACATAAGATAGCCTAGATATCCTATATATATATAGATTGTATACACATAAAGTGACACTAAGCTGTATATAAAGTGACTGACAGGAAATAATAAGGAAGGGTTGGAGTTAGTGGGTGGGGGTGTTGATTAGCAGGGCTATTTGTAGGAAGGAACTATTTGCGAGTCTGGTGGCCCTGACATTGATGCTACATACCCTTCAACCTGATGGGAA
This sequence comes from Hypanus sabinus, assembly GCF_030144855.1. Taxonomy (NCBI): domain Eukaryota; kingdom Metazoa; phylum Chordata; class Chondrichthyes; order Myliobatiformes; family Dasyatidae; genus Hypanus; species Hypanus sabinus. Next base: position 60,197,818 of record NC_082713.1, on the reverse strand, counting down.
TGGGGCAAACAGTCCATGAGCAGGGTGGCTGGAACCCTTTATGATGTTAGTGACTGAAAAATCCCCTTAAGTATTTGTCACTGCTCCTCATCAGATTGATTCCTCAGCCAAATTTGCTAATTCATTTTAGCAAGCTCTACATTCATGCTTTCATAGTTACACTAATTAAATTTTAAAGAACCGGTATTAGACTATTCTCCTTTTCCTCAGAAATAAAATTCAAAATATGATCACAGCAGTGATCATTGTCTTCATGCTGGGTTCATTAATTAATCCTATCTTGTTGTACTGCAATAGTTTTATTCTAGTCTTCTCTTGAGTTGACTTCACAATGTGCTAAGAAACAATTTCTGAAGTTTTATGAACACCCGTCTAGGCTATCTTTGCTCATCAGATATTTCCAATCCATATATAGATTAAAATCCCACATGATTATTTTTGTTGATTTCTGACAAGGTTCAATTAATTCTAACATGTGAATATTGTTCACAGGCCTGTACTTTGCCTCCATCTCTTCCCTTTACTCTTTCTCATCTCCATCCAAATCACATCCTGCTTTCCTGAACAATACCCATTCTCTCCATTTTGTGAAAACTATTATTAATTCACATATCAATTTTTCACATTTTCCTAACTTCCCTTTCTGCCAAAAAGCTACATACTCTGTATTCAGGTCAAAATCCATCATCTTGCAATCAAGTCACTGTAGCAAGTTCCACCTGTGTCTAATTAAAACAAACATTTGTCTTTGTAAAAATGCATGCTTTTTCAGACTATGTAATGAAAATGGCAGTAGGTAAGATAACTAAATCATGATGTAAAATTGCATCTTTTACGTCATTTGCTTATCCCAACATTAAGGCAGGATAAATTTTAATCTGCAACCAGTTTAACTAGGTAACTTTATTTTGCATATAAGGATAGGCAATACATTTCATTTTTAATTTGCAAATCACCTTCTTGTTAGTGTTTGGTATTTGTTCCTACACGGTTTGCTTAACAGTTGTGGAAACATGGTACTGTTGTTCTCTATAAAAGTCCAACCACAAATCTCACTGTTTCCCTTAGTTCTACAGGAAGTTCATTTGGAGCAGAAAGATTTCTTTATGGATCAGAACTCAGAATAATGATAATTCTCTTGCTCCAACAGAATGAGTAATCATTCAAGTTCCAAAGAGACAGTCAATCAAGATACATTGTTTGGGCTTTAAATAATCCAATTCAGCTATTGATCACCCTCTATACAAAAGATGTGTTTCTGCCACGGTGTTTTTATAAGGGTGGGTGCCGTACAATGGAGCAGCAATTAATACTTCACATTTCAGAGATTCAGTTTTTACCTTGACTCAATTGCAGCCTATATAGAGTCTGCATATACTTCTACAACCACCTGAATTTTCCCCTGGTTCTTCAGCTTTCTCCTGTAACTGAAGATAAGCAGGTTGAAATTTTCGCAACTGGAACTTCCCGTTTGAGTAGGCAAATGGAAAAAAAAGCGAACCAAACCAGAACTGATCAGTATATGAAAAAGAAAATACTACTGATGGGATTACTCTGTTGGGAATTTGAACAGATACAATGGATTGAATTGGTATAGACATGATGAACTGAATGGTCTCTTGCTTTGCTGTAGTCAGTAAATAACCTTGATCCTGTGTTTCTTTGCCCTCCTGTTCTAGCTCCTCAGAAGTTTCTAAATTTCCTTGGCCTTTCCCATTAAGGCCTTTTGAAGCGAACTCAAGTGCAAGTTATTTCAGAATCAGAATCAGAATCCTTTATTATCACCAAGTATGAGGACACATACAGGGAATTTGATGCCTGTTTCCCTGAGCTCTCTCTGTACAGAATTAAAAGCAAACAAAAACAATAGTGCAAATAATCATAAACTATATACAATGAGGTCCATCTCATTGAATGTACAGGTGTAAACACAAGGAAATCTGCAGGCGCTGGAAATTCAAACACACACAAAATGCTGGTGGAACACAGCAGGTCAGGCAGAACCTATAAGGAGAAGCACTGTTGACGTTTCGGGCCGAGACCCTTCATCAGGACTAACTGAAGGGAAAGATACTAAGAGATTTGAAAGTAGTGGGGGGAGGGGGGAATGCAAAATGATAGGAGACCGGAGGGGGTGGGATGAAGCTAAGAGCTGGAAAGGTGATTGGCAAAAGGGATACAGAGCTGGAGAAGGGAAAGGATCGTGGGATGGGAGGCCTCGGGAGAAAGAAAGGGAGTTGGGGGAAGCACCAGAGGGAGATGGAGAACAGGCAGAGTGATGGGCAGAGAGAGAGAAAAAAACAATTAAATATATCATGGATGGGGTAAGAAGGGGAGGAGGGGCATTAACGGAAGTTAGAGAAGTTAATGTTCATGCCATCACATTGGAGGCTACCTAGCCGGTATATAAGGTGTTGTTCCTTCAACCTCAGTGTGGCTTCATTTTGATAGTAGAGGAGGCCATGGACAGACATATCAGAATGGGAATGGGACGTGGAATTAAAATGTGTGGCCACTGGGAGATCTTGCTTTATCTGGCGGACCAAGCATAGGTGTTCAGCGAAATCGTCTCCCAGTCTGTGTTGGGTCTAACCAATATATAAAAGACCACACCGGGAGCACAGGACGCAGTATACCACACCAGCCGACTCACAGGTGAAATGTCGCCTTACCTGGAAGGACTGTCTGGGGCCCTGAATGGTGGTGAGGGAGGAAGGGTAAGGGTAAAGGTCTGTTTGCAATGGACCTGTCTGTTATTTCATCGGATCCATGCATGCAATCGCCATTTCCTTGACTTTATCACGTCCTGCAAGGATCACAAGATCTTCCATCTGCAGACCCCAGAGCCTGCTGGCTCCACCACTAGCAGGCATGGATTTCATATCGCGGTCCCGGGCCCGGCTGTCGATCTCGGCTGTTCCAGCAACCCAGGGTACGTTCACAACCCGGACTCCAACACCATCTACGCGGGTTCCAATGGCCATGGATTGGCCCCGGCCGTCGATCTCAGCCGCTCCAGCAACCCAGGGCATACTCACAACCCGGACTCCAGCACCATCAACACATTTTCCAACGGCCATGGATTGGCCCCGGCCGTCGATCTCAGCCGCTCCAGCAACCCAGGGCATACTCACAACCCGGACTCCAGCACCATCAATGCATTTTCCAACGGCCATGGATTGGCCCCGGCCGTCGATCTCAGCCGCTCCAGCAACCCAGGGCATACTCACAACCCGGACTCCAGCACCATCAATGCATTTTCCAACGGCCATGGATTGGCCCCGGCCGTCGATCTCAGCCGCTCCAGCAACCCAGGGCATACTCACAACCCGGACTCCAGCACCATCAACGCATTTTCCAACGGCCATGGATTGGCCCCGGCCGTCGATCTCAGCCGCTCCAGCAACCCAGGGCATACTCACAACCCGGACTCCAGCACCATCAACACATTTTCCAACGGCCATGGATTGGCCCCGGCCGTCGATCTCAGCCACTCCAGCAAGCCAGGGTATATTCACAACCCGGAGTCCAGCACCATCACCGCGTGTTCCAACGGCCATGGATTGGCCCCGGCCGTCGATCTCAGCCACTCCAGCAAGCCAGGGTATATTCACAACCCGGAGTCCAGCACCATCACCGCGTGTTCCAACGGCCATGGACAGCTTCAAAGCGATTGCGCAACCACCGACTGCGACTCCAGCTGTGAACTCCAGGCCGGGTCTTCACATGTTGTGATTGTGACTCGTGTCTCCCCTTCCTCCACCACCACTCTGCAATTCCCTCTCCCTCAGATCCCATCGTCAGCTCCTGGGCCCTCAGAGGCTCCATCTTCCTCTCACCCCAAACCTCCCCTCTCCACCGACACCACCAGCCTCCCTCCCCACTCTGATCCCGTCTCTCATCCGTGCCGGGTCTTCACCATTCCCTCCGACCTTCAACTTTCTGAGGCAGAGCGCTCTGTCCTCATTAAGGGCCTCAGCTTTGTCCCCCTTCACCCACACCTCAGCGAGTTCCTCGTATGTCATGATGCCGAAGTCTTCTTCTACCAGCTCCGTCTCTGAGCTTACTTCTTCGGCAAGGACTCTCCTACCCCCACCGATGACCCCCTTCTCCCGTCTTCAACCCTCCTCCTCTTCATGGACACCCCACTCTGGTCTTCTGCCTGCTCTGGATCTCTTTATTGCTAATTGCCGACAGGACATCAACCGTCTCGACTTCACCACACTGTGTTCCAATTCCAACCTCCCTCCTTCCGAACGCTCTGCTCTCCGCTCCCTCCGCACCAATCCCAACCTCACTATAAAACCTGCTGATAAGGGGGGAGCTGTTGTAGTCTGGCGCACTGACCTCTACCTGGCCGAGGCACGACAACTCTCTGACACTTCCTCTTATTTACCCCTTGATCATGACCCCACTAAGAAGCACCAGGCCACTGTCTCCTATACCATCACCAACCTTATCAGCTCTGGGGACCTCCCATCCACTGCCACCAACCTCATAGATCCCACACCCCGCACTTCCCATTTCTACCTCCTACCCAAGATCCACAAACCTGCCTGTCCAGGTAGACCCATTGTCTCAGCTTGCTCCTGCCCCACCAAACTAATTTCTGCTTACCTTGACACTGTTTTATCCCCCCTTGTTCAATCCCTTCCCAGCTATGCTCGTGACACTTCTCATACTTTGAATTTTTTCAATGATTTTAAGTTCCCTGGCCCCCACTGCCTTATTTTCACCATGGACGTCCAATCCCTATATACCTCCATCTCCTACCAGGAAGGTCTCAAAGCTCTCCGCTTCTTCAATTCCCCTTTACCACCACTCTCCTCCGTCTAGCAGAATTAGTTCTTACTCTCAATAATTTTTCCTTCAGCTCCTCCCACTTCCTCCAAACCAAAGGCATAGCCATGGGCACCCGCATGGGTCCCAGTTATGCCTGCCTTTTTGTTGGCTTTGTGGTACAGTCCACGTTCCAAGCCTATACGGGAATCAGTCCCCCTCTTTTCCTTTGCTACATCGACGACTGCATTGGCGCTGCCTCCTGCACACATGCTGAGCTCGTTGACTTCATTAACTTTGCATCCATCTTTCACCCTGCCCTCAAATTTACCTGGTCTATTTCTGACACCTCCCTCCCCTTTCTTGATCTTTCTGTCTCCATCTCTGGAGACGGCCTATCCACATGTCTACTATAAGCCTACAGACTCTTACAGCTACCTGGACTATTCCTCTTCCCACCCTGTCTTTTGCAAAAATACTGTCCCTTTCTCACAATTCCTCCGTCTCCGCCACATCTGCTCTCAGGATGAGGCTTTTCATTCCAGGACGAAGGAGATGTCTTCCTTTTTTAAACAAAGGGGCTTCCCTTCTTCTACCATCAACTCTGCTCTCATTTCCCACATCTCTCTCATTTCCCGCACATCTGACCTCACCCCACTCAGGATAGGGTCCCCCTTGTCCTCACTTATCACCCCACCAGCCTCCGGATCCAACGTATAATTCTCTGTAACTTCTGCCATCTCCAACGGGATCCCACCACCAAGCACATCTTTCCCTCCCCCCCACTTTCTGCTTTCCGCACAGCTCGCTCCCTATGCAACTCCCTTATCTGTTCATACCCACCCATCTCCCTCCTGGCATTTATCCTTGCAAGCGGAACAAGAGCTACACCTGCCCTTACACTTCCTCCCTCACCACCATTCAGGGCCCCAGACAGTCCTTCCAAGTGAGGTGACACTTCATCTGTGAGTCGGCCGGTGTGGTATACTGTGTCCGGTGCTCCCGGTGTGGCCTTTTATATATTGGTGAGACCCGACGCAGACTGGGAGACCAAGACTGGTTTCGCTGGTTTCGCTGAAGACCTAGGCTTGGTCCGCCAGAGAAAGCAGGATCTACCAGTGGCCACACATTTTAATTCCACGTCCCATTCCCATTCTGATATGTCTATCCATAGCCTCCTCTGCTGTCAAGATGAAGACACACTCAGGTTGGAGGAACACCTTATATACCAGCTGTGTAGCCTCCAACCTGATGGCATGAACATTGACTTCTCTAGCTTCCGTCAATGCCTCTGCTCCCTTTCTTACACCAACCCTGATATATTTTTTTTTTTTTTTTTGTTTTCTCCCCCTCCTTTTTTTTTCTCTCTCTGCCCATCCATCTCCCTCTGGTGCTCCCCCCTCCCCCTTTCTTTCTCCCTAGGCCTCCCGTCCCATGATCCTTTCCCTTCTCTAGCTCTGTATCCCTTTTGCAAATCACCTTTCTGACTCTCAGCTTCACCCCACCCCCTCCTCTTACCATTTCACATTTTCCCCTCCCACTCCTACTTTCAAATCTCTTACTATCTTTCCTTTCAGTTAGTCCTGACGCAGGGTCTCGGACCGAAACATCAACAATGCTTCTCCCTATAGGTGCTGCCTGGCCTGCTGTGTTCCACCAGCATTCTGTGTGTGTTGCTTGAACTTCCAGCATCTGCAGATTTCCTCGTGTTTGCCTTTATAATCTAAGTAATCATATTTATTAATGTTTTTATCATCAAAAAATCAGTTTCATTTCTAATGATGCACAGGTTCGTGAAACCTAAATTGTATATTATTTTGCACATTGATGCAGTGTATGAATTTGAATTAAGTTTTTCAGTTTTAAAACATTCTGTTTTGCTTATATTATATAAATCACTTAATTGACATAGTTTGGAATCTCAGAAATATCCAACATTTAAGATGTAACCAATATCAGGAAAGTCATTCTTTGCATCAATCCACAAAATAATTAAGAACAAAAGAATGGCCATATTATTTGAAAACTTGTAAACTAGTTACAAACCTGTTCAGTATTGGATTTGACTATGCTGAACTAGCCCACAATGTTTTCTCTCAACATTTTCAAGGCTTTGCTGTTAAGGCCATTGCAAGAGGCAGAATAGTGTCCTGGGTAGGTCGAGCAGACTAAGGCATTGCTCACAATATACCCTGATGGATTTCTGACACCTCACTTGGATCATCAGAGACATTTAGAATCCATTGACATGACTATAAATAAAAAATAATTCATTCATGTTCTAAAGATTGATTTAAAAATTCAACATTTGTAAATTTATTTTAAACAAAGTACAAAACAAATACAGGTAATTGAATTCTTCATTATCTTTTAGTAAATTCATTTCTCTCTCCACACTGTCTGAACGTCTTGCATTCTATTACCCACAAAATTCTTTTTCACTTTCTAGATGTTGAGCAAGAAAGGTCAACTGAATTCTTTGACTTATAAAGAGCTATAAAAACACACCTATACAGTATGACACAATCGCTTCATGTCCCATTCAGTGCTATTCAATCTCACTTGTATATACCATTCATCATGTCTCCATTATACTGGATAGAAAGATGTAAAGGACAAATCTGTAGGTAGCATGATAATAAGAAATATCTGAAAATCAATTGAACTCAATCTATAAAACAACAAACAAGAGGAAATCAACAGATGCTGAAATTCAAGCAACACAACAGTTAATTTCAAACTGAGAGTTGAAATGTTGCTGGCTATATACAATGTAACACAGAGATAAAAAATGTAATTTAGTCTTTCTGGCAGAAACAGGCATTGCAAAGTCTAGTGAATACAATTCTGAACACATCTGGGAGACCTTTTTCATATTTTAAATCATTTAAAAGCTCAAATTTTCATGCCTTTAAGTCTTTAAAAGAATAGTATCTTCATGATGTGAGATATCATTGTACTTAAAAATTCCTCTTTTAATGATCAAACATGTTTCTTTCCATTCTTAAGCAGACTGCTACACAATTATCTTAAAATAAGACCTCATGGGGACTAACCTAAACAGGGATCTCAGACATCACACAGTTTCAATTGAAAATACCAAAAGAAATTGCACAAATAGAGAAGTGGTTCTGTTTTCATCAGATCAATAAGTTGAAAACAGAGGGGATGTGGGTCAGGGAGTGGGGGGGTGGGGGAGGGGACTCTTTTAACAAAATGATCAAAATCCAATATTTTGTCCATTAATGATTTAGAAAGGCCTATCCTCTTATCAACAATTCATGTGTGAACAATATTTATGCATTTAACTTCTTCAAAGTTGATGCCAAAATTACAATTATTCTAAGAAATGTGAGATGAACCACACATAGTGTTTCGTTGCTTGATGCTGCATTGCAGAAGTCATTTTAAGCTCAACATCATAGTGGTAAATGCAGCTTTGGCATGTAGAGACAGAGAGAAGAATTGGCTCTTATATTCAATGTACAAACAGTCATGACATTACAGACAGCTCCCTGGCAGCATCCTACCAAAGTGACTTTGATTAACGAGGTTGCTTCTCCTCCTTATTGACCCTCAACTGTCTTTGTAGATCCCACTATATGAGAAGATCATATCACTGCTTATCATTAATGTGTTATTGATATAACATGTTCTATATTCTCCATTCCATATCATAAGTTTGTACATTTTATTCCAATTCTGTCTCCCACAGGCACTTACAAACGTTTTTACTCAAATCCCTTCTGGGGGCCTTGGGATGGTTGGTATTGGTTTTCTGTCAGTGGGTGGCTGCAGATGGAGAGCATCTTCTTGAAGCTTTGTATTCTGAAGATCTTCATTCACGTGATATTGCTCTCAAATTGTAGCAAGCTGACAGCTAGTATCAGGAAATGGTAATGATGATTCAGAATCGTTGTAAATCTGAAAAGTAGAAAGTGAAATTTGAGTTCCATGGGAAAAAAAATCTACAGCCCCTTCTTTCAGATGGCACTTCAGCAATATTAGGAATCCATTGGGAGACAGGATGCAAGAGTCACTCGTCATCCTTTGCATGTTGGAATCTGCAGCTGAGTTGGCCGCAGCGTGAACTATTCAGATTTTGCTTGAAATATTGTCCAACAGGCACTGCTTGGTAATTGGGGCTGCAGGTTTAAAAATGGGTTTCCCAACTCCATGAGGAGCCTGGAGTTTTATTCTGTGTTCCAAAACATGGCATACTTGCAAACCTGCCAATGTTTAAGAACTGTGTATGGCTAACAATGCTCTTTATGCTGCCCATGTTGAGACCCTCATCTAAATCCTTCAGAGAAAAAAAACAATCTGCAATCTCCTCTCTAATGAGCTGACACCTTGCTTGCTCTTTTATCTCCCTCCTTCCAAACAATCAGCAACTTAGAGTTCATTAAATGCTGATTTCAATTCTAAGGCACCCTTATGTCAGTGTCCAAGGTGTTAGTCTACAAGCATCAGACTGAGTACAGTTCTGCCTTATTTTCCCTCTGTTATTCTACAATTGCTGCTCAGCTAGAAGGAAGTTCTTGGCTTTCTGAAAAGAGCAAAGCACAATGAATGGCGGGTTATGACATTAGGAAGGAACTAGAGAAAGTAATTTGGGAGTGATTGCTTAAGTATACTACACATTTAGCACGTGAGAGTCTTTTAATTGGAGCTTAGGACCAATAATTTTCTGTGAGATGAATGATAAGGATGGCAGGGTTTGGGAAAATTGGATGAGCAAAGATATCGTAAGTTAAGTCAAGAAGGAAAATGAAGCAAATGTAAGGATTTGGTAGCTGAAATCTATAAGGATCTTGGGGAATATAAAGGGAACAGGAGAGAATTTAAGAAAGAATTTGGGAGAATTCAAAGATGCTTGAAATGTCCTTGACATGTAGGATAATGGAGAAGTTCATGACATGTTATACATATGTTAGGAGCAAAAGGGTAGTTATGCAAGTGATATAGCCACTCAAGGTCAAAGGATGGAAGTTATACACGGAGCCAGAAGAAATGGACAAGGCCTTTGTATCGATATTCACCAAGAAGGGCATGGATGATGGTGAGATCAGGGAGGGGTAAATTTTTATTCTAAGGCATATCAAAATTAAAGAAGAATATTAAGGTGGTTAAGTCCCCAGGTTCTAATGGATCTATCCCAGAATAATGATGGAAGCAAAGAAAGAGATTTTTGCTTTGTGTCTTTGTTATTCATAGACAGCATGCTTGAAGAATGGAGAATAAGCAATATTATTTTTATTTGTTTAAAATGGGCAAAGGAACAAGCCAGAAAGTTATGACAACTGAGCCTTCCATCAAAAACAGGGAAATTATAAAGAAGATTTGAAAGGACAGGATTTATTTGCATTTGGAAAAGATTAGACTTAACAGTGATGGTCAGCAAGGCTAAGTTCAGGGCAGGTCTTATTTTACAACAAAACACACAAAATGCTGAAGGAACACAGCAGGTCAGACATCATCTATGGAGAAGAATAAAGACTCAACATTTCAGGGTGAGGCCCTGGAAAAAATGATAGAGAAAGACTGTGGGTCTAAGCCCAAAAGCCTAATGAGTCTTGATCTGAAATGTTGACTCTTTATTCCTTTCACTAGATGCTACCTGACCTGTTGAGCTCATCCAACATTTTGTGTGTGTTACTGTACTCTGAATTTCCAGCATCTGCAGAATTTCTTGTCTTCCTGTCTCACAAATTTGATTATTTTTTGAGGAAGTGACAAAGATGATTGATGAAAGTAGGGCAGTGGATATTGTCCATAATGTTGCTTGGATTGCAGTTTATCTGACATAAGAAGAGGTTGGAGAATCTTGGATGGTTTTCCTCTGACAATCAGAGGTTTCAGGAACACCTGTTAGAAGTATATAAAATTATGAGAGCCATAGGCAGGATATATAGTGAGTGTCCTTTTCCCACAGTGGAAATGTCAATTAGAAGGCATACTTCTTAAGGCTAGAGGGAAAGTTTAAAGGAGATTTGCAAAGAAGATTTTTTTTCAAACTGTGGGTGGGTTGTGACTGAAACACAAGGAACAATGTAGAGATAGATAAAATAGCAATGTTTAAGCAGTATTTAGAGAGACACATAAATATGAAGGAAGTAAGGGATAATGAACCAGTGCAGGCAAGTGGGATTTGTTTAAACTGTGATTATGGATGGCTCGAATTCCGTATCATACCATTGCGTGTTGGAAGCTATAGGCAGATCAGAGAAGAGATGGGTGGAGAATGAAATGTTACATGCAGGATGAGTAATACCTTTTAAATCATTTTAAGTGTTTTCAGTGTCACTGCTGACAAAGAAATCTGTTCTTTTCAACGCATAGGGGAGATGTTAAATCAATGTAACCATGCCTGTTCCCTCTGTCTTGTTGCTATTGACAATTAATGCATTTCATGTTGTCCTGTAAGAGCAGTGTATTAATGAGCAATATGCATTTCTTATACATTTATTTCAAATGGATTATTTGTTGGTTGTGTGTATGAACTGTGAGATTGGGTGGAAGATTCTGAATTATTATAGGAAATAAACCTTGGTTTTAATCAAGGTTAGGTTGACATAAAATAGAGATTGTTACTTTGAACTTGTATCACCCACCTACAAAATTGAGCCTTGCTGATGTGCAGCATGTCAATGTATTACAATGACTTGTTATGAAATCTAGCTAGCAAGGCTGGAACTTGCAGTCAGTGGGGAGCTGACAAAACTAGCTTCTAACTTTGACAAAACTGAATACTTGGTCTCAGTAATCTCCCCATCTGTGAACGTTTGCTTTGTCATGTCATTCAGTAGAGTGCATGTAGACTAAATTAAAATCAAATTGATAAGAAGCTAAGATATCACCTTCCCCTTCACCACAGCAGTCCTCCACCCCAACCACAGATGACCTGAACTATAGAGTTTATGCTTTTATAAACATATTAACTTCTGATATCCTTTAATACGTAAAACAAAAACTTATAGACAATCAAAGTTAACCAAGTATTAGAAATTCAAAAAGTCTTGAAAAAATTAAAGATCTCTTTTTTCTGTTAACAAGCCACAAGATATATTTTAAATTGACAGGAAGATTTGCAGATCTTTTTAAATTTTAATTTAAAAATTATTTAATGTATGCTTCCCAAGTCTTTCACAGCCTTTTTCTATCATATCTTTTTCCATCCAGAAAGGGAAAATATTCCTGGTTCTACTTTAGACCTGATGAATTACTGTATCTTTGTATTTTATACAATTTCTATTAATACAATTTCAGGATTCCTCATTGATCTCTATACTAATGTTAAAAATGGTGACACCATCTGTGCATTTTACAGGATGGCCTTGAATTAATGGCAATTGCTTATAGGCTCTGCAATAAACCAAGACTCCAAAGATATTATAGAAGTAGCAATTCAGAGTTGTGCGGCATAGAAACAGTCTCTTAAGCCAATCATATCTATGGCAACGTTCTTGCCCATTTTAACTAACTACCCTAATCACACATCTCATAATCTTATCTACTTCTCTCAGCTTCCTTTAATCTGGGAAAAACATGCCGACCTTATGCAGTTTCTCCCATAATTAAATCCTTCGATCCAAATGACACCCTGTCGAATCTTCTCTGCATTCTTGTCAGCACAATCCCACTCCTTAACATAGGGCAAACAGAACTACAATTAACAAACCAAGTGCGGCCTAATCAGTCTGTCATAAAGTTGTAACATAACATTCCAGATCTTACATTCTGTGCTCCATCTTATGAAGGCTAGAATTGCCATCCTCTCAGCTTGCACTGATACTTTTAGGAAGCTATGAATTTGGATCCCAAGGTTTCTCGGTTTATCAATATTCTGTTATGCACCATCATTCATTGTATAATTTCTAACCTTTTTTGACCCTACCACAATGCATTACCATGCACTTGTTGGGGTTGACTTCCAAGTGCCGAAGCTTTCAAGTACTTTCCACTTAGTCTATGCTCTTCTGTAAATCTAGACAATCATTCTCACTTTCTACAATTTCTATGCCATCCTCAAACTAACCCCAACATTCTTAAATCGTTGTCAGTTTTACAGATTATTATTGGCATATGCTTCCAGTACTATTGTCAATATAGTGTATTATCTGGACAAATGGAGCATTATGTGTATAGCACACCCTGTTAATGTTATTACATGTCTTTTGTCATCAAGGAAGAACAGATTAGCTTTCAATAAACAGTAGATCTATTTTAATGCATCTCATCTACATATCTTCATCCGGTACTGCAAATGAGCAATGTGATTTACCTCCATTTACCCAGTAAAGAAATTCATGAGTGTTATGAAATACAGAGTATTATTAAGATTGTATTGTTAAAGCATCTTACAGACATCTTCACATCATTTGTTGCAATAGTTTATTTTCCTTTCTTCAAATTGTTGATATCTTGTGGAATTTGTTTCCTCAGGACGTTCATATGCCTGCATTCACAGTATTATCACTTTGACTCTTTGGTTTGATTTGATAACCTATGAAGGAACCTGTTCTTTAGATATAAGTATGCCAGTTATCACTAAAGAGAGTCTTTCAGCGGTAAGTCGTTATGTTTAGCACACACTTACACTTTTTTTGCTGCTAGATATCGAAACAATATTTACATATGTAAATCGGTTAACAAGGTTCAACATACACACTTTGCAAGGAGCCAGCTCTGATACATGGTCTCGACCTAATATGTTGACCAGTTTGTTTTTCACTCCGGATTCCAGCATTACATCTCCTTTTTATATCACTGCCAGAGCGTGTCAGTGTGGAGTGGGAAGGACTTGATTTAACAAACATTTGTGAGAACAGGCGGAGGCACAGTTAAGAAAAGGTAAGCTTTATTTTAGTACAGAACAGGATGGAACCTTCCTCAACTCAGTTGTGGGAATTCAGGACACCTGATAGTTTCCCTGATGACTGCATCTGTGGGAAGTGCACCCAATTTTATCTCCTGACTGACCGGGTCAAGGAATAGGAATTGGAGCTGGATGCCCTCAGGACATTATAGATGAGGCTTTTGAACAGGATGTCACACTCTGACTACAGGTTTCAGACAGTAGATGGATGACCACCAGGAGAGGTAAGCATATTAAGGAGTTCCCCTGTGGCCATCCCCAGCAACAAGTATATTTCTTTATATACTGATGGGGAAGATGACACAACAGAGCACAGCATCAGCAGTGAGACTAGTGGCACTGTGGCTCAGCAGGGAAGGGTAAAGTCAGGCAGTGTGGTAGTGATAGAGAAATTGATAGTTAGGAGATTCTGTGGCTGCAAAAGAGACACCAGGATAATGTGTTGCCTCCCGAGTGTTAGGGTCCAGGATGTATTGGAGCAGCTGCAAGATATTCTCAAAGGGGAGGGTGAACAGCCAGAGATATGGTGCACATTGGCACAATTGACATAGGCAAAAAGGGGGAAGTGGTCCAATGCAAGAGTATATTGAGTTAGGAAAGTGGCTGAAGAGAAGGACCTCCAAAGTGGTAATCTTCAGATTACTTCTCGTGCCACAGGCTACTGCAGGCAGGAATCGGGTGATAGCACACGTAAATGAGTGGCTGAGAAGATGGTGCAGGGAGCAAAGTTTAATGTTCTTGGATCATTGGATCCTTTTCTGGAGAAGGGGTGATCTGTACAAGAGGGACGGGATGCACCTGAAATGGAGGGGAACCAATATCATCACCGGGAAATTTAAACTAGTTTTGCAGGGGTCTGGAAACCATAGCACCAGGTCAGTAAGTGAAGGATTGGACAGAAAGACAGATGTTAGGGAAAGTATTGAAAGGCAAAATTGAAATAACAGGTATGATAGGTCAGATAGTTTGAAGTGTGTGTATTTTAATGCTCGGAGTCATAAAGGTAAAGGTGAATAACTTAGAGCATGGATTAGTACATGGAATTATGATGTGATAGCCATTACAGAGACATGGTTGAGAGAGGGGCAGGAATGGATGATTAATGTACCAGGTCTTTGAAGTTCTAGATAAGATTGAGAAGGGGGTAAAGGGGAAGGGAAGTTACACCACTAATCAGGGACAATATCAGGGGAGACATAATGGTGGGATCAAACCCTGAGTCCATTTGAGTGGAACTCAGAAATAGGAGGGGTACAATCACACTGTTGGGATTATAGTATAAACACCCAATTGCCATTAAGACATTGATGAACATATATTTTAAAAGGTGAAGGAAATGTTAAAAAGTAGAGTTGATGTCATGGGGGATTTCAACTCCCCTAACATAAACTGGGACTTCCTTAGTGCGAAGGCTTTTGATGGTGAAGAATTTGTTAAGTGTATCCAGAATAATTTCTTAAATCAATATGTAGATGGTCCAACAAGAGGAGGCGCTTTATTGCTTCAGGTGTTGGGTAAAAAGCCTGGCCAGGTGACTGACCTTTTAGTGGGTGAACAGTTAGGGTACAGTGATGACAACTCCTTAAATTTCAGGATAGCTATAAATATGATAGGTGTAGTCCTTGCAGGAGTGTTTTAAATTGGAGTAGGGAAAATTACCAGGTCATTAGTCCGGAACTAAGAAGAATTAATTGGGACCACTTTTTTCCTGGCAAATCCACATCAGACATTTGGACTGTGTTTAAAGATTAATTGTACAGAGTACAGAAAAGGAATGCTTCTGTTATAAGGAAGTATAGGGATGGAAAGATAAGAGAACCTTGGATGTCCAGAGATGTTATGAACTTAGTCAAGAAGAAAAAAGAAAAGTATGTAAAGCTTTGGAAGTTAGGATCAAATGGAGACATAAGGATTTGGAACATTTGTTTGGATACGAAGAATGTGTGCAGTATCTAATGAGTAATTCACTAATATTTACCAAGGAAAAGGATACAGAGGACTAAGAGATCAGTGCTGAGTGTATAAATGTATTAGGACACTTAAAGATCAAGGAGGGGAAGTGCTGGCTTTCCTAATGAGTATTAATGTGGTTAAGTCCTCAGGTCCTCATGGGATTAACCCCAGGTTATGGAAGGAAGCAGGAGACAAGATTGCTGGGGCTATGACCAGTATCTTCCTGTCCTCTCTAGACACAGGCAAGGTCCCAGAGGAATGGAGAGTAGCTAATTTTGTATCTCTATTTAAGAAGGGAACAAGGTAAAATCCTGGAAACTGAAGATCAGTGATTCTCACGTTGGTTTAGGAAAATTGTTGGAGAAAATAGATGGGCATTTGGTAACCCGTCACTAATTAAGAAGTGCCGGCATGGCTTTGTATGGGGCAAGCCATGTGTTACCAACTTGAATGATTTTCTTGCCAAGGTGATATGAGAGATTGATGAAGATGGAACAGTGGATTTTGCCTACATGGATTTAGTAAGGCGTTTGACAAAATCCCTCATGGGAGGCTGATCTGGAAGATTAAAATACATGGGGTACTTAGTGAATTTGTGTGTTTGGATTCAGAACTGGCGTCAACATAGAAGACAGAGGGTAGTGGTCAAAGGGAATTATTCGAGCTGGAGGTCTGTAATTAGTGATATTCCACAGGGATTTGTACTGGGACCTCTGCTGTTTGTGATATAAATATAGATAAGTTGATTAGCAGATGAATCCAATATTTGTGAAATTGTGGATAATATAGAAGACTGGCAAAGAAAACAGTGCAATATAGATCAATTGCAGTTATGGGCAGAGAAATGACAGATTGAGTTTGAACCAGATAAATTTGAGGTATTGCACCTTGGTAGAGCAAATGTAAGGAGACAATACACAGCTCAGGCAAGACCTTTGTCCTAATACCTGTGTTGCTGAGCAGAGAGATCTTGGAGTCCAAGTTCATAGCTCCTTGAAAGTGGTTACCTAGGTCAATAGGATGGTTAAGAAGGCTTATGGAAAGCCTGCTTTTATTAGCCATGGTATTGAATTCAATAGTTATGTCACAACTCTATAGAACTCGAGTCAGGCCGCATCTGGTGTATTTATACAAAATGACTGCCCCACTATAGGAGGGATAATGGTGCTTTGGAAAGTGTCTAGAAGAGGTTTACCAGGATGCTTCCTGGTTTAGAGTACATGTCCTAGCATGAGAGGCTGGACAAACTTTTGATGATTTATTTGGAGTGGTAGAGGCAGAAGGGAGATCTGATTAAGATTATAAAATTATGAGATGCATAGATACAGGGAGTATCTTTCTCCCAGGGTAGAAATGTCTAACACCTGAGGCCATGCATTGAAGGTGAGAAGGAGTAGTTTCAAAGGGGATGTGATGGGTGAGTTTTTTACTCAGAGAGTGGTAGATGCCTGGAATGTACTGTTTAGTATGGTGGTAGAGGCAAATACATTAGAGGCTTTTAAGAGATGTTTAGATAGGTACATGAATATGAGGAAGATGGAGGGATATGGTGTAGGTAGGAGGGATTATTTTTTGTGGTGCTTTTTATTTCCTTTTTCGCTTGGTCAGCACAATATTCTGAGTGAGATGGCCGGTTCCTGTGCTGTACTGTTCTGTGTTCTATATTCTATCTCTTACATGTTTGTGGAGTTGTGGATATGGGACAGTTGCATGAACATAGGTCTTTAAAATGTCACACAGAGAGAAAAGAAAAGCTAAGACACCTACTGGATGAATGACTTTCAAGCAGTAGAATATATACCACATCCATAAAAGGTGGTGCTCACACCAATAAAAGAATTCAGTTTGTTTTGGTGTGAGATTAGAACTAGTAGAATCATACTGATTCCAAGGATTAAATTACATGGTTTAGAATAGCATAGTTTAGTATTCAGGAGGTTATATTGATTAAAGTTTTCAAAGTATTAAGGAGAAATAATGACTATGAGGTATGGTTAAAAAAATTAAAGTCAGGATATTTTGAATTCAAATTCAAATATTCTTGTCCTATGGCCTTCAGACTTCCTGAGTTCCTCCATGCACTACATAATAGCAGGACAAGTGAAGGAAACTCCTTTATGTCTGTTAGACATGAGATAACTATTCTATGAGCGTGATGCCTCTGTCTTCAAGCATAAAAAAATTACGAACCACCATCCCCTTGCACAATCAGTGCATTGGTTTTGCATATATTAGCCATTTATTGTGTCATTGTTGCCTTGAAACAAATTCTGAATTCATATATTAATACCCACATATTTTTGTTTTGCTTGCTACTATTGTCAAATACTAAATTCAATTTGATTTAGGATTTTAATCTAGAAACCTCCATCCATAAAGCTTTGTGAATAGGAAACAACACCAACTCCTTCTGTTTTCTCAATTTATTGTTGAATAGATGTGCTTTCCTGTCAGTTAACGTGCACAAAACTAGTTAGGAAATAGGTGTTCATTTATACATGGAATGTGCATGTGTGTGATCTATGAAGATTACATTGGGAATCCAAGAAAGCAAGGGCTCTGTAATATGTATTTTTCATTGAATTTATTCTATAATTAATGTAAAAAAATCAGAACCTGTGTGAATGACATGGCTTGAAATTACTTCATTCCTGATTACATTATACAGAACATAATACCATGGCACAGTTGCGTATATCTGTGGTGTAAGGTTCCAAAATAATTGAGAGTAAATGAATAGTTGTTTCTTGCAGAACAATGATTTTTCCACAAATTTATTTATGAAGACCTGGATAAATTTTTGAAGACATTCCTGGGATTATTTTTGTCCATTTATGATTGCCTGGGAAATGCTAAAGAAATAGATAAAAAAAAACAAAGAGTGATTTGTTTTTACTCATGCCTACACAAAAAAGCAATTTTTTTCACTAGATAAGCTTAAGTAATTGGAACAAATAAACTCTATTTCTGAGAGACAATCAACTTTTTTGACAAACATATAAACTAGATAGGATATACATTAATTTCTAATTTAAACAGGCCAAGAAAAAAACAAAATATTTTACATATATATAAACAACAGCTCTACATAGATTTCATAGAGCATTGGCAATCTGAAGATATATTAACCAAATAAGAGTTTGCACCAAAGGAGATGATATTGCCACCAATTCAGGTACAGGAAAGGTGCAAGAAAGAACTGGATGCTTAAATTTGGGAATACTGAGCCCTTAACAATAATAACATTTCATTCAACCACAATCTGTAGATGTATGGATTTCCGTGTACATTATCATAGCACTCAAGCTAGGCGGCCAGTCCAAAATTATAGAGCAGTCCAGATGCACATAAAAAAATGAGGAGTCAATGTGTAAAGGTTAGAGAGTAAAACTAAAACTCTGTTAACCTCAAAGTCACTTGCAAATAGATATAGTTTTTAAAAAATCCTGCAAATGAAACCAGGTTCAGATAAAAATTCTGCACCATATGGTACCACTGGTGTTTAAATAGGCATTGTAGGGAGACTATAACGACACTCCCACCCATAAAAATGCTAGAGTCTACTTTACAAGCATCAAAAATGAGCTGAAGTAATTTCATCATCTTGAGCCTGAAATATCAAAAACTTCTCAACTTTGACTTCCTGTTAGAGTAACTCTCATCACAGACGTCAGAATTATAAAAACGTGAAAAAGACAAGTAGGAATGTGACATTTAATCTTCTGTTGCTTAATAATATCATGGATGATCTTTTACCTCAGCACCCTTTCTTGTGCTAACCCTATCTCCTATAATTCCCTTAAGAGCAAAAATTCTATTATCTCTTTCTTTAATATAATGATGCTGCTTTGGAGCAGGTCTTGGGAAGAGAATTTCAAAGGATTACTGCACTGTATTAAAAGTATTTCTTCTCAGTTAGATGGACTGGACAACCCCTTTTCTTAATATTGTCTTCCAGTCACATCATCTGCCTATGCCTGAAGTTCTGTCAAACAGTCCTTGATTTTAATCATTTATTTTGTTACTTTTTTTTATTCATCCAGGGGATGTGCAATCCCAAATTGCCCTGTGTTGCCTTCTTAACTTGTTTCTGTCCTTGAAGTGTGAGTTAAACTACAATACTGTTAGGGAGGGAGTTCCAGGCTTTTGAATAAGGAACACTGATACATTGCCTAGTCAGAATGATATGTGGCTTGGAGGACAACTTCCATTTTACTAGACTCTGCCTGGCCTGTTTAGTGTTTCCAGGATTGTTTTTTTTTTAATTCGGATTTTCATTATCTGCAGTCTTTCAATTTTAATTTTCCATAAGAATATTTTACAGTATGTTTCCCTGAAGTCATCCTTTTTTGAACTTAGACCATACTACTTTACATTTGTCGTCAATACAGTCCACATATAAAAGTAGATGTATGAGAGGTTTGACTTAGAGGAATCTAGTGGATCAAACAGCTTTCTGATTGTTGTGATCTAGAAGTAGTTATGTCCTGAGCTGACGTTCAAGTATTGATCTCCTATCCTTTGACTTGCAAACAACTAAGCCACCACAACACTGTAGGATAGAGAATTCTAGGGATTAACTACATTATGATGAATAGTGAACTATAGACCAGAATGGCAAGCTTATATCTTAATTATGTGTTCTGGTCATTTCATTCATTGGACATTGGTATCTACAGGACGATTATAGAAAATTATCTGTGTACGTCCTGTTCACAGGTAAAGAAAGACATTTCCAGTCTAGCTAAGTCCTGTCGAATTTGACTTCTCTTACGCTTCATTGATGTCATTGTTACATGGCCACCACTCACCAATAACATACACATGTTCACCAAGTTTGATTTTCAGCAGAACCGTTTCTCTTTAGATCTTATTCAACCATTTGTTCATAAATGGATAAGATAGTTGAATTCAAGAATCATAGTGATGATTATTATCTTTACTATCAAAACAACATCAAGGAAGGTTCCTGTTGTTGCTGAAAACAATTTATTTCAGCCTGCGGCATCTCTGCAGGACTTCCTCAGGGCAGTGACCGAGAATTAAGCATCTTCCTTTGATTGCAAAATCAGAAGTGGGATTGTTCACTGATACTTGTAGTTATCGTTTCCAAAAAAAAAATCCATTCCTGAATGTAGCAGAAAGCACTTGATATGATCATCAGTAATACAGAATCTATGTACTTTCCCTGAAGGTCATCAGAATTACCACCATTGTATCTCCCATCTTCAACATCCAAGGGTTCATCACTGCCCCGAACACCTAGTGGGACCAATTATATAAAACTGTGGCTGTAATAAGAGGTCAGAAGCTCAGAATGCTCCAGGGATTTGCCTTTTGAAATCCCAAAGTCAACAAGGTACTTTTTACTAACATTTGCCACATATTGACCGTGCATCAGAGGGAGAAAGAGTAAGTGTCCCTCTTTTAATTGCCCTGTGAAGTCTTTCTCACTTTGCCATTGATAGGGCATAACCTACTAAGAGAGATGTAAGAGTAATATTCAGTCACGTCTCATATGAAAATGGTTTTCTATTTTTCTTAGATGTTTTATATTGTCATAAAAACAATGAATCAATCAGCCATTTCCTTCAATGATTAATGTCTTACATCAGCTGAAGATTGAAAATTTAGCATCTTATATAAGATTCAATAGAGATAGGTATGTATTTCAGTTAAACCAGAAACAATGCTGAAACATCTTCACACATTTAATTTAGGTGTTAGCGTGCAGTTTCTGGAAAACCAAATTGCTAGTATATGCTTTATTTACTGTGAGGGAAATATATTCAGACCTGAATTCAATTTAAAATAAAGTCATGTTCAAATGATCAATCTTCACCCTGCATCTTCCAAATAACCAAAGGTTCTTCAAACAAAGCTTCACATAAATTATCATTACCTGCTATCATGATAATAGAATTAAGAATGTATACGTTGAACTGCAGAATTACTTAGAGTCTCAACTCAGTCAAATTACTTTGACTCTGTATCAATGAATATTTATTAAAGGCGTTATGGCAATTTTTACAATTCTATCTGAACTTGCTAGAAGGATTCATTACCACACAGGGAAAAAGATCAATGAAAGTTTATATTCCCAGTCAGTACCAGGTGAAAAAGCTAGAACCAATTACTTGAGCAGTTGAAGAGTAAGCTGGCATGAACTCTTAAAACATGGTTAAAAATACACAAGTAGAATATTGAAAATACAACTTAAGATAACTCAGCAGGCCTATACACCAGAACACTGCCACATAAATGTACTATAAATTCTATGCAAAGGACCTGAACTGATTATTCCCTATAACAATGGAAGTAAGGTAGAAGGGCTAGTCTCCTATCTCATGGTGGCATGGCATAGCAGCAGCCACCAGCAATCAGGGTTCAACTCCTGCTGCTGTCTGTGAGGAACATGTACATTCTTCAAGTGCCAGTGTGGGTGTCCTCTGGATGCTCCATTTTCCTCCCACATTCCAAAGACACGTGGCTACTAACATCTGGGCGTGCTATGTAGGCTCCAGAGCCATGGTGGCACTTGCAACCTGCCCAGTACAATCCTCACTGATTTGATTTGATGCAAGACAAAGCATTTCACTGTATGTTTTGATGTGCATGTGACAAATAAAACTAACCTTAAAATTTTATCCTAATTTATGAATTCTGTGCAAAAAAAGATTCATTAGTAATCCCTTATAGTGGAGAATTAATGTCTCCCAAGCAGAAAAATATCTGTGGCTGGTGAAGCTGATTTGGGATTTGCCAATTCTGATACAAACTAGACATACATCTATGGGCAGGATATGTAGGTTTGGATAATTAATCTAGTCTGCAATGCATCTTGTCTGCTGTTACTTCTCTTTCAATTCCATGTTTTAAAAGTGCTGTGACCCCTGTAGCAAGTTCTCAATCTCCATCAATTAATGCAACCTTGGAAATTATTTAGCATAAGCTGGTGTCAGTGTTACACTTCTTCATGTCTGCCTTTAGGCTGACCTTGAAATCCTTTCACCAGCCTCTTCCTAAACATGTGATATGATTGAATTTGGCCAAATGTTGTTGGCAAATAATTATAATTTCAGTGCTTGATGTGTTTCATTGGGAGAGATGCTGATGTTAGTCCAACCAAATTTTGGTCCTCTACGTAAGATTTTCCACTGTCAATGTAGATGATTCTCAGCTTCTGCAGAACCTCCAGCTGCCAGCTACACATTGTCCACAGTTTGGAATCATACTCTAGATGAAGTATTAAGATTATCTGATAAAACAAGAAAATTGAAATAAATTTAATACCAGAGGTACTCAATCAAATGCGAATAATCTTGTTTGACTAGATAATTGTTTGGCTATCTGATTAACGCAGCCCTCCTGCATGATTCATACTTTCTGCTCATCGTTGCATATAACTCTTGCTATATGGTTAAACCGTGCTGTGGTCAAACTTTCTACCATGCTTGCTGTTAGATTGGCTAATGTATCAGGGATTCTGGTATACCAGCTGAGATCAATTCAAATGCATTATTTTGACTGTGAAGCTCATTAGGTCATCTTAAAGATACAAAAGGCACTTCAGCAATGTCTGTCCACTTACATACACTTTAGACAGAAGACTCATAGAATATGTCAAAGATTGATATAAAGGTAATGATCCTAAGACTTTAGCCATCTTTGTGGATGGTGGGAAAACTGGCAATATGTATCTTGTTAAGCAGCATGACTCTCACATGCTCTAGAGTCCCCAATCAACATTTGGCCAGCAAAGTATTTAAAGCCCTTGAGTCCCAGAGAAATACAGCATAGAGACAGGTCCTCCGCCCTTTGAGTTCATGTTTATCATCATGCTTTTCTTCTTGCACTACACCTACACCTATTCTATTTTATTCTCCTCCATTTCTCATGAAGTAACCCAGATTCCACAATTCATCTAGGGTGAAAAAACATTAGGAGAAGTAAACAATGCCCAGTTAACTGACTACCCCAAATACACTTGAGATGTGGAAAGAAACCGGAGCATCCCGAGGAAGGTACCTGGTCACAAGGCGAATGCACAAGCTCCAGACAGAGAACAATGGATGTCATGATTGAACATGAATCATTGGGAATTGTGAGGAGACAGCTTAGCAGTTAAGCTTCCACTGAGATGCCTTATTTAGTTAAAAATTGTTTAATTTTCATCCATTATCCAATATAAGTAAATTTATGGATAATTAGAAATACCAGGACAACTTTTGGAATTTGTATTTGGGCATATGTATATGGCAGTGAAAGATTTTACCCTGAATTTGGTTACTCTATAGCTAGTGGTTGATATCATCAGATGCTGTACAGGAGCAAACCACGATAGCTCCTTGACAGTGGTTTTGGTTTGCTGTGAACAACATTTTCATTAACTGGAAAACAAACCTTATGAAAGTTAATATGTTTAATAGTAATACAACACATGTTTTATTTAAAATGTAATTGTAAGGATCAGAATTTGGTCAGCACAAGCAGTTAATTTCTTAACCAACCCAAAGTACAATTATAGCTAAAAATAAGATAGTGACCATCCTTCTTCCCAAAAAAAAGCAGCCCTAAGTTGCTTTTAGATCAAGTTCAAGTTTAATTGTCATTCAATCATACATGAAAACAGTCAAAGCCAAACAAAACAGCATTACTTTGAGGCCAAGGTATAAAATACAGTATGTCATACACAGCACCAGGCACATATAGCACAGATGAGATAGCAGTAAAACATGGTCACACAAAAAAAAATATAGTCCAAGTCCCTGAATCTGTGAATATGGCAGCAGTCTGTAATCGAATGCAATACAGGTTGCCTTCTGCTGAGCAAACACATCAGGCATAACATGGTTTTCCCATCTTTCCCATTGACTAGCACTGGCTTCTGCTTACGGGCACTCAGGGGTACAAGAATAGCACATGCTTTCTCACCAGGGCTGGCTTCTCACTGACAACACGGCCGGTATTGAAGAATCTCTGGGAAAGTGTGTTGCACGTAGGAGGACCCGCATGCACACTAAATTAAGTATCAGTTTGTTAAATGTTTAGTGTCATTGTTTTGTAACTTGGGGTGGCTTAGGTGATTACTTATTTAACTAGATGCCTGGTTGAGTGTTTCACTGTTGGTTTGTAAATAAATAGTTAACGTGTTTAATAACAATCAATGTCTTCTGCCCCAGTTACTGAATCTATGAATCTCTTTCTCTGTAGTACTGTGGTGTCAGGAACAGGATTCAGTGAGTGTAACAGGAGCTTAAAGTGTTCAGGACAACAGCAAATGAAATAACCCCTTGTGGGAGGAGTGCCAAGTCCCAGCGTGGACTGACAACAGCGCTGAGTTCTGTAGTCTTCCCAATCCACTGCTGGATTCCCACGGGGAAAAAAATCAGACACCACATTGGGTCCGTGTTAAATGAAGTAGATATCAAGGAAGTCAAAGGGGTGATTTATGGCTGCTGGTAGCTAATATCAGCACATGACGATCACACTGAGAGAGCAGGAGATGGTTTGATGTATGAGTGGTGATGTTGTACCAGTTTTGAACCACCGGGGGGAAGCTGCCCAGTCAGCATCCACCTCGGCCAAAGAGCTAGAGGATAAAGGTACAGCGATTGCCTGTCAGCTAGTGAAGGTGCAGCAGTCAGAGGCTACCCAAAGGACTAATTGGTAACTGGATCCCATTAAGTTCCGAGTTTTGATGCTGCAGAGAAATGATCGCAACACATGGAAGGAGGATGGGGATATCTAGCAGAATGATGAAGATGGGGAAGAGAGAGTAGAACAGAATCCTATAATTCTCCCTCGAGATGATTGCCCTCCCCCCTATGCACCTGAGACAATACCTAGGGTTTGTCCCTGCCCAGTAATCACCATTGCACCCACAACAAAGTCCCAACAATAGATCCCTCACCAGTACAGTGGGATACATCATGAGATGATTTGGCCATTGAGGGGAAGGGGAAAGGTTGGTTCGTGTGAGGGGCAGCAAGCAGTAGTGGAAGTTTCTCAACTCTGTGACTGGCAATGTCATCATGTGGGGGGGAGAGGGGCTATCCAGAAAACCGGCTGAGCTGATGAGTGTGACCGACCGACTCCTGGGCAGTAGCCAAATGCATGGTAGTATGGATGCCTTAGTGGCATGAGAGTAACACCTGGATAGTACAGTTCAGATCTGGTGTGAGTGGTCGCCACGCTCTTTACGAGAAAAATCTATTTACCTAGTTTTACATCAGGTGCTAGTGGGCCATCAGAAGCTCTAGGAATCAAATGGAGGGACTGAATATAAAACAGGCACTTCTCTAGGTAATTTTTGTTTATTAAAAAAGCAATATACACAAAATATTTACATGGGTAAGGGCAAATCAAAATTTCAACATTCCATTTTAGGTTTCAAATCTCAGATATCAACGAAAACTAAATTCATTTTTAGTTTGAATCAGTGAGATTCATTAGATTAACCTTTATTACTCCAATTTCTCTAATTGAATCTAGTGTTATTCACTATTTAAAGGTTTACAGACTAACATTTGCCTATTTATTTATCCCTAGTTAGATAAGAAAGTAATTGAGTTCCTATTAAAGTATTATAGTTAGCCTCAGTTTCTGTTTCTAGTCAGAATGTCTACAAATTCAAATTCAAACCCCGCAGCCACTACGGCTCAACTCCTTTCACAACAAATTCTACAATATCACAACCTTTAAACAAAGAAAATTTCATTTAGTCACTTATCAGAGGCCTTGCAAAAATAATCAGTTCTATAGAACTAACTCCCAGATACGAAGTAGAGGTCTCAGACCCTATTCTCTGCTGTTAGTTATTGTCTCGCTACAACTGGTGCTCATTATAGCCGAACCTTCAAGAAATCTTTTATTGATATTGTCTCTGCTCCAGGGATTTCACCCTGAGGATTTCAGGTAAGTAGGGTGGAGATACTAACTAATAATTCCATTTTTAACAGTTTATATCTTTGTTAGTTTCTATAGTTTGCTGCATTTTTGTCACTTGTCCACCCCTGTGTCAGTCATGCCTTGTTCTCACATAGCTATTTTGTTCAAGCTCTCTTTGCAATACTGTAAGTTTTGTGGTCATCCTTCCACTAAATCAAGCTGTAATGTTACATCTTTAGGTTTCATTAACCGGGGTTACACAAACAAAACCAGGAGGTGCATGGATGACCTCTCCGGGGCACCACAATTGGAATCTGATCTGGAGGGTTGCACACGAGTGGCAGATTGTAGTTCACCATATTCACCATTGTGGCCCACACCTCTCAGGACACCAAGGAGGCCATACATAATGCTTTTGTGGATAGAGAAGTGGAGATCAGTGTGTTCTGAGAGGAGGACATGGTTGTCTGGTGGACTGGGCACACTGGAACAGTAGGCACTTGGGGGCTGGATGGTTCAAGGATTTGGGTGGAGGCTTGAGGGGTGACATTAACTTATGCAAGGCCAAAATGGCTGCAAAAACATGTCCGAACTGTCAACGTGTTAAGGCCAGGGGATGGCCAGCAGGAGCCTCAGGAGGGGTACGGGAGACAGTCAGATCTGGAAAATAGATTATATTGGGTCTCTACTGCAACAAATTAAGAAGCAGAAAGTAGCATGTGCTCACCATGGTGATATATATATTCCGGAGTCCTGGTGGCAGTGCCCTGTGCCCTAGCTGACAAGGAAGATGCAATAAAAGGTTAAAAAAAAGACATGAGAACAGAAGATTTAAATTGTTTCACAGATAATCTGGAAGAAGTAGCCCAGGTCTGCAAAAACCTCTGGCACCATCATATTTCAATGCCTTTTAATTGAATTTTACTCTAAGTGGGAACAGATGTCTTCCAAATAATCCCTCTACAATTTTAATGCCTAGTTCAATATCCTAAATAATTCTTTGTTATGTTCTAAATGTAGGAATAATTAAATATTTTCAATTAGCTAGAAACAGTGCTCCAGCAGTGAATAATGGGAATCTTCTCAACTTGATATTTATTATAGATCAGTGCTGGATGGTTCTCATTAGGCATTTTGGTACTTAAACTGAAAGTATGTATTTGTTTGTAATTTATGTCAAATCATACCTCACAACATACCTTTTTGGAATGAATTACTGGCAGATTTTTAGTGAATTGATTAAACCTGATGTTATTTTTCCAGAATGCCTGTCAATATCTAGATAAAAGTTAATTTGCTTGAGAAGTTTACAGATGTATTTCCTTCTACAAGAAGGTAATAACTGGATTAGACTATGTGGATTGTCTTCATCTACAATTCCAAATAATCCCATACTTACTAGCTTTCTCTCTTAAGAATCCATTAAGCAGTAAAGGCATCAAGAAAAGTGGACGGGGCAAGTGGTGTTCTTTCCAGCTGCAAAATAATAGATCTCAAATTAATCAATCTGTCTACTCTGGAGAGTGTTGTCACAGGCGTTTCTACTTTTTCCAATATGGAGACTAACCCTAGCCTCTCTACAAAAATGTATGAGCATCACAGAATAATTTTATGGATACTGCATCCAAATATTTCTGTCCTCTTTCCTTTTCTTTTAATTGAAATTAGAGACAGTTCAACTGCATGCCCCCAAAATATAGTCACACATCATACCCATTATCTCCAGTGCAATTTGCCCAGCAAAGTTGGTTAATTTTTTCCCCACACCAAAAATATGTAAGGCATATTCCAAAGGTGGCACCTTAGCACTTATGCATTCTCTTTGCCTTAATCTTTTGAGATTTTTCATGATGTAAATATCCCAATTGTTTCTTATTTCAATTAACACATTGTTCCAGGATAGAACAATGATATATGATTGAAATGTACAGTTCATTTCCAGTTTTAATAACCTTTCTAGTCTCTTTGACCTGAATGCTAACACAAAATATATCATGATTCCATCACATTTACTTCTATGGAAATTGAAATGCTTGATTCTGAAGTATAAAGAAAGGGAACACGGTGCTAAAAAAGAAACTTTATTGCAAATAGTAATCATATTTTCTAAACTAAGTTGACTTGATTTAGTATTGCTGAGCTGTATTGATGAAAAATATAGATTTGGTTTTGTTGGTTCATCTCAAATCAAAAGTTGTTTATGTGTCTAAACGGCAACATAGTGCTTACGTGTCATAAATGCAAACACTTCCGAATATATTCCCCAACTTAGATTTAAATTTAAAGGAAGTCAATATCTGAAGAAACTCAAGCTGTTACTTTGTCCATTCCATTTTGCACAGGACTACTCTGAAAGCTGTCAGTGACAAACACACAATGCCTCCCAGATTTTATTTCTAGACAATGACAAAACACATTGCATGTAGTTGTTGAAGTGAACAGCATTTTACCTCGAAAATTCAATTCCATTGGCATTTGAGTACAGCATGCTACTATTACAATTTGATGCTTTCTACATGAATTTCTAAACATTTGTCTTTTCATCTACAGTGTCTAAAAACACCTTGGTGTTGCTATTAAAGCATTACAAATAACAAGGACAGAATTAACCACAAAATCTCGTTTATTCTAGGCTAGAAACTTGCAGTGTTATTGGGAAAGTATTTCAGATATCGCGACCAAACACATTTAGACTTGAGGCTACTGTGGAGAAGGACAAGTATGAACTGGAAATTAGGTTCCTAAATTGGGGAGTTTTCATCACAAAGAACCAGGCAACAGTGCTCTGGAACTAACTACTTGCAGCTAAGCTAACATGGAACCACCGGGAGACATGCAAAAATGATATGGTGAGAGCTTGATTTCTAGGTGTTTCCCTATGGGTGAAGGTTAAGGCCAACAAGTCCAAGGAGCTCTGCATATCAAGGGATATCGTGGTTTGGATAAAAATTTGAAACTATAGCAGGATTTAAAAACCAAAAGAAAGAGAGGATCTGCAGGAGTATAGAAAGTATAGGGCTGAACTAAAAAATGTAAATAAGAAAGTGAAGAATGGACACCAAAATACGCTCTGGTATGCTAGACTAAGGAAAGCCTCAAAAGCATTTTAAGGGCAAGATGGCAACCACAGGAAGAAAAGGTCCAATTAGTGATGCAATTGACAATTTTTTTCTATGGCTAGGAATACTTAGGGAATACTTCTCATCTGTATCATTAGATGTACACTATAATTGGATAATTCAGAAAAGGAGTCTTGAAATTCTAAATTACATTACCATTGACAGGAAATATTAGTTACTTTAGCAAGACTAAAGCTACATAAATCCACAGATATTCAAATAATCCCAGGTTGTTTTGGCAGGCAAAGGAACAGATTGTTGGGGTTCTTTTTAGACTACAGAAGAGATGTTGGATGACTAGACAGTGACAAATGTGGTATATTTATTTAAAAAGATCAGTCGGAATAAACCACATAATTACAGACTGGTTAATCTCTCATCAGTTGTTGGAAAACTACTGAAAACATTCTGAGGTTCCTGATTAATCTGAACCAAGAGAAGCAGGGATTATCTAACGATAATCAGCTTGTCTTTGTTAAAGGGAGATCATACCTGACTAATATGACTGAAAATTATGAAAGATTGATTTGACTGTTAAGGAAGGAAGTACAGGTAGTGCACATGGACTTCAGCATGGCCTTTGACAGTCCCACCTACGGAATGGCCTAAAACGTTCATAGGATCCCTGACAATATTAGAACACTGGATTTGAAATTGGCTTGGTAATAGGAGCAGAGAGTAATGAAAGGTTGCTTTTGTTGTTGGAAGCTTGTGACATTTTTTGTACTGCAAGTATTGCTGCTAGAACTTTTTTCTATTTGTCATATGTATTAAAGATTTTGATGTGAATATAAGAACTATGATTAGTCAGTTTGTAGATGAAATGAAAATTGGTGGTACGTTAATATGGAAAGGAGTATTCAAATAGAGATGATTATTGATGCTGATCCTTAAAGATGTGAGATGATTCAAGTTAGAAGGATTAATAAGACTAGGATAAACATGGTGTGTGGTGGCATCATAGGAAGAACTGAAGAAGATAAGGACCTTGGTGTAAATATCCAAGGATTCCTGAAACCATTACACAGCCAGAAAGCATGTACAAGGTCAGGCAGGATACTAGCCTTCATTAAATATAACACAGGAAATGAATGGTAGGTTGTGGTAGAACTAGATAAAACATCAGTTAGGTTGCAACTGGAACTCCACCATGAATAGTCCCAAGCTTGGCTGTAAAAGGAGGAGCATTGGGCCTGGGGCTAGCAACCCCATCCCATAAAATCCAGAGCTACAGAGATACCAACAGAAATTCAAATATCTCATCCCGACAGAAGAAAGATCTTCGAAGATGGATTGCATCTGGAGACAACTTGAAAGATTGTCCCAGAACAGAGGCCTCTGGTGAGCTGCTGTTGGTGGCTTATGCCCCAGTAGTGGTGATTGGCCAAGAAGAAGAGAAGAAGGTTGCAGACAGAATTCTCACTCGTACGCTGCAGGAAGGATATGGTTACACTGATGGGGTTTGAAGTGAAGGTAAAGCAGGATGTTCACTAAAATGGAGACTTTCCAATGAGTCATGGAATCATAAAGTCACACAGCATTCCAGTACCAAAGCAGGCCTTTTGGCCCATCAGGTCTGTGCCGAACTGTTATTCTGCATAATCCCATCAACCTGATCCTGGACTGCAGGCCTCTGTAACCTCCTCCCAAACAGGTATTTATCCATTTTTTTTTCTTAAGGTTGTTTTCTTTAAAGTGAAGAAGGGTGCAGAGACTGACTGAGATGCAGTATACGTTCGACCTTCCTTATCCGCAAATTCAACCAACCGTGAATCGAGAAAACCCGGAAGTGCTCTTCCAGCATTTGTTGTTCGAGTATGTACAGATTATTTTTCTTGTCATTATTCCATAAACAATGCAGTATAACAAATTTTTACATAGCATTTACATTGTATTAGGTATTATAAGTAATCTAGAGATGATTTAAAGTATACGAGAGGATGTGCGTGGGTTATCGTGGATCGGGATTGAAAAAAAATCGTAAGTTCTCTTACTAAGTAAGTTGGACCAGGTACATTCGGTATTATTTAGCATGTTAGTCAAACGTTTGGTGACAGTAAGCGTTTGTCACAGACTAGAAGGGCTGAGATGGCCTGTTTCTGTGCTGTAATTGTTATATGATTATATGGTTATAGGATATAGTATATCTTTTACCTTTCTATTCATGTAAAATACTTAAAAGCATATGTTTCAGCGCCAGGCTTGGGAGCCAGTGACAGACTGCTTTCTTTTCTTTCTTTTTCAATCTTTTTATTGAGTTTCATATATGCATATAAAAAAACATAACATAATAATGAATAGATTATGAATACAATAGACTTGAAGTCGCATTAATAATAAGATAACAATATCCTATTAAACATCGACAAAAGAAAATACATTAATCAATCAAGTCCATATGATTATATATGAAAAAAAACAAAAACAATCACCAAAAGAAGAAAAAATTTGAAAATATGTGAAAAATATATATTGAGAAAAAAAACACTAAACTAAACTAACATGGGCAATAATAATAGTTTACAAGTATATGATAGTGCCAAAAAACTCCGGAACTCCATACCTGAACAAGAATAAGCAGAAAGAAGGTCTGGAAAAGGCCAAATTAATTCATATGAAAGTGTCGAATGAACGGTCCCCAAGTTTCTTCAAATTTAATTGATGAGTCAAAAATAGTGCTTCTAATTTTTTCCAAGCTCAGATAAGAAATAGTTTGAGAAAACCACTGGAACGTGGTAGGAGGATTTACTTCTTTCCAGTTTTGTAATATAGACCTTCTGGCCATTAATGTTACAAAAGCAATCATTCGTCTGATTGAAGGGGAAAACTGATTACCATCCTCATTAGGTATACCAAAAATTGCAGTAATAAAATGAGGTTGTAAATCGATATTCCAAACTGAGGAAATGGTAGTAAATATGTCCTTCCAAAAGTTATGTAAAGTGGAACATGACCAAAACATATGGGTCAATGAAGCCACTTCTGAATGACATCTGTCACATTGAGGGTTAATATGAGAATAGAATCGAGCAAGTTTATCTTTAGACATATGAGCTCTATGTACAATTTTAAATTGTATTAAAGCATGTTTAGCACATATAGAAGAGGAATTAACCATTTGTAAAATTTTTTCCCATTTATCTGTTGATATATTATATCGAAGTTCTTTTTCCCATTCTTGTTTAATTCTAACTGATATTTCTGGTTGTATCTTCATAATCATATTATAAATAAAAGCTACTAATCCCTTCTGACAAGGGTTTAAGGTAAAAATCAAATCTGAAAAATCCACTAAAGTTGAATTAGGAAAAGATGGTAAAACTTTATGTAAGAAATTTCTAATTTGTAAATATCTGAAAAAATTAGATTTAGGTAATTTAAATTTGTTGGAAAGTTGGTCAAAGGACATCAAAGTATCTTCAAAAAAAAGATCACGAAAACATTTTATACTTTTCCTTTTCCATATGTTAAAAGCTTGATCTGTCCAGGAAGGTTTGAAAAAATAATTAAGTAAGATAGGGCTATCAAGAACAAAGTTTTTCAGAGTAAAAATCTTACGAAATTGAAACCAAATTCATAATGTATGTTTGATAACAGATATTTGTTTATTAAATTTAACTAAATCAGCAGGAAGACAAGAACCAAGAACAGAGAATAGAGAATATCCCTTTACCTCATTACATTCCAAATTTACCCACTGTGGGCACAATGGTGAATCCAAATCTAGTTTCCAATACATTAAGTTATGAATATTATTTGCCCAATAATAAAATCTAAAGTTAGGTAAAGCTAAACCACCATCTTTTTTAGATTTTTGTAATTGCCTTTTACTTAACCTAGGGTTTTTATTTTGACACACAAATGAGGAAATTTTTGAATCAATGTTATCAAAAAAAGATTTAGGAATAAAAATTGGTAAGGCTTGAAATAAGTATAAAAATTTCGGTAAAATCATCATTTTAATAGCATTAATCCGACCAATTAATGATAAAAATAAAGGAGACCATCTTGTAGTAAGTTGTTGAATTTGATGAAGCATAGGTAAAAAATTCAGTCTAAATAAATATTTATATTTCTTGGTAATTTTTATACCTAAATAGGTAAAGTTATCAGTAACAACGTTAAATGGTATCCTGTCATTCAATAAAGTTTGTGCATTTAAGGGAAATAATTCACTCTTATCTAAGTTTAGTTTATAACCAGAAAAACTACCAAATTGAACCAACAAGGATAAAATAGCGGGAATAGACCTGTCAGGGTCAGAAATATATAACAGCAAGTCATCAGCATAAAGTGATAATTTGTATAACTTCTCATTACGGGTAATACCAAAAATATTAGGAGATTCACGAATAGCAATGGCTAAAGGTTCTAATGCGATATTAAATAATAAAGGACTTAAGGGACAGCCTTGTCTCGTACCACGAGATAATTGAAAAAAAGAGGATCTATAATTATTTGTAAGAACAGAAGCAACAGGTTTATAATATATTAATTTAATTCATGATATGAAGTTGGGACTAAAATTAAAATTTCTCAATGTATTAAATAAGTATGTCCATTCAACTCTATCAAAAGCTTTTTCAGCATCTAATGAGATAACACATTCTGAGATTGTGGGTGGTGAAGTATGAATTATATTAATCAATTTTCTAACATTAAAAAAGGAATACCGATTCCTCATAAAACCAATTTGATCTTCTGAAATAATCTGTGATAGTACTTTTTCTAATCTAATGGCTAAAATTTTTGTAAGAATCTTAGAATCTACATTTAATAGTGATATAGGTTGATAAGATGCACATAAAGTAGGATCTTTATCTTTTTTAAGAATTAGAAAGATA
Organism: Hypanus sabinus; assembly: GCF_030144855.1. Classification (NCBI taxonomy): domain Eukaryota; kingdom Metazoa; phylum Chordata; class Chondrichthyes; order Myliobatiformes; family Dasyatidae; genus Hypanus; species Hypanus sabinus. The sequence goes on along the minus strand of NC_082713.1, from coordinate 60,163,355 downwards.
TTAGCTTCATAAAAAGATTGAGGTAATCTCTTCTTAGCAAACGCATCATTAAAAATTTCACATAACCAAGGAGAGAGCAAAGAAGAAAAAGTTTTAAAAAATTCTACAATATAACCATCAGGACCAGGAGCTTTCCCTGAATTCATTGATGAGATAGCCTCTCCTATTTCAACCATAGAGATAGGAGCATCTAACAGGCTATGGTCTTCATCTATCAGTTTAGGAATATTCAGATTGTTAAAAAAATTATCCATCATGGACAGGTCACCATCAAATTCTGATTGATATAAAGATTTATAAAAATCTTGAAAAGTATTATTGATTTCTTTATGATCAGTAGTTAAATTACCGTCTTGTTTACGAATTTTAATAATTTGTCGCTTAGTCGAAATAGCTTTTAATTGATTAGCTAACAGTTTGCCAGTTCGATCACTGTGAATATAGAATTGAGCCCTGGTCCTAATTAATTGATTTTCAATTGAAGAAGATAATAGTAAACTATGTTCCATTTGAAGCTCAACTCTCTTCTTATAAAGTTCTTTGGTAGGAGTCACAGAATAAATCTTATCAATTTCCTTAATTTTATCCACTAATAAAGCAATATCTAAATATCTTTGTTTTCTTTTACCAACAGAATATGAGATAATTTGTCCATGGATAAAAGCCTTAAAAGAGTCCCAAAGTATTCCTCTGTCGATTTCTTCAGTATAGTTTGTTGAGAAAAACAAGTCAATTTGCTGTTTTATGTAGGTGATAAATTCTGGGTCTTGAAGCAAAGTAGCGTTAAGCCTCCATAATCTAATATTATTGGAAAAGTCCAAAATCTTAATAGATAACTTCAAAGGTGCATGATCCAAAATAGTAATAGAATCATATTTACAATCAATAACATCCGTTAATAACCGATGATCAATAAGAAAATAGTCAATTCTAGAATAGCTATGATATACATGTGAAAAAAATGAAAATTCTTTATCTTTAGGGTTCAAAAACCGCCATATTTCTGTAATTCCCGAATCAACCATAAAAGAATTAATAAGTAGGGCTGATCTATTCGGAAGAGTATGGATAGGTTTAGATCTATCCATCGAAGGATTCAAACAACAATTAAAATCTCCACCCATTATCAACATATATTCATTTAGATTAGGAAGGGAAGTAAATAAACGTTTAAAAAATTCAGGGCAGTCAAAGTTTGGAGCATAAATATTAACTAGAACAACTTTTCGATTAAAAAGTGAACCAGTTATCAACAAGAATCTACCCTGTGGATCAGAAATAATTTCATGATGTGTAAACGATATTGAGGGGTCTATAAAAATTGTTACGTATTCAGGCAACAATAAATATATGAGTTCGGCAAGGGTTTCTTATAACAAACAACACGTTTATTAAACACAGAAAACAAACCCCCCAAAAGTAAACAAACACTACCGTAACCGGAAACAGCTGCTGAGTGGCTGTTCAAACAGTTCGTAAAGTGATATTCCAAAACATTTCTTTAAAGTGGTATTGCCAAAAGGTCGATATGCTCACAGTCCATTTAAAAGGAGAGAATTTACAGGACGATTTAGGTTCTCTTTCACGTCGCTTGCTTCGATCCCCGACGTCGAACTTCCCACGAAGAATTTACGAAACAGAACGGCTTAAAGGCACTGACCTTTCCTTCTCCACTACCTTCAATCCTTTCTAGGTAAACCTAGGGATTAACACGAAGATAGTCAATGAAATCCTTCCAAATAAGGATCAAACAAAGGTCGCCCCCGTTACACCGTAGAAAGCGATTCTCCTCGATCTTTAACTTCCAACTTCCAATCTTCACTCTCCACTAATTTCCTCGAACTAACAGAATCATAAAGAACCTGCTGGCAATAACCTTTTAAACTTTAGGCATTAAATAAAAACTTTATCCTTCAACTAAACTGCGTCATCTCTTAAAACACGCAGTGGCATGAAGTCAACCTGGCAAATCCAGCCACGAACTGCCCCTCCTCACAGGGTGGGGTCTACCTTTTATAACCTGTAAAAAAAACCCGTCACATGATCTCTACTGGCGGGAAAATGACGTCACCACCATCACAAGACCATCACCTCAAGTCCAGTACAGCTTCAACCCCAGTCACATGACAAGGGCTCCACTGTCATGTGTCACGAGTACGTAACACCTCCCTCCAAGAAAACATTTTTGGTCTGACAAGAACAAAAATTTTTAACAATTGCTTACAAGAAAAACAAAGGTATAAATTTTATAACATACACAATACACAACACCAGCATATAACAGCTTATAACTCACAATACAGTAGGAGTGTTACAATTGAAAAAAAACACTCCATAAAAAAATACAGTGTACATTCAACATCGAGATAGACAATCAGCAACCATATTATCTTTACCTTTAATATGAGTTATCACAATATTGTACTCTTGTAACATCAAACTCCAATTTAATAATCTTCTGTTTTTGTTTTTCATCGTACTCAGAAAAACTAACGGATTATGATCAGTGTAAGCAATAAGTGGTTTCTGAGTTGTACTAACATATACCTCAAAATATTCCAAAGCTAAAACAAGAGATAACAATTCTTTCTCTATTGTCGAATAATTTCTTTGATGCTTATTAAATTTCTTAGAAAAGTAAGCTACTGGATGATCAACCTCATCACCCTTATTCCTTTGCATTAATACTGCTCCTGCAGCCTCATCACTAGCATCCACAGCCAATGAAAAAGGTTTTCCAAAGTCAGGTGCCTTAAGCACAGGTTGTTGACATATCATTGTTTTCAATTTTTCAAATGCTTCTTGACAAGGCACCGTCCATACAAACTTCTCATTCTTCCGCAGAAGGTTAATTAATGGAAGGGCAACATTAGCAAAATTCTTACAAAATTTCCGATAATATCCTACCATTCCCAAAAACCTTCTGAGAGTTTTTTTCCCCGTTGGAGTGGGAATCTCTAAAATTGCCTGAACTTTTGCCTGAACAGGAGCTACCTTACCTTGACCCACAACATAACCAAGGTAAGTCACAGTGGCATGTCCAAATTCACTCTTAGCTAAATTAATAGTTAAGTTAGCTTTTGAAAGCCTTTCAAACAATTTCTCCATCGCAATAATGTGTGCTTCCCAAGTATCATTTCCTGTCACTAAATCATCAATATAAGCATCAGTATCTTTCAATCCCTGAATCACAAAGTTAATCATCCTCTGGAAAGTACCTGGGGCATTCTTCATCCCAAATGGAAAAACATTATACTCATATAACCCAGATGAGTTACAAATGCAGAAATCTCTCTACCTCTGTCCGTTAATGGAACACACCAATACCCTTTCAATAAATCAATCTTTGTAAGGAACTTTGCCTTTCCAACTTTATCTACACAATCATCTACTCTAGGAATTGGATATGCATCTGTTTTCGTTACAGCATTCACCTTCCTATAATCCGTACAAAACCTAATACTACCATCTGGCTTTGGCACCATAACACATGGCAAACTCCAATTCGAGTTAGAATGTCTAATGATATTATTCTCTAACCTATATTCAATTTCTTTCTCAGCAAGTTCACATTTTTCTATGTTCATCCTATATGGATGTTGTTTAATAGGTTTGGCATCCCCAACATCTACATCATGTGAAGCTATAGTAGTCCTTCTCGGAACATCTGGAAACAACTCCCTATATTTAAAAATCAACTCCTTCATCTGTTGTCTCTGCTCTAACTGTAAATGTGCTAATTTTTCATCAATATTTTCCAGAATGGTTGAATTTGTTAACCTCACAGAAACAATGTTGGATTTGGAATGAAAGTCAGATGAATCATCTATCATGTTCCTAGTTAAATCAAACTCAGTCTCACTAACCACAACAGTCACAGTATCAGATTGTTTCTCAAAATGTGGTTTCAACATATTTATATGGCAAAGTTGTGTTGACCTTCTACGATCTGGAGTTTTTACCACGTAATCCACATTATTGATTTTAGACACAATTTCATAAGGACCATGAAATTTAGCTTGTAAAGGATTTGTCTGCACTGGGAAAAGAACCAACACCTTATCTCCAGGCTTAAACATCCTCATCCTAGCGTCTTTATCATACCAAGTCTTCATTTTCTCCTGAGCCAACTTTAAATTTTCCTTAGCTAAGCTACAAGCTTTATGTAACCTGTCCTTAAATTTCAACACATAGTCCAACAAATTAGTGTGTACTTCCTTATTAATCCACTGTTCTTTCAACAAAGCTAAAGGTCCTCTAACTCTATGCCCAAACACAAGTTCAAATGGACTAAAACCTAAAGATTCCTGTACCGATTCCCTTACTGCAAATAAAAGTAAGTTTATACCCTCATTCCAGTCACTTTCATTTTCCACACAAAATGTCCTAATCATATTCTTGAGGGTAGAATGAAACCTCTCCAAGGCACCCTGCAATTCTGGATGGTATGCAGACGAAGTGATTTGCTTAGCTCCCAATTTATAAACTATCTGTTGAAACAATCCAGACATAAAATTACTGCCTTGATCAGTTTGTATCTCCTTAGGTAATCCAAAATAAGTAAAAAAATTTATAAGGGCCTTTGTCACAGTCTTAGCTTTTATATTCCTAAGTGGTACTGCCTCTGGAAGCCTAGAAGAAGTACACATGATAGTCAACAAATACTGATAACCAGTTTTTGTCTTTGGTAATGGACCAACACAATCTGCAATAACTTTAGAAAATGGTTCACCAAATCCTGGGATAGGTTGTAACGGAGCTACTGGTGTAACCTGATTTGGTTTACCCACAATTTGACAAGTATGGCACGTTTTACAAAACATCGCCACATCTTTTCTTAGACCAGGCCAGTAAAAATGTTTTAAAATCTTGTCCACAGTTTTCCTTACCCCTTGATGTCCACCTAAAGGCACACTATGAGCTAAAGTCAAAATCTCATTTCGATAAGCTTTTGGAACAACTACCTGGTAAACAACATTCCAATCCTCACTTGCAGGAATTGTAGGCGATCTCCACTTCCTTATCAACACTCCTTTTTCCAAGTAATATCCTACTGGCATCTTATCAATTTCACTATCTAGTAAAACCTGCTCTCTTAAGTTTATAATCTCAGAGTCTCTATTCTGCTCTCCTTCCTAGACAAAGATAAATCTTTATAGTCAGACTTACTCCCAGAATCTTGTTCAAACAACGAAGATAAGAAAGTCTCTGACACATCCTCAAAACTCGAATCCTGAGTTGAACAGTCCTGAATAACAACCTCATTCTGCGCATCAATCTTTTTAGCCATAGCTCTAGTCACAACACAGGAAGAATCTGTGTTATAATTCAACTCTGGTTCCTCTGACTCCATTGTCAAATGCACTTCAGGAAAAACTTGTCCACCTGCCAAGTCATTACCTAACAATAAAGAAATACCCTTCACAGGTAAGCTAGGCTGTAATCCTACTTTAACAAATCCAGTAACTAACCCCGACTTTAAATTTACTTTATGTAAATGTACAGGCATAAAATCACTTCCAACACCTCTTATGTAATTTACCTCACCAGTATCAGACTCTTCATTAAACTTCAACACACTGTCTAACATCAATGATTGAGAAGCACCAGTATCCCTAAGGATTTTTATTGGCACCAGGGTAGATCCTTCCTTCAAGGATACAAACCCTTCAGTTACAAAATGATCACATCCCTTTCTAACTTGGTCAGACTCTAACAAAGCCTCATTTGTGTTTATCAATCCCTGTAACTTTACAGGTGCTTCAGTATGTTGCACACAAGCATCTGGATCTGCTTCCTTCTCTTTCTTTTTCAATTTGAAACAGTTAGCTATTACATGGCCAGGCTTCTTACAATAGTTACAAGTAAGACCAAACTGTCTTTCCTTCACAGGCTTTCCTTTCTCATCAACTTTCTCATTAACCTCCGATTTAATTTCAAATTTACCTGGAGTCTCTGTGTTATTTTTCCTCTTAAAAATTCTGCCCTGAGGAAATTTTTTTTCTTATGGATCAAAACATACTCATCAGCTAATCTAGCACAGTCCTGCAATTTATCAGTATCCTTCTCATTTAAGTAGGTCCTTACTTCAACAGGAACGCTGCTTTTAAATTCCTCCATTAAAATCAGCTCTCTCAATGTATTATAGTCCCCATTTACATTTTTAGAAGAAACCCGTCTCTCAAAACACATAGATTTATCATAGGCAAATTCCACATAAGTTTTTTCCACAGACTTTTTCAAACTTCTGAATCTTTCCCTATATGCTTCTGGGACTAACTCATATGCGTTTAAGATATGCCTCTTTACAATATCATAATCAAGTGCTTACGCAGCTGTTAAAGCTGTGTAAACTTGTTGTGCTTTGCCTTTAATTACACTCTGTAACAACACTGACCATTTATCTTTCGGCCACTCTGACATCCGAGCAATAGTTTCAAAATGTTGAAAATACCTTTCCACTTCTGTTTCACTAAATGGAGGGACCAATTTAATTTCTTGACTAGCAACAAACATTTTTTAAGAACCAGAAGACTGATTCCCAGACTTTAATTCCTCCATTGCATATGCAAATTCTCTCTGCTTTTGTTCCATCTCCAATTTACACCTCTCCAATTTCATTTGTTCGATCTGCAACTGCATCTCCAGATTACTTATTTGAAACGACTCTAAAATCGATTCATCAAAAACACCCGAATCCACATAGTGTGACACGATTTTCCTCTGTATCACAGCCTTAGAAGTAGTCTGCAAAATACCTTTAAGTCGCAATCTACTAGCTAGCTCAAACACCTCAGTTTTTTTTGCCTTCGCCAACACCTCCGCAGCTGGCGAAGCCAGAAACTCATCAATATTCATTGCTGCCGAATACCACAACAAGCCAAACAAAAGAACCGAGTAATCCCCGTTTCCAAAACACCGATTTAAAAGTCAGCAAGCATTTAAACTCAAATGATTCAATCCAGACGCAGCCCCCATATTTAATGTTATGCATTCAGGCAACAATAAATATATGAGTTCGGCAAGGGTTTCTTAAAACAAACAACATGTTTATTAAACACAGAAAACAAACCCCCCAAAAGTAAACAAACACTACCGTAACTGGAAACAGCTGCTGAGTGGCTGTTCAAACAGTTCATAAAGTGATATTCCAAAACAGTTCTTTAAAGTGGTATTGCCAAAAGTTCGATATGCTCACAATCCATTTAAAAGGAGAGACTTTACAGGACGATTTAGGTTCTCTTTCACGTCGCTTGCTTCGATCCCCGACGTCGAACTTCCCACGAAGAATTTACGAAACAGAACGGCTTAAAGGCACTGACCTTTCCTTCTCCACTACCTTCAATCCTTTCTAGGTAAACCTAGGGATTAACACGAAGATAGTCAATGAAATCCTTCCAAATAAGGATCAAACAAAGGTCGCCCCCGTTACACCGTAGAAAGCGATTCTCCTCGATCTTTAACTTCCAACTTCCAATCTTCACTCTCCACTAATTTCCTTGAACTAACAGAATCATAAAGAACCTGCTGGCAATAACCTTTTAAACTTTAGGCATTAAATAAAAACTTCATCCTTCAACTAAACTGCGTCATCTCTTAAAACACGCAGTGGCATGAAGTCAACCTGGCAAATCCAGCCACGAACTGCCCCTCCTCACAGGGTGGGGTCTACCTTTTATAACCTGTAAAAAAAAACCCGTCACATGATCTCTACTGGCGGGAAAATGACGTCACCACCATCACAAGACCATCACCTCAAGTCCAGTACAGCTTCAACCCCAGTCACATGACAAGGGCTCCACTGTCATGTGTCACGAGTACGTAACAAAATAGACACACCCCTGATTTTGGCAGTGCAATTCGAGTGAAATTGTTGACCATTCCAGAACCTAAAAAAACGATGATTATCCTCCCTCCTGATATGGGTCTCCTGTGCAAAGACAGACTGCTTTCGAGTGCGTTCTCCATCCGTGCTGGGTTAATGTGGAAGATCTAAAACTCAAAACCCCAAAACCCAATAATTAAACCACTGCGTTGCTTAGTAATAATTGTAGCTTTCATCAGGGCAGGGCCTTTCTCACGTTATCCTTTAAAATTGTTCTGATGGTTGACCGATGTAGCCTAACACTTTTACAATGATCAATGGCGTTTCATCTTTTTCCGATCACTTTATTATTTCCACTTATTTTCAGTCGTGATTATTTTCATGAACAGAAACACTGCGGATTCAGAGCTCCGCCACCAGGTCCTAATGTCCACCGCACTGAGACAGGTTAAATAAGGTCTGGGGTTCTGCTTGGTCCTAAGGTCCACCGCATTGAGAAAGGTTGAATAAGGGACTTGAGCATCCGCATTTTTTGCAATCTGCAAGGGATTCCGGAACCAATCCCTCGCAGATAAGGAGGGCCGACTGTATAAAATTGTGAGGAGCACAGAGAAGATAGTGATGTTTATCATTAGTGGACATTAGCAGAAAGCAATCTCCAGGGTACTTGAGAAAGACTTTTTTCACTCAGATATGTTGAAATTTGAAATTCATTATCTGAGGAGGTAATGAATGCAGATACTATCACAACACTTAAGATCTTTAAGCTGAATGCTTAAAATGGTAAGGTGTTGAAGACTATGGGCTGGAAAGTAGGTTGGTGTAGATATATTCTCAGTGGCTGGCATAAACACAAGGGGTCAAAGGGTTTTGTTTCTTTTTGTGTGGCTCTTCATATATAATAGCAAAGGTTTCTCAGAAGATTATACAAATATTATGAAAAATAGCTGTGAGCTGGAGAAAAAAATTCAAAATTTGAGGTACAAAAGGACTTGGGAATTCTCGTGTAGGATTCTCTAAAGGTTATTTTGCAGGTTGAGTTGGTCATGAGGAAGACAAATGTAATGCTAGCATTCATTTTGAGAGGATTAGAATATTAAAAAAAAAGGATGTAATGTTGAGGCATTATAAAGGTGAGGCCTCATTTGGAGTATTGTGAGCAATTTTGGGCCCCTTGTCTAGGAAAGAATGTGCTGACTTTGGAGTGAATTCAAAAGAGGTTCACAATAATTATTCCAAGATTGAAAGGCTTATCAAGTGAGTATCATTTGATTACTCTGGGCCTGTAGTTACTAGAATTCCGAAGCATGAGAAAAGGGGATCTCAGTGAAACATATTGAATATTGAAAGGCCTCAGAAGAGTGGATATGGAAAGATGTTTCCAGTGGTGGTGGGGGGGGGGGGGGTTCGAAGACCAAAGGACACAGATTCAGAATACTGGGATGTTCCTTTAGAATGGATACGAGGAGGAATTTCTTTAGCCAGAGAGTAGTATATACAGTCGGCCCTCCTTATCCGTGGATTCCGTATGCGTGGATTCAACCAACCACGGATCCGGTAAACCTGGAAATTCTCTCTCCAGCACTCGTTGTTTGAGCATGTATAGACTATTTTTTGTTATCATTATTCCCTAAACAATACAGTATAACAACTATTTAAATAGCATTTACATTGTATTAGGTATTACAAGCAATCTGGAAATGACTTAAAAGTACAGGCAGTCCCTGGGTTATGAATGAGTTCCATTCCTGAGTCCGTCTTTAAAACAGATTTGAAGTCGGAACAGGTACATCTGGTATTATTTAACGTCAGTTAGTCAAATGTTTTTCTTAGTATATAGTACATATTTTACTTTTCTATGCATATAAAACACTTAAGAAACATACGTATTTCAATAATTTAACCACTGCATTATGAATTATGATATCATAGCCATTACTGAAACTTGGCTACAGGAGGGGCAGGATTGGCAGCTCAATGTTCCAGGGTTCTGATGTTACAGACGTGATAGATGCAGAGGGATGAAGGTGGGGGGGTGGCTTTGCTAGTCAGGGAAAATATAACAACAGTGCTTCAGCAGGACAGATTAGAGGGCTTGTTTACAGAGGCCATATGGGTGGAGCTGAGAAGCAGGAAAGGTATGACCACATTAAAAGGGTTGTATTATAGACCACCCAATAGTCAGCGAGAATTGGAGGAGCAAATCTACAGAGAGATAACAGACAACTGCAGGAGACAGAAAGTTGAGATTGTAGGGGATTTTAATTTCCCATACATTGATTGGGACTCCCATACTGTTAAAGGTCTAGATGGGTTAGAGTTTGTAAAATGTGTTCAGGAAAGTTTGCTAAATCAATATATAGATGTACCAACTAGGGAGGATGCAATATTCGATCTCCTATTAGGAAATGAGTTAGGGCAGGTGACGGAAGTGTTTGTAGGGGAACACTTTGGTTCCAGTGATCATAACGCCATTAGTTTCAACTTGATCATGGATAAAGATAGATCTGGTCCTCGGCTTGAGGTTCTAAACTTGAAAAAGGCCAAATTTGAAGAAATGAGAAATGATCTAATAAGCGTAGATTGGGACAGGTTGTTCTCTGGCAAGGATGTGATTGGTAAGTGGGAGGCCTTGAAAGGAGAAATTTTGAGAGTGCAGAGTTTGTATGTTCCGGTCAGGGTTAAAGGCAAAATGAATAAGAATAAGGTACCTTGGTTCTCGAGGGATATTGGAACTCTGATGAAGAAGAAGAGAGAGATGTATAACATGTATAGGTAACAGAGAGGAAATAAGATGCTTGAGGAGTATAAAAAGAGTAAGAAAATACTTAAGAAAGAAATCAGGAGGGCTAAAAGAAGGCATGAGGTTGGATTGGCAGTCAGGTTGAAGGATAATCCTAAGAGCTTCTACAGGTATGTTAAGAGCAAAAGGATAGTAAGGGATAAAATTTGTCCTCTTGAAGATCAGAGTGGTCGGCTATGTATGGAACCAAAAGAAATAGGAGAGATATTAATTTTTTTTTTGCATCTGTATTTACTAAGGAAACTGAAATGGAGTCTATGGAAACAAGGCAAACAAGAAGGGAGGTCATGGAACTTATACAGATTAAAGAGGAAGAGGTGTTTGATGTCTTGAGGCAAATCAGAGAAGATAAATCCCCAGGACCTGATAGGGTATTCCCTCGGACCTTGAAGAAGACTAGTGTTGAAATTGCAGGGGCCCTGGCAGAAATATTTAAAATGTCGATATCCATGGGTCAGGTGCTGGAGGATTGGAGGATAGCTCATGTAGTTTTGTTGTTTAAAAAAGGCTCAAAAAAGTAAGCTGGGAAATTATAGGCCGGTAAGTTTGACATCAGTAGTAGATAAATCATTGGAAGGAATACGATGAGATAGGATCTACAAGTATTTGGATATACAGGGACTTATTAGAAAAAGTCAGCGTGGCTTTGTACGTGGTAGGTCATGTTTAACCAATCTATTAGAGTTTTTCAAGGAAGTTACCAGGAAAGTGGATGAAGGGAAGGCAGTGGAAGTTGTATACATGGACTTCAGTAACACCTTTGACAAGGTCCCACAGGGGAGGTTAGTTAGGAAGATTCAGTCACTAGGTATACATGGAGAGGTAGGAAACTGGATTAGACATTGGTTCAATGGAAGAAGCCAGAGAGTGGTAATGGAGGATTGAGTGGAGGCCTGTGACTAGTGGTGTGCCACAGGGATCAGTGCTGGGTCCATTGTTATTTGTCATCTATATCAATGATCTGGATGATAATGTGGCAAAATGGATCAGCAAATTTGCTGATGATACAAAGATTGGAGGTGTAGTGGACAATGAGGAAGGTTTTCAAAGCTTGCAGAGGGATTTGGACCAGTTGGATTAATGGGCTGAAAAATGGCAGATGGAGTTTAATGTGGACAAGTGTGAGGTGTTGCACTTTGGAAGGTCAAACCAAGTAGAACGTACAAGGTAAATGGTAGGACACTGAGGAGTGCAGCAGAACAGAGGGATCTGGGAGTACAGATACATAATTCCCTAAAAGTGGCATCACAAGTAGATAGGGTTGTAAAGAGAGCTTTTGGTACATTGGCCTTTATAAATCAAAGTATTGAGTGTAAGAGTTGAAATGTAATTGTGAGATTGTATAATACATTGGTGAGACCAAATTTGGAGTATTGTGTGCCGTTTTGGTCACCTAATTACAGGAAGGTTGAAAGAGTGCAGAGAAGGTTTAGAAGGATGTTGCCTTGACTTGAGAAACTGAGTTACAGAGGAAGGTTGAATAGGTTAGGACTTTATTCCCTGGAGCGTAAGAGAATGAGGGGTGATTTGATAGAGATGTATAAAATTATAATGAGCATGAATAGAGTGAATGCAAGCAGGCTTTTTCCACTGAGTCCAGGGGAGAAATAAAAACAGAGGTCATGGGTTAAGGGTGAAGGGGAAAAAGTTTAAATGGAACATTAGGGGGGGGCTTCTTCATGCAGAAAATGGTGTGAGTGTGGAATGAGCTGCCAGATGAACTGATGAATGCAGGCTCACTTTTGACATTTAAGAAAAACTTGGACAGGTATATGGATGAGAGGGGTTTAGAGGGATATGGCCCAGGTGCAGGTCAGTGGGACTAGGCAGAAAAATGGTTGGGCACAGCCAAGAAGGGCCAAAAGGCCTGTTTCTGTGCTGTAATGTTCTCTGGTTCTATGGTTTGCTGTGTTGCTTAGTAATAATTGTAGCTTTCATCGGGGCAGCGCCTTTCACATGCTCCATTAAAATTGTTCCGATCATTGACTGACTGTAGCCTAACGCTTTTCCAATGACCAATGGCATTTCACCTCTTTCCAATCGCTTTATTACTTCCACCTTATTTTCATTGGCAAGCATGATTATTTTTGTGAACAGAAACACTGCAGATTCAGAGCTTCACCGCCGCGTCCTAATGTCCACCGCACGGAAACATGATAAATAAAGTCCGGGGTTCCGCTGGGTCCTAAACACCACCGCATTGATACATGTTAAATAAGGGACTTGAGCAACCTCAAATTTTGGTATCCGTGGAGGGTCCCGGAACCAATCCCACGTGGATAAGGAGAGCCGACTGTATGTGGAATTCATTGCCACAGGCACAGTGAAGGCCAAGTGATTGGGTATATTTAAGGCAGAGTTTGGTAGACTCTTGATTGTTTAGGGAATGAAGGGATATGGGAAAAGGCAGGAGATCAGGGCTGAGAGGGAAATGGATCAGCCATAATGAGATGATGGAGCAGATGTGATGGGCTAAATAGCCTAATTTTGCAGCTATATCATAAAACTGAAAACCTGTACAACATTAACAAATAATCTTAAAAAAGTAATATTGAATATTTCATTCAGGAAATGCATTCAAAGTAATTTAGATACAGGCTGGTAATTTATATTTTTGAAGTTTATTACTTTTGGTAAAAAACATTTGTTCAGCCTATAGCTTGAAATGATGGTATTATTTTGTTTAATGAACATTCACATCAAAAGGTTGTTAAGCAACAGTCTTTTAGGTAGTTGGATGCAGTATGCAAGGTCTATGTGCCACTTTGTAGTGTACTGTGTCTACTTTGTTGTGTATTGACAGAAGGACAGCTGTCAAGGTAACACAAATACAAACAGCAAGGGAATAAACTGCTGATGTTTTGGGCCGAGACCCTTCATCAGGGTTGGAAAGGAAGGGGGCAGAAGCTAGAATAAGAAGGTTGTGGAGGGAAGGTTTACAAGCCACAAGATCACACATGAGACAAGGTGAGGGGGAAGGGGTATGCATAAAGGAATTGGGATGAGTAAGAAACTGGGGAGAGATCAGGAAGAATATAAAGAGCTGAAGATCATTGTATATGTGTTAGTAAATGACAGAGGAGAATCTTAAAATTAAGAAAGGCAAAAAATAGTTTCATGGCCTTTAATTAAGCTAATATATTTTGATAGGAATTAGAAAACCTAACTTTCACAAGGTGATAATTGATAAAAAACATTGAAATATTTAATAAAAATAAAACCCTTTTCCTGTTGCTTTGCTCAAGTTTAATTGATTATCACTTTATCATATTTTCTTAATTATTGTCAATGCCGAGAGCTAACTGCCCCCTTTTACACTTGAGGATTAAGTATTAAGTAGCTCTATTTTCAGAACTTCAGAGATCCTGCAAATGTAAAAACCGGTGATAGTAAAAATGTGACTAGAAATGTCCTATCTACAGTTTTGTACTCTGGTATTTAGGAAGGGTGAGGATTTGGAGGCCAGTTAGTGCATTTTATATTGTCTGCTCTGGTGGTTATTAATGGGGTTTCAGCATAACCTGGGTGGGCAAGAGCAAATGAGAATAGTACTGTGGATATGGAATAAAGCAGTTTAACACTACAGCTAATTCAGGTTCATATGATTTTGTCCATCCCTTATTGCCAAAAAGTTAGTGTTTTCTTGAAACTACTAACAAAAAATGAGCAAGTACAGAGCTTTGATTCATTGATTATAAAATGCCTATTATTCAGCTGACAAAATTTATAATTTATGGAACAAAAGAAACAATACTGACTTCCATTCGCATAACACTTTCAACAGAGCAGAACCTGTCTCATCATATTTTATATGAGTGCTATTAAATAAAAAATATATTGCTTTTGAGCAGGTTGTCAGTATACTTGATGAAAAGATTCATCAAAGAGGCTTAATTCTAAAAGAATTTTTAAGAAGTCAAGCTCTGGATGGAATTCCAGAGTTTAGGGCCTCGATGCCAAGCCGGTGACCTGCCCAGAATGGAAGATTCTTAGGTATCTCTAGGGATTCTATTGCTTTGTGAAAATACATAGAATGTGGATGAATTTAAACATTGGAGGAGGCATTGCTTAACCAGGGGTCATAGGATTTTGTGTATGTGACAACGCAAGCAGCAGATTTTTGGGTCTTCTTAAGTTTATAGGTTGGAGGCTAAGAGAAGTCATTTGTAGTCGAGTGGAAAATTCAGGTCTAGCAGTAATAAAAGTACATTTTCTAGTACCCTAAGGCATGAGCAAAGGCTGAAACAAGCAGATATTATAACAATTAATATGAAACCACAGATCCTAGATGTCCAAAACATAAATGCAAAATAGTAAAAACAACATCAGGAAGACAGGCAGCATCTGTGGAAAAGAAGTATTGCACAAAACAGGCTACCATGTAAATTTATGACTGAGGTAATTTAACAAACAGATTTGTGTCTTAAGGTCTGATTCCCGACATGCTGATAATAGTTAATAGTTACTATCTTTGACATATTATACTTATGTGTTTGCATAGGCTTGTCATGTTAGAAATAAGGACATGAACCCAGGAGTTTAATATATTCAAGTAGCATAATTGCACAGATATAATCAAGAAGGGGGTGGCATGGAGGTATAGCAGTTAGTGTAATGCTATTGCAGTGCCAGTGATAACCAAAAGGAGTTCAAATCCCACTGCTGCCGGTAAGAAGTTTGTAATAATAGCATTGAAAATCACTATAGTGGTAATTTTTGATAGGAAAAAGGGTCAGGTATTCCTCAGGAAATTAATATCTAAATTGAATACAAGGAAAAGGGATGCAGAGATATGGATGTACAAATCATTAGGCCAAAGATGTCGTGAGGTTTTCATACCAAGTGAACCAAACACTAAAAATTAGAAAGATAATGAATTTAAGTAAAATTACATAAATTCCTGATTGGAAATCATTTGGAGTATAAGGAATACTTAAAATTTCCTTATTACAAATGGAAGTGCAAAAAGTGGAGAAAATGCCACAAGATTTGTTAGATGTTATAAGAATTAAAGTTTCTAACAGTAGCAAATGCAGAAAGAGTAAAATTCTGTCTCTTTCTTCCACAAAAGAAAACAGTGACAAGAATCAATTGTTTTTATTCTAAAAGTTAATATGGACATAAAAATATTTTACCAATAATCAAGATCGGAACTAGGCTACTTCGATATAAGAAAGTCACTAATAAATCCAGTGGGGAATTCAAACCTATTTTAACCAAAAGAGTGGGTTAAATGTTGCATATGTTCTCCCTAACAGATGAAATGAGTTGTGCATTTGAATTTAAAGACTGATGAAAAGAGTGTGAATTAAAATATTCCAAAGGATTAATGTATTGCTGTGGCTAGACAATGGAGATTTGTCCACACTAACATTGACTTGTTGAGCAGAGTAACAGGTTTCCATGTAATGCTTTTCTTTCCAGTTTCTCCAGTGCTCTGATGTGCTACCTTATAGCTTACTAAGATCAAGAGGGCAGAATTTATCATGACAGTCAGATACAAGCCTGATACAACAGTGTTTCAATGATTAATGGTGTGGCATCACCCTTTGGATGATTGTGACCTACCAATCTTACCCTTACAGCTAGTGTTGTAAGCATCTGATATATAAACCATGCTCAAGATGCATGGTAACTGGTATGAGCGCTCATGCTGATTAAAGGTGTTAGCATGAATCCTATTGTTACAATTGGGAATCGATTCTTATTCACATTACAATCATTTTAATATTGTCACACTATAAGAATATCAAGTGGGAATTGAAACAGCAATTTAACCAGAAAACAAGCTATGCTTAAGGTGACCATATAATTATTTTAAATTGGCCGATGGATGTTTGGCTTCTAAGTCTTCTAAAAGCAGACTACACAATATGGATGACTTACACTTAAAAAAGTTTATTCCTCTAAAGGCATTTGAATTTTAAACATTTTCACTTCAAAAACAAAGAGAATTTGAACTGAAATCGCTTGCATCATGATTGAAGACAGCGACACGTCTGCAGAAAGGAAATAGGTTGAAAATTCTGCACCAATGTTGTGACTCTTAGTCAATTTATAGTTAATTTATGAGTTGGTTACTTAAATGTGAAACACCTGCTCTCATAACCTAAAGTTCCGCTAGTGATTCAGTGATTTTATACAAATAAAAAGCAGGCACCAACGTTACAAAAAAATTGTAAAAGGTCATCTCACTCAGTTGCAATTTATCATTTCATCCCTCAGCTGGTGTCATTTGTGCACCAGTGAAAAATAAATTTGCAACAGTGAAATGTTGAAGCTAAGTTTCAGAGAAGTCTGAAGAAAAATTTTAAATTGGCATTGAGAGTTAAGATACCCAAACTATGCTTGATTTGATTCATTTGAAAGTAGATCTTGATCGTCACATTTCAAAGCTGACAGGTCACATTCACCAGAACATACATAGCTTCTGTTAACTGAGGTGTGTCTGCTTCCTGATTACAAGATGTCATCATAATCATCGAAAAATAACCATTGCAACATGTGGTGATTGTGTTTGGTAGGAAATTAATTTGGGAAATAATTAATTCATCGATGATTCAAAGGAGAGAGCTAATTTGCTGCTGTTAATGTTAACAATTGTTCTTTTGTTTCCTGTCACCTGTGTCTGGTGGTGTAGAGATAAACATTCATCTACTTCTATTGATGATGAAAATGTATCTCAGCAAGTCACTCCTGGATTAGGGTGGGTAATAGATGCATAAGTGGATTTAATTCTATCTTATATTTTGCAGAAACAACATGCCTTCCAAAAACATAACAGAATTTCAGTCACTTCCTTTGATTTTAGCATGTTGTGGATAAGGCATTTGTCAGCATGTGATTTTCTATACAAACTGTACAGATCTGTCACCGTTCTTGCCTTTTGACTAATAGCTCAGAACTCTGTGCTACAAAGGGCCTTTGAGAGGCCTTGCCAAATCAATCAAGGCAAAAATAAAGTATTCTATCAGAGTTCAATACAGTTTTTCAAAAAAAAAGCTTCAACCCTTACCTGAGAACTGTCATTCAGCACTGGTGCTTTGCCATCCCATACACAATCATTTTGGGTGATTTTAAGGTCAGTCATATTAGCAGCACCATAAATGATACCTGATGCAGAGAAAAAAACAATTAAGGTTAAAATAACAATTCACAGTCTCTCCTGTCTTTGTCTTCATCAAAGTGTAGGCAATGGTTTCCTAACTAAAACCTGCACAAATAACAAGTAGCCAGTCAACCAGTCAGCCTTTGAATAAACAACTTGAAGGCTCAGATTGATAAAAATGCAGGACAAAGTGCAAGCTGTAAATCAACAAATCCTGTTACACCCACACACACAACAGTAGGAAAATAATTTTAGTTTTTCAAACTTTCTTGTTTGCAGTCAGGTTCTTTTCACTATTCTTGATGACTTTTAAGGGATTTGCTTACTGTGAGTTCTTCCCTGGGAAGTACTTGCATCAGCAGCTGGTGTAAGTGATTATTCTTAATAAGCTTTGTTTGTCTGAAGATGAGTTTGAAAGGGCTTGTCTGAAAGTCCTATCACAACTTTGGATGAATAATTACAGATTAGGAAGTTAGGATCTGGACTAAATGATTTAGTGCCAACGTTTTCTTCTGTCATTTCATGAGATTATTGTAAATCGATAATCCAAATCTATAGTTATGAATTGGCCCCATATAGATTCCTAGAACTTTGCAGAAACATAGGAGCCCATTTTCCTAACAGAATTTTCAGTGGTTTCTATAGATCACTCACATTAGACCAAATCTTCTTCTCTTTCCAGAGCCTCATAAACTATTTTCCCTTGTGTCGATCCAATCCCTTTTTGACAACTCTGATTGCTTCTGTTTCCAGTACTCATATTGATGTAAAAAAACAATCTATACCCTGGTCTTTGAAATATCTCTAAATGGCATCAGAAATAAAAGAGGAATTATTGTTCATTTCCTGAATTTCTTCTTTTATTTCAGCTTTTCAGCATCCATCAGTTGTGTTAAAAAAATCCATTTAACATGATATTTTGCTTTTGGCCTAAAATCAATTTAACTACCTGTGCAGCCACTGACCCTTTAATTCCAGGAACTTCAGTTTTGTCAGCCAACATTTTGTGAGGAGCTTCATCTTGTATTTTCCAAGAATTAACCTCAATAGCATCAATTGCATTTCCATAATTAAAATTTCCTTTTATTTCATCAAAAAAAAAATCAATCAGTTAATCAAACAAGATTTAACTTCAGCAAATCTGTGCTGGCTCTCTTTTGTCAATTCAAACTTTTGCAAGTACCTATTAGTATTATTTTCTGACTGATGTTACTAAAAGCTTTAACACCAATTGTCAATGGTTCCTTAACATTTTCAGTTAACAAGGAACTAAGTGTCTCAGAATTCAAATTAACTATTGACCAAACTGCAATCAGTCTTTTGTAGAAGTGTTTCTTAAATAATTTGTAGCTTCTGTCATGAAATTTAAAGACAAATTCCTAGATTCCACAATCAACAGAATAACCTATTTACCCCATCATCTATTCCCTTCAACCGTTTGAACAACCCTTCATGTCTCCTACTGCCAGGGTTCATCAACTGCATCATGAGGCACATCAGATTAACCACTCCTAGAGAACCAACTGCACTGCAAGCATTGATCTGCACTGAGCTTCATGCAAGAAAATTGCCTCTGGAAAACAATTTGTGGTCTGAGCTTCTGACTGAAAGTTCTTCATAATCTACTTCTATCCCTTCTGCATGAAGCTTGATTCACAAAATAACAGCAAGTATTTGGTGATATAATGAATTTGTGTACAGTACACATTTGTGTACTGTAATATCACTTTATCTTTTATACTATTTCTATTTTACAGTATGAAACTTGCAGTAGAATATCACAGTTTTCTGACACTGTGTAAAATGCTTGTCATCACAATTAGACGAAATATTATATATAGAGAAATTGTTACTAATGTGCAGTGATTTTCACCTACTTTCAGAATAGAACACAAAAACTGAATGATTTTCTCATAAACCTTTGCTTGAATACTTGATTCAACAATTCTTTGGAATATCTGAAATCAGAAATGTATTGGTGCTAAGCAATTAGCTGTTCAGACTACAAATTTATTGTGTTAAATTAACTATCAGACTCATTTACCCTTTGCTATTTTCTATTTATATTTTATTGTAATTTTGATTATAGAAGATAGAATAAATCAGCTTATGGTCTAAAAAATATGTTTCATAAAAATGTTTCAGCAAAGTGACAGATGCCACTTTGCAGAAAACTACCTGGCATACAATTTTTTTATGTACAGCGTACTGGATGTTTGTGCCTAGACAGACCGTATTTCTACCAACTCTGGAAGAAAGAGGATTGGAATGAAGGGAGTGTAAGAATGGCATACAGTGCAGTTAAAGAATCAAGCCAATATCATATTTTGAGTCAGGAAGAAGGGTGATTGAGTTCATGGCTGGAGGTTAAAGAGAGAGCAAATCGGGTGCAGGATATAAAGGATCAGATGAGTTAGGTAGAGATTATGTCAGAGATAAGAGAAAATCTGCAGATGCTGTAAATCCAAGCAACACACACAAAATGCTGGAGGAACTCAGCAGGCCAGGCAGCATCTATTGGAAAAGATGAAGCTCTCAATATTTTGAGCCAAGACCCTTCATCAGGAATGGAGAAAAAGGTTGAGGTCAGAGTAAAAAAGGTGAGGGGAGGGGAGGAAGGAATACCAGGTAGTCAGTGATAGGTGAAACCGGGAGAGGGGAAAGGGTAAAGTAAAAAGCTGGGAAATTAATTAGAGAGAGAATTAAAGGGCTGGAGAAGGGGGAATCTGATTGGAGAGGACAGAAGGCCATGGAATAAAGGGGAGGAGGTGATATGCAGGTCAGGAATTAAGGTAAGAGAGGGAACTAGGAATAGGGAATGATGGGGGGGGGGGGGATATAATACCGGAAATCAATATTCATGCCATCAGGTTGGAGGCTACCCAGATGGAACATTAGGTGTTGCCAACCTGAGTGTGACCTCATTGCAGCAGTAAACGAGGCTATGGACTGGCATGTTGCAATGTGAATGGGAAGTAGAATTAAAATGGGTGGATCCCGCTTTTTCTGGTGGATAGAGTGTTGGTGCTTGGTGAAGAGGTCTTCCAATCTACATCTGGTCTCACTCAAATACAGCTCCAACAGACTCACAGATGAAGTGTTGCCTTACCTGGGAGGACTGTTTGGGGCCCTGAATGGCAATGATGGAGGAGTTGTAGGAGCAGGTGAAGCACTTGCTCTGCTTGCAAAGTTAAAGATAGGTGCCAGGAGGCAAACCAAGTAGGGGAAGGGCGGGGTGGGGGGGGGGGAATGAATGATCGAGGGGAGTTGCATAGGGACCAATCCCCTGCGGAAATCAGAAAGCAGGGAGCAGGGCGAGAATGAGGTGCTTGGTGGTGAGATTCTGTTGGCGATGGCGGAAGCTACTGAGAATTATGTGCTGGATGTGGAGGCTGGTGTGGTGGCAGGTGAGGACAAGAGGAATCCTATCCCTTGTGGGGTGGCGGGAGGATGGGTTGCGGACAGACATGTGTGAAATGGAACAGATGTGAGTGAGGGCAGCATTGTTGCTGGGGGATGGGAATCCTCTTTCTCTGAAGAAGGAAGACGCCTCCTTAGTATTAGAATAAAAAGCATCATCCTGGGAGCAGATGTGGCGGAGACAGAGGAATTGAGAGAAGGGTGTGGTATTTTTACAAGTAACAGAGTATGAAGAGGTATAGTCCAGATAGCTGTGAGAATCAGTGGGTAACATTGACTGTTTACTCTTCTCCATAGATGCTGCCTGGCCTGCTGAGTTCCTCCAGCATTTTGTGTGTGTTGCTTAAGTCAAAGATGGATGTTTGTTAGTGAGGCATCTGGTGATCAGAGAGATAATTAGGAGTTGGGTACAGAATTTGGAAAAGAGTTACCTGGAGGATGTTGTACCCCTTACTTGGTCTGACATGTAATAGAACACATAGGTAAGGTCCCAGTAATTGCCAGTGAGCAGGCATCATTAAATCCATTAAAGCTTGCTTCAGTGTGCGAGGCTCATATCATTGCATTGCTTATAAGCACAGCAGAATGTTACTCAATGAGTTCAAATTTTACATAACATACCATTTGCTATTACTCTGCATTCACTTTCCATCTGGGCCTTTGTGAACCAGGAACACTTTTCCAGAAAATTAACCCAAGTAGAGACATTCTACATTTTTTATGTACCCCAAGGGACAGCTTAAGCAGATTGTTTTTGATGTTTCATGATTTCAGGAGATGAAATGTGAACTTAATAGAACATTCAAAAATCTTTTTGCATTTGACAGAGCAAAGAAGGAAATCTGGTTTCTGGAACCTAATCTCAAACTATCAGCCATTCAGGACTAAAATGAGAAGAAATTTCTGATGTTGCCAGCCATTTCTGCTTTTTAAAACATTATTATTATCATCACCCAATAATCATGGTTTATGGGTGGGGGGGGTGGGTGGGGTGGAGATACGTCTCCAGCAAAGGAAGTGTAAGGCACTCTTTCTCTCCACTAGCTTGCAGTTCACCTTTAAATAAGGTGTAACACCTACTTAGCCCTCTGATCAGCATCACATGAAGGCATGGGAGCAGGTGGTGGATGGCTGCATGAGCAGCTGCTGCATATTTCAAGTCCTTGTTATGTGATCACTGACACCAGGCAGACAATCTCTGAAGAGCATTGATAATGACTGGGGTCAACCATCTTGTAACGACACTGCCCAGAAGAAGGCAATGACAACTTCTGTCAATAAATTTTCGAAGAACAATCATGATCTTAGAAAGATCATGATCGCCCATGTCATATGACAATGCACATAATGAAAGAATGAATCACTGTTTATGAACCTGTGACTGTACCCGTTGTTAGATAATTTTGTCCATTTTCTGCCTTTTTTGAACTAAAGAGTCCCTTTCTTCTTCTGAAGAAAAATATGCTACACATCTTTTCAAAACTCAAATGTCCCTCTCTACCTTTCCAAAGGAAACCGTGCTGCATTTCAACAGGTAGTTAGTTTTCTCAGGTTCATTTAAAAACACTCATTGCCACTGTTATGCTTGGTAACTCCAGAAAATAATCAAAGGCAAACACAAGAACCAGATTGATGCTGTATTTAATTTTCTTTTTTTTGAGGTGCTCACATATAACAAGTTGTGTAATAACATTGGTCATTCACATACATCTTACATATAACCCATTATGAATTATATAAACAATGCTAAGTCAAATGAAATATTTAAAATATTATTCAAATATTACTGATATATTAAATACACTACAGTTTTTTCCACTACAGCAAATTCTGCAAGTTATTACATATTTATTATGAAATTCACTAGCAATAGTGAAATTAAACTAAGAAACATTTCTCAATAAATAGTTCAGAAAAATCAATTTGTTTTAAATATCCGTCTATTTTCTATGTGAGGAAACATTATATTTAGACTGTCTTGAGGGAAATGACAATGCACTAGAATCATAACATTTATCCCATGTGTGCTCAGAGGGTCAGGGCAGGCAGACTACGTGGGATAATTGCACATTTATCATTTCATCTATGACCTGTTTAAACAGAATTAAAAGTGGTACACTGACCTTGGGGTGAAACTTTTATTTTAAAAATTCTTCATAATTTGTTGAATCATTACATTATCTCCCTTGGAGGAGGGCTGGGAAAAATATCTGCTAAGTCACTTAACTATCCAGTTGTCTCATGAGGCTATGATGGCAACAGAGATGTTCCGCACTTGAAAGAATACACATACTGTAAATATCAGTTCTTTGCTTCAGCTGAGTACACATATTCATAGTGAACCAATAGAAGACAATCTCCAATGCGCATTGGGAGTCATGAAAGAGGCTTTTCCATCAATCAAGCCTGTGTCAGGAGCGTGATAAAAGATAGAGAAGGTACAGATCGAGTGCTGATAAATTAAATAGTCTAATGGTCACTTGATGGTGGCATGGACCAGGAGGACCAAAAGTTTGTTTCTGTGCTGCATTACTCTGTGACAATGTCTCTATGATTCATTTATAAGGCTGAATATTGTGGTCCTATTCCAATCCAGAATCCAGGTGGAACTTAGAAGATGACGGTGCCTAACGACGACTACTTTGCTTGCATCTTCGGAGACAGCTCTATTTCTACCTCTAATGGTTCTATTTTACCCTTTCAGGCAACTTTTGAAGACCATAACCTGGAGTTACATACTGACTTCAGTTCTTTGAGGGTTTGGGACCCGCTGTCTGGGTCACGACCAGCCACTCTTTGACATACCAAGGATGTGGCCAAGAAGACTAGCACGCCTTCAGGGTTCCGGAATTTTGTGGCTCTGGAGGCAGGTGGACTCGAGGTCGGTGCCTCTGAAGGAAAATGGTGTGCCGTTGGAGATGGAAAATCAAAAGCAGCAAGCTGGCTGCTGGCAGTGTGCCCAGAAACTCCAGTTCTTTGGGCACAGACCTCGGAAAAAGTTACGCAACAGACTTTTAACATTGTAAGTCAGTGAGTTGTCTGTTATGTCTCCATGTCTCCCTTCTCGCTTTGAAATGGGGCCACCTCTTTTTCTCTTTTTAGGGGAGAGAGAGAGAGCCTGTCATAATTTGAATTACCGGGTGAATGAGTAGCCTTTGGGGTACTGCTAGTCTGTGTCTTTGTTGATGCTTTGTTGCACACTTGAGTTCTCGGTGGGAGCACCAATGCTTTTTTTGCTGGTGGGGAGGGGGATCGTTTCTTTGCTGCTGCTTACACATAGAAGAGGGGAGCTGGGGGGACTTTGGGGTTCTATCTTTGCTGTCATACATTCTTTGGGGCACTCTTCTGTTTTCCTGGATGGTTGTGAAGAAAAAGAATTTCAGGATGTATATTGTATACATTTCTCTGACATTAAATGTACCTTTGAAACCTTTGATGTCCATTGGTTTAAATACTGTTTTACCAAGGCTGGTTACTGCAGTGCAAAACTAGATATTAGATTTCTGTGGATAAATTATCCAAATTGGAGAAAAATACTGTAGTTTCTGTTATCAATTCTGTATTGTCCTTCTTTAATTTGCCTTTATTTATTATGGAATGTGTTACTTGCCCTGAACTGCCTTCATCTCTGGTTGACAAAGTTCTCAGTAAACACACCGTATTTATGATTGACACCAAGTTCTAAGCACTTCTTTGAACAAATGCATTTTTAAATCAAATGTGTATTTGAAGGTACTTGAAAGAAATAGATATACAATGTTCATTTATTAAACTATGTCACTGTCCTTAAAAAGTTTGTACATTCGCCCTGTGACCAGATGGGTTTCCTTTGGGTGCTTCTTTTCCTTCCCACATACCATAGACTTAACGGGTGTAGGTTAGTAAGTTGTGAGCATGCTATGTAGGTGCAGGAAGCTTGATGAGATTTGTAGGCTGATCACAGCAGATCCTTGAACTGTGTTGCTTGTTGAAGCAAACGACAATTTTCATTGTATATCTCAAAGTTCAAATGTACATATGAAAGTTAATCTTTATATCCAATGTTTGCATATTGGATTTATTGTATTTTGAGTTATTCCATAATCTGCTTGTGGATTCCTATTATGATATATTAATTGGAACAACAGAATGTAACTTAACATAGACCAAATTTGAAAACTCAACTCAATTCTCTTGCAGAATATTGAAGGATAAAAGTAAAATATTTAGCATGGATTTGGCAGCAGTTGTGGTTGCTATTTGTACTTCTACTGAATAAAAATCTTGATAAACTGGGCCTCCATTTCTTCAGCTGAACTTGTAACCTATCAGAAGAAAACAATGAAAAGAAGCAGCATGACCCAGAAGACTGTGGAAGTGAATTTGTAAACAAGAGACTGTGATGGCAAGGTCACAGTGCTAATACTTCACCTCAGCCACATCAAGGCACAAAAGTGACGAGTCTGCAGAATCTAGAAGCTTGGAAAGTTGGACAGAGTTCAAACCAGGTGACTGTGTCAGCAGGCTGTTATATGGAGACAGAGGCCTTGGAAAAATGTATCAAGATGGTTCAAGAGGTTGTCAGATAGGTTAGCAGAAAGGAAAGCTGGGATAGAATATGTTAAGAGGCTGAGGCTGTGCATTTGAAGGTCAAATCTTTTGAGTCACTGAGTGAACAAGCAAAGATAGTTAAAAGTTTTCAGAAGTTTCAGGGAATAATGTGTTGAGATTTGAAAATGTTACATTTAGAACACTGTTAACAGAAGATGTTGAGGTCAAGAGATTAAGGCACTTTTAGGAAAAAATGATACATAGTTTGACAGGATACCATGATATAAGTAAGAACCAGATTTGAAATTAGTTCTGTTGAATGCTCATATGGCATCATGGAATTGCAGTCCTTCATTGGTATTTACAAACGTTGATCATCACTAAAATCACAAGTTACATTCATGAAATGAGGAACTTCAGGATAGATCACTTTAGGGTGGATCACACAGTAAGCAGAAACTTGTCATACATGGTTCTGGGAAATAACCATGGTACGTTGGCAATTATTGGTTCCTCAACATGTGTATGTATATAGATATGCTGTACGGTGGTGATTGAAAAGTTAATGGCCTAAGGTAGAAGGAGTCAATTTTAGAAAACCTAGCACATGTATTTTTCAACATAACATGTTTCAAACATTTCAACATTAACTGTTCAGTTATTAACTTATCAGGGGTGATTGATAAGTTTGTGGCCTAAGGTAGAAGAAGTTGTGTTATTAATTCAAACTTCCTGCATAATCACTCAAAGAGTTCACCTGTATTTGCATGTAATGACAGCTGTATAACTCATCTCCTTCTACCTTAGGCCACGAACTTATCAATCACCCATCTGTGGACAATATCAGTATGCTCCACGACCACTGGACTAAGTGTGTAAAGGTAGGAGGGGGCTATGTTGAAAAATAAATGTGCTAGGTTTTCTAAAATTGACTCCCTCTACCTTAGGCCACGAACTTATCAATCACCCCTCATATATCTGTTCATTATTGGAAAGAAGCAGAGGTGACATGACTATGAGATATTCTGGAATGATTGACTAATATGTGGGAAATACAATGGCTTATGTTGTCACAGATGAGGTAAAGGACTATGTCAACAGGAATCCAATTTAAAATTGGATTTTAACTCCAAGTCAACACACACTAATCAGATCAGAAGAAGGAGCATAATGGATAAATGTACAGCAAATAGGCAAGAAATGTATTAATTGGCTATCTGCATAACAGGAAGCAGCCTTGAAGTGAAACAAACAGGCATAAAAGATTGTGGTAAGATGAAGCAGAATTAAAGAATTACCCTTTGCAATAGCTTTAAAATAGTCAAATATGTTAACAGTATGGCTGATCTAAGCTTTGTTTCAGGCTCTGGTTCCACGTCGGAGGATTTATGGGAAGTTATGTGGTGATTTCCAGTAAATTGTGTTATCGGTGGTCTTACCTTACATGGATTGTTATTCATTTTTAGGAGAAATAAGAGTAAGGTCTTTTCAAGGGATTTTTGGAGCTTAGACCATCAGACATAGGAGCAGAATTAGGCAATTTGGGCCAGCGAGTCTGATCCATCATTCAATCATCGCTAGTCCCTTTATCTCCTCCAAAGCCCTACATTGCGGCCTTCTCCCCATAACCGTTGATGCTGTTTTCACTCAAGAACCTATCAACCTCTGCTTTAAGTACACCCAATGACCTAGTCTCCACAGTTCCCTGTGGTAATAAATTACACAAATTCAGCACCCCCGGCTAAAGAAATTTCTCTGCAGCTCTGCTTTAAATGGGTGCCCCTCTATCCTGAGGCTGTGCCATTTTGTTCTAGAATCCCCCACCATGGGAATCATCCTTTCCACATCTACTCTGTCTAGGCCTTTCAACATTCGAGAGATTTCAATGAGATATCCCCTCATCCTTCTATTTTCAACTGAGTACAGGCCCAGAGCCATTAAACATCCCTCATATGATAACCCTTTCATTCCTGGAATCATCCTTGTGAACCTCTTCTGCAATCTCTTCCAATGCCAGCACATTTTTTTCTAAGATGAGGAGACCAAAGCTGTTAACGATTTGAGAAGTTTGCCCTATTTCTTTTTTATAGATGCTGTTAGTCCTGCTGGATATTTCCAGTATTTTCTGGGTTTATTTTGGAGTTCTTGAAATCGGAATACTTGGCTGTTGCAAAAAACAAGTAGTCTTTTCACCTTGTCATAAATATACCTGAATGTGTTGTTCCATTTTGCTGCTGTTTTTACTGCATTAAGCTGCAATTCTTATGTCTTCTTAGCATGATATAAAATTGCAAACCACTAATCATGGAACCAATTTTAAGTAACAATTGTTGATAAAGCATGCATTTATTTAATTAAACGCCACTGAAGATTTCTTCAAATGAAAAGGCAAAAATTAGCTGATGTTAAGAATTAATAACTGTAGTTCAGTTTGATAACCAGCTATGTTTTATTCACCTTTATAAATGCACAGTGTTGAAATGAGTTGCTGCTGTGCTTATTATAGAAAGAAAATGCCTCAAAGGATTTGACAGGGTGACAAAGGAAAGCGGACGTTCACAGACCAGGACGAGAAAATGAACGACTTGAGAGTAGAGCAAAAGAAAAGTTTTAAGTGACTTCTGAAAGTAGGTAATAAAGAAAGTGCCAAGTGAAGAGGTTTCAGGACAGTTCTGGTAGGAAGAATAATCGGTCTTGGAAACTGATTAATTGCAGAAACATCAGGGATGTAGTCCTTTAATTCATTGACCTTGTTTGCTGTACATCGGAACAATCTTCTGCAATCTCATCTCTCACTTTCTTCCTTACTTAGAAAGGATGTAGAGTAAAACTCTAATAACCTAGCATGCTTAGAAATTTTGTAGTGCTGGATGTGTAGATTTTACTAACTTTTGTTGATTTGTAAATTCACTTTTTTTGTATGACACCTGGCATTATCATACATATCCCAATAATCCCAGTATGTTAAATAGGACCGCAAGAAATGGGATAATTGTACCCAAAGACAAGGGAAGATATGGAAATTAGGCCCCTTGTGGGCAGAATGCTTGTGTAACAAAATAGGCCCATTGAGTTAGGAGGAAGCATGAGAAGGCAGGCTCAATTGAATGGAAGGGAGAATGGGAAATGGTGATTCAATGGTTCAGAAAGGAGCTAAGAACCTGGCCTATGGTGAGAGGAAAAGCACTGCAGGATCCTGGGCTGGGGTGAGAGCCCAGGTTGAGGAATCTCTGAGTCCTCCACTTTTAAAAGAACACAATAAGTATTAGCCAAATGTTGAACAATTGCGGTTTGCAAGTGGTTGGATGGCAGAATATTGCAGATTTGCTGCACTTGTCATAAAAGGGGTGCTGTGCCACAAAAATGGTTCTGCGGACTGTGGGATTGCAGTATGAGGAAAGAATGAGTTAAGTAAGTAGTATACTTGTAGATTTAGAAGACTGAACAGAAATCGCATTGAACCATATAGGATTCTTGATGAGCTTGATAGGCTAAATGATTTTTCTGACTGAGAGGTCTACAGCCACTATTGCAGAACGGTTAAAATATTTATGACTAAAGAGAGATGGAATTTCTTCATCAGAAGCTGGTGAAACTTTGGAATTCTCTGCGCTGGAGGGGTTCATCTTCATTCACTACAGAATCAGTTGATTTCTGTACATTGTGGAAATCAAGGCGCATGAAGATAATATGAAAAGGTACTGAGTTAGAAGATCTCCATGTTCTTAATAAAAGATGGAGTAAGATTGAAAGTTTAATGATATACTCCTCCTGTTTCTTATGTTTTTTCTCTCTATTTAGTTGCTTAATTACTTCCCAAATACTTGACAAAAGTTCAACAATCACTTCATAATCTTCCAGTCTTCATTTAAAGCAAAATCTTAGAGTCCTCTACTTTTCATCTTTTAGTAGTTGAGAGTTAAGGGGCAAAAGTTTGGGGGTAACATGAGGGCTAACTTCTTTACTCAGAGAGTGGTAGCTGTGTGGAATGAGCTTCCAGTATAAGTGGTAGAGGCAGGTTCGATTTTGTCATTTAAAAAAAAAATTGGATAGGTATATGGACAGGAAAGGAATGGAAGGTTATGGGCTGAGTGCAGGTCAGTGGAACTAGATGTGAGTAAGTGTTTGGCACAGACTAGAAGGGCCGAGATGGCCTGTTTCCATGCTGTAACTGTTATATGGTTATATGTTATATTGTGGCGACCCACTTCCCAGCGCACTCGAACCGGCTCACAAAGCGGCGCACGCCAGCATTGAGGCAGGGCC
The DNA here is from genome assembly GCF_030144855.1 of Hypanus sabinus. Lineage (NCBI taxonomy): Eukaryota > Metazoa > Chordata > Chondrichthyes > Myliobatiformes > Dasyatidae > Hypanus > Hypanus sabinus. The sequence goes on along the minus strand of NC_082713.1, from coordinate 60,133,403 downwards.
CAAAGAGGGCGCCAAGCCTGCTTCACCAGCAAGGGGAAAAGCCCGCGCGCGGGATGTGACTGTGAATACGTGCCCCCTACAGCATTCCTGCCTGAGGAGGGCGGGAACAGGGCTTTAAAGAGAAGCTGCAAAGTTTGAATAAACCTCTTTTGTAACTGCAGCTCACTGACTCTCTGTTGTTATTGCAGCACTGCATGTAGCACACCACTACAATATAGTAGTATTTTCTTTGCCTCATTTCCTTTAATAAGTCACAGTACAACAAACTTGTGTAATGTTACGTGGAACCAGCAGTAATAGATGTGAAATGGAGTCAGCATTGTTATAAATGCACCACAGCTCTGAGGGGCCGAAGGGGCAGGGGAGCCCCCTCCTTTGTGAGAATTGCAAGAGCATTATTGGGTTGGCTCAGAGGACCCAGGAAATGAGAGAGAGAGAGACCTGGCCATTGTCTCCTGGAGACAACGTTTGTGGATTGGGGACTATGCTACGTGCAAGCCCTCGGGCAAAGTGGGCTGGTTGAGAGAGAGATTGCATCATCCCAACCTGATTGACATCTGAGACCCCATGAGGAAGTATAAAGGAGGGTCTGGGGGAACAACCCCTTCAGACGCACCAGAAGAAACGCTAACAATCCCGTAGTAGCAGGAAGCCATTTGAAGGAAGCCACGTGCGTTGGATTCCGTGGCTGGAATCACGGAAAACCACTTTTAGCTAACAACGGGGAAGCCCGCTCCCCTGATTCAACGGATTTGCTTCATAAAAAGACCCGGGCCAGTTTCTTTTCTCACCAATCTCTCTCTCTCCAAGTGAAAACCCAGCGGTCCCCCAAAAAGGCTAAAGCCTGTAGGACCTGACTGACTTTTATATTTCCATCGGACAATATATTATCCCCTAGACCAGGGGTCGGCAACATTTACCACTGAAAGAGCCAATATGGACCCATTTCCCACAGAAAAGAAAATACTGGGAGCCACAAAACCTGTTCGACATTTAAAATGAAATAACACTGCATACAACGTTTTTTTTTGCTTTTATGCTATGTATAAACAAACTATAATGTGTTGCATTTATGAAATTGATGAACTCCTGCAGAGAAAATGAAATTACATTTCTGCATGCAACAAAAACATTTTGAACTCCGAAAAAAAGACGTTGGGTTGAAGGTTACTCCATAGGTAGCCTACCTTGGATCGAAGAATTAAAAGAAAGCGCGCACTGGTGGGTGTCAGGCATTGGCAGTGGTGATGTATATTAATAGCGATAAAAAACACGTTGTAGCGGTGTGCTACACGCAGCGCTAAAATAAAGACACTGCAGTCAAGGTAACTTTATTCAAACTAAACAGCCTTGCTTTAAAGCCTCCCTCAACCCGTCCCCGTGGGTGCGGATGCTCCAAAAGACACGTACTCACAAACCCCCCGTAGGCTATCTCCCTTAGCCGGAACGGTGGCTAATTGTGAGCCGGTTCGGATGTGCCAGGAAATGGGGTCTCCACAATGTTTTTAGATTGTACAAGTTCACCATAATCTTCAAATTTCGAATTACATTTCAAAAACTAACAAACCACGGGGAGCCGCAGCACAGTGATGAAAGAGCCGCGGGTTGCTGAACCCTGCCCTAGACAAATGATCAAGCTGTTTCTTATTGATGGTTATTATTAGACCCGCGCTTTTAGATTGAGTAATGATGACGTATATTAGCTGAATGCTTGTATTAATCTTATTTTTTGTGCCCCTTTATAAATAAAGACTTTTAAAAATAGTACCATCAGACTTCAACGGACCTCTCTATCTTTGCTGGTAAGTGATCCAGTTACGGGATTTCGTAACAGTTGGGGTTCTCATCTCAGGATTTGACACCAAATTGGGGAGCCAGTGAGTCAGGCTTGTAGGTCCAAAACTTGGATCTGGTTACACAAGTGTGTTAAGAGGGAAGGCCCAGCAGGCATATGCGGCGTTGTCCACGGAGGGGGGAGGGGAAGAGAAATATGACCAAGTAAAGGCGTACGAGCTAGTAGCTGAAGCATATAGACAAAAGTTCAGAAATTTACGAAAAGGGTGGAATCAGACGTATGCCGAGTTTGCTTATGAGAAGGGTGTGCTCTTGGACCATGGAAAAAGTGGACGAGGATTATGGGCGTCTCAGGGAGTTACTGTTGATTGAGGAATTTAAAGGTTGTGTTTCGGAGGACATCCGGATGTATTTGAATGAGAAGCCGAATAAGTCCATTTCAGAATTCGCTAGGTTCGCGGATGAATATGCCCTAACCCACAAGACAAAGTTTTCCTCTAATAAAAGTTCCCAGAGAGACAGTGGGAACAATCAAGAAAGTCCGACGAGTGAGGCAGAGGTCCCACCGGGAGCTAGCAGTAAGGTTGAGGGGAAAAGGCAAGACGGCTAGAGGTTTCAGGGCTTGACCTGTTTTAATTGTGGACAGGGAGGGCATATTGCATCTCGATGCTTTGCTCCGAGGAAAGAGATAGGAAGAAGGAAAGCCGCAGTCCCTATCGGGTGTGCCATGGTAATCAGTAAATCGACCAGAGAGCCCAGGGTAGACAGAGTTCCGAGAAGGGTCTGAGACTCGTCTGTCACACGGAACCGTGTCTGTGAGGGAGGGAGACACACCAGTCCCCGTACGAATCTGGAGAGACACGGGGGCTGAGCTGTCGTTGATCAGCAGTAAGGTACTAGAATTTGGTCGAAAAACGGGCATGGTAAAGATAGAGGGGATCAGCAAAAGAATAGAAATGGTGGCTTTACATGAGGTCATTATGGATTGTGAGTTGGTGTCTGGACCCGTTGAAATAGGGGTGCCATCCGAGTTCCCGAGAACTGAAGCAAACATCCTTCTTGGTAACGATTTAGCAGGTGGTAAGGTTTGGGCAGCCATGATGCCGACCCGCTGACCGGCGAGTGCGGTGGCCCCGCCCCTAGAGTCTCAGATCTACCCGCATGCGCGGTCACTCGCAGCCTGTTGAGAAAGGCAGCTGAGAACGAGGGCAGTTTAAATCTGGCCAGTTTTGATTTGGCCGAGACGTTTCTACCAACCCTGTACCACAAGGGTTTAGAGGGGGGTAAAACGAAGAGTAGTAAAGTGAAAGAAGGTAAGGAAGCGGAGGTAGATCTGCCCTTAGCGAGGAGAAAGGTCCTAGAGGCAGAAAATAAAGATGCGGAACCGATAGAGCGGTTAGGAGGTCCAGAGTTGGACATGGATGATCTGTTTGGTTTGGCAGACCTGTTTGAAGAAGTTGAAACTTTAAAGGTGTTCCCGATAATGAAATGAGGGCAGCCCTAGATGAAAAGGGTGCCCTTACCTCGAAGAAGTCTGCTGGGTTGGCAGATGAGGTTGTTTCAGCCCTTGGGGTTGAGTTTACTCCAGAAAGGAGTTGCCCAGAGAGTGCCTGGGAGAAACGGGGGAACTTAGGATTTAAAAAGGGTACTGGTATTGAAAGCCTGGAAGAGGCCAATGTCCCGTTTGAGTGTGTCCAAGATGGGGATGCACGTGGTGCTGAACCTGGTAACGGAGCTCAGAAGAAGTCTGAGGTATCTGATTCAGTGGAACGGGACGGCCGTCCTTGTGGGTCAGATAGACTTGGTTCAGTGGGAAAAGGGTTAACCTTGGTAACCGGGGGAAGTGTGAGTTCCCCGGTGTTTGTACTCGAAGGTGGGTTCAAAGTTAATGCAGAGTTTAAGAATGGGGGGATGAGGATTATTATTGAAGGAAACGGAAAGTCTGTAGCTCCCAAGTCGAATGAATAAATTTTAAACCTGGCAGATCGCTCACAGAGTGAGCCGGGAGATAGCGGGGCCCCCCACTCTATTGTTATGCCAGGATGGGGTGTGAAGAGGCCAACTTCGAAATGCTACTTGAACAAAGAGTTCGAATTAAAAACCAATAGCCTGAAGGGTCTTGACAAAAGGGCTAGCCCCCTGGGTAAAATTAAAGAATTGGGTGGAAATGATCTAAGTTCAGGATATGGTGTTGATAAAATAACCCCTATGAACTAGGCGGGCGGGAGTTCACCGGGCCAAAAGTTCCCCACGGCGGGGGGGGGGGGGGTTCACCAGAAAAGGGGCGACGGTTAATGGGGATGCCATTTTAAACAGCAAAGCAGGTTGTACCGGATTGCGCCAAAGCCTGTGAATAATAAAGACAGTCCCATGGAGACCTGCCTGTTAAGTAAAACTACCGAAACGATTAGTATTCACATAAACTTTTGTAGATGCGCATAAGCTAAAAACACACCTCCTTAGTTTTCTTGCTGAAGGAAAGAAATAAAAAAAAGGTTGTTATTAAATTGAAGTCTGATGCTACGACTTTAGTACGGTATGCGATGTTAAGATATTAAAGAAAGTGACACTGTAATTGTGCTGTCTTTACGACAGTTATTTAGTTTATAATATTTTCGCTTAGTAATTCATTCAATAGTATTTTCTAGTTAGAATTAGAAGTGTTTAAAGTATATTCATTGCATGTAAAATATATCGGCATGCGATGACGTCACATCCGGTTTCGCCGCGTCTTGTGGGAAAATACCGGTTTGAAATTAGCGCGAGGGTGGGGGCTTACCACGAGGCTCACCTGAGCAGAAGTTGTTTTGCAGGCATGAGAAATCACAGTGAGAGCAACGCTGTAAGTTAATAGATAATCGATATATTGAACTAAGATGTTAATGCCGATCCTGTTAGAAGTAACGACGGTAGATAATGTTTATGCTTTCGTTAGTTAAAGAGTCACGGATAGTTTGCATGGAAGTGTATTTAAAGTAGTCAATGGAGCAGGTAAACTCTCCCTGTATACTGCACCTTAGTGTAATGTAGTTATAGTCACCTTTGCAAGTATTTACAATTGAAATGTGATATTAAGGAAGGAACAAATACTGTATCAATCTTGTATTGTTTTATCAACAGTTTTCACCATATGTTAATGTGAAGAGTGAACAGTAAATGGTTAATCTTACTGCGATCTGGTTCTTATTAACTGTGGTTTATCTCGACGTTAAATTCGGCGTTCGTGACACGTGAAGGAGAACGTGACAGTAATCATTAACTGTTTAGATACTGACTTGAATGTATAACTGAATTACTCTGTAAACAAAACTTTTGTATTGTGTTAGATTCGAAAACCCTGTCTGTACTACTTTGTTTCACCGCTGATGAAACGCTTTGAAGAAAGGGGGTGTTATAAATGCACCACAGCTCTGAGGGGCCGAAGGGGCGGGGGAGCCCCCTCCTTTGTGAGAATTGCAAGAGCATTATTGGGTTGGCTCAGAGGACCCAGGAAATGAGAGAGAGAGAGACCTGGCCATTGTCTCCTGGAGACCACGTTTGTGGATTGGGGACTATGCTACGTGCAAGCCCTCGGGCAAAGTGGGCTGGTTGAGAGAGAGATTGCATCATCCCAACCTGTTTGACATCTGAGACCCCATGAGGAAGTATAAAGGAGGGTCTGGGGGAACAACCCCTTCAGACGCACCAGAAGAAACGCTAACAATCCCGTAGTAGCAGGAAGCCATTTGAAGGAAGCCACGTGCGTTGGATTCCGTGGCTGGAATCACGGAAAACCGCTTTTAGCTAACAACGGGGAAGCCTGCTCCCCTGATTCAATGGATTTGCTTCATAAAAAGACCCAGGCAAATTTATTTTCTCACCAATCTCTCTCTCTCTCTCTCTCTCTCTCCAACAAGTGAAAACCCAGCGGTCCCCCAAAAAGGCTAAAGCCTGTAGGACCTGAGTGACTTTTATATTTCCATCGGACAATATATTATCCCCTAGACAAACGATTGAGCTGTTTCTTATTGATGGTTATTATTAGACCTGCGCTTTTAGATTGAGTAGTGACGATGTATGTTAGCTGAATGTTTGTATTAATCTTATTTTTTGTGCCCCTTTATAAATAAAGACTTTTAAAAAGTACCATCAGACTTCAACGGACCTCTCTATCTTTGCTGGTAAGTGATCCAGTTACGGGATTTCGTAACAGGATATTATCGGAAAACAATAGAATTTATTAACACTCAAGCAGAAACATAGAAAATTAAACAGGTGACTAACTTAAAACAAAGTTAACAGCGCTATTTGTCTATAGCTCCCAAACAGTTATACTTAGAAACAATTCTTAACAAAGTCTTACTGAAGCACAGTCTCAGATTGTCAGTTCAGAAAGTTTCAGTGATTCACGGGGTAATTGATAGGAGAGACTTTTAAATTCGAAGTGTAGTGAAGAGATGATGTTGAAGATGGAGATTCAAAATACAGCGAAGAAGCAAGACTCGCAGAGGTACGCCAGAAACGGCCACCGTATCTTTCCGAAGGCAATTCGGCAGACACACAGTACCCAAAAAGTGAATACTTCACCACATAACTTAAAGGAGACATCCCTTTTCCAGTCACCACACACCCGAGACCTTGCAGGGGTTTACCAAAGTGGGTGCCAAAAATCCACACTTTTATTATCCTGTTCCAAGACATACAAAGTAACTCCAACAGTGATTTGCCACAGGGGTGCTTTCTTCAGTGAACCACCACACCCAAACAAGGGTTAACACAGACGTGGTATTCAAAAAGGTTTTCCCTCACCAGAGAACCCACTCCTGTGGATTAACTATTTGACAACCACACTTTCATATATCAGTGGAATCAATCTCACGCTTTAGAGCTACTTGGAGAGAGAGTCCAAATAGTGATCTCTTTGTCACTAGGTTTCTTCTGTTTCAAACCTTTTCTCTCCCCTCTTCCCTACAACTGCCTCCAGCTGCAGCAACCAAGAGAGCCATTTATCAATTCTCTGGATCAATCTCAACTCACCCCTTTGGGCTACTGAAAGTTTAAACCAGCGACTCCGCTCACTGGTGTCTTTCCATGATTGAAACCATACTTAACTCTCTGGAGCAATCTGCGCTGCTCCTTTTATACAGTTGGGGTAGGTCATTGCGTGACACTCATGTAAACAAAATCACAGATTTCCAGTACATCACGTACTATCCCAAGAATTGATACTGAGGTACATAACACACAGATTCCCAGTACATCACGTACCGTCCCAGGTGTTGAAACTGAGGTTCATAACAATAGTCCTGACAAAGGTCTCGGCCCAAAACGTCGACAGTGCTTCTCTCTATAGCTGCTGCCTGGCCTGTTGTGTTCCACCAGCAGTTTGTGTGTGTTGTTTGATTTTCCAGCATCTGCAGATTTCCTCGTGTTTGCTCTTTAAATTCACTACTGCGAAGCCTCTGCCAGTGATGCCTACACTGAAGAAGTTTAAATCTTCGATTCAATGGGATTTCTGTGAAACCCTCTCTCGCTGCTCCCCATCTATAAATCCTGATGAAGGGTCTCGGCCCGAAATGTCGACAGTGTTTCTCCCTATAGATGCTGCCTGGCCTGCTGTGTTCCACCAGCATTTTGTGTGTGTTGTTTGAATTTCCAGCATCTGCAGATTTCCTCGTGTTTGCTTCGTAATAGGTAGTGATTACATTGGCAAGCGCAGGCTTGACCATCCCTCTAGATATGAGAACAATAAGGGATTATCCATTTCCAATTTATAATTAGATATTTAGAAGAAATACAACTATATTAACTCTTTAGTTGTTAAAAAGTTACTTGGCAGTAAATAGGACACTGTTGTTATTTGCTTTCTTTTTCAGTCAAATTGGTATCCGGAATAACATCTGATGGGGAGTATTCTGGAGTTAAGTGAATATAGCAGATGTTAATTCAAACAAGAACCAGGAATCAGTTCTTATTGTAAACGTTAATAAGTTCAGGAATCTTGCAGGTAGCCTTCATTTTTTTTTGTATTTTGCAAGCAGTAAGTAGGAGTTAAAAGCACAGGCTGCTCCACAGACTAAGAGATTACATATGCACAAATCAAATGTTAAAACAATGAGGTTGTGTTAATTAGCCTGGACCAAACAGGGCTACATGGGCTAAGTTATTTGTACCATTGTGACTGAGTTCAAGCTGGCAGACCAGATGAATGTTGTCACTTAGCATATCAAACATAGTCACAGATATAAACGTTCAATATACTTTGTGTACTTACCATTTTGGTGTACTCTGAGGCAGCCTTGACAACATTAATTTTGGGTGTCTGGGATTTATGCCCCCAGAAGCTTTTAGACTATTTGTGTGAATTACTTTGTGTCAAAGCATTTGAACATTCAGAGGCATCTGTCACTGTAGATACGAAATCCGAAAAAGCACTGTCAACCCATAATATTGAAGGAAACAATGTCATTGTGACTATTGAAATTGTATTGTACCAGAATGGTTCCTGCTTATTGAGCTGAATAAAGACTTCTGTGTCTCAGTGTCTCTCTGGTGACTTTGATCACAGTCACAATAACATCTATTATGTAGGAATTTTTGAAATTCTGTACATCTTGCAAATCTATATGCATTATGCTGGGCACTCACTTGTTTCTCTGATAAGTTCACCAAATCCGTCAGCACCATATTTGATTGAGAAATCCATGCTATGTTTCATTAATGAGTGATCCTTGCATAAACTTAAACTTTTTCCTAAATTATTATTATTTTTTTTCTTTTAAATATCATTGTCTTCAACCTGACTGGATTGTAGAATCTTTAAATGCTTTAGAAGTTAACCAGGCTAACATAATTTGAGATCACACAACCATCATTCAGTTGTCAACTCTGACTAAAAGAATGCAGTCTAAGAATGTATTGTTTATCAAAATATCATCAAGTGTAATTCAACATTATATTTTAGTATTCGATTTTGTTAGATTAATAATAGATATGCTAGTCTAGCATGATTTAGTAAAGAGACTACCACTTAGTTCAGGATTCATTTATTATTTGTAAGGGCAGTTTCAAAATCTGTTAATTGTAGAGACTCGGAAATCCAATAGAAAGGCTAAAATATATAAAAAACAAAATGTCATCATATATGTACTTTAATTGAATTTCTGGCAGGCATTCACAGTGGATCAAAGATACACTATGGAATCAATGAAAACTGCATACAAACAAAGAATGACAAACAACCAATGTGCTAACAAAAGAATCTGTGCAGATACAAATAGTAATGATAATAATATTAATAACAATAATAATACCACAATACTAAACAGCACTAGAATATTCTGAAAGCTCCAAGCAACTGAGAAAAAGAGTATGGTGGTTATGCCTAGACGTCAGGTTTTCCCGGCTTAAGCTGAGAAAATAATAATAATAATAATAATAATAATAATAATAATAATAATCATCATCATCATCATCAGTTTTCAAAGGTACACTTAACATCAGAGAAATGTATACAGTATACATCCCGAAATGCTTTCTCTTCGCAACCATCCACTAAAACAGAGGGATGTCCCCAAAGAATAAATGACAGTTTAATGTTAGAACTCCAAAGATCCCGCAGGCTTCCCTCCCTTTCCGGGCATAAGTGGCAGCAAGCAACAATCCCACCTCCCCCCACTGGCACCTGCCACCGCAAAGCAACAGCAAAGACACAGACTTGCAGTACTCCAGAGACTACATCATTCACCTGGCATTCGACATATCACAGGCGCTCTCTCTCCTGAATAAGGGAGAAGGAAATGTCTCCATTTCACAGCAAGAGGGGAGACATTACAACCAACTCGCTTGGTTGTGATGTTAAAAGTCTGTTGCGTTGCTTTTTCCGAGCTCCGTGCCCAAAGAGCTCGGGTCTTTGGGCATACAGCCATAGACCTTCCAACTCCTCTGACAATACAATGATCTGCTGCCTTGACACCGACCTTTGATCTGCTTGTCTCCAGAGCCACGGGATCTCAGCCCTCCGAAGGTGAGCTGAACTCTTAGGCTGAGCTCTTGATGCGCCGAACAATGGCGAGTCGTAAAACCCCAAGAGCGGGTCCCATTCTCACAAAGAACCATAGTGAGCATGTAAATCCAGGTCAGGGTCTTCAAAAGAACCCTGAAATGGAAAAATAGAGATATTAAAGATGGAAAATAGAGCTGTTTCCGAAGATGCAAACAAAGGAGTCACTGTTAGGCACCATTAACCCTCCTAAACTCAGCCTTTTCTGCCTTCCAATAATGATAATTACTATGGCAATTGCTAAAGAAATACAAGGTCCATACAAGTTAGGATCAATCTCACAGAAGTGTAATATATGGATCTATTTCTTTTAGCGCAACGACTCCCCTTAGTACTACTTATTGAGTGATAAATTACCCAGGCACACTGTGATGATTTTCATTGTCTTGCTGCAAAGTGAATATACCAGTTAACCTCACCCTCACGTGCGTGCTTTTATTTAATTGATATGTAGTTGTACAGGCACAACAAACTTGCGATGAGTATAAGCCTAAATGTCAGAGAGTTTCAACAACTGCACCGACAGTTACAAGGCAAGAGAATTTGGAGGAAGGGTGAGAGATGGCGAGAGGGAAGAGTGAATTAGCATGGAGAAGGCCATCATGAACGCTAACAAAGGGATGCATAAGTAAAAGTGCACGGTACGCAGTGAGAGATGCACAACTAGGAAAGTTAAAGTGAAAATAATGTTACGATGGCCTTAGTCAGGAAAGCTAACAAACTTAATAGTGCTAATGAGGTCTGGGAAGCATATATCAAGAGGGCTGAGCTGTACTTTAATGCGCATGATGTGGATGAGGAAAAGAAAGCTTCCACACTCCTCAGCTTAATAGGTGCTAAAACGTACAGACTCTTCCACAACCTAGTAACCCCAGAATGGCCAGCAAGCAAGGTGTTAGGTGAAATTGTTGCAATTTTACAAAATGACTTGAACCCTAAACTTCTGGTAATAGCTGAAAGATTTACATTTCAGAAAATGAAAGCATTTCTGAATACATTGCCTATACTGTGACTTTGGAAATGGACTTTCTGATGCATTAAGGGACAGGCTTGTACTTGACATGTATAGTCAAAGCACTCAAAAGGTGCTATTGGTAGAAAGAGACCTAACCTTAGAATGGGCATTGACATTTCAAAATTGTTAGAGACTGCAGCAAAGGATGTGTCAGAACTACAGGAAAAGAGTTTAGAATGTGAAGTGCACAAAATATCCCTGAACTGTGCAAAAAGCCAAAAATGTCATTGATGTGACAAATCCTCCTTTTTGCTAATAACTGTTGGTTCAAAGAAAAAATGTGCAGAAAGTGTCACAGACAAGGTCACATAGAATGTATAAGTCAGACAAAAGGGACACCAAAGAGAAAAAAAACACTCAATGAAAATTTTCAAACACAACAGTAACCATATGCAAAAAGTGTGAAACAATCAGACAACACAAAGTCTCACTAAGGTGTGCTGTTATGCCTAGAACAGTGTAACAATACTGCAGCAGATTGAAAAATCATATGGATCACAACAGGACTGTCTTGCGTAAAACTGAAAATGAAGCTGTATACGAGGTCAGCTTTGTCTATAATTTCAGAGGCTGACTACAACAGATTGTTTTCTATGGTATCTTTAGATAGACCTTGGTGATGCTTAAGACCTACATAGGCAAAATGGTGTCTGAAAAAGGCAAACTGAAAGTGAATGTAACGTACGAAGGTCAAACACAGTAGTTACAGTTTTGTGTGATGAAAAGTGGGGGGCCAGCACTTTTCGGATGTGAATGGTTAAGAGAAATCCAACTAGACTGGCACACAATCGAAGCTCTTAACGTGTCATCAACAGGCAACTGCAGCTCAAATGGTAACACTAACCAGAGGCTATCATAGCTGCTTAATGCTACTGAGAAGATGTAAACTCAAAGGCATGAAGGCCAGAATTGAACTGGATGAAGGGCATCCAGTGCCTATGTCTGAAAGTGGATGGTGAACTTCAGAGCTTGGAATTCTTTCCTAGGTTGAATGGAACAACTAGGCCACTCCCATTGTCCCAGTGAGCAAGAAGGGGAAGGTCAGAGCTGTCTGCATATGTGGGGACTTCCAAGTGAGTATCAGCCCTGTGCTGTGTACTGTGCGGTATCCCCCGCAATGAATAGAAGACATTTTTTGCATCTTCAGCAGGTTGGGAGAAGTTTTCAAACACTGACTTGTCACAAGCCTATCTGCAAATAGAGATGGAGGAGTCAAGCAGGAAGTTCCTCACAAGCAACACTCACAAAGGACTGTTCCAGTACAATCATTTCATCTTTGGCATTGTATCAGCTCCAGTAATTTAACAAACGGCAATGGACCAACTGCTCCAAGATATCCCACCCAGGAGCACAATCTTACCTTGATGACATTATTGTGACATGCAAAAATAATGAAAAGCCCCTCCAGAACTTTATAAAGTACTTACCAGGCTGAGTGAGTATGGTTTGCACACAAAATGTGATAAATGTGAGTTTTTCAAGAATGAAATTTCATATTGTGGACATGTCATTGACATAAGTCTCAAGAGATGATTGAAGCAATGCTCTAGTCATCTAAACTGGAAAATGTGTAATAACTCAGGTAATAGTTGGCCCTTGTAAACTACTACCACCAGTTTCTTCCAAACATAATGACAGTCCTGCACCTATTGAATACACTGTTACAGACAGCAGCAAAATGGGAACAGTCAGAAAGATATGATAGAGCATTCAGGGAGACAAAGTGGCTAATAACATCAGATGATCTGCTCACCCATTATGACCCATCTCTGCCTATCAGACTGGCATGCGATACATCCCCTTATGGCATTAGTGCCATTTTGTCACATACTATGAAAGATGGATCTGAACAATAGATTGCGTTTCAAGTCAGCTCCTCATCACCCTGCAAGGAATGGGTTAGCTGAAAGGTATGTTCAAGCCTTCAAGAAGTCCATTAAAGCTATGGACAAGGAGGAATTTATTGACAGCACAAGATGGACAACTTCCTTTTAGTGTCTTGGAACTCTGTTCATGCAACGATAAATCAAACACCTGCAGAGCTGTTCATGAGCAGGAATCTGAGATCTTGCATGGACCTCCTGAAACCAGATCTATGGAGGGAAGTGCAGAATAAAAAGTTTGACCAGTTGCCAAGTAAATTAGCAAGGAGGTTGGACAGGAAGTCCTAGTGCATGATTACCGAGAAGAAAACTTGACATCCAGTAGGATAGCTACAAGAACCATGTCCCTGATGTACATAGTGGATGTTAGAGATGATACAAGGATATATCATGTGGACCAAATACTAAATGCTGAGGAAAAGAAGACACCTAAGTCAATTTCTTCCAACAAGTCAGACACATTACAGCTACTGGACTTAATTCTCAGTAATGATCATGTCCCCAACAGCAACGTGACACCTGAAACAGAGATAGTTGTCTTTGACAAAAAATCTGCCAAATCTGATGCCACCCCATAGCTGTAGAGGTGCTATTTTGAAAGTAACAGAGTGCCATCCGAAATACTGAATCTTTAGTATTGTGAAGTTAGTTATGGACTGTTATTGTGAAAGCATGTTTATTTGAATATGTTATCTTACAGGGAAATTGAATATTCTGTACATATGCAGCCTTATGTTACAGTAATCTAAAGGGGAAGGAAGTGTAATGTATGGATCTATTTCTTTTAGTGCAACAACTCCCCTCAGCACTATGAATTGACTGATAACTTACTCATGAACATTGATCTGTTGTTCATTCTTTCTCTGCAAAGTGAATATATCAGTTAACCTCACCACCATATGCGTGCTTTTATTTAATTGATATGTACTTACACAGACATAAGATGAAGCCTTGTAGAGTTTATGGATATACTAAAACAAAAATCTGGTACACACAGAACCAGATTGAATAGATACACAAAATACACCAGATGTAGAAAACTGAATTATCAGTTGAGAAGCAATGAAAAAGGTTTATACAGGCCATTGAAAATAAATTTGCTGCACCAAAATGTCACCAACGCTAGCATAGAATTACCAACTAACATAGAGATAATAAACTTATGGTCTGATATCTGGTCAAACACGGTGATGCACAATCAAGAAACAAGCTGGATTCGGGAGGAAAAAGAACACATGCGCGCGCGCGCACACACACACACACACACACACACAATTGAATACATGCAAACATCTGAAATTACAATGCATATGCTGAAAGAGGTTATAAAAAATACTCACAACTGGTAAAATACTGCCAGTGATATTATTCATAATTATTGGTATAAAAAATGTGCTTGCCCATACCTATTAATGCATATCAACAATTTTCATAAAAATACTGAAAAAGCGCCTGAATTTTTGGCCGAAGTTAAAACATACCTTTTACCTAAAAGAAAAATCATCAAAGACACATCAAAATATCATCTCCTATTACTTGTTTACAAACAATATATAAAATTGTAATATTATGCATCTCACAACTAACCACCAGTCACTTAGATAACCAGATAACTTAGATAAGTATATATACTTACAGAGAGCAGAAAGGATGCCATAAGGGTATGAAAAGATGTAAAGAACAACTGATGATAGATTTCTAAATCAAGCCCAGCAGGAAAGCAGAAATATTTCATGTTGCTATATTGACCACCAAAAGGCTTTCAGACCATAAGACCTAGGAGAAGAATTAGGCCACTCAGCCCATCTAGTTTCTCTGCCATTCCATCATGGCCGATACCAAATCCCACTCAACCCCATACACCTGACTTTTCTTTGTATCCTTTGATGCCCTGACCAATCAGGAAACTATTAACTTCCACTTTAAATATAACTACGAACTTGACCTGCACCACAGTCTGTGGCAGAGCATTCCACAGATTCACTACTCTCTGGCTAAAAAATTCCTCCTCACCTCTGATCTATAATGTTGAGGCTGTGCCTTCTCGATCTGCAAACTCCACCATAGGAAACATTCTCTACACATCCATCCTATCAGGCCCTTTAAACATTTGGTAGGTTTCAATGGTTGGTTTCCAAGGTTGGCATAGTTGGAGGTGGTAATGAGGATAAGCTCTCACTACCTATAAAGTGCTTCCATATGGATTGCATCTCAAATAGCCTCTGTCAACCAAGTCCAGCTCCCGACCTTCACGTGGCAGAACTGTTCCTACCAATGGGAGAAGGGGCAAAGGTGGGTCTCTGGTGTCTCAAAACCAAATGTTTCGGGCAGGTTCGGGCAGTTGGGCTCATTAGTCCTGGTCGACTGCCCACCTAGGAGAAGGAAAACTCTGATTTTAAAACCTCTGCTGCTTTGCGGCCACACCCAATTATAGAAAAGGCTATGGGAGTAAACCATGAGAAGAAATCCGGCACCAGAGTCTCGTAGGCAGTCAATAGGGAGGACTTCATCAGTCTATTGTCTGGCATCTCCTGCAGCTGCAGAGGCCACTATGTGTAATGATCTTCGTGCCAGTCGATCCTGACCTCTAAGGATGAGAGAGTGGGACTGTCTCCGTACTAAGGCTTTTTCACTATAACATCTCTCACACACAGGTCCTTGTGTTGTGCATCTTCATCTTCTTTCTCTCTTCGAAGTCCTACGGTGATGGGAGAGCAGCGAACCAACAAGTGGATGTGAGTTGCAGTTGCAAACCTGCATGTAGGTGGCCCTAGGACAGATGGTCATTCTCCTCTGAACCCAGGGCAGTAGGGGAGTCCAGCAGCGTCCAGGGTGACTGAGCAGCCCTTTTTAGGACAGCGCTGTCCACCCTGTAGTCAGGGAGGGGCCTAGAAAAGGTGGTCTAAATATCGCCTGCCCTAGATCATCCTGCCAATTATCTGCAACCGTTTTTGCGCTTCGGACTTCAGCCTCAGAAGTCATATGCGTGCCCACAGACGTTAACTGCACAACACGTTCGTCTTCCTCTGACTTCGAGAGACTACTACTAGGTTTCGAGAAACTACTACTAGTTTCTACTACTAGATCTCACCCGTCCCTGAAAAGGACCCAATGGTCAATAAATCTGAATCCCTGACCTCTGCTCCAATTCTTCAGCCACATATTTATTTGCCACCTTATGCTATTCCTATCCTCACAGTCGCGTGGCACAGGCTGCAGTCCCAAGATGACTACGCTTGAGGACCTGCTTCTTGGCTTCCTACCTAACTGCCTGAATTCTCTTTTCAGGACTTCAACCCTTTTTCTATTGTGACTCTTGTCTGCTCACCTCCGTTTTCAAGGTATTGTGGAAGCGTTCACAAGCATCGTGGTCCTTGACACCTGAGAGGCAAACTGCCATCTGTGTTTCTTTTTCGCTTCCACAGAATAACCTATCTGTTCCCCTAACTATGGAGTCCACTATCACTGCTGCCATCCTCTTCAGTCGCCACCCTTTCTGAGCTACTGGCCCAGACTGAGTGCCAGCTTTGCCAGAGGCATAGTCACTATTGCTTACCCCCAACAGTAATCAAAATAGAGTACTTATTGTTAAGGAGGATGGCCACAGATCTCCACTATCTGATATTCTCCCTTCCCTCTACTGACGGTCACCAATTTATCCGGCTCCTGTCACCTTGGGGTGACTACCTCCCTGTAGCTTCTGTCTATTACCTCTTAACTTTCCCTAACAAGCCAAAGGTCGTCGAGCTGCAGCTCCAGTTCCTTAACATGGTCTCTAAGAGCTGGATCGTGATGCACTTGGTGCAGATGGAATCATGGAACCTGGTAGACTCCTGGAAATCCCATATATGACACCTAGAACAGAACACTGGCCCGGCAGGCATACCCATTATTCACTCGAGTTAAATAAGAATTAAAAGATGAACTAAGGAATTAACTTACCTACTTAGCTTGCCTACGCCCATTCTTGCCGAAGCCCTGTTGAGCCAAAGCCTTATCTCTTTGACCTAGACCACTCGAATCACAGTCGCTGCTACAATGACCACTCTGTGAGATGTTACCCGTCTTTTATGGAGACTGAGTATTTAAAGATCTTCACTGAACTTGCATGGGAAAACTTCCACTACATCTGTTCTGTTCTCCAATCATAGACCCCTTTTGAAAAAACTTCCTGCTTTTTAAAGCTGTTTGTCAGACTTGCGTGGAAATGCATCTATTGCGTCTATGCCATACTCCAATCAAAGACTCTAGTTGAAAAAACTTTCTGCTTCTTAAAGCTCTTTATCAGTCTTGCATGGCAACACTCCTACTGCGTCTGCGCCGTATCTCAATCAAAGACTTCCTTTGAAGAACTTTTAAAGCTCTTCACCAGACTTGCATGGGAACTCTTCTACTACTCCAATCAAAGATTGGACTCTTTTGGTACTAGACTCTGTCCCATTCTCATGGTTAATAAAATTTTTAATATACATAAACTACACCTAATCCTTGTGAATGCCTTCAACACCTGATGAAGCATTGGCATACTATGATCACCCTATCTATCAACAACCAAAAAGAATGAACAACCACTGTTATCAAAATAAACCAAGGCATTTTCCAAGGAGACTCCCTAAGTCCACCATGGTCCTGTCAAGCTTCAAACCGCACTCTAGTTTGCTGAATCAGATGAAAATTAGTTATCAAATTCAAATCAACAAAATGAGCTATACTTCAATACACCTTCTGTACACGAATGATTTGAAATTATATACTTCATCATCAATAACATCAAAACAATCAATTCAATTAGTAGAACTATCCTTGAAAGATATTAACATGAACTTTGGACTGGATAAATACAGTATATTAAATATAAAGAAAGCTGCAACGGAGCTATAGAATACAAAGTAGAGCAGCAGGATACAATACAACATATTAGTATCTGGGATATCTGCCAACAATAAAAATATAACAAATGGCAATAAACACATTCACTATAATTCTATTGACACACTCCTTTGGCATAATATCTCGGTCTTACAAATAAAAATAAGAACTGAAATAGCAAATTTCAGAAAACATTATGTACTTTGGAGTGTGCATAGATTAACACTGCCTCGGACAGAAGGGGAAAGGGGAATAGCATACATTAAAAATCTACACAACAGTCAGATAAAACTTCTGAGGATATATTTTCATCAACAAAAATAGATTCCACATTCCACGCTAGCATATGAAATTCTGATGAGAAGAATACACCACTAAACTTAAATGAGAGCACAACCCAGTAAAATGAAGGCATTATCACTATTGAAGAAAAAGTTAACCAATGGAAGTCCATGATCCTCCATGGAAGACACCCCCAAAATCTGAACAATAAAGGTGTTGACAAGGATGTGTCTAACGCCTGGCTCAGATTTGGAGACCTCTTCCCAGAAACAGAAGGCAATACAGGACCAAGTGGTTAACACAAAACTTATCAAAAATACATAATAAATGACAAACAAAATTTACACGGGCACAATCAAGTAATAAACACCATTCATCAAAATCTTGCTTTAAGATACAAACTCATTAAAAAAATCATTCCTTACTATAAATATAAGCCTGATCAAGTGTTACGGTTAGAATACAACAAATTGTATTATGACCAATCTGTTACTACAGATAGAACAATCCATATTAACCATCTGGATATAATAATACAGGATAACCATCAAGAATGAGTTATTTAATATATATAGCCATTCCAAACACACATAACTTGCAGAAATCAATAAGTGAAAAATACCCCCAGTTTGCTGAATTAAAAGAGGAAATTAAAAGACTTTGGAACATGAACAAGGTATACATTGTCCTGACAGTAATAACTACATCTGGTATCATCCCAAAGGCACTACACAGAAGCATTAAACAATTAAGGCTACACTGCAATATCTATGTAAACCTTCAGAAAACCTCAATACTAAACACCACTAGAATAGTTGGACAGTTCCTAGAAATTAAGAAATGAGTGTGCTTGGCTATGCCTACCTCAGGTTTTACCAGCTTGAGCTGAGAAGAAATAAATAAATAACAATAACAATAATAATAATAAGAAGAAGAAAGTAAGTAAATGAATAAATAAATACTAAGAACATGAGTTGCAGAGTCCATAGACTGGGGAATCCATTCAGAATTGAGATATGTGATGTTATTCTCATGTGCAGACAAAAAGATGTTTCCGATATTCTGAATTTTTTGTGATTATTTGACTGTACATAGGTCTCCTGCCGTTTTTCAGTATTTTCTTTCCTGTGGTCAATTGGTGAGTGGGTGATCTGTTTATGTTTTGAGTGTAAGAGAAAGGGTTGTGGTCTTGATGCTACTGTTACTGCTCTTTTCTGTGAGTGAGGTGAAAGGGCGTTGTTATTGTTGTTGTATTTTTCTTGGGGGGAGAGCGTGGGGGATTTTGGGTTCTACTAGTTTTCTTTTCTTTTTTATGTGGGGATAGTTGATGTCTTTTCTTTCTGTAAAGTCCCATTGCCTTTCATGGCTATCTGGAAAAGACAAATATCAGAGTTGTGTTGTACAGCTCTAATTTGATAACAAAATTAACCTGTGAGACTTTGAACCTTTTTGGATCAGGAGCCTGATGTTTGTTCCTAAACCTAGTGGCATGAGACCTAAAGCTCCTGTACCTCCTGTCCAATGGCAACAGCAAAAAGAGAGCACGGCATTGAAGGTGTGGGTCCTTGATGATGGATATTGTTTTCTTGTGGCAGTGTTCCTTATAGAAGTGCTCAATAGTAGTGAGCACTTGGTGATTGGGCTGTATCCTCTGATTTTTGTAGTTTTTCGATTCTTGTAATTGGTGTTTCCTTACCAGGCTCTGATGCAACTAATCAGGATATTCTCCACTGTACAGCTATGGAAGTTTGTTAAAATTTTAAATAATATGCTTATTCTGAAAAATGACCAAGAAAGTAGAGCAGGAAGGTAGAAAGTAGATTTTGGATAATTGGATGAAGAGACTTGGGTTTTCTTTAAGAGATAGAGGCTCAAGCTGAGTGCATGATGCTAGGGTGTTAAAGGTTCATGGAATATAAAACAGAATTCTACTTCATAAGCTTCTTTTGTAGGAATATTAAGTTTTCTTCAACTTAAGCTAAAGCTTCTGACTTTTATCAAGTTGTAATCTGCATTGAAGTCTTTGACAGATGGTCCAAAGGGGCCTTAAATATATTAAAATGTGATGTTCCATGTGTAAAGCTATAAATATCAAGAAGTGACAGTTGGAATAGACAAACCATAGTAAACAACAGTTTCTTTGCTTTTCTGAGTAAGTGACATCAATAAAAAATAGGGTTACAATTTTACACTAGGTTGAGTGATTTTGCTCTCCTATCACACAGTATTTTCCTAGTCTTTTAAGCCTGTGATTTTTATTCTTTCTCTTGACTATGTTAACAGCCTAAATTGTATTTCAATCACATGATATAGATAAACCATTAGGCACTAAGACAATATATGATCAACTGTTTAAATTATATTCAGTATACTTAAGCAGAGCAAATTTGTAATGTTACTAAATACAGATCTGCAATCTATGAAAGAGTTAACAGTTTCTCCCCCAGCACATTTGGTGCATCGGAAGGCAACCTTACTGTTTCTTTAGCATTTGTTTGTTTGGTTTACCAGTTGCTAGCTTGATGCTCAGCCAAGCAGGGGTGGAACTTGTGCAAGGAGCCAACCAGATTCGATCCTCGGACTTCTTGCTCTGAAATTGGGGTGCAGATGCCACTACAGCATTGGCACAGACAATCTATGAAAGAACAGAATGAAAAATCTTGTTCATTGTTAACATATAATGTGTCCAAAAGGCTGATTCTCTTGATACCCATGTTGCATTACTATAATAGGTGGAACAAAGTAAATATTTCATATTTTATCTTGATTTGAATGCAAGCTCTCAAAGTGCAAAAATAGATTTCAATTTGGTGCTATCAATATTGGAATTCATTCAGTTCATTACCTGAAAAATAAATTATTTCATGCCTTCATTTTAAAAGCGTAACTAAATTATTTTTAACCATGTTGAAAGCTCCAGTTCAAAGTTAATGTTTTTAATACACCCATAATTATCATTAAAATGTTCAGGACTCTCACAAGAAACAATGACATGTATTACTCATTTAGTCTGCAAATGCACTCTTCACACAACTGTCACTTTCGTTTAATTTATAACTCAATATGAGGGCACTTAATAATTTATGGTACTGAAAAGCAGACGGTGTAAAGTTGTAAAGGTCACATATTGCATCATGGTTTAATTGTACGCATTATCATAACTTGTCTACCATTGTTCTGCAATGACTCACTCTGAAGAGCTGCCTAGCTATTTTGTTTTAGAATTGGCATTAGAGGCTAATATTTTCACATACTTCTCTTTGGAATACGTGTATTATATTCAAATAAACACTTCTACAGACATGTTTCTCATTTCCTGAATCCTAGTACAAGAAGACAGCTCAATTCACATTACCCTTAAGGATGTGCACAGCAAGATAATATTTATTTTTTATAACTCTGTTGTGCATTAGAACAGCTGTCTAAAGAATATTGTAACAAGTAATGCAGTAACTAACTGAAAGCACAAAAACTCAAAATGTGTGTGCACGTGCACACACACACACACACACACACACACACACACTCACACACACACACACACACACACACACACACACACTCACACACACACACACACACACACACACACACACACACACTCACACACACACACACACACACACACACACACACACACGCACACACGCACACAATCAAATCCTTAGGAAGAGGTGACATAGAACCTGAAGATGTGGCAACATTCTGGGTAGAGTTAAGAAGCTGCAAGGGTAGAAAGACCCTCATGGGAGTTAGGTACAGGACTTTGAAGAGTAGCCGGAATGAGGGCTACAAATTACAACAGGAAATAGAAAAGGCTTGACAAAAAGGAAATGTTATAATAACTGTGGGGGAGTTCAATATGCAGGTAGATTGGGAAGATCAGGTTCGTGTGTGAGCTAATTAGAACAACTCCTGGTTGAGCACATGATGGGATTGGCTATTCTAGACTGGGTGTTGTACAATAGATGAGAATTGATTAGAGAGCTTGAGGTAAAGAAACCATGAGGAAAAAGTGGTCAAAATTTGATCGAATTCACTCTACCATTGGGGAAGGAGAAGCTAAAGTCGAATGTATCAGTATTAGAGTTGATTTAAAGTGAATTACAGAGCCATGAGAGAGGCGCTGACCAATTTTTTTTAGAATAAGATACCAGCAGGGATAATAGCAAAGCAGCAATTGCTGGAGTATCTGGGAAGAGGCCGTATAGATACCTCACAAAGAAGATAAAGTATTCATAAGGCAGGATGATATAGATGTGGCTGACAACTGAAGTGAAAGCCAAGATAAAAGTTATATAATATAGTAAAAATTAATGGGAAATTAGATGTTATGGTCCAGTCCGGAGCCCACATTCCAGGTCTTGATCCGGTCCATGGACTCCAGGTCTTGTAGCCCTCCCTCCTTTCACCCTTAAGCCCTATCGGCTGACAGGTGTATATAAGGAGCTCTGGGACTGAGTCTAGTTGGGACTTGTTCTGTCTTGTCTGGCTATCCTGTTTTGAAGTACCCACTGTTAATCATCTAGTTCTGTAAGTCTGTTCTTGTAGTCACCCTGGACTGAGCTCCCTTCTGATCCCTTGCCTCTGTTGGGTAAGCATGCTGGACTGCTGTTGCCTGGTGGGGGTACTCTGACTGTTTCCTATCCCTCTCTTCTGACACGTTGTGCCCTGCAACCTGCCCAGGTGCTCTGTGTATTGCCCAGGCCCCTGTGTTCCTACCTCAGAGGTGGCCCTGCCCAGGAGCTATGTGGCCTGCCCTGAGAACTCTGACAGTTCCCTACCCCTTGCTTCTGATGGGTTGTGCCCTGCATCCTGCCCAGGCCCCTGTGTTCCTGCCTGGGAGACTGAGCCCTGCCCAGGAGTTATATGGCCTGCCCAGGGGGCTATCCTCCAAACATTCCTTGTCCCATCCTTTAGCCTAGCCAGGGTCCTGCCTTTGCCATGAACTCTCTGAACCCCAGGATCACTTTTGCATGCCATGGTCTCCCCATCATGTTCTATACTTTAGTTGTTCCTGTCCTGCCCCTAGTACTTCAGTGCCTGTGTCCTGCATTTGGATCCAGTCTCAACGTCCCCTTGTGTTATTAGAGCAAAAATTAGAGGAATGTTTGAGAATTGGGAAGCTTTTAAAAGCAAACAGAAGGCAACTAAAAATGTCATAAAGAAGGAAAAGATGTATTATGAAGGTAAGCTAGCCAATAATATTGAAGAGGACACCAAATGTTTCTTCAGTTGTATCACGAGGAAACAAGATGAAAGAGTAGATTTCAGATGAGTGGAAAATGAAGCTGGGTGGGTAGTAATGGGGACAAGGAAACAGTGAATGAATTGACAAAGTATTTTGTATCAGTCTTCACTGTGGGAGACACTAGCTGTATGTCATAAGTTCAAGAGTGTTGGGAGCAGATGTGAGAAAAATTGCCATTACTAGGGAGAGGGTGCTTGGGAAAATGAAAGGTCTGAAGTTAGATAAGTCATCTGGATCAAATGTTCTGTACCCCATGATTCTGAAAGAGGAGACTGAAGAAATTGTGGACACATTATTAATGATCTGATAAGAATCAATAGATTCTGATGTGGTCCTGGAAGAATGGAAAATTTCAAATATCACTCCTCTTCAATAAGGGAGGGAGGCAGGAGAAAAGAAATTATAGGCAAGTTAGCCTAACTTTAGTGGTTGGAAAGACATTGGAGTCGATTGTTAAGGATGTGGTTTTGGGATACATAGAGGCATATGATAAAATAGGCTGAACAACCTATTTTTCCTTTCAGGGAAAATCTTGTCTTTCAGATCTATTAGAATTCTTAGAAGAACAAGGCAGATAGACAAGGGAGAATGACTAGATGTTGTGCACTTTGATTTTCATAAAACATTTGACAAAATGCCACACATGAGGCTTCTTAATGAGTTAAGATCCCATGGTATTACAGGAAAGATATTGGCATGGATAGAGCATTGGCTGATTGGTGGGTGGAAAAGTATGGGAATAAATAGAGCTTTTTTTTCTGTTTTGCTGCAGTGTCCAGTGGTGCTCCGTAGGGGTCTCTGTTGAGACCACTCCTTCTAATGTTATGTCAATAATTTGGTTGATAGAAATGATGGCTTTGTGGCTAAGTTTGTGGATGATATGAAGATTGGTGGAAGGGCAGGTAGTGTTGAGGAAGCAGAGAAGCTGCAGAAGGACTTAAACAGATTAGGAGAATGGGCAAAGAAACAGCAAAGGGAATATAGTGTTTGGAAGGATGATTATGCACTTCGGTAGAAGAAATAAAAGCAAACTATTTTCTAAATGGGGAGTAAAATCTGAGGTGCAAAGGGACTCGCAAGTTGTTATACAGGATTCCATAAAGGTTAAGTTGCAGGTTGAAACAATGGTGAGAAAGGCAAATGCAATGTTGGCAATCATTTCAAGTGGACTAGAATATAAAAGCAAGGATGTGATACTGAGCCTTTCTAAAACACTGATGAGGCCTCGCTTGGAGCATTGTGAACAATTTTGGGCCTCTTGTCTAAGAAACGATGTGCTGACATTGGACAGTTCAAAGGAGGTTCACAAAAGCAATTCTGGGATTGGATGTCTTATCAAATTAGGAGCATTTGGTAGATCTAGCACTGTACTCACTGGAATTTAGAAAATGAGGAGGATCTCTTTGATACCTATCAGATGTTAAATGGCCTTGATAGAGTGGATGTGGAGAAGACTTTTCCTATGGTGGGGCATCTAAGACCAGAAGATGCAGTCTCAAAATAGAGGAATGTCCATTCAGAACAGAGATGAGATGGAATTTCTTTAGCCAAAGAGTAGTGAATCTGTTGAATTTGTTGCCACAGGCAGCTGTGAAGGCCAAGTCATTGGGTACAATTAAGGCAGAGATTGATAGATCCTTGATTAGTCCAGGCATGAAAGGCTATTGGGTGAATGCAGGAGACTGAGGCTGAAAGGGAAATGGAGGAACAGACTCTATAGGCTAAATGTTCTAATTCTGCTCCTAAAGCTAATGTTGTCCTGGTCTTATGGTCAAAAACGCTATTAAAATTCAGCAAGTCAGACGGCATCCAGCCTCTATGGAAATAAATAAACAGTCGATGTTTCAGGCTGAGACATTTCATCAGGACTGGTAAGGAAGGGGGAAGAAATCAGAATAAAAAGGTGGGTAGGGGAGAGGAAGACAAGCTAGAAGGTGATGGGTGAAGCCAGGAGTGTTGGGGAGGGAGGATGAAGTAAGAAGCTGGGAGGTGACAAATGGGGAAAGAGCAAAAAGGCTGGAGAAGAAAGAATTTGATAGAAGAAGAGAGTGGAATGGGCCATAGGAGAAAGTAAAGGAGGAGATTATTGTCAGCAAATGGGGAAAAGCAAAGAGACCAAGATGGGGAATTGAAGAAGAGGGAAGGGGGAGGGGAAAATAACTGCAAGTTGGGGAAAATCAATGTTCATGCCATCAGGTTGGATACTAATTGGAAGGAATATGAGTTGTTGCTGCTTTAAGTTGGTCATTATAAATTGTCCTGTGATTAGGTTAGGGTCAGGTTTGTTAGAAGTTGCTGAGTAATGAAAGGCCAGAAGGGCTTATTAATGCTGCATCTTTAAATAAATAAATAAATTGACAAGCAACACGAGATTGGTAGAAGTTTGGAGCGTAGAAGGTTGAGGGGGGATTTGATCGAGGTATTTAAAATTTTGAGAGGGATAGATAGAGTTGACGTGAATAGGCTGTTTCCATTGAGAGTAGGGGAGATTCAAACGAGAGGACATGATTTGAGAGTTAGGGGGCAGAAGTTTAAGGGAAACACGAGGGGATATTTCATTACTCAGAGAGTGATAGCTGTGTGGAATGAGCTTCCTGTAGAAGTAGTAGAGGCCAGTTCAGTTGTGTCATTTAAGGTAAAATTGGATAGGTATATGGACAGGAAAGGAGTGGAGGGTTATGGGCTGAGTGCGGGTAGGTGGGACTGGGTGAGATTAAGAGTTCGGCACGGACTAGGAGGGCCGAGATGGCCTGTTTCCGTGCTGTGATTGTTAAATGGTTATATGGTTATTGGTCTCATCTACGGCAGGAGACATATGCCGTATGGGCCGACATATTGGAATGCAAGTGATGATAAGAATTGAAATGGTTGGCCACTGGAAAATCCTGCTTTTTGCAGATGAAGCTAAGGTGGTCAACAAAGAGGTCTCACAATCTATGTCAGGTCTTATCAATGTAAAGGAGGCTGCACCAGGAGCATCAGATATAGTAGATAACCTCAGAAGGTTCACATGCAAAGTGTTGCCTCATCTGGGAGGACTGTCTGGGGCCTGAAATGGTGGTGAGAGATGAGATGAATGGACAGGTGTAGCAGATCTGCCACTTGCAGGCATAAGTAACAAGTGGGAGCTTAGAAGGGAGGGATGAATGGACAAGGGAATCTCAGAGAGAGTCATCTCTTTGGAAGGGGGAGAGGTAAAGATGTATTTGGTTGTAGGGTCCCATTGAAGATGGTGGAAGTTGTGGAGAATGATGTGTTGGATGCTAATGTTCAGGGGGTGGAAAGTGAGGATAAGAGGAACTCTACCCCTGTAAAGGCAGTGGAAAAATGGCGTGTGTATGGATGTCCAATAAGCAGAGGAGATGCAGGTGAGGTTAGAATCAATGGTGGAGGAAGGGAAATACTGTTCTTTGAAGGAGGACATCTCTGATGTCCTGGAAAGGAAAGCCTCAACTTCAGAAAAGATACAATAGAGACAAAGTAAAGGGAATGCATCTTTACAGGAGACAGGGTGGGAAGAGGTATATTCAGGATAACTGTGGGAATGTTGATAGATATTGGTGGACAGTTTGTCTCCAGTGATGGAGACAGATTGAGAAAGTGGAGGGAGGTGTCAAAAATGGACCACATGAATTTAAGGGCAGGGTGGAAGTTGTAGGCAAAATTGATGGAAAAAAAGGCATGGGTGCATGAAGCAGCACCAATGCAATTGTCAAAGTAACTCCGAGTTGGGGATCATTACCAGGGAAGACCTGGAACATGGACTGTTCCACGTAACCAACAAAAAGTCAGACATAGCTGGGGCATATGCAGATGCCAATGTCATCAACTTGAGCTTGGAGAAACTGGGAGGAACCAAAAGAGATATTGTTGAGGGTGATGGTTCAGGGGAACTGGTCCTGTCTGTTGGGAAGGAAGAAGCAGACACATCTAAAGTCTTCTTAATGAGGGATATTAGTGTATGGGGTCTGGTCATCCATGGGAAAATCGAGATGATCTAGGCCAGGGAATACTAAGTTGTTAAGGAGATTAAAAGCATGTGAAGTGCTGCAGCTGCAGGTGAGAATGGATGGAAGCAGGGTACGAAATGGAATGAAGGTACATGGACATGTGCCCAGTGAAGAAGCAGCAGTCAGAAACAATGGGCCTCCCCAGGGAGTTAGGTATTTGCAGCTCAGAATGAGCAGTGCAGTGCAAGGGAACTATGGGGTTGGTGGCAGTGGATGGGAGACATCCAGAGTTGATGAGGAAGGTGATGGGGTTGCAGACAATTTCCTGATGGTCCTGCATAGGGTCCTTTTCAAGAGGTAAGTGAGAGGATGGGTCTGAGGGTTTCTGCCTGGCCTTAGCAAGGTAGAAGTCAGTCCTGACTTTTTTGTGGGTCTGATGGTGACTTTGGGATTGGTGTGGAGGACAGTATGATCAGAAGTTCTAAGCTTCTAAGAGGAGAGAGGCTGCTGCAGTTGAACAGTTGATGTCTCATTGGCAAATGGAGATGAAAAGATCCACAGCAGGCAGTCCAAGAAGAGAAGCAGGGCTGGAGACAAAATGTGTGGGCCGAGGATTTTTCACTAACGAAGAGGGCTCAGAGAAGGAGGCAGTGGAAGAACTTAGCAGCATCATGGCTGGCATGGAACTCACTGAGGTGCTCATGAAGGGGGACAAAGATGAGGCTCTTGCCGTGGACAGAACATTCTACGGCAGAGGGTAAGGTCAGAAGGAAAGGTGAAGACACAGTAGGGACTAGAGCTGGGATCAGAGGAGAGAAGAGAGTTGGTGACGTTAGAGGAGAAGGAAGGGTTCAGGTGTTCAACAAAAATAGGGTGAAAGGAAAATGAAAGTTCTGAGGACCCAAGAGGTGACATGGGATACTGAGAGACCTGGGGTTGGAGAGTAGTGGTGGTGAAGTGGAACCCAAGGACCCAGCACCAATGGGATATGTCTCAGCCTGGAGGTGGACATGGCTGAGTTTGGAGCTGGAAGCCACACAATTAGCAGTCTGAAGGCATTAGGGTTCATTGGAATCATAATTGGCAATGGTAGGTTCCATGATCTGGAGCCATCCAGAGTTGTTGGAGCTGGAGGTATCATGAATAACATTAATTTGGAGTACAGGGAATAGAAAAAGAGCATCATGACATGGTGTGCTTACAACAATCTTTTCTCCAATGTTAGCAAAATAACAGCTGGTCATTGATCTGTGTCTATGTGTTGGGTGGAGGGTGTGGAGCAGCTCACATACTTGAGAGTTTCAAGTTTCTCAGTAAACATTTCCAATTCCCTATCCAGGTCTAATCATGATGAGTCCATGACTAAGAAAGTTCCTCAGCATCTCTGCTTTCTCAGGTGGCCAAAGCAATTTGGCATGTTCTCTTTGATCCTCACTAATGTTTATTAATGTGCCATGGAAAGCATCCTATTTCATGTTAGGCCAACTGTTCTGCCCATGGCCAGAAGAAACTGCAGAGTTATGGACACAGCCTAGCACATCACAGAAAACTGCCTCCCCTCCACGGACTTTATTCTTCTCATTAATTCAGTAAAGCAGACAGCATAATCAAAGACCCCACCCACCCCAAATATGCTCTCTTCTCTCAACCCATTGTGCAGAAGATACAAAAGCCTGAAAGCATGTACCACCATGCTCAAGGGTGGCTTCTATCTCGCTGTTACAGGACTATTGAACAGTTTCCTAATATGATAAGATAGATTCTTGATCTCATAATCTACCTTGTTAAGACCTTGTACTTTATTGTTTGTTTTCTCTGTATCTACTGCATAGCACTGTTATTTTACCATCTAAGCATTGTTGCAATGAATTGATCTGTATGAATGGTACACAAGATAAGCTTTTCACTGTATCTCAGTACATATGACAGTGATATTCTATTCCCTAAGTTACTACCTTACACAATAGAAACATGCAGGTATTTCTCTGGGGAGAATAGTTTTCAGTGTCATAGCTGAGTGTGAGGTTCCAGGATATCTTATCTCCTTTTGAACCACATTGCCCAGTCATCCTTCCAGGATGAAATCAGATCTGCTGACTTGAAAGAAAAGAGTCAGCTACTTTTAATACATAGTGAATCTGACATTATAAGATCAAAGGAATGCACATGAGCATTAAGAGTATTTGACACCTCCAAAGACTATTACCAATAAATATTAGACTATAATATTATTCTAGACCAGATGTTCCCAACTTTTTTATGCCTTGGACCAATACCATTACGTAAAGGGTCCGTGAATACTAGGTTGGGAACTCCTGCTCCAGACAGCAATAATCAATAGATGGTAAAAATAATTATTTGCCTGAAGGAGGATCCCTTTGTGCTACTAGCTAATTTTAAGAGGGGCTTAAGTCCATAACATGAGATTTCATGGTCATGATGAAGTTTATGTGATGAAACTTATACACTGAATCTTAGAAAATTTCATTATCAAAATTGATGTAAAATGTGCAATGTTCTGCTTTTCTAACATATCACTTTTAAAATGCCTCTAGATTGGACCAAGTGGGAGTGTTATGTGTGATGACGGTCCTAATGATAATTTTACACATTATTTCTTGTATATTATGAATGTTAATGAGCATTAGCTTTAATTTCCCTGATTGTTCGCATCTTCAATCATGTTATTTTTTGTGCATTTGTTTTATTGAGATGACAAGAAAGGGAGGAAAAGTTGCTAAATATATCAGCAATAGCATGCCAGATAAAAAATTACAGGTGTAATGGTACTGATGTGTAGGACAGGGAGTATTGAAATGTATTTTTATAGTATAAAAAATTCCAATGTCAAAGATGACAGCTAAGATAAATCAATAGGCTCCAGAAGTAAACTACTAACACTTAACACATCACCAACTATAGATTTAATCTCATCCATTGAAATTGATGAAGGGGAATTAATCTATTTGCTTAAACATGCTGCAAAATTTTTTCCATCCCTAAGTAAAAATGTACTACTGGGAACAAAGTGCAATTTTAAAAAATATTTTGGTGAAATACTGTATGGCTTGGAGGTAGGGGCAGGATGAATGTGGAGATGTCATTAATTTGGATTGCTTCATCTCTATACACATAGCATATTGTGTGTACTCATTATGATAAAGTAGTTGTATTTTCAGGAGCATTTGTAATAGCAAAATGTCTTGCCAATGTTGCAACAGCCTAAATACTTTTTGTTATATTTGTGGTGAGTATATGTTTAAATTTCAAAAGCAGAGCATGACTCCTCTTATGTAGAAAGCCCGTGAGCTCTATTTTGGGTGTAAGATTGGTGACCATGACAAAGCCTGGGCTCCTCACACTTGTTTCACAACATGCACTCTTGATTTTCGAGCTTGCTCAGAGGTACTCGGAAGTCAATGTTGTTCACTGTCCCAATGATATGTGAGAGCAGAATGATCATGTGACACACAGGTACTTCTGTCTGAGTAGTGTGTCTGGTTTCTCTGCAAAGAGCAAGAAATCCATTGAACACCCCAAACTTCCTTCAGCCCTGAGACCTGCACGACAATAGTCTTCCGGTACCAAAACCAGCAGAGACCTGGAGTCCAGCTGAGGCAAAAAGAGTCAGGAATGGAAAATGACACTGATATTGAAACAGATTTTGAACACCTTATGTCAAGTGAGCCTCATCTGATAACTCAATCTGAATTAAATGACCTGGTCAGAGACTTGGTCATTTGAATATACTGTTGACTATACTTTTGCCCAGTCAAAGGCAAA
The DNA here is from genome assembly GCF_030144855.1 of Hypanus sabinus. Taxonomy (NCBI): domain Eukaryota; kingdom Metazoa; phylum Chordata; class Chondrichthyes; order Myliobatiformes; family Dasyatidae; genus Hypanus; species Hypanus sabinus. The sequence continues at coordinate 60,102,535 of NC_082713.1, read as the reverse complement.
AGTAGAATTACTGAGTTCAAGACTGCAAGGTGGAATATGCTGGCACCAGGCACAAATTTCCTTGAAGTATTTCAATATTTGAGGCAGTTGTTTCCCAGAACAACTGAAGACAACATGCATCAAGCATACAAAACCAAGAAGTACAACATGTCACTAATGATTCTCTCTGCATTTCCATTTGGACACTTTTCCCTGCAAATCTTGGCACTATCAGAGAGGAGTACAGTAAAAGGTTTCACCAGGACGTTACAGTCTTGGAGAATCAGTATCAGGGCAACTGGAATCCATCAGTGTTGGCTGATAGTTGTTGGAAACATAAGCAAGAAGCCTCAGACATGCAGCTACAAATGAAAATAATCAACAAAACATTTTTAGCTTAGTTGAACTATCACAATGCGTCAGCGCCATTATGCAATTAAACACATTATAATTCAATAACATTTAATTTCTTATTTCTCCAAATTTCTATGTGATATAAGTAGTATGAACTTGTATTTGTGTTCAGATTCAAGTGGTCCATCATAATCACATAGAATATCTGAGGAAACATTACTTTCAAAACATTTGTAGTTCAGTGTTTGTTGTTCAGATTCTCATCCAAGAATGGAATTAAATACTTGCATGCATCTTAGTCTGTAAAAACAGAAGGTCATTTTTTAAGTTACTTGTGGAATGTCTTAATCCAAGTATATTAAATACATGGATTGTATTAGGAAAATATCTGAAGACAAATTATATTAATTGGTTCACTGGCAGCTTTAAACACTATGACAGAGTCTCTAATACAGTTCTTTAAGTTCCTTCAGTTTCTAAATAGTGAGGCTGAGCTAATTCCCATGCAGTCCTACATTGACAGCTTTGATTATGGTAACATTTAAGATTACAAATGCACTGCTAAAAGAGATTCAGCCCACTAAAGCAATTGGTCCAAAAATCTTCCAAAAACCAGACAAGAATTTCTTAGCTTTCTTGCAAAATCTGTTTTCAAGAAAATGCATCAAAATTGGATTGAGCTTTGCCAGGTTTTTTTGTACTTTAGGTAATCAAGTTTCAATGAAAAAACAAAGTAATTGAAAAATAGGAACACTGAGTGGGCTGCACAGAATTTAGAAACAAGTGTGTTGACAATGGATCCAATGTGTGTCTGGCATGCTGATGCATAGAGTTTTCTATAGTAGCATCCAAGCAGAAGGCAACACTTTCCCTCCCCGGTGCTGAAAGGCGACTTGGCTGGTCGCTGTCTTCATTCAGGCTTGGAGATAATGTGCTAAAATACTTCCTTCTGCTTTGTAAATTTTCTATGATTCTCTAAAACAAAGAACAGTGAATTTTAGAAGTTTAAAAATTGCCTAATTCCAAAGTTTTAGGAAACTAGATAAAAGTGTCTTTTGAAATATCATGGGATAAAAACTCATGCATCACCACTTGTGTGATTTGCGTAGCATTATTTATCACAGGTTTCAATAATTCTCTCCTCTTCTGATATTTCACAAATTGAGTTTGCAAGTCAATGGATCAAAATTGTGCATCTGCTGTTACAGGTGCATGTGAATAGATTTCTTTACCATGTTAAAGCAATGTTAAAGCAAATGTTTATTCTCAAAAGTAAAGAACCTCTCAGTTGGAGATAACTACATAGATATGAATAGCTTGTTCTGAAAAAAAAATGAAAGTTTTGGATTCAAAACTTGGAGAGTGGTGCAAAAATGGGTGAAAATGAATCAAACATATCCACTTTTATCTGCTGTTCCCTAATTTTAAAACAATCTTATTGCTCTTAATTTCCTGTCTTGTGTTATTGTCTAAATTTAATTTCTTCATCAAACATTTGCTCATTAATCTTCCTGCTGCAAAAGAAACTTCTCTTGGTAAAATACAATAATATGCCTTCAAAATTTGTTGCTAGTCAAACAGCACTATACACACTATTTATTAGTATTAGTGTCATGTGTTTTGCCTTTGAATTTCAACAAGCATTTCTCAGCAACAAGTATACTTTGCATACTGTGGGGGGTGGGGGTGGGGGTGGGTATGGAGGGTGACTCTTCAGGGCACAACAACAGCAGCCAGGTTAGTGGCGCTGTGGCTGGTTCTGAGGCTCAGCAGGGTAGGGTTAAATCAGACAAAGCAGAAGTGATAGTTATGGGGTCAGACAGGAGATACTGAGGCCGCAAAAGAGACTCCAGGGTGGTCTGTTGCTTCCTGGGTGCTAGGGTCCAGGATTTATCGGAGCAGCTACTGTATATTCTCGAGGGGGAAGGGGAACAGCCAGAGGTTGTAGTGCATATTTGCTCCAATTACATAGGCAGAAAAGGGGAAAAGGTCTTATGTAAAGAGAATAGAACTAGGAAAGAGGCTGAAGAGAAGGACCACTAAGATAATAATCTCCAGATTACACCCAGTCTCACGTACTGGTCCAGCTAAAAACAGGATTATAACACAGATGAATGAGTGGCTGAGGAGGTGATGCAGGTTTTAAGTTCTTGAATGATTGGAATCTTTTCTAGGGAAGATGTAATCTGTACAAGAGGGATGGGTTGTACCTGAACTGGAGGGGACTGTCATGACTGGGAGGTTTGCTAATGCTGTTCAGGAGGATATAACGTAGTTTTGTAGTGGGCTGGAAATCATAGGACCAGATCAGTAAGTGAACGATTGGGTGGTGTTACGAACCCCGTAACTGGGTGTCTTACCAGCAAAGATAGAAGTGTCCGTTGGAGTCTGGTGATACTATTTTCAACAGTATTTATTAGTAAAAATACACAAAAATAATATCAATGCAAATATACAGATAATATACGTCATCAATACTAAACCTAAAAGTGCAGGTATAATAATAATCAATAAGAAATAAGCTCTATCATTGTCTAGGGGATAATGAATTGTCAGATGGAAATGTAAAGTTCAGTTCAGTTCATGCAGGCTGTTGTAGTTGTTGGTCGTTGTGTTGCAATTGTTGGAGAGAGAGAGAACAGTAACAGCTATTGACTTGCCAACTTTCCTTTACGATTTTGATCCATCGATGCGTGGTTGTTGTGGCCATTCATGTATGACCCCTTCGTCCTTTAACTAGACCGTTCTTCTGTGGTGGGGTCATCACCCAGGCAAGGGTGGACACACACACAAGCCCCCCACCGGTCTCGCTACAAAAACACTGAGTTAAAATTTATTGACTCTTCGTTCAGTCTCCGATCTCCCAACCTGTCTCGTATGGGGGTTCTGATGCTCACTAACATTTCTCCTGGTGCATCTGAGGGGTGTTCCGCAGACCGTTATCCCCACTCATGTGGTCTCAGGTGTCAATCAGGTTGAGATGATGTAACCCATCAAACCAGCCCATTCTGGTTGCCCCCTGAGGGGTTTCAATGAATAGAACAGTACCAAGTAAACAATCCTTCTCCAAAAGACAATAGCAGTAAATCAATGGTTTTTTGTCAGTAGGAGACATTCCACTTTGTGTATCTCTGAGCTGTCTCTCTCTCATGACTTTCATAACTCTTAACTTTCATGAGCTGTTATCAATAACAACTGCCCTGGCAGAGTCCCTTTTGTCTCTTACTTCCTTGATAACAGCATCGAAATAGTAGTGATTTGCGATTCTCCAAAGGAGAGGGGCCTTGGCGACTCTGCACCCTTCTGCCCATCAGAATTGTTCATCCTTCGTAACAGTGGCAACATAGATGTTAAGGGAAGTATTGAAAGACAGAATCAAGTAACATCTATGGCAGTCGGATAGTTTGAAATGTGTGTATTTTAATGCTAGGAGTATTGTGGGAAACGGTGATGAACTTAGAACATGGATCAGTACAGGAAACTATGACATTCCATGTACCAAAGCTACAATGATACTGAGATTTGATTGAGAGAGGGGAAGGAATGAGTGATTAATTAATCTGGTTTTTCAAAGTTTCCAAAAAGATAAAGAAGGAAGTAAAAGTGGGGGATGTTGCACTACTAATCAAGGACATTATCACAACTTCGCTCAGGGGATACATAATGGATGGGTCAGACACTGAGCCCAGCTGGGAAGAACTCAGGAATAGGAAGGATGCAATCACATTAAAGATCCTGCCCACCCCACCCCCCCATAACCATTGGGATATTGAAGAACAGATACAATATGCAAACAGAGTAAGGAAATGTGAACAAGTTATGGAATTGCTGTCAAGGGGAATTTCACCTTTTCTACTATAAACTGGCACCTTCTTAGTGCAAAGGGTTTAGATGGGGCAGAATTTGTTCAGTGTATCCTGGAGGGTTTCATAAATCAATATGTGGACGTTCCAATTAGAGGAGGGTCTGTACTGTACCTGGTACTGGGTAATGAGCCTGGCCAGGTGATTGACCTTTCAATGGGTGAGCAGTTAGGGAACAGTGAGCAAAACTCCTGAAATTTCAGGATTGCAAAAGAGATGATAGGTATAATCCTTGTAGGAGAGCATTAAATTGGAGTAGGACAAATCATAAGGGCATTGGACAGGAAATAAGAAAAGTACATTGGGAACCAGTCAATCCTGGCAAATCCACATTAGATGTGTGGAGGCTATTTAAAGATCAGTTACATAGTGTACAGGAAAGGAGTGCACCTGTTAGCAGGAAGGACAAGAAAGGAAAGATGAGAGAACCTGGAACATCCAGAGAGGTGATGAATTCAGTCGTGAAGAAGTAACAAAATTGTGTAAAGGATAAAACAGGAGACATTTATAAAGAAGCCAGTAAAGAACTAAAAATGTTAACTAGGAAAGCCAGGAAGGGCCATGAAAGTTCTTGTCAAAGAGGATTAAAATGCACCCCAAGGCACTCTAAACATACATCAAGACCAAGAGCATAACTAGGGAGGGCGGGACCACTCAAGCATAAAGAGAAGACCATTTGCTTGGATGCAGAGAATGTGACTGAGAAACTTAATGAATACTTTGCTTCAGTATATACGAAAAAAGTATATGCAGGACCAGGAGATTAGAGCTGAGTGTATAAATATGTTTGGGGTATTTAGAAGTAATGGAGGAGGAAGTGTTGGGTCTCCTAATAGTATTAATAAGTGGCTAATGTTGCATCTCTATTTAAGAAGGGAACAAGGAAAATCCTGGGAACTATAGACCAATGAGTTTTACGTCCTTTGTGAGGGAATTGCTGGAGAAAATTCTTAGTGATAGGATATATGAGCATTTGAAAACCCATGCCCTAAGTAGGGAGGACCAGCACAGCTTTGTGCAGGACAGGTAATTTCTTACCAACTTGATTGAGTTTTTGAGATAAGGTGAAGAGAGAGACTGATGTTGGCTGCACGGATTTTAGGAAGGCATTTGACAGGGTCATTAATGGGAGGTTAATTCAGAAGATTAAGATGAATGGAGTCAATGGTGAATTGGCTGTTTGGATTCAGAGCTGGCTTGCACATAGAAGACGGTAGTGGTCGAAGGGACTTATTCAATCTAGAGGTCTGTACTTAGAGGAATTCCATGGGGAAGTGTGCTGGGACCTCTGTTGTTTGTGATATATGTAAATGACCTGGATGAAAATGTAGAATACAGCGTGATATAGATCAGTTAGAGAAATGGCAGACGCAGCTTCACCCAAATAAATGTGATGTGTTGAACCTTGGTAGGGGACATGAAAGGAGACACGACACTATTAAAGGTGAGACCCTTGGGACTCAAGTTCATATCTCCATGAAAGTGGCTATGCAGGTTGATAGGGTGGTTAATAAGGCTTATGGAAAGCTTGCTTTTATTAGGCATTGAGTTCAAAAGTCAAGAGGTTATGTTGCAACTTTATCAAACTTCTTAGGCCACATCTGAAGTATTGCATACAGTTCTGGTTGCCACCCCCACTATAGGAAAAATGTTGAGGCTGAAGGGTGCAGAAGAGCTTTACCAGAGGTTGCTATCATGAGAGGCAGGAAAACGTGGGGTGTTTTCTTTGGAGCAGTGGAAGCTGGGGACAATCTGATAGAGTTTTATAAGATTTTCTTTGGAGTGGTGGAGACTGGAAACAAGCTGATAAGAGTTCTATAAGATTATAAGATGAATAGGTAGACTAGACAGGGAGTATCTTTTTTCCCAGGGTAGAAATGTCTAATTTCTAAAGGAATGCTTTGAAAGTGAGAGGAAGTAGGTTCTAAAGGGATGAGAGGGGTAAGATTTTCCTCAGAGAGTGGTGGATACCTGGAATCTGCCTGGTATGGTGGTAGAGGCAAATACATTAGACATTTTTAAGAAACATTTAGGTAGACACATGAAAATGAGCAATATGAAGGGATATGGACACTGTGTAGGTAGGAGGGATTAGTCTTTGGCATCTTTTGATTTACTTTTTAAATGGTTCAGCACAATGTTGTGGACCAAAGAGGCTGTTCCCATGCTGTACTGTTCTATGTTCAGTTTTGTTGATTTCAACGGACCTGAATTCCATGTTATATGTGTATTTTTACCAAGCTGATAAATACTTCTTTTATAAGCAGATATCTGATTTAGTAACTTTTCCACCAATACTAAACTGTAAACTATCAGATATGGGAGCAGAATTAGGCCATTTGGCACATTGAGTCTGCTCAGCCATTTTAGCAAGGTTGGTCCAAATTTTCTCTCAGCCTCGACCTCTTGCTTTCTTCCTGAAATGCTTCATGCCTATCAACCTCTGATTTAAATATACAGAAAGACTTAGGCTCCACACCTGTCTTTGTGGTGGTTCAGTCCGAAGTCTGTGGTTTGGTCCGTGGACTCCAGACTCCGGGTTTTCTGGCAGTCCCTTGCTATGGTTGGACTTAACTAGAAACACCTGAGGCTCATATTGGAACTGGGAATATAAGTGGCCCTGGTATTGAGTGTAGTTGGGGGTTGTCTTGTCAAGATGCAGATGGTTGGTGGAAGGCTAGAATGGACTCTTGCCATCTGTGGGGCTGTGTTGGAGAACCATGGCCTCTGGGAGCCTTGCTGTCATTGTGGGATGGATTCAGCTGCTTCCTGGGCCAGCTGGGTGTCTGTCAGCCACTCCAAGCTAGGTAGGGATCTGGCTGCTTCTGTAGCCAGCCAAGGCTGCTGGCTGTAATGACTACTTGGAGCTACCCTGATGCAGAGGTGGAACTGTCTGTTGTTCCTTGGTGTTTGTCTCTTCCTGTGCTTGCCCCTGTGGGGTAAGTCAGGCTATTCTGCTGTTGCCCTGTGGGGGATCTGTCTTGCCTTGTCCTTGCCTCTGTTGGGTAGGTCAGGCTGTTCTGCTGTTACCTGATGGATGGTCCTGCCTCACCTTGGTGTGGAGTTAGAGATGAGTCCTGAATTGTCAGAGGATGTCCTGGCTCCATGTTGATGTACAGTTCCTAGTCTGCCTGCAGCCTCCAGCCTCAGGCCTTGACAACCAAGCCTCAAGTCCCTAGCCAAGCCTCATCATATCCTTGCCTGGGTTTGGGGGTCCAATACCCAGATTCTGGGTCTTTGTCCAGTCTCTGGCTCAGAGTCCATCCCAGGCTTCTTGTTCCCAGTCCCCTGTCCTAGTCCTGCTTCCCCTGTCTAGACTGCATCCTGTCCCATCCTTGGGTTCTGTCTTGTCCTGTTTCTGGGACTCCAGTGTCTGTATCCTGCAGTTGGGTCCTGATTCAACACCTGACTTATGACAGCCTTTGATGGAGAATTCCACAGATTCACACTCTTAAAGTCTGATGTAAAGTCTCATCATTACATTGTTGCTTTTATATCATAGTCCTCTTGAAATGAATGCTGACATCATATTTGATGTCTTCACCCCAGGCTCAACCTGCAAATTAACCTTGAGGAAACCCTGCAAAAGGACACCCAGGTCCTTTTGCACCATTTAGAAAATACTCAGCCCTTTCATTTCTTCAACCAATGTGCATGACATACATTTCTTGATACTGCATTCCATCTGCCACTTCTTTGCCCATTCTCATATCAGTGGCCTTTCTACTTCCACAAAGCTCTGTGCTCATCCACCTGTCTTCATATCTTCCACAAACATTGCCACAAAGCCATCAATTCCATCATCCAAATCACTGGCATATAATTTAAAAAGAATTGGTCCCAACACAGATCCCTGTGGAACACTGCTAGTCACTGGCAGCCAAACAGAAAGGCTCCCTTTATTCTCACCCTTTGCCTTCAGCCAATCAGCCACTGCTTTATCCATGCTAGAATCTTTCCTGTAAAACCATGGGCTCATAGCTTGATAAGCAGCCTCATGTGCAGCACCTTGTCAAAGGCCTTCTGAAAATTGAACTACATCACATCAACTGATTCTCCTTTGTCTATTCTACCTATTTCTTTAAAGAATTCCAACAGATTTGTCAGGCAAGATATTCCCTTATGGAAACCATGCCTCACTATGGCCTACTTTATTATGTGCCTCTAAGTACCTTGAGTCGTCATCCTTAATAATCAATATTTTCCCAACCACTGAAGTCAGACCAACTGGCCTATAGTTTCCTTTGCTCCGTCTTTCTCTCTTCTTGAAGAGGAATATGAAATTTTCAATTCTCCTGTCTTCCAGAAACTTCCCAGAATCTAGTGATTCTTGAAAGATCATTAGTAATATCTCCACAAACTCCTCAGCCACCTCTTTCAGAACTCTGGGGTGTACACCATCTGGTCCAGGTGACTTAACTACCTTCTGTCCTTTCAATTTCCCAAGAACCCTCTAGTTATAGTAACTTCACACAGTTCATGACCACTGAGACCTGGAACTTCCACAGTGAAGACTACTGCAAAATACTTTTTCATTTTGTCCTCTATTTCCTTGTCTCCCCATTACTACCTCTCCAGCATCGTTTTCCTGCAGTCCAATATCCACTCTTGCCTTTCTTTTCCACTTTATGTATCTGAAAAAACTTCTGATATTCCCTTTAATATTACTGTACTTTCATATTCCTTCTTGACTTTGACTCGTTTAGTTGCCTTCTAATGGTTTTAAAAGCACCTATTTATCTAACTTCCCGCTATATTTTGCTCTTTTTTTTGCCCTCTCTTTTGACTTCTCTTGTCAACCACAGTTGTGTCATCTTGCTTTTAGAATACTAATTCCTGAATGCAATAAAGGTTTCTTTTACCCTAAGCTTTCTAATCAAATCAAATTCATTGCACAATGCCCAGGCTAGAGTAGCTGATCCCCTAATGTGGTCAAACATGAGCTGCTTTAAAAGGCATCTCGTATGTACTATAAAAATTCTCCCTCCTGGAATCCAGCACCACCTAATTTTCTCAATCTACCTGCATATTGAAGTCTTCCATGACTATTGTAGCACTGCCCTTTTGGCATGAATTTTCTACCTCCCATTGTAATTTGTAGACCACGTCCTTATTACTGTTTCAAGGTGTGTATACAACTCCCATCTGGGTACTATTTCATTTACAGATCATTAGCTCTATCCACAACGATTCAACACCTTCCGACACTATGCCACTTCTTCTTTCTAATGATTTGATTTCATTTTTTACCATCAGAGCAATGCTGTCCTCTCTTCCTGTCCTTTCAGTACAATGTGTATTTTTGGACATGAAGCTCCCAGCTATACTCTTTCATCCACGATTCAGCGATGCCTACCATGTCATACATGCCAATCTGCAAAAGTGCTACAAGTTTATCTACCTTATTCCATATATTGCGTGCATTCAAGTATAAGGCCTTCAGTCCTGTATTTGACCTAATCTATGTTGTCTGCCTTTTGCGTTGCAACACATCCGGTTGACTGCAATTTTGGGTCATAACACTGATTTGTGGCATTTTGACATGATCAAAACTGCAATTACAAACAAGTTTTCTTTTAACCATTTTATCAGTTGAGAAAAGGCCTTTAATTTCATTTAAGCTGGGGTATATATAGAAATGTTTTTGTTCTTCATAGTTATAGTAAGTTTAGAATATATTACCTGCAAGTTATTTTTTGTAGATAATTCGGTGTCTTTGACTCTATATTTAGGGTAAATCCCAAATCTTGTGTTGAATTTTAATATGCTTCATTCATTTAATGCACCTTGAGACTCTGTCTATTGTAACTTGACACAATTGTAATCTGAGAGCAGCAACAGTGGCAATTTTATATAATTAAATAAATCTTCTTTCATTACTTAGCGTTTCAGTTCCCACTGCTTTGCATATATTTTGAAGCAAATGCTCTTTGTGAAGTTTAATTTATTCATTGTCATCCTTACTGAAGAAATATCTCATTGAAATTTATTAAGCTAACTTCAGGTAAAGAAATGAATTCTTCTGAAAGTGCAGAGATCATGAGTCTCAGTAGCTATACCTTAGATCAGCTGGTCATGAGTTCCTTGCACTTGAGTTCAAAATCCATTTGGAATTTGAATGCAGTATTGAATCACTGTTGAAGGTGTCACCTATTCAACAGACCTTTAAGCAAGGCCTATTGATAGAAATTAATGTTCATCTGGCAATATTTTGAAGAAAGCCGGAGGAGTTCATCCTGGTGTTCTATCCAATATTTATCTCTCAACCAACATCACTAAAACAGATAATCTAATCATTAATTCATTATTATGTGCATTCAAATTGCTGCATTTTCTACACTACAGCAGTAACTACATGTTTAAAGTACTTCATTGGTTGTTTACTTTTTCTGAACATCCTGAGGTTATGTATGGTGTTCCATAAATATAATTTTTTTTTGCTTTAAAATATTTAAGTTGAACAATGTTACTTGGAGCAAAGCGAATTGTATGTGTGGAATAGAAGAAGGCAGAAGAAGGATACTGGAATAATTAAGAATGCTTTCTAGCTGTTCTGTATTTTATGAATCCTTTTATCTTCTGAGTTTAAAAAATCCAGATATGGCAGCTTTAATACTTAATAAAGATTTATATTTGGATAGTATACATTGTGATACTTTGTTGATATAATGAGATATCAGTGCAAGTTCCATTTTAAACAAAATTTTCAGAAAAAAATTATTTACTAAGGATGTGATCTGAAGATTTCTAATTCAAGATAAATCAATTTCAATTTTAAAAACTGCAGATGCTGGAAACCTGAGCAACACACACACAAAATGCTGGAAGAATTCAGCAGGCTAGACAGCATCTTTGCAAAAAAAGTACAGTCAACATTTCGAGCTGAAATGCTTTGGTGGGACTAGAGAAAAAAAGCTGATGAGTAGATTTGAGAGCTGGGGGGAAGGGAGAGAGAAATGCCAGGCGATAGGTGAAACTTGGAGGGAGAGGGATGAAGCAAGAAGCTAAGAAGTTGATTCTTGAAAGAGGCAGAAGGCCATGGAAGAAAGAAAAAGGGGGTGGGAGAGGAGCACCAGAGGGATGCGATGGACAGGCAAGAAAATAACGTGAGAGAAGGACAAGGGGATGGGAAATGGTGAAGAGTGGGAGGAGGCATTACTGGAAGTTTGAGAAATCGGTGTTCATGTCTTCAGATTGGAGGCTACCTTAATGGAATATAAGATGTTGTTCCTCCAACCTGTGTGTCCTTATCCTGACAGTGAAGGAGGCCATGAATGGACATATCGGAATGGGAAGTGGAATTAAAATGGGTGACCACTGAGAGATCCCACTTGTTCTGGCAGACGAAGTGTAGATGCTCAACGAAGCAGTCTCTCAAACTATGTTGGGTCTCACCAATATGAGGCCACAGCGGGAGCACCAAACAGAGTATATGACCCAAACAGACGTACAGGTGAAGTGTTGCCTCACCTGGAAGGACTGTTTAGGGCCTTGAGTGGTAGTGAGGAAGGAGGTGTAGGGGCAGGTATAGCACTTGTTCTGCTTACAAGGATAAGTGCGAGGAGTAAGATTAGTGGGGAGGGACCAATGGACAAGGGAGTCGTGTAGGAAGCAATCCCTGTGGGAAGCAGAAAGTTGGTGGGGGGGGGGAGGGAAACGTGTTTGGTGGTGAGACCCTGTTGGAAGTGATGGAAGTTTTGGGGAATTATGTGCTGGACGCAAAAGCTGGTGATGTAGTAAGTGAGGACAAGAGGAACCTTGTGCCTGGTAGTGTGGCAGGAGGATGGGGTAGAAGCAGATGAGCGTGAAATGGAAGAGATGCGGTAGAGGGCAGTGTTGATGGTGAAGGAAGGAAAGCCCATTTCTTTGCAAAAGTAGGACATCATCTTCGTTCTAGAATGAAAAGCCTCATCCTAAGTGCAGATGCAGCTAAGATGGAGGAACTGAGAGAAGGGGTGGCGTTTTTACAAGTAGTGTCGTGGGATGAGGTATAGTCCAGATTTCTAATTTCAACTTCAGCTTTTCAGTATACTTGAACATCAGGCATTTGCAAATAAGCAAAATTAATAAAGGTGTATGTAGAATCAGAATATTTTTCAAAACTCCAAAATAAATAATTACTGTATCATCACCTTTTCTGAAGAAGGAATATTATTGTTAATATTTAAATACCCAAACACATCCAGATCCAGATTTGCAAATTATAGTTCTGTAATGGAGGATTGTTTGCAATAGAATGCATTCAGCATGTAATAAAAACTGAGACAATGAAAGTACATGACATTATAATTAATAGCACAAGTATTGATAAAATAGTTACAGAAGGCATAGTGGCATAGCCAGTAGAATGGTACATTGATATAGGTAATAGAACTACTGACTGCAGATCCAGTGGCCCTGGATCAATTCTGACCTCTGTTTCTGCCTTTCAGTGCTCTCCCTGTAACCATATGGGTCACGAGTCCTCCCTTATCCCAAGCATGTTCACATTAGTATATTAATTAGCCACTGAATATTTCATCTATAGCATAAATGAGGGATAAATTCAGTGGGAAGAGGTTAAGATGAGGAGGTTCATTGATAGAAAAAAGAAAGAATAAAATGGGATTATTTTGCATGACAGGATGTGTAAGAGAAACAGTATGGGCAGTGCAGACTCAGTGGGCTAAAGAGCTTGTTTTCATACTGTATGCAGACAACTTCATGACTCAGGCAAGTTGTAAAATATACAAATTAAAATAATATTTAATTTGTTATTGAACAATGGTTTGCCCCAGCAATGAGCATTCCTGCAGGTACTGAACGACAGTACTGAAATAATCTGCTCTTAATATAATCAAACATCTTGAATGACATGTAAGTCAGACTCAGTGAACTGCCTGGTTTTCTCATACAAGGAATCAGTGAAATGAATGGGTTTTTGCAAAAACTTTCAAATATATTTCAAATACAAAGAAGCAGGAAGTCCAGCATTGGATGAAGAATCAGTTATAGTGGCCACCTTTCCATGCCTGAAATTGCCTCTCTGCTCCCTCTGTGCCCCATGTACCTAGTCCAAGCATGGAGTGTTTATCTTGCTAGCTTTTCCCATTCCACAGTTAAGCAATGGCAGCACCTTCAGTAACACAGATAAGATGCTTTCACTGCTTTAGATTGCTGTCCAATAACTGGCCGAAGTCTTGGTGGCTGTAAAATCTACAGGGCATGTGTCTGACACTCAGGTTTGTTTTTTTATATTCTTAAAACAGCAATGTTTAAAGGTAAAATAAAATAATAAATAATTGCAATATTAAATAAAGTAAGATTATTTTTATAACCAGGTTGCCTTCCCCTTTGTTTTCTGATCTTTTGCTCGAAAATCTGCATTGAAATCATTGTGATCTCTGGTCCTACATCGTTAAATTGGTGCTGGATCCAAGAGCTCCCTCCATTGTTCAATGCAACTTTTCCCAGCAGCATCAGTTTATTTCCTGGCATTTTGCCAGCAAGATTTGACTGATAAAAACCGTACTGAATGGAGGAATGAGATTTCCTCAATCACCCCAAAACTTAACTTGAAGCAGAACAGATGGTCAATGCTAGTCCTGGCGTTCCGTATAATCAGCTGAAGAGTGGTGAGAAGTCCATGGCTGTGAGAGAAGAAGAGTTTGCAAATCGAGGTCAAAATCATGAAAAAGAAATCTGAGGTGGTGCAGCTACAACTGGAAGTAAATGGTTAGTGACTAGGAAAATAATTCAGGGAGGACGCTGAAACAGTTTAGTGAGTCACTCTTTAGTTTTGTCTCATGAGAATGTTAAAGCAAGCTTTAGAACATATCTAGATATTTAGATGGGCAATGTCTAGTGTTGCTTCCTCTGTACCATTAATGTCATGGAGATGTGAGTTTTATTTGTTACGTAGATCCACCCAACATTCAGCATGCCAGTTTTTTAGGATCTGCATCACCAGGAAATAGAATAGTAATACTTAACAGCTTGAAGATAATGACATCAATATGTCACAGGTATAGTTGATCAATCAATAGTTGGAATGTAATTGTACTCAGATGATCAGTTCTCACAGCATTAATTTTGGGTGTCTGAGATTTCAGTCCCATAAACGTGAATTGCTTTTCCCCAGCAAAAATATTTGGAGAACACCACATGCAGATAATGTAAACTAGTAACAAAGCAGTTTAAGTATTAGAAAACATTAGGGATTGCTGGGAGTGACAAGATGAATGACAGAAATGTGATAGAAAGAAGAACTAGAATCCATTCCTCAATCTTTGGTTTCTATGGTGGATTACTCAGGCATCTAGAGCTCATTGGTATGTTCTTTTAGTTCATAAAAATTATACCTATTCATGGAAATGCTTTGCACTTTATAAGTCATTTGTTGTTTGGAAATATTTTATAAATCAGAAACCTTCCTTTGGATTTAAGTGCATGTTAAGAACTATTTGTCTAAATTCTAAAATGTATCAGTAAAACTACTGTAAGCATCTCCTCCATGTTAGGGAAGAGGAACTCTAGTACTCAAATAGTGGGTATTGACACCTAAATCTCGCTGCAGAAGCTAAGACAAGGAGAGTAAGCTTGAAGAGTATTCTTTGAAGAGTGGGTTGATATAATAAAAGCTCTTATAGTGATGGTACCCTTAGATACCTAGTGCTTTGTGGACTGTGAACCCAATGCCATCACACTTTTAAGCCCCACAGTGATGACAAATGGTGCATACTGTTTCATCATAGGACATCTATGATCTTATAAGGCACCATCATAAATGTAATGCTAAATTAGCATTTCACAATGAACTAATTTCACTGGTGTGCCTTGAGTTTTTTATGCAGAGATGCATCACACAAACAGGACTGGGAGAGAACATCTCATTGTGTGCCTTTTGACTTTTCAAGTATCAATTAGGTTCAGCATTGGATCTTACTCCACAGTTAATAAATACATGGGATGCACTTGAATGTCTAGAATCATCTGTCTATTGGTTATACTGAGATACATTTCTGACTTTACCAATGCTGAAATGCTGAACAAAGATAATGTGGTAAACACCAAGCAATATATAATACAGACAGGAAAAATCCACCTTTCATTCTTTTTGCTTTCCTTTATGTGCTAAGGGCATAACTTTGTTTCACTGTTGCTGAAAGCTATTGTTGCATAGACATTTATGGCCTTTGGTTGCTTATTTCTTACCCAGAATAGGCAAAAGATATGACATAACTAATGTAATAAATAACCTCATTTTCAATGCTACCTTCCACAGATGATCACAGATGGTCCCATCTGTTCTTTTACCATGATAAACACCAAAGATGATAATGAATTTTTATGATGGTGCAGGCCAGTAGGCTTATCATTCAACTATGGCCTTCTCTGTTGTGTCAACAATGATGTCATTTGGTTTTTAACTGAGGTGAACTTGTGCAGAGATTTCCCCCTCAGTTCCCTGGAAGATGGGAAGGAACATGTAAATACCCAAAGATCATATCCGGCAAGGGCTGCAAACTATTTTTGTGAATAACTGTAAAAGTTTTTGAAGAATAATTTTCCAACTTGTCATTTTTCTTTTTTTCAATGACAAGTCGTTTCTGCATACCAGCATGACTGACCAGACATCACAAATCTAGAAAAATCATTACAGTGATCAGTATGTAACTTGATATACTTTTACTGTTATTACTTTCAAACAGAACACTCAGGCTACACTATTTGTATCCTAAAACGGCTGACTGTAATGATGTTAAATGTGAGTAGAATCAGAAAATCCTGGAAATAATGAGTGTGTCAAATGTATGGAAACACAAATAGAGTTAACATTTTAGATTGAGAGAACTTTGTCATAGCTGAGAAAGAGGGATAAATGGTTATTTTCAGGTTGCAGAGAGTGTGATTAAAGTAAATGTAGAACAAAGAGTGAGGACACCGTTACTGTAGGGTTAACTGTGAAAACTAGGTCATCAGGTTGATAAAAGCTGTCTTTGACTTCCATTGTCAGCCATGGTTGTCTCATCTTCCCTTTAGAATGCTGCTTCTTCTTTGGGATGTATCTATCCTACACCTTCTGAATTGCTCCCAGAAACTCCAGCCATTGTTGTACAGCTGTCATCCCTTCTAGAATCTCCTTCTCATCAACTTCGGCCAACTTCTATCTCATGCCCTGTAATTCCCTATACTCCACTGTAATACTGATACATCTGACTTTTTCTTCTTCCCCACAAACCAGAAAGTGAATGCTATCATATTCTGATCACTACTTCATAAGGGTTGTTTTACCTTAAGCTCCCTAGCTTAAGAGTTTGAGAAAGAGATAGTGAACGAGATCATGAACAAAAGAGTATAATTACTGGGAAATCTGGTGAGTGAAGAGATAATAAGCACAGGAAATATAAAATTAGTGAAATTCAAAGCTGTAGAAAATGCACAGAAGAAATAAGCCATTATTATAGATGGATAATCTGTGCAGAATTGCTTAGTTCTGATACAAACAGAGAAACAAAGTTCTCTAAAGTTTTGAAAACTTGAAACGGGGATTGCAAGCTGCAACAAGCTCAGAAAATGGGGTGCTGTTCCTTATGTTTATTTTCAGGAGGCTTCACAGATTGGAGAGGGAGTGGGATGGCAAATTAAAGTAGTAAGCTCTAAGAAGCCTGAGGCCACCACTGTTGACTAAATACAGATATTATGCAAAGTATCATCCAATACTTGTTGTAGAGGGAACCATTTTCTGAGCATCGAGTCAGTACACAAGACTGAAAGAAGTGTAAGTGAATTGCTAATTCAACTGGAAAGACTGTTTGGGTCTCTGGATAATGGGAAGGAACAGGTAAAATGATGCATGTGTTCTATAATAAAGCAACACTCCTGTCAAGTCAATGTAGTATCCTACATTATCATGGCTATGCACAGATAGCAAAAGCTGTGTTAGTGTCTCTGAAACAATTGCTACAGTCCCAGAAGGCAGTTGTGAGTAATTGAAAAATCTCTTAGTTTGTAAAGACATGCTGCAGTGACTATTTTAATATTCTCATTTAATATTTGATATCTGTAAGGACATGAGGGGCCAGCAATTAGAAGCTTACTGAAGAAGAAATAAGTCAGGAATATATAAAAGCCTGAATATATTATCTACAAAATGTCAGGACAACAGTGATCATACTTTTAAAATACATTTTTAATGCATTAACAGAACTGTAATGCTAATAAGTTGGTTGTATTTAAAAATGCAGTTGAAACAGTTTAAATTACCATTATGTTCTTTGCTAATTGTAAACTCATAATTATGTATCTTGAATCACAGTCCAATGAATCATGTCAATGAATCCCAAAGGTATGCTGCAGAGTTAGGCTGATGCATCAGGTGAAGGTGGATCTGTACAAGAACATATGGTCATCAGTTCCTCCACCTCCCAGATTCTGCTGTGTGTGCCTAAAATCCTCTGCAAGCCTTGCATTGGTATTAGACATTTGGAGTGACAGTAAAGCAGATTAGGCAAATATTGACCTAATGGTCTACAGTGTATTTCTGGAGTGACTGCTGTGAACACAATGTGAGCCTGCATGGATATTTAATTTGCAAGATTCCCAAGTATCACAATCACCAAAGAATTTTTTTTTAATTGGTTCACCATGTGACCGAGTATGGACAATCATATGCTATTTCCAGGAGTCGTCTTGCTTCTCAGACTGGTGCAGGATTTGCACCAGTTGGCAATGAAAGATGGATATGTAGAGACAAGCAAAGGAGGATACTGCAAAGATGAGGAACATGTTGGGTGACCATTACTTAAGACAATACAATTGTGTAATAATAATTGGCAGTTAACTTGTTGAGTGGTACCATAATTGAGTTTATTGGCTATTCAGTTTCCTTTTCCTGGCCAAGGAAAGCTATAACCTGAGTGATGGAAGAATAATTAAAACACTACAAAATCGACTTGTTTTTTTTCTCTAAAAACACTGAAAACATGAAATTGTTGCAGAAAACAAGAACTGTAAACCAAAATATTATTCACTCACAAAAACGTTGCACTAATTTTGAAACTACTTAGGATATTTGTGTGAAAATGTAGTAAAATTAAACATTTCTACATTCAACACAACACATTAAGATGAGTCAAATGTTGCTGGACGTTGCAAGATCACTTATCAACAAAAATAATAAGCTCAAAATTCAATTGGTATTATGCCTTTCACAATACAGGTGCTTCATAGGAATAAAGCTGAATGATGCTGAATCGCATGATGCAGATGACAAGCACCCTAGATTAGAATACAGAATAGCAGAAGCTTGGATAATGAAGTAAATTTTTTAGGATTGCCCTAAAGCACGAAGAGAGAAAAAGAAGGTATAGTTTTGGGCAAAGAATTCCAGAGATTCAGCCCTGACACCTTGAAGAATAGACAGGAATAATAAAAGAGGAATAATAAAACAGGAATCTCTCTCAGGCCAACATTGAAGAAACACTGTTACCCTGCAGAGTTGTTGAACTGTAGGAGATCATAATGATGAGAGGAATACAGTCAAAGTGGTAAATGAAAACAGATAATTTAAAAATTCTGTGTGTTAAAATAACAACAGCTCAAGATAAGAGAAGACCTGTTAGAAGTGCATAAAATTATGAGAGGCATAGATAAAGTAGTCTTTTTTTTCTTCAAATACTAAAAAACATGCACTTAATATAAAGTGCAAAATTTAAATGAACTGTAGAGGAGAGTATAATTTATTTACACAGAGAGTGGGCCAAAGATGCAGTCCCATTGCTTTACAGTTCAATGTTATATGTAATAAAGGCATGATTGAAGATATCAGCAGAAGTTGAGAGGTAGAGAAAATCAGTATAAAATTGGAAATAAAGTGAATTAGGTTGTTGGAACAAAGGAAAATCTCAAACTAAAAGGATGAGTCTTTTTGCAACCAATTAATGAACACATGGAAGCACACAATGTGAAGCCAAAGCATGCTTGGTTTCATGTTTTGCTTTTGGGGTGCAATTGCAAGATTGAACATTTCAATTTGGACTATTATGTAAACCTTTTTCCTTGAAACGTGGACAATACTGCGAAAACAGCATTCCTTCCCACCTCTATGTGCTCCATGTTTTGTTTTTTGTTAACAGAATAGGTATATATTTTTTTAAATCGCTGCAGACCTAATTTTAACAGTACTGAATGGGAAAATACAGGATTTTGATCTATTGAGCCTGAAGAAATGAATAAAGCTACACATGTTGTGTTGCCATTTGTGCCTTTCATCATCATTTCCTCGCTTTGTATGTAAGCTATTGGTTATGTAAGTGGTGGCAGAGGTAAACACTAAGGAACATCAACACTATTGCTAACCATTCTGAAAAATAAATCTGTGCTGTTGTTCTTTAGCACTTCTACTCTGCTGCTGTAACTTCAGAAAATTTCTATTTTCTATGCCGAGGCCAACCTTTCATTGCAACAATGGTAGCAAAGAGAAACAGTCCTTGAGAAAATTCCCTTGTTTCTTCCATTCAACATTATCAATTCAGTTTTCAATCCTCCTCATAATTCCATTCTTGATCTCTGGTAAAATACATATCAAAAAGGTGTTCCAAACTTTTCCTGGCATACCTACTTCCACTTGTTAGGTGTGGCCTGAATTGAGGAGACTGACAGGGCTCAGGACCAGAAAATCATTGCAGCAGCAGGCCTTGGGTCTGAGACTGAGAAATAGCCTAAAGTTTGGATGATTTCAACATTGGGTTAGGTTAAAAATATCTAGGTTTTGGGGCTGGAGGCAAGAGATGCACTTGTTCAGCCTGCTGCTCTGCCAGGTTTACTCATCTCTATGGAAAACGAACACTGCAGTGATGACTAACTTTATTGCTACGGACTGACTTTTGAAAATTTCAGTGGTTTGCTTGTTTTTGTTTGCATGATTTGTTACTTTTTCTGCACATTGGATGTTTGACAGTCTTTTTTAATGGATTCTATGGGTTTCTTTGTTTCGTGGCTGTCTGTAAGGGGACAAACCTCAAGGTTGTATAATAAGTGTAATTTTACTTTGTGTTCTGTCTTATCCTATCTATGACTATTTTGGCTTATCAGATATGAGCAACCTTGTTGAAATTTTATTTATTTTACTTTATCCTATTTTTAATGCTACTCTTTTCTGAGAGCATTTTCCCCTTAAGCTATATCTACAGCTATGTCCATTTCTAAAATCCATCTATATCTTCACCTCCATGTTCCTCATTCTACCTTGTTTTTTTTTGTTTTGCTTAAATATTACTCTTGTCTGCTATCAGGTAGCTCATTATTTCAGTATATTTCCTGTTATTCAAATACTCTCTACTGAGATGCAGTGCATTCCAGTTTTAATTGCCTCTTTCTATAACTGTGCACACTTTAGGAGGTGTTCCATGTTCTGTCCTCCATAGGAAGCTCCTTATCTCCTATCAGTTTGACTGCCAAATTGTATCAAATTATCTCCAGTTCCTGCTCGTGATCTGAAATCAGAACTTGAATATGTCAGTTGGTTTTGCTTCACATGGCTATGTTTCCCTGAAGCAACATCTGGTGTGTAAAACTCCTACATTTTGAAACATAGACACATTGCTGTCCCTTCCTGTGTTGGATTACCTGGTTTCTTGAAAGTTTATGTTACCTTCATTTAACATCAACCTCTCTATTTAGCACCTCCTACTCCCTCTGCATCTAATTACCGCTGTCAAGTTCTCATTTTAGTATTTCTTATTCGGTAATGTGCTGTCACTGCTATTTCCCTTTCTATTCCTTTCAGACACAAACTAGCTTTATGCTCATCATCTCTACCGCGTTAATTAACACCTAGCCAGTGCCCTACTTTCAGTTTGCTGACAGCAAACTGCCGACTGACAAGTTAAAATTTAAGCTTGAACATCAGTTAAATAGAAGACATGAGCTTTGCACTCTTCACCTAGTGTTAAATACACATTATAGAAATGGTTATTCTTATTCATTTTCCAATTTGCAGTGGTAACAGCTTTTTTTCTATAAGCGAACCTGAGTTGCTATGGTGTTTTCAAAGTGTCAGGCTCTT
Source organism: Hypanus sabinus (assembly GCF_030144855.1). NCBI lineage: Eukaryota > Metazoa > Chordata > Chondrichthyes > Myliobatiformes > Dasyatidae > Hypanus > Hypanus sabinus. The sequence continues at coordinate 60,081,292 of NC_082713.1, read as the reverse complement.
GTTCAGAATCCTTTCCATCAGCTCATTAGTTGTGCTATCTTATGCCCAGCCCTTGTGTTCTGGAATACCTTTCCAGGATGCTTCAACTGTCCTCTCTGTCACGGGCTTTTCCTAATTTGCTCACTGTGAATTTTTGATGGATAGTTTTCCCACAAAGCACCTTTATTGAATTATTGGGTGCTGCATTCATGCAAAGTAAACAAAAAAGTTATTTGCTGGAAACCTTCAGCTAATCCAATAACATACAAAGAAAGAGGAATAGAGTTAACATTTCAGGTCAAAGACCTTTTGTCAGAATTGGGAAGAGACAAAAAATAAATTGTTTTAAGTAGCAGAGAGATGGCTGTAGATGACAAAAGAAGTATCTCTGATAGGATAGGGGTCAGGATTGCCACAGAAATAAGCTCTTGATGATGCAGTCTGGCTGAGAAATGGAAGAACTTAAAAATGAAAAAGCAAACAAATAAATATAGTAACTGTGGAACAAGTCAGAACTGTAGAAAATCTTCAGGAAATAAGGCAATATTTATGGAGATGGATGAACATAGCAACATAGCAAATGGGTGTCTGACAGCAGAAATTTCCAGTTCTAGCACAAACAAAAAAAGTGAGTTGTCTTAAATTGTTGAATTTAATATTGAATGCAGAAGGCAGCAATGTGTCCAGATGGGAAATTAGATGTAATTTCTCATTATAACAGAGCAGAATGCCACATTTTAGACTAGTAAGAATGGGAGTGGGATGCAGAATTAAAGTATGTACATAAAAACAACTTCATTTTCTGTTATTATTATAATCATCTCTGTAATGGGAAGTATTCATTAAGCAACTGCCCGTGATTGACCAATGGACACTACCGCAGCACATTCCTGCAATACTATCCTTGAACTGTGATAATTGACACCCAACAACTACAGTAGTTTCCCTTTTGATCAGTATGACCTATCTTAGTTGGGTTTCCCTCCATCACCAGTGTCTTTAGCTTTGCAGTTGTTGGTTTTAAATTTGGTCAAATGTTGTGCCCTTAGTGAGCATTGCTGCTCTTGATGATGCTAGATGGGAGATTATGGAAGTGACAATGCCATCTGATTTGAATTACTCTATGTGTTGCAAGTAGGACTCACTAAGGCAATTGTTGAAGTTACTGTCTTGGGATCATGTCACAGTTCTGCTTGAGTAATTTTTATCTTTTTTTATTTAGAGATACAGCATGGTTACAGACCTTTCCAGCCCAATGAGGCTTTGCCACCAAATTACACTTATGTGACCAATTAATCTACTATCCCATCTGTCTTTGGAATATGGGAGGAAACTGGAGCACCTGGAGGAAACCTACACCATCATGGGGAGAACATATAAAGCCCTTACAGACGGCGGCAGAATTGAACCAGGGTTGCTGGCACTGTAATAGCCTTATGGTGAGCGGGTTGAAGGATATTTCATGTGTACAGACCCACATTCCTCTGCTTGAGATGCTTCCAGGACTCAGGATAAGTCTAGCATAATTGCTTTTTGTGCAAGGATGATCCATCCATGTTCATTGCTGACACACAAATTTATCTTTTCTAAACCCCTGCTATCAACTTGCACTTTGGCATGCTTTGGCTCCAAAATGGTGAAGGCTTGCTAACATTGTCAATGCAGTGTCATCTTTACAGTTGCTACATTAGAAAACAGGACTGAACATAATGGGCTGAGTGACATCCTTCTATGTTGAAACATTCTCTGATGTTATCTAGGTCGAGCTAGAACAAGCCCCACGCACATAGCAATGGAGAGAAGTCTGTGACAGCTGATAAAAACAATCTTCCTATTGCTTTTGTCAAACAAAGCTGTCAAAGACCTTGAATATTTTCCAAACATTGAAAGACTATTAGAAGAAATTGTTTAAAAGGGTGAAAATATGTTGTAAAATGAAAAAAAGAATCACTTAAAATACATAAAATACTTTGAACAATTAGAAATATTACAGGTAACAATTAATTAGACAAATTTGTATTATGCCAACCCTTCTTATCAGTATCTGTTCATTTCCATTTAAATACAGGACAATACAGGCCCTTCAGCTC